>NC_069392.1:91434740-92034740 GCF_027475565.1 Acinonyx jubatus
CGAGTGCACGTCCCTGTCCCCCGGCCTCAACAGCTCCGAGTCGGGCGTCCCCGGGACCGCCGAGTCCCCGCAGCCAGCGCTCAGCGGCTCCTCGCTGACCAAACCCGAGCCCGCGGGCCTGCCCGGCACCAACGGCAGGGCAGGGGACGTCCCCGCCGGCGGGCAGGCCTCCGCCGCGCTGGCAGACGGCAGCATCTGCACGGGCCTCTGCAGCCCCGTGCTCCCGGCCGGCTCCGACCAGTTCAAGGCCAGGTTTCCCTTCGGGGGGCTGCTCGACTCCATGCAGACGTCCGAGACCTCGAAGCTCCAGCAGCTGGTGGAGAACATCGACAAGAAGATGACGGACCCCAACCAGTGCGTCATCTGCCACCGCGTGCTGAGCTGCCAGAGCGCCCTGAAGATGCACTACCGGACGCACACGGGGGAGAGGCCGTTCAAGTGCAAGATGTGCGGGCGCGCCTTCACCACCAAGGGCAACCTGAAGACGCACTTCGGGGTGCACCGGGCCAAGCCGCCCCTGCGGGTGCAGCACTCCTGCCCCATCTGCCAGAAGAAGTTCACCAACGCCGTGGTCCTGCAGCAGCACATCCGGATGCACATGGGCGGCCACATCCCCAACACGCCGCTGCCCGACGGCTTCCCGGACGCCATGGACGCCGAGCTGCCCTGCGACGGCAGGACCGCCGAGGCCCTGAGCGGCTACGACGACGACGCGGACGAGAACTCCATGGAGGACGACGCCGAGCCGCGGGAGCCGGCCGGCGACCCGGCCAAGCCGCTGCTGCCCTGCGCGGGCTCCTGCCCGCCCTCGCCCCCCTCCGTCATCTCCAGCATCGCCGCCCTGGAGAACCAGATGAAGACGATGGACCCGGCCGCGAGCTGCCCGCAGCTGGCCGCCCTGAGGTCCGTGGAGAACGGGTCCGGGGACAGCGACCGCCTGAGCAACGACTCCTCATCGGCCGCGGGCGACCTGGAGAGCCGGAGCGCGGGCAGCCCGGCCCTGTCGGAGTCCTCGTCCTCCACGCGTGCCCTGTCGCCCATGAACAGCCACAGCGAGAGCTTGCACTCCAAGTCCCCGGGGCTCAGCGCCCAGGAGGAGCCGCAGGAAACGCCGCTAAAGACCGAGAGGCCGGACAGCCCCCCCGCCGCCCCCGAAAACGGAGGCGCGCTGGACCTCACGGCGGCCCAGCCCGGCCGGCCGGCCGGCAAGGAGGAGGCCCCCTTTAGCCTGCTGTTCCTGAGCAGAGATCGGGGTAAGTGTCCGGGCGCCGTGTGTGCCGTGTGCCGCAAGCCCTTCGCGTGCCGGAGCGCGTTGGAAATCCACCACCGCAGCCACACCAAGGAGCGCCCGTTTCTCTGTGCGCTCTGCGGCCGCGGCTGCTCCACTAGGGGGAATTTAAAGCAGCACTTGCTGACGCACGCGTTGAGCGCGCCGCGTCCTCAGTCGTTTGACCCCGACTTTGCCCTAGGTCCCGGCCAGACCACCGCTAGCCTGGTCGCCGGCCCCGCGCCCGCCGCCATCAAAATGGAAGTGAACGGGCACAGCAGGGCCATCGCGCTGGGCGAGGGCCCGCCGCTGCCGGCTGCCGTGCAGGTGCCCCCCGGGCCCCCGGCCGTGATGGGCCCCGGCCTCGCGCCCATGCTGGCCCCCCCGCCACGCCGGGCGCCCAAGCAGCACAACTGCCAGTCGTGCGGGAAGACCTTCTCGTCGGCCAGCGCCCTGCAGATCCACGAGCGCACGCACACCGGGGAGAAGCCCTTCGGCTGCACCATCTGCGGGAGGGCCTTCACCACCAAGGGCAACCTGAAGGTAAGGCGGGAGGCAGGGGCCGGCTGAGCGCGGGGGGGGGGGGGGGGGGGGGGGGGGGGGGGGGGAGGGGCTCAGCCCGCCAAGTCTCCCCACCCACTTCAGGTGCTGCAGGCAGGGCCTCTGCTGTGATCCGGGGGGGCAGAGGTGCTGGGGACCCCCCTCCAGTAGCGAGGCACATGGCCATGTCGTGTTGCGTGTGCCTGTGTCTAAAGTGCACACGTGTTTGTGCGTGAACTTAGCGGGGGCATGCGTATCATGTAGCGGTGGTGAAGGGCTGGCTTTTCAGTGCAGGCCCGGCCCCCCGAGGGGCTGGAGGAGGCTGTGGGGGATGACCACACAGGGTAAGGGGGGGCTGGAGGAGGCTGTTGGGGGGGGTGACCACACGGGTTAAGGGGGGGCTGGAGGAGGCTGTGGGGGGATTACCACATGGGGTGGGGGTGTAGCCTTTGGGGGGTGACCACACGGGGGGGGGGGGCTGGAGGAGGCTGTGGGGGGATTACCACATGGGGTGGGGGTGTAGCCTTTGGGGGGTGACCACACGGGGGGGGGGCTGGAGGAGGCTGTGGGGGGATTACCACATGGGGTGGGGGTGTAGCCTTTGGGGGGTGACCACACGGGGGGGGGGGGGCTGGAGGAGGCTGTTGGGATGACCACATGGGGTGGGGGTGTAGCCTTTGGGGGGTAACCACATGGATGGGGCTAGAGGAGGCTATTGGGGGGGTGACCACATGGGGTGGGGGTGCAGCCTTTGGGGGGTGACCACAGAGGAGTGGGGGGGGTTGGAGGAGGCTGTTGGGGTGACCACACGGGGGGGGCTGGAGGAGGCTACTGGGGTGGTGACCACATGGGGTGGGAGCTGGTACAGGCTGTTAGGGGGTGACCACATGGGGTTGGGGGGGCTGGAGGAGGCTGTTGGGGTGACCACACGGGGGGTGCTGGAGGAGGCTACTGGGGTGGTGACCACACGGGGTGGGGGCTGGCACAGGCTGTTGGGGGGATGACCACACAAGCTTTGCTCTTGGGCAGCAGTCCCGGGACCCGGTGCAGTCCCAAATGTGGTAGAACATGGCTTTTAAACACTCCCATAAGACACAAATAACAAATCCTGTTCAGAGGCCAGGCTTCGTCCTGGTTTTGTCCGTGGCTGCCAGCAGGGGCTGGGGGCATTTCGCGAGAAGCCTCCTGGCCTGACGGCCAGAGGGGAACAGCCCAGGGTAGTGCTCACGTTTTCAGGTGACCACACCATACGTGTTCCATGGAAGGTGAAGTGTGGACAGGACATTAGATGAGTGTTTGTAGAGAAACACGCCTCTTTCTGTCCATGTCACAGGCCTGTCCGGGCTCCGGAGTCCTCTTCAGAGACTCTGGAAAGCTCCCCACCTGGGGCTGCTCCTTAGGGCTGGGACGTGAGCCACCTGAGGTCTCTGCTGGCCCCAGGTGCCCCTTCCACGTTTGGGAGAAAGCCACCAAACAGGCCCAGTGAAGCAGGAGTGCAAACACGGCGTCGCGGAGGCCAGGGGAGAGGACTGAGGGGCGGGGCTGTGTGCCCTCCGAGCTCTGGAGCCTTCCCGGGTGGCCTTCGGACTTTGCACCTCGTGGGGGAGTTACCCCGTCAAGCTCATCAGCTGAAAGAAACTCGAGAACGTATCGGCCGGTCTTGCTTTTTGTGTTTCATAAAAAGAAATGTCACGCATTAAAGTATAAGCCGCTCAGAAAAGCCCACCCAACAATGTTTGGTGTCCCCAGACCGATGCTCAGAGCGGGGAACAGAAGCCCAGTTCCGAAACCGTCGTGCTGGGTGTCTGGGTGACACGTGGGAAGCGTAGGACAGGCACGCACCTGCCTCCGTGCCGGGCTTACTTGTGCCTGTCTCCGTGTCTCTCACGCAGGTGCACATGGGCACACACATGTGGAACAACGCCCCCGCGAGGCGTGGCCGCCGCCTGTCAGTGGAAAACCCCATGGCTCTGCTAGGTGGCGACGCTCTGAAGTTTTCGGAAATGTTCCAGAAGGATCTGGCAGCACGAGCGATGAACGTTGACCCCAGCTTCTGGAACCAGTATGCCGCGGCTATCACAAACGGTCTCGCCATGAAGAACAACGAGATCTCTGTCATCCAGAATGGCGGCATTCCCCAGCTCCCAGTAAGTCTCGGTGGAAGTGCTATCCCCCCGCTGGGTTCCCTGACCGCTGGGATGGACAAAGCACGCACCGGCGGTAGTCCGCCCATTGTGAGTTTGGACAAAGCAAACTCGGAAACGGGAGCCAGCCGTCCGTTCACGAGGTTTATCGAGGATAACAAGGAGATCGGTATTAATTAGCTGTGCGCGCGGCCTGGCCTGTCCCTCCGTCCCACGCGCACACCGTCCAGCGCGACCGTCAGGCTGTGCAGCCGTGCGTCCGAGTTCTCCTTAAAATTTTACCCGTAGTAGAAAACGCGTTCACTGTGTGGCTGCTGGAAGGTTGTCTCGTAAGCTCTGCATGGTACTTCTTTCCACGGTGAGCTGGACTGTTCTTGGGGACCCTGTAACCTCCTAAATACGTTTAAGTCAAAAAGAAGTCCTTGTAAAACCGCCTTGGGAATGGAAAGGGCTCACACCACACCCGGTTGGTTCCTCCCCGAACCTAATACCGTCCCCCTCCCCCCACCCCCGCACCAGAGGAGAAAGGGGTCGCCTGTGCTGTTCCAGCGACACTCACTCGAAGGTTTTGTTCGAATTAGTTAGAAACTTGAACTCTGTTTTTAGACTATTAACTGAAAGATGTGGTCCGGTACCCCCAGCGCTGTGTCTTACGACAGTACCTTTGTCTGTAGTATTTATAATGTTAAGATTATGCGGGTAACAGATAATACAGCCCCAACTTTAAAGGAAGCTTTTGTACTGCAGAATACATCTGGCCGTGTGATGATTTTTTTTTTAAAGCAGAATTTGTTTTACTATAAATGAGTTATTTCAATGCAGGCAAATAGTGAAGTTACACTGGGAAAGACGGCATGCTCTCGTGTGCAAGTACCTGTCAGTGACCACGCTTTTCTTCTGTTTCTTTCTTTCTTTTTTTTTTTTTTTTTTTAACTTAAATGTTTGTAGCTGCTATGTGGACAATTGTTCCCTAGTGTGGTCTGTAGCCCAGCGACTGGGAACAAGTTACAGACAAACGTCACCGTAAATTATTCACAACATTATAAGCAGTTGTGAGGAAATATTTCACGTTATCAAAGCTGTACAATAAAAAGGTAATGTTTGTATAATGTGGTTGCAAACTCTTAATTTATACTATTGCACTTTTAGTATTTTGTATTAGAGAGGTTTGTCTATAATTTGAAGCTTAAAAAGATGTAAAGTATTTTATAAATAGTACTTTGGTTTAAGGAAAATGAAAAACTGTTACAGTTTCTTGTTTTGTCTTAAGGTCAAACAACATGAGAAATCTGTGCCACTGAGACAGAAAAGCCACCAGGATTTGTCTGTTCCTCAGTCAACTAGGGCCTGCCACTTCCTAAATTAAAATGATTTATTTAACTTTTCTACGAAGCCCGTTGAAAAGCCTGACCACCCCTGACACAGCTTTGATGAATTAATCATAGGCCCGTGGCACCGAAACGGCGGGAACTCACCTAGAGACCGCGTGGGTGCCATTTCAGTGTCCTCTCTTTTCTTCACACGCCCCGGACCAGATTTCCACCGCTCCCCGTGTGCAGTAAAGTGGGGAGAGATAGCAGAGGTCTGGCGGTGTCATCAGTGGTAACTGGGACCTTGTCTGAGTCCCGATTTATTTATTATCTTCTCAGATGAGAACAAAGCACAATGTCATCTAACTGCTCAAAATCCAGCCTGAAGCTGCTGACGAGGTTTGAGTTGCTTGGCGCGAGGCAGGGCCCCGGGGCAGGGGGGGTGCTGGGCGGCGGGCGGGGTGGGCACCTGCGACGCCGCGGCCCGCCTTCTACCTCATTCTGTGCGTTGGGTGGCCTGTCCGGCCGCGTCCCTCCCGAGATGTCGCGGGCGGCTGGGTGGCGCTGGGGTCGTGCGCCCCGAAGAAGGGACCGGATGGCAGTGACTTCCCGGCTAACGTGGAGAAGTAGGACGATGTTCCCAGCACGACAACAGCCATAGAGTCAGGTCGTGACCTTGAACAGAAACAGGTGCGAAGACTCCTCATCAGCAGACTGAGCTGTTTCTTCCCGTCGGATGGAGCATGGTCCCCCCCCTACCCCCGCCCAGCTCTGCTTCCCTCGGCCAGAGGGGCCATCCCTTCTCGGGAGACGGGGCGGGGGCCTCGGCCCGGCCACGTGGCACTACTGGCCTTCAGCGGTTGAATGTTTTTATTATTTATGTGTCCTCTTTGGTGTGAGTTTTGGGTTTGGGTTTTGGTTAGTAGTTGGTACCGTGTGATGCTCTCTCTTCTCCCAGAAGGATGTGTATATAACTTAAGGGAAAAGAAATGTAAAGTGTTGTAAATAAGATGGCTTGTGAAGGGACCGCGAGACGCGCCCCTGCGTCTTCAGGACCAGGCCGTCCCTCTCTGTGTGGTGAAGAGAGACACTATTTTTCTATTGCAGCACCATGTAGGGCCGGGGCCCCGGAGCCAGCCGGCGCTCTTACCAAGATCCAATATTTTTTATGATAAACCTGTGGCTCGACACATCTACTGATTGAAATGGATGTCTTAGTCTAGGTGACTATTTTTGTCATATGGAAATGAATAAAATGCAGGATGTAATCTTATCTCTGAATCGCGTTCCTTGATTATTCAAATGGAAAAAAGTGGGACTTGGGGTTACGGTCGTTAATGGTGGATGTATATCCGTGGTGTTTCTCCGAGGAAAGTCAACGAGGGTTGACAGCTTAGATTTGAGCAATAGCTAAATGTATCTCAACTGGTCTTGAAATTTTTATTTTTCACTTTTTTCTAAAATAAAAATGCAACCTCCTAATCGTGGATTTTTTTTTTACATCTGTGACGGAAGACGATGTGGTAGAAAACGCCTACCCGTTAGAGCCTTGGCGGTGGCCACAAATGACTACCCTCCCAACTGCCTTCCCATCCTCAACGCTGAGTGCCAGTGTTGGCTCTTCGGATCGCTTCGCAGATACGCGGCTGTGCATCGAACCACATTGTAGGCGCGGGAAGGAAGGGGTGCGCGGTTCACGACACTGTGTGTCCACCACCAGCACCTTCGTCTGTTAGCTCCCGAGGGAGGATGTCTTTACCATAAAGGAAGCTTTACCTCCCCGGTAACATTTGAGGAGACGTAAAACTTTAAATAATTTAACAGCTCCTGGTTTCAACAGGCGTGATGCATTTCTTTTTTCGATAACTACTGATAGCTAGAAATAGTTTTTGCCTGGGAGGTGGGGGGTCCTTGCAAAGCACGGGTGAGGACCCTAACCACCGAACTAACTGCCCAGGTCAGCCTCCCCAGCACAAAACCCTCCACCTTAGGGATGGACCCAGGCTGGTTTCAGTGCTGGGGTGGAAATTTTGAAACATGAGCCAAGTCAGACAGTAAATTCAGTTTGTGTTTTAAAATGGTGAAATAAAGGTTCCTGTATTTAAAATAATATAAATTACAATGCAGGGAAAACGTGATCTGCTTATTTTGAAAACATTTCTAGTGTAAAGCCAGGGGCGTTTCAGCTTAACAAGCCCGGGTTTTCGCTTGCTCCTGACGTCAGCTCCACGTGGCGCAGACCGCGCGTCAACCGTAAATGCCAACGACCCCTGAGAATTATTTATTTAAATATATTCCTATTCTGGGTTCATTACGGGAACCAGTAACGTTTCAAACTAATTAAAAAGTATTGCTGAAGGGCTAAAAAGCAATCGTTTCTAAACTCTGCGCTGTTTAATTTTATCCCCTCGGAAGCGAGAAGGCCGTGGCCCCCGCCTGCTGTTGCTTTGTGCGTGGCCGCCGCGGCCGGGCCCCGACCCCAGCTTCCCGAAGCCCCGACACACGTCAGGCCTATCTCCTCACTGCCGGGCCGCGTGCGCATCCCCAGCCCGACCATCTCCGGGTCGCCGTGTTTGTTGGCTGCCTGTCTGATGCCACGGAAGCCCGGAGGCCTCGCGGCTTTCCTCTGGTGCACGCTTGGAGCAGCGTGATCGTGTCACATACGTGCAGCCCCGTGGCCAGCCTGTCACCTGGCGAGCATGCCGGGCCTTTTGTGTTAAAATCCTGAGCTGGTTTGCTGGTGACTGGTGCCGAGGTGGGAGCGGGCACTCGTTTCTTCCTCTGAAAGGCCTTCCCGCCGCCGCGCCTCGTGGAGAAACGCGCCCCGAGACGGTTCCGTTTAGCGGGTCTGTTGGCTGACTTCGGTCTACGGAACGTCCTGTACAAAGCGAGGGAGAACGTTAAATTACCCTTGTTGTCCTCGCCTCGCTGGGAAGTACTGGCGTTACTTGAGCGTCCTTCCCGCAGGGAGGACGTTAAAATGCAACCGCCAGGCACGGTTCCCGTGGTGGCGCTCACACCTTTGTCCCCAGTTGACAGGCGTGTGGCGTGTTGGCGCACCGGGCGGGGCCACGGCGAAGGACACGGGGGCACCGGGCTGGGCCGACCCTCACACCCTGCTCCCTTTTCTGTACGCAGGGTAGAATTTGGTGGCATTAAAACCCTCTCCAGGTCTAAAATCAGGGTGGTTTGTTTGTTGTCGTTTGGAAAGAACTACCACTAGTGTTTAGCTTCCTTTTTCCTCCCCAAATTCACTAGGCAAGTCTACAGTGTTTAGAGGGAGAGAAGATACAAATGATTACCTGAGAACATAAATGTGAAAACTCTCCTATAAACGACTTTGCTAAAGAAAATCCGTGGAATCATTTGTGGACCATGAAAAAATGTGTTGGTATCTCTATTTTAAATCGTGGAATTTATTGAAGCTTTTTGAACTGCAACTATATTTAAGGTAAAATAAAGGCGAGCTCTGTGAACATCGTGATTACTGCGTTTCCTACGAAGAGAGTCTTTTCTAAATGATTAGCTTTTTGTCACATGTGTTGCCCACGCAGGTGCGCATACGGTTCCTCGTCAAGATTATACACGGATACACATACCGTATACACGTATACCGTGTGCGTATACACGTATTCAAAAGAGTATGCCGTTGAAAGCAATGCTTGTTTCTTAACGGTTGTTTCTAGTACAAGATCAGAGAACGTGAACTATTCCCTTGGGTTTCCCTGTCCTAATTGTAACCATGTCTGCAGGTTTTGGTCTGACTTGGGAGTCGTCACAGGTTGTATTGACACGGCTCCGTTTGTGGGTCCTCTGCTCGTGACTGAGTTCAGTGTTTGCCCGAGCGCTGCGTTACAGGGGGAGGAGAACCAGAACATGGGCGAGGCGGGGGCAGAGAGCTGGCGCTGGGTCCCGTTGTGCCCGTGCCCTCCGTGTCCCTGAGATGAAGGGACCCCGGGCCCTGCCCTGCGGAGAGGAGCTGCGGCCTGCCCGTGAGGCACTCCCTGGGTATGATTCACATGTGGAAATAAACGTCTGATCTCAGGAGTTCCAAACGTGATTATTCGTGAACACGGGGGTTCTGCAAACCCTCCAACTGCTCTCAAAGTTGGCACGGTACACAAATTTTTAACTTATAGAATGACACATAAACTGGAATTTTCACAGCCAGGCGTGACTTATTTCCCTCAGTGGCTGTCCTGGCACCCCAGGTGGCCACTAATTCTGTTTATTTTCTTTCTAGCCTAATTTAAAGGACTTGTGAATTTTAATAACTTTAGGTTAGGTACGTAATGTCTAATACAAAGGTCTTAACATTTCTTCTACAACTAGCAGATTTTGTTTTTATCACACGCAGGATACACGAAACATTTCCATTTTACTTTTCCTATTTGTTTTCTGAAGGACGACGTAAAAACAGCTCTTCTGACCTAGAATTACCCGGAAGAAACGTGTCACGGCCTCCCACGACGGCACCGCTAAGGGGCGCCGGCAGGCTCGGGGACCGTATTTTCCACGCTTCAGACGGTAAGAGTCGTAGGGATCCCTAGTGGAAAGTACGTCAAACCTCCCCACACATTCCGATGCTGTAAAGATAAATTAGGTTTTGAATCTTACATCCGTTTCCCTTCACAAATAAGCCTGGAGTTGCCGTGTTTTCCGCGGGGGATCATCTGGTCTCGTCACGGCTCAGGCAGGGGCGGCCTGTGCACGGAGCTGTTCCCGTGCAGGCTTACCGTGCCTTACTCCGTCTTCTGCTTGGCTTTGCTTTGGGATTTTTAGTAACAGCGTTCGGGGCTGCGGCGGGCGGGACTCGACGTGCGGGGCCCGGGGCCGCCCACAGGAGAGTTCTGTAGCCCCGGGGTTCCATCTTTGCGCTTCAAAACGTTTTACTGAGCACACGGAAGACGCAGGTCTTGTGCAGGCAGCCTCTTAAAGGTGAACAGCGGTTCTGTGATCTGGCATCCGTCGCAGACACACGTGCTGAGAACGAGTCAGACCGGCCCATGACCTCACCCGAGGAACGGCTTACCAAAGAAGCTGATCTGGAAACTGTGCCAGCGATGGAAGAAGACACGAACTGTAAAAAAATCACCAGCGTCTCAGAGTTTTATTTGTCGCGTTAACCTCCTAGATTTTCAGTCAGGAGCTACAGGCAATTTGGGAAAACGAGCTTTACCAATTAATATTTGCGAATGGCTCATTGTTCCCGAGGAAAACTCCAAACGTAATTTTCATACTCTCAGTGCACCCGGCACTTGAAGATCGCCCGGTGGGTTCTTGGCTGGAGCAGTTCTTGTAAGTCGTTCGTTCGTGAGTAATTCCTGGCTATCGGAAGACTCTCCCTTACATGTTCCCCTGTGTCGTCTGTCTGTCACCCGGAACTCCCCGGGCTTGGCGTTCCCATCTCTCAGTTTACCTTTAGGCCTTGACCCTTCAGCTTGTCCGCTGCTGTGCCAAGGACTACACACGAGATCGAGTGGTGTTTGTTTTTTAAGACCTTCTCCTTTTTTTAAGTTTTTATTTTTTTATTTTGAGAGAGAGAGAGAGAGAGAAAAGCGTGAGCAGGGGAGGGGCAGAGAGAGAATCCCAAGCAGGCTCCGCACTGTCCGTGCAGAGCCCGACGCGGGGCTCCGACTCCCGAATCGTGAGACTGTGACCTGAGCCCCGGTCGGACGCTTGACCAGCCGAGCCCCCCGGGTGCCCCTGGAAGAGCAGGTTTTAAATCACAATCAGAATTCGGTCATTTTTAAGGGTGGTCTCTCGGGCTAGGCTCTGAACCCGGTCATCCGTGTCTTCCGATGGTCCTGAATTAGGTTCTCGGTTTTAGAAACGCAGGCTCCGTGGTCCTCGACATGAAAATCATGGCTGGTCTTGGTATTTAACTGAAGACAAGTTGAGGGTTTTCTCATGAGCCCATGAGCCCTGACGAGGGGAACCCAGCGACGGATTAGCTTCTTGACGCTGGCTCTTAACTGCCGGCTTCCCTTTGGCTCAAACAAAGCGTCCTCAGTGGTATTCAGGCCAACGGGCCGACGCAGGAGCGTGCCTGTGGCCTTACCTAGGTAGGCCTCCACGACCCCGCCGGAAAAACGCACCTTGCTCCTGGGGCGGCAGGGAGGGGACAGAGACTGTCCGCGGTGGAGACAGCGTGTCTGCCGTCTGCCTGGGGGCCCGTGGCCCGTGCCTCCCGCTCCAGGAGCGGCGAGATGGGGAAGCGTCAGTGGAGGGTCACCGCGTCCTCGCCGGATTGGCTGTGGGAGCACCGAGAGAACTGTGGGCTGTGGAAAAGTCAGAAATGCTTTCAAAGAGTATTTGTAATCCCAGAAAGGAAGAGTCCCCGGACCCCAAGTCTAACCGTCAGGGATGAACTACAGAGAGAACATCGGTACGAGATCTTGCAGGAGGGAGACGCTGCCTGGCTCTTGATAAAGCTCGCTTCAACAGATACTCTTAAACCCGTCTTGCCCTTGCAGATCTGCGATGAAAACTAAATAGTTTTGATCTGTACTTCAGGATGTAGTGGGGGCGTCTACTTTGTCGATAAGCTGTGTGTGCCTGAGAGAGTGACCCCTCAAAGTAAGAACTTTCTAAGTAGGGCAGTTAATTCAGCTCAGGGAATATCTGTTTGTCCAGAATAACAAGTAAGGCTTTTTGAGCAGAAAATAATGCTGAGCTTAATTATTTTATTAATGCATACTCCCCGAGGTAAGGAAATGCGAGTTTTTTCTAAACTTTGTAGGCACAGATAAAGCAGTTGGAATATGTTTGCAAGGCTAGCTCGATTGTTTTATTAGAAAATATTCAATATTTCACATGCATTTAAAAATAGCATATTCAATTGCAATTATGTGTTTTCTCTACTTTTGTAATTAAAGAGATTGGAGCTTTTCCTTTGATGTATTGGGATTCCATTAGCAGAATGTTTAATGGTTTAGAGGTAGTTCCGGAATGTTTAATTCACTAGTGTGAGTACAGCCAGTCGTCTTGCGTTTCAGGATGAGGCCAACCGTTGCACAACTGTGTAGAAACCATCCGTTTCGCCGTGGGCTCTTCTGAGCTGTTGATGGTGAACTTCCCTTCCCCACTGTCACCTTTGATTTTCAAGCTAGAGTTAGTTTCCTCTAGAAACGTGAAAACAATATCAAAACATTCTCACCTTTCTGAACATATAAAATGCTTTCCAAAGTTAACAATCAAACCTAGTCTAAAACCAGCTCTCCAGCGTTCGAGTGCCCAAACAGGCAAGGAATGGGGGTGCCCCCCGGCTCTGGTGGCACCTTTGGTCTCTGGCTGGCTGTCCCCTCCACCGGGCTGGCTGCAGGGGCGAGTTGGGACTCTGTGGTCCCTCGCATGCACGTGGGCTTCTCAGGGAATTGCCCACCCAAACCATTGGCATTCTTTCTTTTCCTTTTTTTTTTTTTTTTTTAATATACTTATTTGGTTGGGGGGGGGGGGGGAGGTGGCAGGGGTGGTAAGGGACAGAGGATCCAAAGCAGGGTCCACACTGACACACAGCCCGACACGGGCCTCAAACTCCCAAACCGTGAGATCACAACCTGAGCCAAAGTCGGACTCTCAACCGACTGAGCCTCCCAGGCACCCTGGTGTTGTTTCTTTGAAGTGACATGTGTATGTGTGTATCTTTGCACATGTGGACCGGGACATACGTCCTGGAGGCGGGAAAGCCGAGGGCAGCCCTGTGCATCCCCATGGAAGGAGCACAGATGTGGCCAGGGCACCAGAGTTCAGGGTCTCAGGACACGGGGTCGTGGGGATGATGGCCCTGAGCTCGCAGGACGTCAGCTGCCTAGGAGTTCTGTGGGCCCAGACAGGCTTGCCCTCGGCCACATGTGCCCTGGTCCCTATGCACAGTTGTCCCGGCGGGTGGGGTTGCACACCCGGCCCTCTCGGCTGCAGCCAAATCATGTCGCACAGGTAGATACAAGGACGGCTGACTCGTTCCCACAGGCCTGCTGGTGGCTGCCAGGGTGGACCAGACAGAGGGATGGCCTCAGGCTGGCACACTGTCCCTATGGCCCTTCTCTGCCAGTGCAGTGGGAGACGGTGTGTCCCCCGTGCCTCACCCCGCAGCCACCAGCTTCCTGCCGCATCCCCAGGCCCTGGGCTGCCCGAGTGCTGTCTTAGAATCGACACTGCTTCGTCCCACACGTTAGCCAGTTAGGTCCCCCCTTTATTGCAAACACGCCACTCCTAGGTTCCTGCTCTGTGCTCCAGGAACGGTCCTGTCGCCAGAGGGTAGGCTCCAGTGTCTGAGCACTTGCTGCTTTGCAGGGGCAGAAAATCTGTAACGGGCGAGCTGAATCTCGAGTGTCCGCTCATCGATGAGCCAGACTGGTAAGCTCTGCTCACCGATCAGAATAACCTAAAGCATAAGGGCAAGTGTCATACACCACCCCGCAGTAGAGAGAGAGGGCTTCGAGCAACAGAAGTCTGTACCAGGGACACTTGAGGTTGATAAATATGAGCAAAGATATTTGTTCCTTCCTTCTGTAACATTCTTGACTGCATCTCTCCAAGATGACTGATTGAAGATGGATGGATGCATGGATGGATAGGCGGATGGATGGATGACAGTTGGAGGAACGGATGGATGGATGGATGGATGGATGGGTGACGGAGGAATGGATGGGTGGATGGATAGATGACACAGGTGGAGGATGGATGGACAGATGAGAGATGGTTCCTGTACTCTTGGAAGGAATAGAAATTTCAGTGAAATTGAGTACCTGTACTCAGGAACCCTTGCTTAGCTAGGAGACATCCCTGTGTTAAGACCGCACAAGGTCATGTCACTTCACCCTGCACACCGCCCCCTTTCCAACAGGTTCTCTTGAGCCTAGCAACGTTTCTGCAGCTATGTGCCTCACACCCAGATTCCTGGGCCCACCTCCGAGGCTCGGGGTAGGGCTTGAGGTTTGGGGCTCCTGGGTGATCCGTGTACCGCTGATGTAGTGACCAGAGCAGAGACTGTCTTTCATTGCCAGACTGGCCAGCCTGCCTCCCGACTGGGCGGGGGTGTTGGGCATTGAGCACTTCCTCAGCTTTGCAAATTGGTAACCTCCAGACTGCCTGGAGACCCTGTTGAGGTGCAGATTCTGGCTCAGTAGGGATTTGGGATTTCTAGCGGGTGCAGTGTGGCTGGGCTTGGAGCTGTGCTAAGCAGAGAGGGACCGGGCAGCTGTGAATGCCGCTAGAGGACGGGATTGAACCTGGGAAGCCCACCTTCATCACCACCCAAGGCACCCGGCCCCGTGCCCTTGCGCTTGGTGGCAGCTAACAGAAAATCCACCTAATAGTTCCGTGGAAGTTTATTTGTCCCGAATAACCCAAAGCCCAGAGTTCGGGAGTTGCTGGGGTCCATTCCGTTGCCAGCAGAGGCCGCCGTAGTCTGTCCTCGTGCGGCTGCCTCGTGACCTCAAGGTGGCTGCTGCTGTCCCAGGTCGTGGCTTCATGCTCCACTCAGACGAAAGGAGGGCAGGGGGCACGTGGCCTGAAGCCAACAGCCCATCTCTCTGTCAGAAAAGTGAAAGCTTTTCCGCAGACTGCACGGAGCAGACTCCCACTTCGGTCCCCTGGACTAGCCCCGTGTTCCTCAGCCACCGCTTGCCAGAAGGGGCCGAGAAAACTGGGGGTGTATGAGAGACAGCCGAGCCGGGTACCCTGCCTGAGTTGTCCCTGACATCTGCTGGTGGAATCTTCCAGAGTATGCTCTCTGCTACCCTTGCAGGTTAGGGGAGGCTGTGCCACCCCGGTCAGACCAGAGAGACCTGTGCTCCCGCTTGTTGCTCTGACCGTGGCCACGGCCCATGCTCTCCGGGGCTTAGTTTTAGGGCCTGTGCAGTGGGGGTTAGAAACCACCTCACAATGCTTCCCTGAGCTCGTGTCTGCGGCCCACCCAACAGGGGAACAGCTGTCACTTGCAAGCTCCCTCTGTCCAGAACGCCTCCCCCAGCTTTTCCCCGGGGGGGCTCACTCATGTGTTTAAGACCCACCTCTCCTGGGGCCCCCGGGGGCTCAGTCGGTTGAGCATCCGACTTCGGTTCAGGTCACGATCTCACGGTTCGTTGGTTCGAGCCCCGCGTCTGGCTCTGTGCTGAAAGCTCAGAGCCCGGAGACCGCTTCCGATTCTGTGTCTCCCTCTTTCTCTCTGCCCCCCTCCCCTACTCGTTCTGTCTCTCACAAAAATAAAAACGTTAAAAATTAAAGACAAGACAAAACAAGACCCACCCCTCCTGAAGAGGGGCCGCCAACTATTTATGAGCTTTGTGACGCGGCTACCTTCTGAAAGCACTGGTTGGGGTACTGCACCAGTCCAGGCACAACGGATGGTCTGTTTTCCTAGCAGCTTGTGTCGCGACCAGCTAAGAGAGCATGGCAGGCGTGGGGGACGGTGCCCCGAAGACCCGGGGACCCACACATCTGGACATTGGAGGTAAAGCTCAACCTCGCAAAAGGGAATGTTGGAGTTTTCCATGGGAGTTAAGTCTGATGATGTGGGGACAGGGCACAGGGGCCGCCCCTGAGCTCTGTCAGTGAAAGCAGATAGAAGCCGCTGGTTAGAAGCGGCCCTAATGGGACAGAGTCCGTGCAGGGGCCTCCCCGGGAGTCATCTGGGGGCTCGGCCCCGTCCAGCTTGGTCACCGTGCGCAGTAATCACACCACGCTGCCCTCCCCGTCCCAATGCAGTGTCACCTGCGGCCCACCCCTCCTCTGCATCTGCCGTCTGGCACCAGCACTCCTGGTCTACACGGCAGAGGGGCTCTCAGGCCCACTGCCAGTGACAAAGCCTGACACCGGGGGCCAGAGCTGTGCTGAGCTGGGAGGTGTGGAGGACAGGCGGCCCCCCCGGAGGGTCGTGGCCTGCAGGATCCATTTGTGTCCCCGAGAGCAGCGCCCCGTGTTCTGGCTCTCCCCTTCGTGGGCAAGTCATCTGTGTCGAAGCCAAGGTGTTGATGAACCGAAATTAGTGCCGTATATGCAGGAGCATTCTCGGAACTTGACGTTGGGGCAAACGAGGAAGAAAGCCGCTCTGCCCCAGAACGTCGCCATTTTCTGCCTCTTCTCGTGCCTCAGCAGCGCTCACGGACGGAATGCTGAGGGCTCTCCCTGCGGTCACAACTCTGTGTTCGGCTTAATGATACGGGGAACTGCAGATGAGGTGAGGATAACTTGAAAAGAAAAGGCATTATTGGTAAGTGCGCTGGAAGCCTTGCAAATTTGAGACGATAAATTGGAATTTTACAGGACTAATGAGTTTTTGAAAACCGTTAGCCAGGCTTGTCCAAACAGTTCTCTCCCTATTTAAGATTTTCTAAATTAGAAACTCAGAAATTTCATAGGTGTTTTGGTCCTGGAATGAACAAACAGCCAAAGTAGAAAGTGTGTTTCCATTTATTAAAGTTACATTGTATCCACTTCCATCCTGATCACAGTGTACTATTCTTACTGTAATTGGTGGTCTGTCCAGAGCACTTGCTTTATTGAGCCAAATTCTAGATACTTTGTAACCATCACTGCACTCAGCTGTCAAAAATAAGTGACTTCTAGGGGTGCCTGGGTGGCTCAGTCAGTTGAGCGTCTGACTTCGGCTCAGGTCACGATCTCACGGTTCGAGCCCCGCGTCGGACTCTGTGCTGATGGCTCGGAGCCTGGAGCCCCCTTGGGATTCTGTGTCTCCTTCTCTCTCTGCCCCTCCCCCGCTCGTGCTCTCTTTCTCAAAAATAAATAAATAAACATTTAAAAAAATGACGAGTCCTGGAGAATTCGGGCCTGCTGCCACACAGCGGCCAGTGCCTGGAGCGGGACAGCAGCTGTCCTGTAGACAAGACACCGAGGATGTCGGGTTTCCG
This sequence comes from Acinonyx jubatus, assembly GCF_027475565.1. Classification (NCBI taxonomy): domain Eukaryota; kingdom Metazoa; phylum Chordata; class Mammalia; order Carnivora; family Felidae; genus Acinonyx; species Acinonyx jubatus. The sequence goes on from NC_069392.1 coordinate 91,451,875, forward strand.
CCTGGCCGTCCGCACTGCGGCCCTGAGGCCCGATGTGCGCCGGTGTTCATCCTCACGCGGGACCGTTGCTTTCCCTTTACCAGCATCTGCATACCTGTACTTAGCGTGCACCTGCTCTGTGACATTTGGGCTTGCACCCCGGCTGCAGGCGACGGGGCCCGTGTTCTCGGGGCGCATTCCGTCGGCCGCCTCACTCCCTGCTTCCTACCGCACAGCGAATTCTGCAGGAAAGCCTGCCACTGGCAGCTGTGACTCTGCGGGGGGGGCGGGGGGGGCTGCCCGGGTCTCTGCCCCCCTCCCACGTGCATCTGGCCCCCGTCTCTGGGCAGCAGCTCGGTTCAAACACAAATGCTCGCCTCACGTTCATCCTCCCCCGTGCCGTTTTGTTGTTTCCTTTGCCCACGCATTTTGTACTTGCCGACAGTGCAGGCAGGTGCCAAGCCGAGGTGGGGTTAGCAGAGTGGGCGCCGTGGCTCTCCCGGCCTGAGGGCTTCCTGCGAGTACTAAGCAGGCACCTGGCAACTTTGTGCCAACCAGCAGGGGCCCCAGGCTTCACGACTTGGAAACTGCAAAGGCGCCCATCTGTACAAACGGCCTGTCTCTCTGTGTCTCTCAAATAAGCAGAGAAAAACACCGTCTTCCAACAGGAAGCCAGCCTGACCCCACAAAAAACCTCCATCTTATGGAAAATGCGACCGTTTGGTAAAAATGGGTAATCAAACATTTCCTATGCTGTCAAGTAGTTTTTAATATCAACTGTGACTCTGAGGAGACAGAAAGGCACAGGGCCTGGCTCTTATCTGAAAATCTGAATAAATGTCCAGATTGAGGAGTCCTCTCCACGGCATATAAGCCAAACGTGGTCTTGAGGCCCATTTTCTTCTGACTTCCTGTCGTGGAACAGCGTAGGAAGCAGGACAGAACAGAAGCCGGGCAGACACCTGAAAACAGCGGCTGAAACTGTTGTGACGCCAGCGTTACACGTACGCCTCCCAATTGTCGTGCCTCACTCGGCTTCCCACAATGACACCGATGGCAGGGTCCCTCCAAATAGATGACTTTTTACGCTGAATCCATTCGGTCTGTAAGAAACAGAAACGAGATCCGACAGCTGCGTGAAGCCGGAAGCACTTCTGGTGGTGTCACTGTTTAGGACGTGCTGCTCCCTATGTTCGCGTTCCCATTACTGAGAAAAATTTCTGCCCAGAGAGGTGGTGTTTTGTGAGTTATGGTGACTGGATAAACCCTAAGAAAGAACAGCGTGACTCATCAGCCGCGTCCAAAACGCCCGCCCCCAGCAGAGGGCAGGTGCCCTCGCTGTCCCTCCCGACAGCGTCTCCGCTACCCGCCATCGCTTTCGAGCTTCCTTCAGCCGGGGTGATTTCTGGGGGTGACCAGCCACCTGGCCCAGGGCTCCCGGGGGCCCCACCAGCTTAAATAACGACGTGTCCAGTTATCTGTCCGTTCGGACAAACATGAGGTTCTGTGATGAAACACGCATATTTATTTATTTATTTTATTGAAAACAGTTGTTTAAAGTTTATTCATTTATTTTGAGAGAGAGAGACAGAGAGCCTGTGGGAGCAGGGGAGGGGCAGAGAGAGAGGGAGACAGAGAATCCCAAGGAGCCTCCTCACTGTCCATGCAGAGCCTGATGAGGGACTCGAACTCAAGAACTGTGAGACCATGACCTGAGCGGAAATCAAGAATCAGACGCTTAACTGACTGAGCCACCCAGGCGCCCCGAAACATGCATATGTAAGCCAGGCTCAGAGCGAGGCTCTCTGGACACCAGCATGCTGATTGCACCGGCAACCGTGGGCCGGCCAGTGCTCCCTGGGGGTCTCCCCAACACCCAGTCACGTCGACGTCCTCCCGAGACATCAGCACAGAGGTCTGGCGCTCAGAGGCCCGTGCACAGTAGGATTTGAACTCGGGCCCGGAACCCAGACTTGCACACCATTCTTTTCTCATACAGGAACAGAGGAGGACTCTCCTTTATAAGGAAACTGAAATGGGAGAATTCTCTGAGCCAGCCACATAACAAGGCCGAGGCCGGGCGCTGCTGGGTTCCTGTGTGAGAAGGTACGAGGCACGCCTGTGACTGCGTAAGCTGCCCATCTCTGGGGGATGGTCCTCTGAGTACAAACAGCAAAGCCGTGTGAACCCCGGCGTGTTCGTGCTGGCAGGATCGTGGTCTGATCTGACTTGGCTAATCTCATCCACATCACTGGATCCTTATTTGAAAACAGACGTGATCTTGAGCTGCCGGTACTCAGGTCCTGGGACAAAGGAAGGACACGACCTGCAGCCTCCTGAGGACTAAGGTCTCACGGGTCCTGGGGCCGAACAAGAACAGCGGAGAAAACCAGGGGCCTGAGTAAAGTACGGGCCTTCGGGTGCCATAACGCATTGGCGGTCTCATTAATTGTAGCAAACGTACTACACCGACGTAAAACGTCACAGAAACTAGACGTAGGGCATATGGAGAATAATCTGTACTATCTTTGCGGTTTTTCTATAAATCTAAATCCGTTTTAAAATAAACCTTTATTGGGGCGCCTGGGTGGCGCAGTCGGTTAAGCGTCCGACTTCAGCCAGGTCACGATCTCGCAGTCCGGGAGATCGAGCCCCACGTCGGGCTCTGGGCTGATGGCTCGGAGCCTGGAGCCTGTTTCCGATTCTGTGTCTCCCTCTCTCTCTGCCCCTTGCCCGTTCATGCTCTGTCTTCTCTCTCTGTCCCAAAAATAAATAAACGTTGAAACAAAAATTTAAAAAAATTAAAAAATAAAAATAAAAATACACCTTTATTTAGAGTCAACTAAAAACTGAACTGAGCCGAGTCATGTGCTCTGTCATGGGTGGTGAGGGAAGCTAGGGAATCTCTCCCAGAAATACAGAGACGATGCACAGATATAAGCATCTGGATACATTCTGGGGGTTGCCTGACCCCAGGTCACAAGCCGTCTCCCGCACGGACAGAAGAGAGGGGCACTGGATGGGCCCCCGGAAGCAGACGGCGAGGGAGAGACGGAGCGGGATGTGTTCTGCGATCTTTTCTGTGACCTGTTTGGTTGTCACACAGATTCTGCCACCTCAGGCGGCAGCCAGGCTGGACCCGCGCGGGTCCTGGGAGCCCGCGGTTCAGCGACAAACCCAGGTGGTTCCTCCAAGCCTCTGGCTAAAGCTCGCTGGCCGCCTCCACACCCCCTGCGAGTGAGCGTCTACGACTGGTGTGCAGTTAGAGCAGGCCTCCAACTGACCTCCCTACCGGGTGACAGGTGTCTCAAAGTTCCAAAGTGACCTCAAATCGAGCCTCCTGGGAATGTTTCAGGGAATTCTGGTACCAACAGCACGCGATTTCTGCGTAATGCACATCATCCGCCCACCGTTTTTCATGGCGCCTTCGGTACATGCTTGTGTCCCGAAAGTTTTCTTCACAGACCGAGCGATCCTCGTTTTCGGAAGACGTGGTCTTGCAACGTCCTGCGAGCGTCCCTAACACAGCCACGGCCTGAAATTGTGGCCAACGCCTGCCGCCACGTGACTGTGCGGGAACAGCTCCGGCCCGAGCGCCGCACGAGGCTTCCGACGCGCGTCACTTCCCGGAAGCACGTGAGCGGAGAGGGTCTCGCGAAATCGTGCCCGGTTCCCGGCGGACAGCGCGCGGTGACGCGCCAAGCGAGCGCCGCGCGGTGCCCACAGACGGCTGACCGCCCCCCCCCCCTTCTGACACCTTCCCCCTCGCTGATCGTGGCCACCGCGCGGCAAGGACGTCGCCAGGGCAGCAAGTACCGCCACCTGGCGACATGCACGTGCACGCTGACGATCAAGAGGAAAACCGCTGTCTGTCCGTTTCTCTGACGGAAAAGCGGCAGGTCGACGCGAGCGCTGCCATTTTGTGTTGCTCCGAGCGACAGGGCTGCCGGGAGGCGTCAGAGGGAGACGGGAGCTCACGTCGGCGTGGTGCAATTCGGTGACTCTGCAGAGCGAAACGCCGCCTTCTGCTACCGGCCGCTTGGAAGGGCTGAAACCGAAACGTCCGTGACGGCATCGGATGGCCGTTTCCGCGTTTGCGTACAGTCCCCGCAGCAAAGTAAGATCTGTGTCAACTCGTGGGGGAAGTAACTTCAGAGCACGTGTCGGTGATGTTTGGGAACTTGTCAGCCCTGCGGTGTGTCCCCAGGGGGTTGTCAGTACACAGAGTCACCGAGTACACAATGGCTGGTCCCTGCACGCGGCACAGATTCTATTGTCCAGTCGCCAACTTGAGGCACACAGAGATGACAGCGTGTCATGTCCGTAGCTGTGGACACAGGCTCGGCCTGTCCTTCTCCACCTCCTGCCTGGGTGTCCCCCCTGCAGCACAGGTGACAGCTGATTTCACATGCACCGGCCGCCGACAGCCCGGGGAAAAGGCCCTTAAGCCACAGCTCCGTCCAGACTTTCTCAGGTGGCTTGAGGGCTCCCTGGGTCAGCCCTTGAACCGGAGCTCAGAGTGGGAGCGGTGCCAAGGGCTGGGGCCCCCCCAGATCGACATATGACCCAACTGACAGTGCAGCGTTTGCTACACAGCGGCTTGACAAGGCCCCTCTGCCTTCATTACCTGGCTACACGGCTTGAGTGCAGCCCTCCTACAAAGAAATCCTCGAGCTGCCTTATTGACAGAACGCTTAGTAAGAGTCAACCTCATCCCGCAAAGACCCCAGGGTTAGGGCTGGGGCCCGTGTGCAGAGCTGCCGTTCAAAAATGGTCCCAGGCGATTCTGAGGAAGTGGACCATCTTTGAGGAGCAGTGACCGTGGGTGGCCCACTTCTCCGGAACCTGGGAGCCTGAACCACCTGAAGAGGATTCTGGAGATCGAGGGCACCGGGTCCAATTCACCAGATAAGGAAGCCCTTGGCCCAGGCTCTATGGAGACTTGAGGCCGAGACAGATGGTTAGGCCGGGAGCTAGAAACACTCAGAGGCTCTAGAAAAACCACCCGCCCTGATGTCTCCAAAGGTGCATTGTGGGACGTGGTTGTGGAGTATGAACTTGGCTCCAATCTAGAATGGCCTAAATGTCATCTGATAGCTTACTAACAAGAAGCTTTATCAAGTTTAAAATGATAAAAGAGGGCCATTAGCTTAGAAACAGTCCCTGTATGACCAAAGACAAAGAAACCAAGTGTGATGTTAGAAGCCAGCTGGGGAAGCGCGTTGAGGACCTCCTTTCGTGTGGCTGCTGTCTCCATGGGAGACTCCCATCCAGGAGGCCAGTGATTCTACTGACTTCTCACCCAACAGCCGCTGGGGTTATTGATACAAATCAAATTGTGCAGCCCAGTTTGGGTACGGCCTCGGAAGAGGTCTGCTATGAACTAGCTGCCTGTCCCTCCCCTGGTACTCGGCTGTGGGTTTCCAGAGTTGTCACAATGAAACATAAAATACTTAAGGCCTCAAGAGCTGCTTTTAATTAAATTGCCAAGTTTCCCATTGGGGTTATTTGCGAATTATGCTGCTTTCTTTTTTATGTGAAATGAGCATTGTTCCGTGGGAAACGCCGTGAAATCCAGTCTTCTGTAGGAGTTGGCCTGGAAGGGTGTGGACATATGAAGCACTTTACTGTCCTGCTGCTGGGTTTCTGTGCCCCTGAGAGCACCAAGAGGCTGCCCGGCAAAGGGAGGGGGGTCTTTTGTCACTGGGGTGACTTGGCTTCGTAGAGGCTGTGACGTTGTTCCGGGAGATGAGACGGTGCGATTGACGGCCTGTCGTTGTCGAGAAATGTGAAGTGTTTTGGAAATCAGAAGTGGCCGTGCAATGTGTTTTCTGGTGCACCTGACCCGAACCAAAGTGCCTGTACGTGCGCGTGTGTGTGCACAGGCACCTGCGTGTTCTCCGGTTGTGAGTATTCATGCTTTGCTGCACGAGTCTGAACCACTGCAGACGTGTGGCACCTGCTACGTGTACTGTGCTAATTTCTACGCTCCAAAAACGCCTGGGTTTCGGAGTGAAAGGCCTCAGTACACGGAGGCGTGTTCCGTGTTTATGGATGTCCTGTGGATACCCAGATGACCGGGCATTATTTATTAAAAACAGCATCCTCCCCCCGTCGCTAGGCCCAGCTGCCTTTGTGCTAAGCCGAGCATCCAGGGAAAAAACTCGAAACCTGAGCTCTGCAGTGCCCCATGTCGGAAAAACCCACATCACTCTAGGCGAAGTGTAGACACAAGTGCAAACGGTTAACAATAAACCTGCCAGGAAATTCCATAGGACAAAATACCTTTATGGGTCAAAGCTGAACATAAAAATTACTAACTGAGGGGCTCCTGGGGGGCTCAGTCGGTTAAGCGGCCGGCTCTTGGTTTGACCTCAGGTCTTGGCCTCGCAGTTTCGTGAATTCAAACCCCGCGTCAGGCTCTGCACACTGACAGCACGGAGCCTGCTTGGGATTCTCTCTCTCCCTCTCTCTCTGCCCCTCCCTGGCTTGCTCTCTCTCTCTCTCTCAAAATAAATAAACTTAAAAAATTACTAACTGAAAAGGAAAATTGATCAAAATTAAGGACTTCTGCCAATTAGAAAGTGCAGGTGAGAGACAGGAACACACAGGGAGCAGGGCCTGTGTCTCTGGAGAGAGGAGCTGACATGCTCCTTCCTTTCCCATCTTGCCAAGAATGACTAAACCCCGCCAGCCGTTACCTGCACAGCACACACACAAGAGGACCCTGCGGCGGGAGGAGGCAGACTGGTGGGGCCCTTAGTGTGAGGACAACATGGCAGAGGCTCCCTGGGGCTCCCTCGGACTCGGGGCTGAGGAGCCAGCAGCCCAGAAGGACCGGAGGGCAGAGGTGAAGACGTCCCAGAAGAGCTGCTCTCTCCAGCCCAGGGGCCAGGAAGGGGGCTGCCTGGCCGGACAGACAACTTTTAGACAATAACCACCCTGCTCGGTGGACACCCTCTCGCCTCGTGTCAGCGGTGACCCTGGGGGCAGCCGGTGACCCCTTGGCCCGGCAGCAACAAGGACCCCAGGCTCTCCACCAGGGACAGGTGCGTCCACCATGCTGCAGGAGCACAGCCAGGGGGAGACAGCCAAATCCGAAGTTTGAGTAAGGTTGAGGCTCTCATAACGTGCCGTGAAACCACCCAGGCTTCAGCTGAAAATCACTCGTGGGGCGCCCGGGTGGCTCAGTCGGTTAAGCGTGACCCTCGGTTTTGGCTCAGGTCACGATCTCACAGTTCACAGGATCGTGCTCCTCGTCGGGCTCTGTCTGGGCTGATGGCCTGGAGCCTGCTTTGGACTCTCTCTCCCCACCCCCGACCCCTGCTCCCCTGCTCATGCACTGTCTCTCAAAATAAGTAAATAAATAAACTTAAAAAAACGAAAGAAAGAAAACCCCTTGTCCTCCCAAGAACAGCAAGACCTCAAGCCGAAGGAGGAGGACAGCCGGGGAGGTGCCCTGCGGGGGCAAAGGCCGGGGACTCTTGGGCACGTGGGACAGCATCGCAATGAAAAGGCTTCGACAGGCCGCCAAGCGCCGGTCACGCGGCTGCAGGAGAAGGCCTGGCACAGCCACCGCGGCCGGGAAGCGCCACGGGGCAGCGTCAGAATGAAAACACAACAACAAGCAGGGCAAAAGGGGCACGAGGGGTAAAACGCGCAGTCAGAGGCTCAGCGGCAGGAGGGCAGGGGAGGGACCCGGGAAGTGGATGCTGCACCGGGAGGGACCTGAACAGCAGGGGGAAATGGACGCGGGGACAGCGAGGCTCCCGTGGAATTGCCGACACTCGTGTCCAGAGCGCGCGGGAAGGGAGAGCGAGGGCAGGCTGAGCACAGTGCTACAAGACACAGTGGCCGAAAACGTCCCCAATCTGGAAGAGATACAGACCTACAAATGCAAGAAGCTGAGTGAACGAACGTGCAGCAGGGTCGTCCAGCAGGGTCCCACACCGGGACCCGTCACAGGCTTGTGAGAACATTCAGGATCGGGGGGAAGACTTGAAGGCAGCTGGAGGAAATGACACTTATCGAGGGGGGGAAACAATTAGAACGACAGCGGATTTCTCATCAAGAACCAGGAGCCACCGGAGGGAGGAAGCTGCGGACACAGTTTCAGGTGCCGGGAGGAACCACCTGGCTGCGTCCACACCCAGCAAGACACAGAAAGGGGAGAGGACAGGCTGGAGAGCCGGGACAGCAGCAGAGCTGTGACGCAGGCCTAGTCCGCCAGGCACAGACCCCACGTTCTAGGAGCACCGGGGAGATGATGAAGGAAGGCCGCGTACACGGGATGGGCGTGCGTCCTCACCCTGTGTGTACTGAGTCCTGACAGCAGAGGTGAGATGCAAGCGTGGTCCGGGGGGGGGGGGGGGCTGTAACGAGTCGAGAGGGGACATTGCAGACCACAGTAGGAGGCAGATGTTCCGGAAAGTCAGCTGACCTGGAAAGTGGACTGTGTGGGCGTCCCTGGGATGTAACACCCAGAGCGGCCACGAGAAGGCTAGCCAAGGAGATGCTGTCAGATCACTTGCAGTCCTGGTGTCCGAGCCATCACAGGGCCCAGCAGGACCCGCGGCCGAGATCCCGGAGCCCGAAGACACGGGCAACGCCCGCACGGCGGACCCACCTTCCACTCCGCCTCCTGGGTCTGCCGCCCACGGTGTCCAGGAGCTTGAGTGTGGCTGGTCACCGGTGCCCTCCTTGCCACGGACACCTCTACAAACTTCTGAAGACCTGAGTGTCCTTACATGACTCCAACACACGTCCCGTGTGTGACTAGATGCCCAGATTGCCGGTCGGAGAAGGATGCACACTCACACACGTGTGGATTTTATGTTTCTGAGCAGTTGTCTACCGACCTGATATCAGAGGGACAGCCCAGTCTTCTATTTTCATCAAATCATCGCGATCCAGATTGCCGACCCCTGGTTTTGTTATTACTTGTTTAGTAATCTTTATATACTTAACTGTGTGCAGGTGACCAAGTAAGGACAGGATGAATGGACAGACGAGAAATCCAATTCTTCCCACACAGTCCAAAATTCCCAGCTTGGCCACAGGTTTGACACAGGTCAGCATTGCCGTCTCAGGTAACGGCAGTTTCCTCTGAACGTGCACCTGAGCTCTGGCCCTGGGCCAAAGGACACGGTGGTGACAGCCTCTGCTTCCCAGGCCGCCCGTGTGCCCTCTTCTCTTGTGCCTCAGACAACGGGGGTCTTCGCATTAAGTATGCTTCCTCACAAGGGCTTCTGCATCATATTTTTAATAGTTAAACTAAAAAAATTCCTGGGGCACCTGGTTGGCTCAGTCGGTTGGGCGTCCAACTCTTCATTTCAGCTTGGGTCATGATCTCATGATTCATGAGTTCGAGCCCTGAGTTGGGCTTGGTGATGACAAGCCTGGAGAGCCTGGAGCCTGCTTGGAATTCTCTCTCTGCCCCTCCCCTGCGCTCACATGCTCTCTCTTTCAAAATAAATAAATAAGCTTAAAAATCCCCGCATGAAATTTCATTTTAGATTTTCCTTCCAATTTCCTATGTACTTTATGTTCGTTGTAGAAAATGTGGTAGATATAAACAAAGAAGGGAACATCACCCCGAATCCCACAACTGTGTCTTTGATGTTGCCACTAACTTTCACGTGCGTCCTTCCTGTCTTTGTTGAATATGACAGCATGCCCATACGAAAAGACACGCACGAGAGAATTAGGACGGTGTCAAGCTGGACCCGTGGTCTTGTCTTGCTTTGTGACTCTCATGTTGAACACATGGCGTTGCTGCCCGCCATCTTGACCCTGTTTACGTGCAATCTTTTGTGACACAGGTGTCCCCGTGATCGCTGGGACGGCCATTGCTCTGAGTTCCACGGTGAGATGACTTAGCGTGTGTTGGGGTGCCCGGGGGGCTCAGTCGGTTAGGCGTCCGACTCTCGGTCACGGCTCAGGTCTTGATCTCAGGGTTGTGAGCTTGGACCCCATGTTGGGCAACATGCTGGGCGTGGAACCTGCTTAAAAAATGTGTGTGTGTGGCCCCCACAGGGCAGGCCAGCAAGTAAGATAAAATCAGAGCGCCTCAGTGTGACAGGTGTCTTTGAATATCCTTGCGACACCTCTACTTTTTGAGGACAAGATGCTGAAGGTGGATATTTTTAAGTTGATACAAGAAAACGGCATTTATGTCCTTGGGTGGTTTTCTTCAACTTCTTTAAATGTGTTTAATAATAGTTGTTTTGCACACAGTGTCTGTGCTCGTGCTCACAAACACGTCTTGCAGTGCACGCGTCTTGCACTCCAGTTCTACAGGAAATCACTGGAAACAGTGTGGCCCCTTGCAAAAAGCCGCTAATCCAACTGTACCACCCTGTAGTTTCATTGTTTCTCTTGTTCTTTTCACACCATGTTTTCTTTGGGGAAGGAAAGAGCTGTCAACATGTCATAATATGTTTGTGTGTCTCACTGAAAGATAATCTGGGTGCTGATCCGTGTCCCACAATTATCCAGCTTTCGACGGAGAACAGGTGAGCACCTGCTGAGGCCACCGGGGGCACACCTCACCTGGACGGGGGCTCAGGGCTGCGGCCGCGGGCCCCAGCCTCCACCGCGTCCACGCGCCTCCGTCTAATGGAGCAGTCATTTACACGTTTCAGTGGACAGAATCAAAGGGTGATCTGAATTTCTTCCAGGCAATTTCTCCTTTTGTTTTTCTTAATTCATGAGTATTAATATTGTTTAATGAGGATTTTGTATTTTGAGGGTTTTTTTGCTTTGTTTTTGGAGGGGCTCTGCTTCCCTCCTTTCAGGAGCGCCAAACATCTGCAAACTCAAAGCAACGGAACACACACGATGAGGGACGAGGAGAGAAGGCTTGGCATGCGCCCCGATGAGAGTGGATGTGGCTGCGGCTCCGAGGACCTCGGGTCGTCAACAGAGGCAGGCGGTGATAACGTCACTTCCGTGCCCTGTCTTGCAGGCTCTGTCTCGTGGAAGACAGAGCGGACGTGAGGCGTGGTGCTCAGCCGGCGGGTGTCTGGGCGGTGGCCTTGAGGCGCCGCCAGCGGCCAGGTGGAACGGACACGGGGGCCGCTGTCACTGCCGCGTGTTCACAGGTGTGTCCGCACCGCACTGGGGGCGTCCCATGCGTTCTCCCACTTAGGCCTCATGTGAAGCTTTCAAGCGAGTACTGTTTTCGTTCGCATTCTTGGATACGGAAACACACTCAGAGTTTAAAACGTGCTTGTGATCACAGGTCAGCGGGAGAGAAGAGGTCAAGACCCGGTGACGTGCTGCCTTAACTCCTAGACGCTGCATGCTATTCGCGCCTACATTTAACGAAGGCAGCGCCATGCCTTAAAATACATCTAAAAATAAATGTGTCCCACTCTCCGACGGGTGTGAAGTTTCTGCAGTTGAAAATTTTTGCGTCAAATTTTCAGGGGGCAGAGCCAGAGTTATCCTCGAAAAATAACACGTGTGGGCCCATGGCGGGCTCAGTCGGTAGACCGTGTGGCTCTTCATACCAGAGTCCCGAGTTCAAGCCTCGTGGTGGGTGTGGAGCCTACTCAATTAAAAAAATAATAATAATTAATGAGTAAATAATAACAAATGTGATGATGATAATAACAGTTAACATCTGTAGAGTATGTTTTCACAAATCAAACTGGCAGTTGTGCTAAAGGTTAACGTTCCTGGAGAGTCTCTCTGGAGAGGAGGGCACAGAGCGGAGGCGCAAGGGCCCTGTCGCCGGCACGGGCGGTGTGGGCTGCTCTAGGTGATGGTGGTTTGGAGGGGACAGGAAGATCCACCGGGCTGAGCCCAAGATGCCGTGAGGCCTGTTACTGAGGGCGGCTGTGCGGTGAGACGAGGTCCTAGAGGACACAGTGGGGCCTACAGACGGCCGGGGCTCCCGTGGTCGTAGGCTGAGTGTCCACGGGCTGGCCTTTCAGGGTGTGTGGGCACAGCGCTTGCAATTCCGGGACCCTTTCTAAGTTTTACAAATGTATCGAGCGTATCTGAAAACTCCCAGTTCCATCAACTTGCTAATTTTAGACTCTCTGAAAATACCGAAGGAAAAAAGGTTTCAGCATTAGGCTTGTCCTATTTGACTATTAAAACAGAATCGGGAATACTCTGACTCTAATATGGGAGCACGGGCTGAAAACCAGCGTGAGGAGTTGATAGGAAATGCCAGCACTCATGTCAACAGTGACCGTGCGGGACCGGACGCCCTAAAGACCAGTGGGCCCAGCTGGGTCTCTGCTCTGTGCAGAGAAGTCTCACCGTAGGGGATTAGGAGGAAGCGACAGTTTCACGATTCAATACAGCAAATATTTCTTAGACGCTTGGTGTGGGTGAGACTGTGGGAGTCGCCAGAGAGAAGGGTAAAGAAAATGTGTGCGGCACAGAGTAGGACAACTGTGCAAACGGCAAAATACAGACCTGACCTTCTACGAGGGGTCTTGCAGGTGCTGCGGGAGTTCAGAGGACGGTGTCTTGGTGTCTTTTGAGAAGGTCCCCACGGCACGCAGGCAGCGTCCCCCCACCCCCCGCCACGGAACACCACAGGCTGGTTGGTGTGGACCCCTCATGGTTCTCAGGGCTGAAGCCCAACACCCAGGCTCTGGCCGATTCCGTGTCTGCAGAGACCCCACTTCCGTCCTTCACGGCATCTTCCTGACGTGTCCTTGCACGGCTCAACAGGACGAGGGGGCTCCCTGGGGCCTCTTACAAGGGCACTAATCCTGTGCGTGAGGGTCCTACCCCAATGGCCTGATCGCCTCCCAAAGGCCCCACCTCCTAAAACCATCACCTTGGCGGTTAAGTTTCAACACGTGAACTGGGGGCACCCAGCCTTCAGTCCACAGCACGAGACCGTCAGGCAGAAGGGGACGGCGAAGGCTCTGGACGTGCTGAGTGCGGGGAGTGCCAGAAACGAGACTCGAGGAGGAGGGAGCACCGTGGGCCCCGGGCACGGGAGGGGAAGGCAGGCAGGGCACTCAGCCCGCAGAAGACGGCAATTGCTGGGGACTCGCCCGGCAGCCCCGTGCCTCCGCCCCAGCCCTGGTGCCCACACGCCCACATTCTGGTCCGGAACAGGGCCTGCCTGCCAGCGGAAAATGATCGAGTTTGTGAGTGGATCGCTGGAGCTTGATGTTTACAGCGTCCAACAGTTCAAGTAAAGCTCGGTCTGGGCTGCCTGCCGGTGGCCCGTCCGGGCTGGGGAGGGGCGGACTCTGGAGCGAGGCCGGCTGCTCGGGGTCTGAGAAGACAGCGCAGGTCGGGGGAAGCACGGGCTGCTCGGAGGAGGCGGCCCAGGTGCAGGGAGAGGGCAGGAAGTACCACCCAGGGCGGAAACTTCGTGCACCAACGATTCTTCCAGTCTGCAGTTCTGAAAAAGCCAAGAAATGTCCAAATCCCGTGCCCCCTCAGCGATGGTCGCAGAGGCTCACGTGCTGCTTGGATCTTCGATGACCTTCGCACGTCTTCTGCTTGTGAATACCTCGTCTGAAAGCAGGGTTTGGGGGGGGGGGGTTCCCACGTGCACGTGCAGCCCCTCTCCCTCAGTACCCCCAGTCCTGCCCAGGCTCCTGTGCCCACACGCAGGGTCTCCACTCCGTACCCGGCCAGATGAGCTTCTAACACAGGCTCCAAAGCACGAGAGCAGAGGCCACACAGGCCCCACTCGGTCAGCCCCCGGCGACCTCCCGGCCCCGTCTCCTCCTGCCCGGCAAACACAACGGCCGCTCCCTCACAGCGCCTTGTAGTTCGGAGCGAAAAGGTGGCAGAGGCTCACTCGGCGGCCACGTGCCTTGCTCGCCGGGCAGGACGCGGCTGTCCCCGAAGACCCCGTGGACGGTGGGGCTGGCACACATCTTGTCCCGGGGGCGCCGTGCGGTCCCTTCGAGTGCGGGGCTCAGCTCAGAGGACGGGAGGAAAGGAGAACGGGACAGGACTGTTCCAACTACCAGGGCGTGAGAGCCACGTTCTGAAACTGGGACGCGCCCTGAGCACAAGGAGGAAACGCAGGGCACCCTGGGCTTTTCCCCCTGGGCGGCCGCCCCGGTCACGGCGCAGATGACTCCGAGGGCCCCAGGCTGCAGGTAAGCGAGGCCTGTCCCGTCCCCGGGACCCTGGAACCCAGGACTGCTGAGTGAACGTTCTCCAGGTTCCAGTGGCTTTGGCTTTGTCTCCACTCTCTGCTTGGGTGTACGGAAGGATCGGTTCCTAAAAGAGAATTGAGAATATTTGCAATTAGCTAGCTAAAGATAGAAAGTGGAGACAGTACAATGGCGTGTTGCTCGACATGTAATAATAGCAGAATGTCGGGCTGTGACCTCGCTTTTTCCTGATTCACATTAATATCGTACAACTAAACGACATCTGCAGTGAGTACACGCTGCACTCTTTGTCCGGAGATAAAAGCGACACAGCAGACCTTTCAGTTTTAGAAAGTGAAAGCCAGTTAAACGTCTCTGCATTCTGACATCGAGGAGACCCTGCCTTGCAGTCTTGAGCACAACTAATGGGAGTGTTTCGTGTCGTCCCGTGTAAACTCGCCCAGCTGTAAACAAACGGCCTGGAAACGGGACCAAATACTAAGCTGGTTGCTTGGATCCGCAGTAAATGGTGACGTCAGAGCGAATCAGAGCCCTGCAGATGTTAGACAGAAGGAAGGTTTGTTTCACATCCTCACCAAGGTACAAATTATATTCCGGAGAATTCGACGTGTGGATGGTATGTCCAGTGGCTTCAGCGGACTCCGTCACGTGGCCATCAGCACAACCTAATTCTGGAAGATTCTCTTCACCCCCCGAAAAAGACCCGTAGCAGCCCCACCGCTCACCCCAGCCACCCCCAGCCCCAGGCAACCACTAATCTGCTGGCTGTCTCCGTAGATTTACTAATTCTGGACGTTTCACATAAGTGGGATCACACGGCATGTGGTCTGAGAAAGGTTATATTTCATTGTGAGTTAACAGCTGTACGCCCAGAATGAACACGCTTTTCTAGTGGGGAAAAGAAGCCCCATTAGAACTGGGCAAGATGCTGGGGCTCCTGGGGGACTCAGTCGGTTAGGCGTCTGACCTCGGCTCAGGTCCTGATCTCACGGTTCGTGGGTCCGAGCCCCGCATCGGGCTCTGTGCTGACGGCTCGGAGCCTGAAGCCTGCTTCGGATGCTGGGTCTCCCTCTCTGTCTTCCCCTGCCCCGTTCATGCTCTGTCTCTCTCTTTCAAAAATAAATAAAGATTTTAAAAAAAGGAAAAAGAACTGGTCAAGATGCCCAAGCTAGGGTCTTCTTGTCACTACCTTATCCACAGCATTTCCGTGCCCGTGTGATGCTCACTGACCACCTTGTCAAGTCTCCGCACTGTCCGAGTGGTGGCCCAGGGGTCACTGCCTCGCTCGTCCTCGAAGCACCTTAGAGTCTCAGTTGGGCTGTGTGATCTCAAAGTCGAGCATCACTGGACATGTCCTCAGTCCTCATCGTCCAGAGGCTGCTCGTGTCTTCCTCCAAGTCCCCCGTACGGGACCCTACTAATGGGCTGTCCTCCGTGGAACTTGCTGCACTGGTCTCATTTCAAAGACAGTCTGTCTCTTTTATTACATACAGAATAAAGTCCAAGGAAACAAAACCCAGAAAATCACCTGTTGTGACCAGCTTACAATTTTCATTTGCCATTGACTTACTCAGCAATCTTTAATGTGTGCTATGTGATTATCACGATTATCCTTCGGCTTCTCAGGCCTGTTGAGTTCCTCCGGTGGATCATCTAAGGCAACAGTTACCCCTGCTTCTCCTGTGCTCCCTAATCTCACGGGGAAACTAACATCAGAAATTCCCGACAGTTTATCATCCACATGAAACATTGTTATACTATGGCCAGTAACCTCCTCAGTAACACACTTCCACTGTTCCTTATGCATTTCTTATGCTGCAACTCTGTCTCGAAATCCACCCACGCCACATCTAACCCAGTTGTATAGAAATACACCAACTTGTCATTCATCCTGTTTGAAAAAGTTATTTATGTGTGTTTATTTTTGAGAGAGAGGGAGAGAGAGAGAGAGAGAGAGAGAGAGAGAGAGAGAGACAGAGCATGAGTCGGGGAGGGTCAGAGAGAGAGGGAGACACAGAATCTGAAGCAGGCTCCAGGCTCCGAGCTGTCGGCACAGAGCCCGACGCAGGGATCAAACCCATGAACCGCGAGATCATGACCTGGGCCGAAGTCGGAAGCTTAAGTGAGTGAGCCACTCAGGCACCCCAAAGAGTCTTTTTTTTTTTTTTTTAAAGAAATTCCGTCTAACATCTCACTGAAAACATTTCCAGGTTTGTTGAACCCAAACTGTTATGGTACCAAGTAGGCCACTGAATTAAAAGAATACCGCCTGTCAGGGCCATTACATGTCTCTGCTTTTGTGTGTGTGTGCTTCTGTCATCCTGCAGAGCACAGAAGCCCTGGTCCAGCCGCCACTGGGCCCACCTGAGTGCTGAGGGCCGGTCCAGGAGGCCGTGTGGCTGCCCCGACTTGCTCCCTCTCGGAGGGAGAGGTGGAGGGGAGTTCTTTGGGTCTTCCCATAGCACCCCGTGCGGTTGGCTCAGCAAAAGCCAGCCCTACTTTGAACTTTATCTGCACGGTAGGCCAACGCCACATTTTCTAATGACAGTTTTTGCTCTTTGGTAATTATAAAAATATAATAGCAGCCCCACCTTAAAATTGCTGGCTTTGTACCAGGCACTAAGCTAAATGGTTAAATGTTGATGTCACTGACTTGTCCTGAGAGCTTGGCGGGCAGATGCCACTGGTCCCTCCAAGCAGGGGAGGCGGCCAGACTTGGTGAGGCCAGTCGGCACGCTCCGGGAGCAGGGACACCAGGGGCCAAGGACTCGGTGCTAACCTGTGTCCTCAACCACCTCACCGTTCAGTCTGAGCACAATATTCTCGTGAGGGAAGGAAACTTTCCTTTTTTTATTTTGTTTTCTTTACTCTTTTTCTTTATATTTTTGAGAGAGAGAAACAGAGTGTGAGCAGGAGAGGGGCAAAGAGAGAGGGAGACAGAATCCGAAGCAGGTTCCAGGCTCCGAGCTGTCAGCACAGAGACCGACGTGGGGCTCGAACTCACGAACCGTGAGATCATGACCTGAGCCGAAGTCGGCTGCTTAACCGACTGAGCCACCCAGGCGCCCCGGAAACTTTCCTTTCTTCTTCTTTTTTTTAATTTATTTTTTCTTTTATTTTTTTTTAAAAGTAAAACATTAACCAGTGCTTTCTGGAGTCTTTCCTCAAACTTTGCCCTCTTTGTCATCGGCAGTGTGTGACTTTCAGAGGCTGGTTTGCAATGCCAGCAGCACATTCTGTGAAGCTTCTGGTAAGTGCTAGAAATTGCCGGAAGTGACACTTGGACGTGGCTTCCTGCCCTTCCAGCCCCCACTCTGTCCCTCGTGGACGCAGAGAGGGGCATCTGTGTGCCTCACGGGGCCGGTGCCACCACATGCAGTGGTGGCCAAGGGGAGGCCCAGAGCTGCAAGCATTGGGCGCCAAAAATGCCAGCTTTTCTCCCAGGAGAGTCACAGACACGTGTTGTCAGGACCTGCATCTCTGTGTCCACCGTCGAAAGATAACCTTCTCCGTCTCAGCCTAAACCCAGACTTTCATAATGTGAGATGTTCGTGGAAACCGCCTTCAGCATAATAAGTACAAGTAATTTGTCTGACAAAAGAATGTCAACAGCAAGTACGTATAATTTGTGCGGTGACAAATTGTACCTGTCCTTCCCGGGAAGAAAGGGACACTGCTGTGCACTGAGACGAAGGGCAGGGTCAAGGATGGGTGCTTGCATTTAATACACAGCTCTCAGAAGCGCACGCGATCCTTTCAGAAGGTCGAGGCAAATTATACCTAATAAAGTTATTATAAATAATTGCTACCTCTGCGCTCCTGGGTAATCAGTGAGTGTGGAGTGGGGAGCAGGCGGTTACAGATGAGAGACGCCTTCAGTTCTGAGCCGGGCTGTCTCACAAGGCACTCTCATCTTCATGGGAGTCGCAGGTGCCTTTTCCACGGTTAGTGACATCTTATGAAACCCAAGGCCCGTCTGACCCAGAGATTCAGCCAGGAAGGGCGAGAAGTGCGGCCTTCGGTGCGTCTTCAGGATCCGCACACCCTCACGCCCTGGTGTCACAGGAAGACACTTGTCCCCACGTGAGAGCGGCTGGAGAACGGTGGAGACCTCCCATCATGAAGGAGAATAAGTCGTCTGTGACGTTATGACCACAGCATCCCAGAACCACGTGGGAGGGCCACTCATTCCAAAGCGTTTGTTGTGACGTCCGTGCCCACACTGAGCCAAGTGGCGGGGGTCCCTTGACAGGCACCGGGTGGCGAGATGACAGAGGGCCGAGAAGCACGGCATCCTCAGCGGGGGAGGGGACAGGGACCCACGGCAGCCTCGTGGTGGCCAGGAGGGCAGCCTCGTCCGGGCCAGAGCCTTGACACTTGATAACCCCCGCCAGACGCCCTGCTACAAGCCGGCTTGTCAGATGGCTCTCTCCACCCAGTGGTCAACGTCCCTGGCAGGCGAGGGGGGGACCGTGAGCACACAGTGGGTCAGGACGGCCAGGGCCACCCGGAGCCGGCCGGGCAATGGAGACGGTGGTGGACCACCAGACGCTTAAATACAGAGGACAACGTGCGGCTGCTGGCAGGGTTGGTGGGGGGTGGGGGGGGGGTCAAGAGGTACCAACTGCCAGTGACAGTGCAGAAGCCACGGCACAAGTGTGGCCGGGACACTGCACTCGCGTCCCGTGGCGGGAGAGGCGGCTACACGGCACCGGCGTGGAGTACATCCAGAGGTATGGGCTCACCGTGAGGGACCCCTGATGCTCAGGGAAATGGTGTGTCCACTGCCCTCCAATGATAGACTTTTAAAGTTTGTTTTTTTTTTTAACGTTTATTTTTGGGACAGAGAAAGACAGAGCATGAACGGGGGAGGGGCAGAGAGAGAGGGAGACACAGAATCGGAAGTAGGCTCCAGGCTCCGAGCCATCAGCCCAGAGCCTGACGCAGGGCTCGAACTCACGGACCGCGAGATCGTGACCCGGGCTGAAGTCGGACGCTTAACCGACTGAGCCACCCAGGCGCCCCTAGACTTTTAGTTAAAAATACACTAAAAAGGGAAAGCGTCCTGTGCCGTATCTGTGGGCTCCCGCTGTCAGCAGGGGGCCGGCTGGTCCAAATAGCATCCCGGTAAGGGTTTGAAGTGACTGGCTCCACCCGTCTGACGTGGTAGAGACGAAATGAGGCTTCGGTACAAGAGTGACTTCTTCCAGAACTCTGTGAAGACCCCTCCCGGGTCTGTCATTACTCAGATGGCGGTATCGTGTCTGGGAAGAGATTCGCACGTGCTGGACGTAAAGGTGGAAAGACCTTGTTGGCCCCACAGCTGTTGATGCGGGCCGGCGGTTTGGATCCCAGCCCCCAACCACCCGTAACGGGGCTCTGAAGGGCGCAGTTTGCTTCCGGGGTTTCTGTTCTGTGTGCAGCCCTTGGAGACTATCCACGAGAAGCTGTTAACTGCACTTTCCCATTTAACGGGACAGCTGAGATGTGGACAGTTCAGTACAAAATGGCAATTGAATGCACGGTTTAGAGGAAACTGGGACTTTTCTAGATCCATCGGTCTAAACGCACCTGGGCAGGAGCCTCGACGGGAAGCTCTGCTCCAGCCCCGGCTTTCCGGGCACGACGGGAGCGGCGGAGCCACCCACACTCTTGCACACGCGCTCACACACACCCCCGTTCCTGTGGTCACCTTCTTTCAGAGGATGAAATGCTGGAATAAATTCTGCACAAAATACATATTGTTAAACGACGAGCTTGCTGTAATTGACGCGAGCCCCTCGTGTGGTAAATGGGTGCACAGAAACGAACCCGTAGTTACGTTTTCCTCCTTTTCTAAGCAGTCAAGTCATCTCCCCTTAGGAGGGTGGCTAACGCCTCCCCTGGTACGTGTTTTCAAGGAGAGCAACGTGGTGTGGGAAATCTCACACTTTGGTCCGCGTTGGGCGGTTCTGAATTGAGACAGGTGGTGGAGGGGTGGGAGCAAGGTGGCTTTGTGCAAAGCCTTGCACCTTCCTGCCTCGGCTGTTGGGAGAGGACGCACTTCTGGGTGGGCGGAAGAAAGCCTAGGGAGAAGGAGTGGGCGCTAAAGTTGGCCTGTGATGACGCCTTTAAAGATGGCTTCCCACGAGTTTCATCTTTCAGGGTAGTTTTTTTTTTTTTTTTTTTTTTTTAAGTATTGTGCATTACAATAGCAGTCTTCAAATTTGTGCTCGTTGACGCCCTGAGAGGAGTATGGGAAAGTATGTATCCCTTCACACGTTGTTTATTGACACTGCACGTCTCCACTGTAACTGTGAATACTTACAAATGACGCGTTCCTGGCATGTTGCATCTACAGTGACAAATGGAACTGGGACGTCACGTTTTAAAAAGTATTGAATTGAATGACGTTTCAATTCCACAATATGATAAGCCCCGTCATCATCGATCTTAAAAAATGCATACCGAAGCTCTTCTGTGACATTTGAAACTCTTTCTTTTTTGCTAGCGCATATGTTGTTTTTGAACATTTCACTGAAAAGTTTTTATTGGCCTTTTGGATAGGACCGGGAGTCGATTTGCTAGGAGGGACAATTCTGCCACACATCCGGCACCAGCATGCGGCCTCCTCTTTGCTTACTCTGCGTTTGGCCCCAGTGCAGCTCGTCCTGGGGCTGGAACCTGGCGCCACAGAGAAGTCAGGCCGCAGACACCAATGCTGGGGTCATATTTGCTCCCCGGACCGATGTGCTCATGGACCCAAAGCCAACGTTTCCAGGCTGGGAGAAGGTATTTTTTCTCAACTCACACTCCTGCACCTTCGGGTCCTTCTCCGGGATTTCGCCCACCTTGGCCCCACGGACCGTGCAGCAGACGGCGATCTCCGTTTCTCCAGCTGCCGAAGGACCCGACTGCGTCTGTAGCTCTGGGGAACACGGGGCTCCGGCCCCCCGCTGCACCAGCACCTCCAGCCCTGACGGTGTGTCCCCACTCGCCCCCACACGGGGGGCGAGGCAGAGCTCGTGGGTGCGAATTTCCTGCACGGGGCTGTCCTTTTCACCTTGACCGTGCACCGTGGCACACACCACAGCACAGTTACCGAAGGGGGGAGGCCCCCTCTTGTACACGCATGACGAACACGTGCCCACACTTCATCAGCTTGCGAATTGAGAGGATGGTGAGGGAAGATACAACGGCTAAGACACCAGGACAGCCTCGGAGAGTCTTCCGGGACCTAGAATTCCTGGATGTCAGGATGAGGTTGCGGACTTAGATGCCAGAAGTGGTTGATCTCCTGAAGGACAAAATATCCTTTGGGGTTATCTTTTCTTCCCTGACAGAAACGATTTGCTTCTCTGCTGGCAGAATCTTCAGGTTAACATGTCATCGCCTCAGCTGAGGACCTTGAACACCAGTGAGCAGTGAGTTGAACAAAGTGCACTCTCCTAGAGTTTGGGCTCCCTGTGCCCGCATATGACTGGAAATGACGGGCCAGCCTCCTGTCTCCTTATTTCTGGGTACAGGCTGTCTCTTTCTTTCTTCCTTCCTTCCTTCCTTCCTTCCTTCCTTCCTTCCTTCCTTCCTTCCTTCCTTCTTTCTTTCTTTCTTTCCTCTCTTTTCTCTCTTTTCTTTTTTATTTATTTTTGAGAAAGAGAGACAGCATGAGTGGGGTCGGGGCAGAGAGAGAGGGAGACAGAATCCGAAGCCGGCTCCAGGCTCCAATCTGTCAGCACAGAGCCTGACGCGGGGCTCGAACCCACGAACCGTGAGATCATGACCTGAGCTGAAGTCGGACCCTTAACCGACTGAGCCCCCCAGGCGCCCCTGTGACATTCTCTTTCTAAAGCTCAGCTGGCAACTTTGGTTCAGATGCTAACGACATGGTCTTCGGAGACTGGGTTCGAGTTCTGGCTGTGCTAGCAGTGCCCTGTGACCCGGGGCAGGCCCTTAACCGTCCTGTGCCTCGGGGTCCTGGTCTGCGGCAGCGGGGGGACATTAACGGAGCTCTCCTTTTGGGGGAGTGATTGTGGCCAGTGATCACTGGCACGGTCTGTATCTTCTATCCTTTTATTTTCAACTTGTCTGTGACTTTACATTTGGTGTGAGGCCTCTTAGACCTCAGGCATGCGGCTGGATTGGGTTTCAGCCCAGTCTGGCAATTTGAGTTTTTATTGGGGTGTCAAGTCTGCTTACATTTGATGCACCTAAACTGACATTCGGGTGTGACTCTACCTTCTTATCCGTTTGCTTTTTCTTCCACCTGTTCTTTTTTTTAAACTTAAAAAAAAATCTGATTTATGTAAGTAATCTCTACATTCAACGTGGGGCTCCAATTCACGACCCTGACATCAAGAGTCGCGAGTTCCACTGACTCTGTCAGCCGGGTGCCCCCATCTGTGCCTTCCTGTTAATCCTGAGATTAATGAGATACTCTCTGCCCTCCCCTCCCCCCATTAACTTGCTCCTGCACCTTCTTTCCTTAGACTTCAGCGATCACCGCAGGGAAGTCCTGCCCCGTGGAAGCACCTGCGGCCTACAGCATCAGTGCTCGCCCCCCACCCCGCCCCCAGGTATTGGCAAGGCCACGGGCCTCCGTCACAGGGGTTGGCAAACTTCCCTGCAAAGCGCCACATAGGAAATAGGCTTTGCGGTCATATGACCTTTGTAGGGCCTCCTCAACTCTGCTGTTGTGGCTTGAAAGAATCCACAGATGGATACTATGTCGACAAAGCAGTGCGGTTGTGTCCGAACAAGCTTTCTTTACTAAACAGGCGACAGGTAGATTTTGCCTGTGAGCAGCGCGCTGACCCCCACCCTCCAGCCTCAGCCCCCTTTGGGAGGTCAGGCTCCAGGAACGTTCTATCTCTTCCGTCTCTTGGAGCCTGGGGGCGATGAAGGCTTCCACTCGACCTGTCACAGGGAGTCCGGCCAACCACGTTGGTGCTGTATTCCCATACCACACCGTACAGTCCCTCAACCAAACTCTCTCGCCAAATGCCGCAGCGGCCGCCCGGCTCCTGCTGAGACCCTAACAGACCTGTAGGCTTGCGTCACGGCGAAGGTTCCACCGCGTCCCAAACGACAACCGGCAGTTTGCACATGTGTCTCCTGCCCAGGAGGAGCCTCCTGCAGGGCAGACGCTGCCTTAGTTATATCTGTATCCCCACATACCTAACCCTCACTCCACAAAATGGGAATGAACAATCTTGGCTAAACTAAACTAAACGAGTACTGCAGAAAGGGAGGCAGGGGAGGTGAGGGTTTGGAAAAAAGACTCGAGGGGTTTTATTTTAAAGTGGGCAGGCTGTGACAAGAGACATATCCGGGAGAGGTGGAGTTCACGAAGGAGGAGAGCCAGGGGATCTGTCTCAAAGTTACCACAGAAGGAAAAATTCCAGGACCTGGTGTTAATATGTGAACTCAAGTGTGGGTGTCTGGCTGGTGTGACCCTGTCAGCTGTGCAGGGTGTCTGAGCACCTGGTGTAGCACGGTCAGCTGCTGCTGACAGTGAGTCTGAGGAAGGGAAAGAATGAGTACAGTTCATTTTGCAATTAGGTCACCGCATCCTTTGAGAGTGGTGTCCACAGAGTGGCCTGTATTCAAGCTACAGAAAAAGCTGCTGAGTAGCAAACTGGAACCAGAAAGTTGGAGCACCTACTTAGAATAGTGACTTTTTGGGGCGCCTGGGTGGCGCAGTCGGTTAAGCGTCCGACTTCAGCCAGGTCACGATCTCGTGGTCTGTGAGTTCGAGCCCCGCGTCGGGCTCTGGGCTGATGGCTCAGAGCCTGGAGCCTGTTTCCGATTCTGTGTCTCCCTCTCTCTCTGCCCCTCCCCCATTCATGCTCTGTCTCTCTCTGTCCCAAAAAGAAATAAACGTTGAAAAAAAAATTAAAAAAAAAAAGAATAGTGACTTTTTAACACATAGGTTTTTAAGTTGAGAAAATAATACATGAAAATACTGAGTCAAGATGAGCCTAGAATCTAGAAGTTTATATTGAACACAGTGCTTCCTATACACAGTCGTAACAGATTTATAAATTATGGAATTAGAAAACAAGAAGACACAGCAGGGCCTGAAGACACCAATGTTACCGGACCAGCACCAGGTCAAAGTGGGCCCAGCGGGCCGGCTTCTGGGCCTGGAAGGTGGCCCCGAAGTGGGGGATGGGCTCGCCCAGGGAGCCGGCCAGGCCTCCTACAAAGGAGTAGGAAGCTGAACAAGCAACAAACAACAAGCAATGAACGGCTGATGCCCACAGCTGCCCAGGGCTTCTGAACAGGGTGGGGGCTTAGGAGCATGAAGACGGGAAGACCCAGAAGGAATCCCACTGTCTGCAGACCCTAGATCTGATGTTGTCCCAATTGCCGAGAACCTTCGCATGCCACGTGGGCCCCAGTTCTGGGCCGACAGTGGAAGCAGCAGGAAGGCTGCTAACCAGGGAGGAGTGAGGAGGTGGAGGACAGGGGGGAAGAGCCAGTGTCCCCGGCCCACTTACACTGTGCCTGCAAACCTAAATTCCAAGACGTGTGAAGAAATCCAGTGTAAAAAAGACAGTTAATAAATCAACAATCAAAACATTTTTTCTCCTTAGAATTAAACATTAAAAAAAAGATGTTTATTTTTGTGGGGGGGGGGGAGGGGCAGAAAGAGAGGGAGACACAGAATCTGAAGCAGGCTCCAGGCTCTGAGCTATCCGCACAGAGCCCGACATGGGGCCCGAACCCACGAACCTTGAGATCATGACCTGAGCTGATGTTGGACGCTCAACCGACTGGGCCACCCAGGCGCCCCTCCTCAGATAATTTAAAGTAAGAAACAAAACAGACACAAATGAAAGAATAGATGGATAGGACAAAGGACCGATGAGGAATCTTCACAATAAAAAAGTCATTGAAATAAATGCTTCAAATGTTAAAGACAAAACCAGCTCCAAGACAAAATTAATAAAGGCTGTTGAGTCACAAACCTGCGGCAAGGTAGCCTTTCTGGTGTCACTCTTATCTTACCAGGAGTTCAGGGTGTTAGAAAGGAGATGAAGTTTTGTCAGGTAAAGAGAGGAAACGCTGACTGGCCAGCATGCTAAGAAGGTGGGACTCTGGAACTGGAGGAGCCTTTCCGGCTGGTCGGCGGGTGCTGGCAGGTGCATTTCACAGGCCTCGGTGGGCTGAAGGGGGCCAGCAAGCAGCTGCGGGAACTTCCCAGAAGACTGGCTGGGCTGTGGGGCGCTGGGAGAGGCTGTTGTCCCGCAGGGGGCTGCGCCCCTGTAAGGAGCGGGGCCACCGTGACTCTAACGAGGCGGCATCCCCTGCAGAGGCCACCCCAGGAGGAGCTCTCCACACAGACTCTCACGGCGGCGCATTAAGGGACCGGCCACCACTGGGGGCGGGTGAGGACTTCGTCACTACCGGGCCTTTAGCATCTTGGTCTTGGAATGTAAGATCTACTCGCCAACATACGGTTGCTCCTTGAGTAACATGGGTTTGGACGGGGATTTTCCCAATACACGCACATTGTTGTAAATGTATTTTCTGTTATGATTTCCTGCATAACATCTTCTTTTCGCTAGATTTTTATTGTACGGACACAGTACGTTATACATACAACATACAAAATACGTGTTAATATTGTTGGTCAACAGCAGGCTCCTGGCGGTCAAGTTCTTGGGTCAAAACTTAGGAGGGCGGGGAGGAAGCACACGTAACACGTGTTACCCCAGGGTCAACTCTACTTTAGAAATGTGGCCATGTATGTGGCCAGAAGAAAACTCGACTGTAAAGCATGGAAAGAGTTCGGAGCAAATTTCCAAGCTCTCAAGACTGACAACCTTCAAGAGCAAGGTAGCGAAGTAGACGTCTCTCCGGACCTAGCTGTCAAGATTGCTGCTTGGAGGCGATGTGAGGGAACAACAAAATCCCCGGATCCCGGGAAGTCCCTGTCCGGAGGCGCGGGTCAAACCCCAGCGAGGCGGCGGGATACGACACCGCGGCACCGCGGCCCCGGGCCGGGAGCCCAGCCCCCGCCCCGCGGCGTGTGCGCACGCGCCCAGCGCCCGGGGCGGGGCCGCGGGGCCACGCTGCCTCCGCTGGCGCTCCGGTCGCGCGGTGACGCCAACGGACACGGCGCGCGAGGGGGGCGGAGTCTCGAGGCGCCACCGCCTCCGCTCGCTCCCGCGCCGCGCGGTGACGTCATCAGGCCGGGACGCGCGCCCGGACCTCCGGGCGCCGCCGCCTCCTGCCTTCGCCGCACGCTGTCGTCATCCGGCCCCGACGCGCGGTGACGCTATCGGGCCCCGACGCGCGGGGGGCGGGGAGAGACGAGCGGGCGGTGCCTCGGCCGGGTTGGAGCTGAGCGCAGAGGGCGGGGAGAGGCAGCGGGTTGAGGTGGGGCCGGGGAGGGGCGGGAAGGTGGCGGCCGGAGCATGGCGGACCAGATCCCTCTGTACCCGGTGCGCAGCGCGGCGGCCGCGGCCCACCGCAAACGCGCGGCTTACTACAGCGCGGCGGGGCCCGGGTCGGGGGCCGAGTGGCCCAGCAGGTAACGACGGGGCGGACCTCCCGCTCTCCGTGGCGCTCCCCCGCCCTCCCCCCTCCCGCTCCCTGCCCGGGTGGGGTCCCCCTGCAGGTGCGGCCCGTCCCCGACTCCCCAGCCGGTCTGTCCGCGCACCCGCAGGCCGCGCACAGTGCTTCCGACTCCGGCACGCCGGGACTCTGGGAGGGCGGCCACCCGGTTGGGGGGGGGGCTCCGGGATGCGCTGTCAGGCCCTCTGTCCCGACCCCGGGTGCCCTGGCGCCCATCGCAGACGGAGACGAGTCCCCCCCCCGTGCCGTTGCTGCGCTCTCAGCTGCGCCGGCGGGAAGTCACGCGGACGCTCCGGTGTTCGAACCTCCGGGCGTTACTGGAGAGATTGTGGACGTGATCCCTGTAACTTGTACTTAGCGTCACAAATATGTACCTTCACGGGCAAGCACTGTTCTCACAAATGTGGGACGTTTCGTTTTATTTGCAGACTACACTTTTTACTGAATCATGGGTTTACGAAGTATTTTTTGTTGACAAGAATTTTTGCTTGTAGCAATGGGAAACGGAAGTTCGGAAGGCTAAATTGGTTAATGGGGACCACAGTTTAGGGGTAGACTGAAAACCTACCCACCTTTCATTTTACAATGGAGGTCTCATACCCTAGTTGGTTTTACCTTATATTTATTTCTTACCTAAAGAGAAGAACACTGCATTTAATAAATGGTAGAGTTATTGGAAAAAGAGGCGGAAAGAAGAAATACTGTTCTCTACAGTAAATGGAAATTTTATTCCTGAGGAATTTTAGAAGCAATTAACTTTTAATACATAAGAGGAGGAAAAGTGCATATTTCTATATCCAGTTGCTTCAGGATTCTAGTTTTAAGGTAGTTTTTGTTGCAGGCTGTTTGAAAGGCTATGACATACAGTCGAAGAATGTGTATTATAATGTTACAGAGCTGAATTGAATCTTGGTTCATTGACTTACTTGCTGTTTGATCTTACTTAAACGGAACCCCCGTTTCCTGGGATGCAAAAGCGGGGACACTGGCCCTTCTTACAGGACTGCCGAGAGTTACAGGGCCGTAAGGTGCCTGTGTCTGGTGTTTGTACCATTTCTCCTTTCCTCCCTCATATTACCTATGAGAGTAATCCCGTAAGTAATTCTCCAAGTGGTCGGTTTTAGAAGATCATTATTTGGAACTATCCTGCTTATTTCACAATCGATTTCCATCATGGTTTGCATCTCCGATTTTGGTACGTAAATATTTAGCATCCCTTCGTCTTCTGGTGGATTGTTTCTTTTATTGCAACATATTCTTTGTCTCTGGTAATTTTCTTTGCTCTGAAATTTACTTCTGCCATATTGTGGTTTAATGTTTGCATCGTGTTCGCTTTCAACCTAAGTTGAATTTGAAGTGAGTTTCAAATTCTTTGTTGGATCGTGGTCTGCCACTAAGCACTCTCAGTCTCTGTCTTTGGATTGTTGTATTTAAACCCTTTACCTTTAAGTTAATTGCTACCTTAGAGCTCAGGTGCTATTTTATTGTCTGTTTTCTGTTTCTCCTGATTCTCATTCCCCTTCTGTTTCTCTTCTTGCCCTCCTTTAGGTTACTTGAGGTTTTCTTGGATATCTCCCCAGTGTTTTTGAGTGTAGGTCTTTGTATGTTATTGTGTTCGCTCTGTTGGGTATTGCAGTATACATACACAGGGACTTACCACCATGGTATGTTGGTATTAGGATTTTACTCCATGGAGTGAAGTGTGTAAACCTCGCTTACATTTTGGTCCCTTTACCCATTTCCACCCCCTCCCCCACTTTAACTCATATCAGAAGGTGTTACACTTTTTGTTTATTTTTTTTTATATATTTTTTTAACGTTTATTTATTTTTGAGACAGGGAGAGACAGCATGAACGGGGGAGGGTCAGAGAGAGAGGGAGACACAGAATCTGAAACAGGTTCCAGGCTCCGAGCTGTCAGCACAGAGCCTGACGCGGGGCTCAAACTCACGGACCGCGAGATCATGACCTGAGCCGAAGTTGGATGCTTAACCGACGGAGCCACCCAGGTGCCCCTACACTTTTTGTTTAAATCATCAAATACAATTTATAAAACTCAGGATTATAAGGATAGTTCATTGTACGTGCCCATGTTTTTGGTCATTCTGTTATTATTCATGCTATTTTGCTCATTTCCTTCCTGGTGTTCCAGGATTCTCTTTTTTCCCCCAATCCATTCTATTTGAGAAACTTAGTATAGCCAATCTTGAAACGTCTTTCATCTTAGAATGTTTTCACTAACCCTTCATTCCTGAGGGGTAGATTTATTGGATATAGAATTCCTGGTTGACAGTTTTTTCTCACCACTTGAAAACTCTTGTTACATGTCTGGCTACCCTTCATGACTTCTGCAGAAGTTCACTGACACTCGAATTGGGATCCCTACAGCCAGTGTGTTATTTGTGCCTGACTGCATTCAAGTTTTTGTTTCTCATTTTTACAAGTTTAACTGTGATGTATCTTGTGGACTTTGAGTTTATCTTGGTTGGTACTTAGTTAAGCATTCTTAATCTGTTGGGGTTTGTTTCACCAAAGTTAGGGAGTTTCTAGCCGTTAGTTTCTCGTGTACTCTGTCTTTGGTTCCCCCATCTCCTCTCTCTCCTGCTGGTACGCAGATGATACAAATGTTGGACATTTGTTAGTGTTATGTAATTCCCTGGGCTGTTTTCCCCCCAGTTTCTTTTTTTTCTGTGTTCAGATTGTGTGCATTCTATTGATTTGTTCTCAAATTCCCCAATTCTGTCCTCTGTAGTCTTCACTCTTCTATTGATCCCATCCAGCAGTGTTGTATTTTCGCTGTTGTATTGTTCAGTTTTACAGTTTCTATTTGTTTCAAGAGAGTTCGTAATTGATTGTTGAAGTGTTTTTCTGTATGCTGCTTAAAATGGTGGTCACCTAATTCCAGTATCTGAGCTAGCCTCGGCTTAGGTGTGTGTTGCCTTTTGTAAGTCCCACTGTGAGTGTTTTGGTTCTCGTATGACTGATGGGTTTTGATTTTATCCCTGACATTCTGGCTGTTAATGTTTGGTTATACGTGGGTCCTGTTGTATCTTTTACTTTAGCAGGTGATCAGCCTGTTTAGATTTAGCCTGTAGGTCCCGGCCTACATTTATGGGCTGTGATTCCAATGACCGTTTAATTTTGTGCTGTGATTTTTGGTGTCCTTGCTTTATGTGGTCCTACTGGGACTCTTATCCTCTCTGCTTATGCTGCTGAGAGGAAGAAGGGATTTCCCCAGACCCAGCGTCTGTTTGTAAGAGAAGGAAGTGTCAGGCCTTGTGACAAGGAGGCTTTGTTGGCTGGGCGGTGGTTGTGGTTGTACCTGTTCTGTGTGTGCCTGCTGGTGGTTCTGGTGCCTCTGGTTAGAAGAGTCTGAGCACCCCTGAGGCCACATCCTTCCCGCTGGTGCCCCCCGCCGCTCTGGTCTCTGGTGGCGGGGGGGGGGGGGGGGGGGGGGGGGGGGGGGGGGGGGGGGGGGGGGGGGGGATTCAGGCTTCTTGGACTAGCTGCTTCTGAAGCGAGATTGCAGTTGGTGCTGCCTGGTTATCCTGGTGAGAGAGGGGAACCTGAGGCCCGTGGGGACAGAGGGGCTTTTGAGGCCTCTAGGGTTCCTCTAACTGGTGCTGCCCAGATGCACCAGTGTCCCCTGATAGGACAGGGGAGTCTTAGGGCCATTTCCCACAGGCACTTGGTGATCTCTTGCTGCTGGTGGTGGACTCTCTCCAGGGGAGGAATGACCCTCCTGGGCTGCCTTTTGTTGCTTGGTTGGGAGTTAGGGAATACCAGGCCTAGGTCCTTCCTTCTGTCGGTGGGCGCGTGTAAGACGTCCTCCCCTGTGCTGTTTCTCCGGTCCTCTGTTCCAGAGCAGCCCAGCTCGCTTCCTCTTTACTGCTGCCTTTTTATCATCTTCCAGAGCATTCCTTTGGTTGGCTCTTGCTTTATTTCCAAGGTTTATGTGTGGACTTGGTAGGGGAGCAGGGAGAGATGGGTCTTAAGCAGAAGTTGTGCTTTTACGTTATTTTGTGAAGTTTGGTTGCGTTTTGTCACGGGAATGTGTGTGCAGTTGGAAAGCTAAGTGGCAAAACGCCCAGAAGAAGGTGCTGTGGCTCTGTGCTCTGCTCACTCCCTTCTCCTTCCCTCACCCCTCACCCCCCGAGGCAGTTATTTCGGACTCTTGCGGCTGTTTCTGCTGGCGTTGAAAATCTCCAAATTTCGGTGCCTGTGTTCCTGACTTTGTCAGCACCTGCAGTTACTTTCTTGTGAAGCCTTGCGAATCTCCACCCCAGCCGCGATAGAATTAAATGCCCTGCTGGCTCCTGTGGTCCCCTGCTCCCCTCACGGCACAGATTGGACTTGACGGTAAATGTTGGTGCAGCGGCTGTCAGATTTTACCCCTGACGCCTGGCCTTATGAGTTGGGAAATGTTCCCTTCTCTTCTACTTTCTGGAAGACATTGTATAGACTTGGTGTTGACTTCTTTAAACGTTTGCTAGAATTTCCCAGTGAAACCATCTGGGCCTGCAAATTGCTTTCCTGGGTGTTTCAATTTACAGACGCAGTTTCTAGGCTGTTCACGTGAGCCGTGTCACGTTGGGTGAGTTGTGATTGTGCCCTTTGAGGAACTGGTCCCTTTCAGAAAAGTCGCCATGTTTGTGTGTACAGAGTTGTTGGTCATGTTCTCTTGGTGGCTTTGAGGTGGTTTCATTCAGATGTTGGTGGTTTGTGCTTCACTCCTTTTTGTGGGTTAGTCTTGCTAGAGATGTGATCTTTTCCAAGAGCCATCTTTTATTTTACCGATTTTTTTTGTAGTTTTCTATTTCATTAATCTGTGTCTTATTTTTTCCTTCCTTTTGATTGCTTTAGGTTTATTTTTCTTATCTCATTCTTGTTTCTTAGGGTGGGAGTTTCGATTAATGATTGGAGACTTTTCCTTCTTTGAAAAAAAATTTTTTTTAAGTTTATGTATTTATTTTGAGAGAGAGAGAGCAGGGGAGGGGCAGAGGGAGAAGACGACAGAGAATCCCAAGCAAGCTCTGAGCTGTCTGCACAGATCCCGATGTGGGGCTTAAACCCACAGACCTTGAGATCGACCTTGAGATCGTGACCTGAGCCGGAACCAAGTTGGATGCGTAACTGACTGAGCCACCTAGATGCCCCAGGCTTTTTTTTGATTAACGTTTGCTTGGCATATAATTTTCCATTATTTTACTTCCAGCCTACTTACGTTTGAGGTGAGTTTCTTGTGGTCAGCTTATGGTGGGATTCTACTTCTTACCCACGCTGCCCATGTCTGTCTTACGCTTGATGTATTTAGAACGTTTACGTTCACTGTCACGATTGATAAGTTAGGGCTGATATCTGCCATTTTCCTTTTTGTTTTCTGTGTTTTTGTTTCCTTGTTTTCTTTTTCCTGTGGGTTACTTGAACATTTTTTAGAATTCCATTTAGATTTACCTGTGGTGGTTTTCACTGTATCTCTTTGTATAGATGCTATTTGGTGGTAGTTCTAGGTGTTTCATTATCCATAGGTGACTCATCACAGTGTTCTGGGGTTGATATTTTATCTGTGTTAGTGAAGTGTAGAATCCTTACCTCACGACATCCCTTTACTCGTCTCTGTGGTAAAGCTATCATTTTGTAAAATGACGTATAAATTTTATATATGTAGAAGTATGTAAATATTTCCCTTTCGTGTAACTAGAATCACACATCAGTGTTCTAACTTTTGCTTTATTGCTCAAGCATAATTTAGAAGAATCAAAAGAAGGAATGCCTGTCGTATTGACCCATGTTTTTGCTATTTCTGTTATTCTCTTATTTTCTGAAATTCCTGAATTTATTTTATTATTTCCGTTTTAAGAATTCCTTGCTATTCTTTAATGTAGGTGTGCTCGAAACAAATTCTCTTAATTTTCTTTCATCTTAGGAGGTCTTTCTCCTTCATTCATGAAGGGTAATTTTACCAGATATACAATTTGGGGTTGACAGGTTTTTTTGTATTTTTTTTTTAGCACTTGAAAAATGTTATGTTGCTTCTTTTCAGCCTCCATGATTTCTGATGAGAAATCCGATGTCATTTGGATGTTTCTTTTCCCGTGGGTAATACGTTACTTCTTACTGCTGTCAAGCTTTTTTTTTTCTTGTCTTGATTTTTCAGTAGTTTCACCATTATGGGTCTTTGCATAGATTTCTTCGGGTTTATATCGTTTGGAGTTCACATAGCATATTGAATCTGCGTGTTTATATCTTTGGTCAAGTTAGAAGTTTTCAGCCATTTTTTGTGTACTTTTGAGCCCCACCCTCTTTCGTGTCTTCTTCTGATACTCTCTCTGGAGACAACTTTGGAGATCTTTTCTTGTCTCATATGGTCCTGAGTTTTCTGCTCTTTTGTTTTAAGTCCATTTTCTGCTTACATTGGGTGGTTTTTGTTGTTCACTTAAAGAAAGTTCCTTGGTTTTTCCTTTGTCTCTTCCATTCTGCTCCTGAACCCTATCCGTTAGGGTTTTAGATCTCTGTTACTGTATGTGTAGTTTCAGAATTTCCATTTGATTCTTCTTCATGTTGGTATCCTTTGCTGAAATAGCTGTTGGTTTTCATTTGCATCAAGTATGGTTTTTTTTTTTGTTTTTTTAATTTATTTATTTTTGAGAGGGAGACAGAGCAAGAGTCGGGGAGGGGCAGAGAGAGAGGGAGGCACAGAATCGGAAGCAGGCTCCAGGCTCTGAGTTGTCAGCACAGACCCTGACGCAGGGATTGAACCCACGAACTGTGGGATTGTGACCTGAGCCAAAGTTAGACGCCTAACCAATTGAGCCCCCCAGACCCCCCAGTATGAGTGTTTTTTGATTGTATCCTAGACATTTTGGGTATTAGGCTATGAGGCTCTGGATCTTCTGTTCTATTAGGCCTCCTCTGACCCCAGGACTGAGGGGCGGGGAGGTGGGATGAGGCCATGTTGCCTTATAACTGCCTCATGGGGTGAAAACCGGGTGTCCCTTTACCGCTGGGCAGAGATGGGGTCTGAGGCGTCCCACTGGGCTCTGCTGATGTCTCCTTGTCTGGGGAGGGGAGGAGTGCCTGTTTATTACACCTTG
Source organism: Acinonyx jubatus (assembly GCF_027475565.1). NCBI lineage: Eukaryota > Metazoa > Chordata > Mammalia > Carnivora > Felidae > Acinonyx > Acinonyx jubatus. Next base: position 91,485,620 of record NC_069392.1, read on the forward strand.
TGGCCTCCTCCAGTGTCTCCTGAGGGTCCTTTACCTCTGGGTTCCAGCTTGTCCTGTCATGTGCTGTGACAGTGGGAGAGATGGGCAGGAGGGACCAGGCTTTTCTTGGGGCTGTCTTAGGTCTGTGCCCGAGATTGTTTTCTGGCTGCTGACTCTCTTGTACACAGCATTGGGAGCTCCCGCTGTGTTGCTCCTGGGGTGTGAGGTCCCTCCTGGTCTGCCTCCTCCTCCCCCTCACCTGTCTGTGTGTGTCATCTCCAGCTTGTAGCTGTGTCTGTTGGGGAGTTGGGAAGGGCTCTGCTCAGTCTTGCTCTGGAACTGAAAGGAAGGAGTAATTTTCCTTTGTTTTTTGTTTTTGTCTTTCCTCCTTGTATTTTAAAGTCATTCTTACTTATTTTTCATTCATTAATAGCTTTTCAGATACAGTTCACGTACCATACAGGTCTCCCACTTCAAGTGTAAAATTCAGGGGCGCCTGGGTAGCTCAGTCGGTTAAGCGTCCGACTCTTGGTTTTGGCTCAGGTCGTGATCTCACGGTTCGTGGGATTGAGCCCCATGTTGGGCTGTGTGCCGACATTGCGGAGCCTGCTTGGGACTCTCTCCTCTCTCTCTTTGCCCCTCCCCGGAGGGTGTGTGTGCTCTGTCTCTCTCAAAATAAACTTTAAAAAGGGTAAAATTCTGTGTTTTAGTGTATTCACAGATAAGTCATACATCACTGCAGTCAGTGTTGAGCATTTTTGTCACCTCGGAAAGAAACCTGGCACGCTGTAGCTGCCATCCCACTTCATCTCTAGATTTTCTTTCTTCTCTCTTCTTTTTTTGGTAAGTTTTATTTAAGTAATCTCTACATTTCATTTGGGGCTCAAACTCAACGATCCTGAGATCAAGAGTCCCACACTCCTACTGAGCTAGCCAGGCACCCTGCTATAGATTTTGTTATTGCAGCAAACTATATTTAACAAAACTAACCGTTTTTAAGTGTACTTTTGACCTAATATATAACAAATCAGTAATTTCATACTTCAGAATTGGTAGATAGTTTAAGGTTTGTCTAGTATTTCTGTTTTGGGAAATATGTGTGCTGTGTATTAGAATGCAGCTAAAAAATTATATGATCTATAAAATAAATTTTAGATTAAATAGTACAATCTAAAAATGATATAAATTTTAGATTAAATAATAAAATCAAAAAATAGTTTAAAAATGAAAAGTGTAAATGCAGTCTTACATTTCCAAGAACAAAAGTTAATATTATGAGGTTTTTTTCCTCCACATAGGCAATAGAAAGCTAATTAGTTGTTAGGAAAACAGCTTTGGGGGGCGCCCGGGTGGCTCGGTCGGTTGAGCATTAGACTTCAGCTCAGGTCATGATCTCACGGTTCGTGGGTTTGGGCCCTGCATCCGGCTCTGTGCTGACAGCTCAGAGCCTGGAGCCTGGTCCGGATTCTGTGTCTCCTTCTCTCTCTGCCCCTCCCCGACTTGCGCTCTGTCTCTCTCTGCCTCTCAAAAATAAAACTAATAAAAACAATTAAAAAAAAAAGAAAAACAGCTCTGATACAGGCTTTTCTTGCTTTGTGAGCTTTAAAAGCCTCTTTCTCTGACCATATAAAAATATAATTTTGTGCTCACAACGTATAAGGAATTGTACTAAAGTATTTTAAAAGTTCTCAGGTTTTCTTTGGAGTGAAATAACTTTTATTTCATTATAATCAGACCAGTTTAGGACACAATATACTTAAAATATAGTGATGGCAAATCGTTAAAACTTGTATAGAATTTTGCATCCTGAGGTTTATATTTTATGAAAATTTCAAAGGGACAAATTAGATGTGATTTGAGTGTGGTTTAACATGTGTGAGGATGTTCCTGGTTGTTTTTGATTTGTTTTGTTTTTTCAGTATGTTAGCAGGTGAATGAAATGCTGTCTCCCACATGTGGTATTCAACAGTTCACTAGGAATGCAATCACTTGTTAAGATCATTTTTTTGGTAAACTAATGTGAAGCATCTATTCCTTCTTGTATTATGTGTAGTTGGGTAAAAGTAAGATAACTTTTAAATTTGTTAATTTGATATTTGTATTTCTGTCTCTTAAACGGTACCTGTGTTATTCACCTTATCTTTACAGTTGAATGAAGAATGAATAACATTGGACATTATTTTGTTTATCCATGTCTGTTAGTACCTTTTCCTTGCTTCTCTTTGCAGTGTGGCTTTTGGCCCTGCCTAGAGCCATTTGCAGTATTATAATAGTTAAACTTTAGTGTTTGAAAAGAGATTCATGCTGAGAACAGATGGCTATTGTCTGATTATCTCTAAAATATTAGCATGTTTCTTGATAGAGGCAACACAAATTTTTTTAATGCTAGTTTTCCCATTCTGAGTGTCTATACACAGTTTTCTCTGAATCTTACAAATTTTACAACTGTGATGATGATCTAAAAAATATCTTACGAGTTGTAAAGATGAAACTTCTCCTTTTCTGTGACAATTTACAACTGAAAAGGTTTTTTGAAGTATAGAATGACTCTTAAGATGGCATTTGTCAAAGTGCCCAGGCCTCCTTGGATCAGACACATACATATTCTTAAGGGTCTGTAGCTCACCAAGTTTATGAAGTTCTTTAAATCTGCCAGGACAGGAATATTTCGGTTGAATTTTCTGCAGTTGACAGTATTAGCATGAAGATAAGAGTTGATGATTGTGAAGGTCACAGTTTGAGGGGACTGAGTATGTGTCCTGAGCCAACTGGCCCACTTATCTTTAAATTTCTAGATTGGCATTTGCATAATATTGGGTATTGTAGCATTAACTCTAATTTAGAAGTTTGTTTCAATTTACGTATAGCATCTGTGTAATTTCATACGTCAAGAAGTTGGTATTCGGTCTCTTATAGAGCATCTTGGAAGAGGGATCAGTAGCTCCGAGGTGACTGTGTGTAGTTCACGTGAGGGGCGTCTCTTGGCTTGAGGGACCGGCTTGCTTCTTGGGCACTGTTCCTTTCCTTTTTTTTTTTTTTTTAAACTATTCCACTGTTTACCTCCTCCGCTAGTGTAGGAAGGGAAGACTGGAAAAGTCCCAATTTCTCAGTACTTCATACACTTTTGCTGCATATTAATGACTCATCAGTGACACTTGAACTTGGAAGTTGTATTTGATGAAGGAAAAAGACGTTTCTTTATAGCCCTTTGCTGCTTTGTTTTTCCTACTTTATTAACATGTAGGGAGAGGGGGCAGTGTCTATTTTTCTTCCAGAAGGTTTCAGCATTAGGCGTATTTTAATGGTTTCTCCCTTTACTAGCAGTTGGCTTCTCAGAAATGTTTCTCATCAAAATGGAAACAATAAGGCTGTTAGATGCTTAATGTGAGTTTAAGCTAGTTATTGTATTGACCTACTTTTCCCTTTCCTTAGATTCATGCAAATTACGTGCCTTCCAGCCCTTGAGTGTTTTGTTGAAAGTTCCTAATTTTTGTAAACCTTTGGCAGCAGCTCAGATAGCTGTCTCCACCTCTTAGTGTGGCAGTCCTCGTGGGTTTGGTATCATCTGTTCTGTCGTCTTTGTTCACTTTGTTTTTACTCGTTTTAAAAATATGTTTCCAGAATTATACTTAATTGCTGGAAACGTTGATTTTTCTTGAGTGACAAACCAATTAAGTGTGTATGACACTAGGCAACAAAGACACTTAAGATTTTCTGCTTATCCTGTCTCTGAAAAAATCCATTATTCATCGTCTTATTGTTTTTAAATACTGAGGTAAAATTTTCAATACAATAGGAAAATTGCTTTGGAAATGGAATAAATTGCTTGCCAGTTCAAAGGCTCCATTTCTGAAGTGGAGGTTACTAAACATGATGTTGCTTGTATCCATTATCTTTCAGACTCATTGTACTACTTTTCTAGCATTAAACTTGATAAGATTGTGACTTTTGCTAAAATGCAACACAATCGTGGAAAGAACCTAATGAAAAAGACGAAAAATCTCATTTTGTATACTATATTATAATATATTTAAGTGGCGTTTTGAATTTTAGTTGCATTATGTATAAATATTCATTTTCTAGTCGACTGTTTTAAAAGAAGGGATCTTATGCAGAAAATAAGAAAACAAGGAATTTTTCAGAGGAAACCTACTGGCCCTGTTTTAGGCCTGCTGCTTCACAGATGACCTGGGCTTTTGCCTGAGTATCTCAAGTGACCAGTCCCTTGTTGTGGGGATGTTCTGTGCTTGCTGCTTTGCTGCTTGGTGAGGCTGGGGATGGGGGGTGGGGCGGCAGGTGCTGCTGCCTCTCCCCACTGTGACCTTGACCTTCAGCAGGCGGCCTTCCGGATGTGTTTAACCAGGCTTAATCACCGATATTAAAGTTTTCCTGTGCTTCTTGGGTGTACTTTTAAGCAGCACAGCCCAGTAATGGTCATCTTTGTAGATAAATCTTGTATTCGTTTTTCATGTTTTCAGATATTTATGTTTTCATGGGCTAATTAGGACCTGTGGTTAAAGTTTACTCACATCACACACAAAAAAAGGCTTTCGATGCATTTTCACAAAGAGTTCTCCAGAGAAGTTGTTCACACCGACCAGCCATCGAGTGCCTGGTTATCCAAGATTGTTAGGAATGCTAAGTGTTAAGAATTAGTTTTTTCAATTGTTTTAATTTGCACTTTTCAAAAGTTCTTTTTGAAAACAAAATTTTTTCCTAGGTTGAAAATCTTCTTCCGAAAATTAAAGTGGAAGTCCCTCCCCTTGGCTTGCCTGGCCTGCAGTGTCCCTCCCTGGCCTTGCCCCCTCCAGTCCGGGGCCCTCAGGGCTCTGCAGCCCCTTCTGGGTCTTTCGGAGACCTGTGCTGTGTCTCCCAGTCCCCACACCTCCTTTGTTTTCCAGCCGCTCCCTTTGAAAGGAGCCAGTCACCGCCCTCCCCCACCCCCCCCAAACTGAAGCTCTCCAGCCCTTGAACACGGTCCCCGCCGCCCCAGCCCCCGGAACCCTCCTGTGCCTCTGTCTGCGAAGTCCACTGCTCTGATCACCTTGTGGTTCTGGAGTCCTTCGAGGCTGGTCTTTTGGGTGTGGCTCCTTTCACTGAGCAGAATGTTTTGAAGCTTCATGTTGTAGCACGCATCTCAATGTCCTTTTTAAGGCTGAATAATACCACATTATGTGGATAGAGCACATTTGTCTTGGACATTTGAGTTACTTTGCTTTTTATAGTAAAAATTTCCGGTATTAATTGTCTAAAACTAGGAGTTAAGTGAATATGGGTGAAGTGCGTTAGACTGATGCCTGACAGCGTCGGGTAAATGCTGGCTGCTGATTTCTCCTCCTTTCCTTTCCCCTCCTCTCAACCTTGAATTCCTACCTGGGCAGCCGGGAGGGCGGGCGGGCTGGCTCGTATGCTCTCCTTCACTCAGGCTTCAGTTTCAGCACAGCCTCCCCTCTGCTTTCTCTTCTGACTCCCCTCCCCAGAGGGTAGGTGTCCCTCGATCTGTAGGGGGAAGGGGGTAATCTGAGGATCCAGATGTTTCTCATCACTTCCTGGATCACTTCTTACAGTTACCTCTCCTCAGACCCACTTTGGAGGCCCCAGCGGTGTCATCCCCGCCCCGCCGGGACCCTGAGGTTCCAGCAGCTGTCTCTCCTGTTTCCTTGCCGCTGGGTGTAGACGCCTGCTTCCTTGGACCTGCTTGTTCACCGCCCACCAGTATGCTTTCTAGCTTCCTGCACCTTGTTGGTACCTCTTGTTTTCCATTCAGGCTCAGGCTTTGAAAACCTAGGTGCTGAAAGGAGACCGTGTATTTGATCTTCTGTCTTTACAGGAAACTTTTTACCCTTTTACGTGCGTACGTCTGTGTCTCCTTTTCGGAAGCCGGGTGTTTGGGGTGTTCTGCCTGCCTCGCGCAGCAGACGGCCTGGAGCTCTGGCGGGAGTAACAGCTGTAGTTACCTGGAGGCACGCTGCTCTCTCTCCGGTTCCACACTCGTGACAGACGGTCGTGCCCAGCTCGAGTGGCCGGCAGTCCTTCCCGAGCGCTGTGCTGGCCGTGCGACCTTCCGGCGTGCCGCGGTCATCCCTCACGCCCCTGCCCCTCCGCCTGGAGCCGGCCCCTGCAGCCCCCGCTCAGTCACCCTCCTGGTGCCAGGTGACCGTCTCCTCAGCTGCCGCTGCCGTCCTTGTAGATTTACCGGTTGGTGCATGTGAGCCCCTTGAGTCGGAGGCCGCGTCTGTCGCTGACCATCCCGTGGGGTGCTCAGCGTGGCCAGCTGGCTTGCAGAGCGTTTGTTCGTGTTCCTGTAATGATTCGGGGAGGTGACCTTCCTTGGGTACTCGGTCTGATGTGTTCTTCATTCTCTAGTATTTTCAGACGTCCCATGGTTTTTATTTGTGACATTTAATTGTCGTGGGAGGAGGAGAAACATCTCGGTGGCTAGTGTTTGCTGAGGGTCTGCTCATCGTCTGCTTAGTCTTACTCTCTGTTTTACGGTATGAGGGCCAGCGGTCTCCACATGTGCCAGGCGCCGAGTGTGGGTTCCCTGTGACACTTGACGTCTCTGTGCTGGGTGCCCCTGGGCGCCGGTGCACCTGGGAGAGCCACAGCACCGGCTGCTGCCCTGCGCTCCCCTGGGCTGTGCGGAGAGCAGGAGGGATGAGAGCCTCAGGGCACAGAGGGAACAAAATCCCGTCATTGGCTGCTCTGCAGTGGCATTCGTTCCCGTCGCTGTGGTAAAACGATCACCAGTATAGTGGCTTTCAACAGATTTCTTCCTTCCCGCTTGGGTCGGCCAGGGCCGTCTGGTCTCCCAGGGCTCCCGCAGGCTGTCGGCAGGCTGCCTCCCCCGTATAGGCCCTGCGGAGAGGCCCGGTCCATGCAGGTGGAGGGTAACGTCTTGTTTTCTTGCTTCAAATTGCCCCCACATGTTGAGAAGGTCTTACAGATCCGTGTGCGGAGGTGGGCCCTTCGGTAGCAAATGTTGCCATTTCTGTGGTTGTGTTCTGTACTGCCCCGCAGAACCCCACGGTGGTCGAAGTGCTCGCTGAAAATAGCAGGGTTTACGGGCGCAAGTAAGTTCAGGCAGACCACGGGGAACCTACCTTTTTTGTGACCCCCGTCACTAACGAACGCACTCATGATCCTGGTGACACTGGCTGAAGAGGCACGGCGAGTACCTGGCCACTGAAGAGGTGCACCTGCAGCCCAGCACTTACGTGAGGAGGCCCAAGCCACCAGGGCTGCTGAGCGGTGGCCACGGGGAGCACCGCAGAGCGGGCACACGCAAGATGGGCCCAGCTACACTGATGGGGGGCAGCCTTAGCCATCGTTTGTAAGTAGTCGTGTAGGACCCCGTGTGATGGCAGAAGCAAATCACTGCCGGGACAAGATGTCATTTTCTGCCCCTTATTTAAGTGAAGTGTCACACGTATTCAGCCCCAGTCTGATGAGCTTGAGGTAAAATTGCTTCCAGTGTTTTTGGTACTGTTCTAGCACTCCTAGTGGTAGGAGTTTAAATTGCAGTTGGCAATTACATTTCAAGTGTTCTAGAGCTTGTGACTTTATGGGACAATTATACAGTTCAGGGAATCTTTGAAAGAATTCACGTAAAAATGGGGAGAGAGTTCTGTGCACAGGTATTTTCACTGAAACGTTATTTAGTGGGAAGTCCTGTCTTTGTCCAACAGTAGGGAATAAATCAGTAACCTGTAACTCAGCAGTCTGCTTGCTGGATTATTTTCTAGTTACCAGATGTTAAAAAGATGGTACAAGAAGCTTAGGTTGCAGGTCAGCATTGGCCTTGTAGTCTAAGGACATCTTTTCCGTCACTGAACTCCACTTGTGCTTGGATTCTTGACAGCTGGGCACCTATTGCAAGAATAAAGTTTCCTGAAGGTCGAGGCTTCTGGAATATTTTGCCTTCTGACCTTTGCACTGAATCCTGGTAGGCAGACTAGTGCCCGGCACCATCACTGCATGCCTGCCTGCGCACACACGTGCAGGTGTGAGAACGTCCACATGCACAAAGTTCCCTGAAGCACTGCTAAAAAGAGAGCTCATTTTGCACATGCGAAGCGTGTTACACGCCGTAGAAGATGTGTTTTAATAACATTTAGAGCAGAACGGAAATAATTGCACTGTTGCTGGATGTTCCCGATTATCTGGAGTAGCACTCAAACTTGTCATTCTTGTGAAAGCCTTCATTCCAGAACGTTGGAGAGTCACCAGCAGTCTAGAGAATGAAGATAGTAACGATGGTACAGAGGACAGCGTCCAGGGCACGACAGGTCTTGGACATAATGGTGGGAAAAAAGATGGCGAAACCTGGATTTGAGAAACCACAGAAACGACACTCGGATGTCAGTTTCTTTTAATTTTTTCCTTGAATACATTTTCCCCAGCCGCTCATTATGATGTCTTTTAAGCATATAGAAACATTAAAAGAATGTTCTTCTACATAGATTGAACAACAGTGAATGTTATGCCTCGTTGGCTTTCTGTCTACGCTGACCTGTTCTCAGTGCTCTGCGGGTAGGGCCCTTAGCACGGGCCTCCCCATGACAGGCTGGATTCTAAAGCCACAACACTGTTGTCACAGCCAAGGAAATTAACAGTAACTCCTGATATGGCATCTGCAGCTCACATCAAGTATCTTCTGTTGTCTCAATAATTTCTTTTCTCCCAAACTGTGGTACAATGCACAACATGTCATTCACCATTTTAAAGTGCAGAATTCAGTGGCATTTGGTATACCCCCAGGGTTGTATAGCCATCACCGTCATGTGCTTCTAGAACATGGTGGTTTTGAGGAGTCCGGGCTGCTGTTTTGTAGTGCGTCCTGTGTCTGGACTAACACCTCCTGGAGTTGGGCAGTGCTCTTGGTTTTGTGTACTTCTCGTCACGTGAAATTAGCCCCGGAACAGTGCTTCTCAAACAGCAGAGTGTGAGCGCTCCTGACGCCAGCTGTAGGCTGCTGGCAGAAGTTTCCTGTGTCTAGTGGTGGTCCGGGGATTTCTGGTCCTGACGCGACCCCGTGTGATGCTGATGCTGTTGGTGTGGCGACTGCACTTTGAGAACCACTGCTCTGGAGACTGATTAAATACAGTAAATGTGTTGGGGGAATGCTGGGTCTGCTTCGTGTTGTATCGCGTCAGCAGGCAGGTGTCAGGTTGCCGGTGGTGAGTGGTTCAGAGGGTGAGTCCAGGTTAGGGTGGAGATCTCTAGAACTTTCTGCAGTTCCTGAGTTTCCATTCCGGTTGTGAGGAATTTGTGGATGCTTCTCCAGCACCGTGGACTGTTCTGCTTTTTACCCCCCAAGTATTTGTGGATTTCCCAGATACGTTTCTGTCATTGATGTTTAAAAGAAATTTCTTTACGGTGAGAGAACATACTTTGTCTGATTTCAGTTCTCTTACATGTATTAGTTTGTATTGGGGCCCAAGATGTGGTCCGTGGGAGTGAGTGCTCATTGAGCACTTGAGGAGTATATTCTGCTGTGTAGGGCAGTGTTCCATAAATGCCAGTAAGGGCAGGTACGCTGGTGGTGTTGGCCACATCTTTATGTCCTTTCTGATGTTCCATTTCTTCTGTCAGTAACCGAGAGAGGAGTTTGGAAGCCTTCGGGCAGTACTGAGGATTTGTCTGTTCCTCCTTTCGCTTATGTCCTTCATACTTCGTGTGCTTTGAAACTGGTGGTAAGTGTGTGCACACTCAGGATTGCTGGAGCTTATTGGGGATTTGATCTTTTGTCATTATGTAATGTCCTTCTTTATCCTGGGCGGTTCTTCCATTTTATTTTTTTGATGTCTTCTTTGTTTTAAAGTACAATAGCTACTTTTCTTCCTTTGAAAGAGGGTTTGCATCGTATCCTTTTCTGTCTTTTTACTTTTAATCTTTTAACATTATGTGCCATTATATTTAAAACGTTTCCTACCTGTTCTGTTGAACGGACACTCAGATCAATGGAACAGAATAGAGAACCCAGAAATGGACCCACAGACAAACGGCCAACTAATCTTTGACAAAGCAGGAAGGAATATTCAATGGAATAAAGACAGGCTGTCTCTTCAGCAAGTGGTGGTGGGAAAACTGGACAGTGACATGCAGAAGAATGAACGTGGACCACTTTCTTACACCATCCACAAAAATAAACTCAAAATGGATGAACAACCTAAATGTAAGAGAGGAAGCCATCAAAATCCTCGAGGAGAAAGCAGGCAAAAACCTTTTTGATCTGGGCCGTAGCAACTTTCTCAACACGTCTCTGGAGGCAAGGAAAACAAAAGCAAACGTGAACTATTGGGAACTTATCAAAATAAAAACCTTCTGCACAGTGAAGGAAACAATCAGCAAAACTAAAAGGCAACCGACAGAATGGGAGAAGATATTTGCAAATGACATATTAGCTAAAGGGTTAGTACCCAAAATCTATAAAGAACTTATCAAACTCAACACCCAAAAAACAAATAATCCAGTGAAGAAATGGGCAAAAGACACGAATAGACACTTCTCCGAAGAAGACATCCAGGTGGCCAACTAACACATGAGAAAATGCTCAACATCACTCATCATCAGAGAAATACAAATTAAACCCACAGTGAGATACTACCTCACACCAGTCAGAATGGCGCAATTTGGTAACTCAGGCAACAACAGATGTTGGCGAGGATGCAGAGAAAGAGGATCTCTTTTGCACTGCTGGTGGGAATGCAGACTAGTGCAGCCACTCTGGAAAACAGTATGGAGGTTCCTCAAAAAATTAAAAATAGAACTATCCTATGACCCAGCAATTACACTACTAGGTATTTACCCAAGGGATACAGGTGTGCTGTTTCGAAGGGGCGCATGCACCCCGATGTTTTTAGCAGCACTATCAACAATAGCCAAAGTATGGAAAGAGCCCAAGTGTCCGTCGCTGGATGAATGGATAAAGAAGATGTTATACACACACGTGCACACACACACACACACACACACACACACACACACACACTGGAGTATTACTTGGCAGTGAAAAAGAATGAAATCTTGCCATTTGCAACTACGTGGATGGAACTAGAGGGTGTTATGCTAAGTGAAATTAGTCAGAGAAAGACAAATATCATATGACTTCACTTATATGAGGACCTTAAGAGACAGATGAACATAAGGGAAGGGAAGCAAAAATGATATAAAAACAGGGACAAAATATAAGAGACTCTTAAATATGGAGAACAAACAGGTTACTGGAGGGGTTGTGGAGGTGGATGGGCTAAACGGGTAAGGGGCATTAAGGAATCTACTACTGAAATCATGGTTGCATTCTATGCTAACTTGGATGTAAATTTACAAAATGAACTAAAAAATTATACACATCAGCACATCCAATACGAAATTGGAAATCACAGAAGAACATTGTGGTATAATTTGAAATTATAGGTGGATTTTGTTAAGCTACTTCGATAAAGGAATAATAAAGTAACCAGCTATTCTCTTGCAGTGAACATTAAAAAAAAAATAAAATGTTTTATTATTATTTTGTAGATAGTGATTTTTGTCTTCCAGGCAACATTTGGCAACGTCTGGAGACCTTTTTATTGTTGCGACTAGGGGGGTGCTCCCACGGGCATCAAATGCGTAGAGTCCACGGAGGCTGTTGAACATTCCACAGTGCACATGACCGTTCTATCAGCAGAGAATTCTATGAGCCCGAATGTTAATGGTACTGCTGTTGAGAAGTCCCACTGTACGGATTGCAGTGTACATAGCTGACTTTTCACTGTTAGTATTTTACACTTAATGGAGACTGTGGAACTGCCCACTTCTTACAGTATGACTGTGATGTCTGTTCACATATTTTATGCTGAAGCCTTCACCGGATGACGTTATAACTGTCATTTCCCATCATCATACACGTTTTAAAGAATTTTGTGTTGCTTTTCATTCTCGAAATTGTTAAGTTTCCTGTTTGTATCATTTTCTTATCTTGAAACTTTCTTCAGCATTCTTTTGTCCTAGGTGTGATGGTGACGAATCCTCCGAGTTTTATCCTTCATCTGAGAATGTTTTTGTTTTGCCTTCGTTCCTGGAGGATCTTTTTGCTGGAGGTAGAATTCTGGGTTGAGCCTGCTTCTGTTTCAACACTTAGACGTGGAGTCCTGGCCTCCGTCTGTCTCCACGAGATGTTCGTGGGTGTTGGAGCTGATGTTCTTCTAGACGTAATGAGCCCTTTTTCTCTGGCTGCTTCCAAGAATTTTTCCTTTATCTTTGCTTTGAGTAGTTTGGTTGCGATATGCTTTGTCTGATTTTCTTTGCCTTCGTCCTGTTACAGGTTTGCTGTTGTCTTTAAGTAGATTGTAGTATCGTCTGGCCCTCACTTAGGCCATGGTTGTGAGTTTGGGTTGGTTTTATTTGTCTTCTGTAAAGTCTGTGGACTTTCTCAGTTTCAGCAACTGCCATTATCTCACAGGAACACAGAAGTCTGCTCTCTTATTTTTGAAATTGGGGTAACGCCTACCAAGAAGGCTTGACGTAACATTAAATAAGATAGCATTTGTTGACTCTGCGTTACACTTTCTAACAAATTGTTGGTTCTCAAGGTAAGCTTTTATTTGTTAAAGACAAATGTGTCCGTGATTTAGGAAAGATAAAATGGACCTTTGACAGTAGGCTGCCTGTTTTTGGAATCAGAAGAGGATTGTTGGACTCTGAAAGGGATGCTGGCTAGGGAGGAAATTTAACTGAATAGAAAGTTTTAGAAAAGAGAATTAGAGAGACAGAATAAGTATAAGTGGGACATAGTATTCTTGCTGTGTGTGTCAAGTCTGACAACAAACCAGGGGCACCAGGTTCCTGCCTTGACCATAAGACACCTGCGTAGGTCAAAAGTCACTTCCATGACTTTGATTGATGAGTGTAAAGTTGGTCAAATTTTATATCCTTTCAGTCTGGAACAGTATGGAGATGTGACCCGGACATATACATTTTTTGCTAGTAGTAGTATTTTAGATGATGGACTTTTTTATATTCCTGAATTGAACACTGTGAGTGGGTGGTACCGTCGAGCTGACCGTTCACCCTGATGACCGTGGGGGGCTCCCCTCAGAGCACGGTCACGGCGGCTTCCTTGGGGAGCCTCTTCTGTTTCTGCTTACCCTGGCTAGGTAAGATTTTTGCAAAGGAAAGTCGCATCCGTTACTTACAATGGTTTGCCTGCGCTGCAGGCAGCTTAGTTTGAGGAGTACAGAAAAGCGTCGTCAGTAAAGTTGGACCAGCTCGGGTCCTACATGATCCCCTCACCGTGACGGAAGCCTGCGTGGCCTGCCTCAGCACTCTGCTCTTACCTTTTAGCAGGTACCAGCTGGAAGATGAGTCCGCCCACCTGGACGAAATGCCACTAATGATGTCTGAAGAAGGCTTCGAGAATGACGAGAGCGATTACCACACGCTACCACGAGCGAGGACCGCGCGACGAAGGAGAGGGCTGGAGCGGTTTGTCTGTGGAGGCTGGAAGCTCCTCTGTACCAGGTGTGGTATCTGTTGCTCCCTAGTGTCCCGGGCACCGGGGTTACAGAGTTCAGACATTTAAAAGCTTAGCTTCTAACATTTATTTTCGTATCAAACTAAAGACAGTCTAAACGAAATGACGTCATGGAGAGTGATAGCCATTAGAACCAGAGGGGGCCGGAAAGCCAAATTCACTTTTTTTAAGGGTCGTTTTAATGCATAGAAGATGGAGAAAATGAGCGGTTTTGTAATTAATGCATGGTAGAATCAGTTCTGGTTACCATATCAGCATTTACAGCTAAGTTCCCTTGTCTTCGTCTGTGGTTATCCTGTGTCCAAAAAGGCGGATATGGGCCCGTAAAATGTAATGTATTCACACCGTAGCCGCCTGTGTGCGTTATTTGACTGGAATGCTTTGACTTGGAGTAAGATTCTTCTGTTAATTTAACCAGAAGGAGATGAAGGCAAGGACTGCTTATACTTTAAACAGGTTCACTTGTGGTTGACATAAACTGCATTAAGTCTGCTCACCTTTGACTTTAGAGTCTGGTGTGTGAAACCACACTCTGTGTGTAGGACAGTTTCGCCACTGACTGTCCTCCAGCCCTGGGGACTGGCAGGGCAAGATTACGGCTGGCCAATGCCAACATAACTTGAGCAGAGTGTGTCTAAGAAGTTACAGCTTTTCTAGTCTTTCTGTTCAAGGCTTGTGGTCGGAGCCTTTCTTACGGTCATGAACTTCTGTCCCTTTCCCCGTAAAAAGAATATACGTAATTGTAGAAAGAGAGCTTACTTATCATCCTCTTTATCCCATTAGAAGTTTGTAGAAAGATGTTTTAAAAAAAAATTTTTTTTAATGTTTATTTATTTTTGAGAGACAGAGAGAGACAGTGTGAGTGGGGGAGGGACAGAGTAAGAGAGAAGACACAGAATCTGAAGATGCTCCAGGCTCTGAGCTGTCAGCACAGAGCCCGAGGCGGGGCTCGAGCTCCCAAGCCGTGAGATCATGACCTGAGCCGAAGTCGGACGCTCAACCCACTGAGCCACCCAGACGCCCCTTACAGAAAGATGTTTTTACACCTGATTTGATTTCAGTGTCAGCTCATGCAGCGGTCTTCAAACAGTGTTCCGTGGGCTCCCAGGGACTCCAAGGAGTCCCTCAAAGAGGTGGGCAGTGTCGAGTCAGGAAGTGAGCCCGGGCAGGATTTAGGCTTATCCACCCCCCTTTCCACTTCCACTTGGTGTCTGTCTTTTTCTTTCTTACCTCTTGTAAGCTTTTCATACGAAGAAGGAATTTCACGGCCAAACAAGGTTTTAGAAATCGCTGACTTGTGTCACATTTTCTAGGTTAAATAGCCCGTATTCCTAGAGTGTTCTCTGTGGGCACTTACTAATTCTAGAGTTAATTTCTTTAGCAGTTGCAGAGCTGTGCAGATTTGTTTTGTTTTTCTCGTGTCAGTTGTGATGCTTTGTGCTTTTCAAGGGGTTTATCTTTTTTCAAATATATAAATTCCTGTGATGTAAGATGAATGAGGCTTTGTAGGGATGTCACATTTTTTTAATTCATGATATTGTCAATTTGTCTCTCCCTTTTTCCTAGTAATCTTGATAGAAGATTATCAGTTTTCTTTTTTTCAAAGAGCCAAACATCTGGTGGTATCTTTGCTTTTGAAATTTTAAACTTTGATCTTGAAATAAATCCTAACTTCTAGAAAAGTTGCAAGAGTTGTACAGAGAATTCCTATATGCCTTTTGCCCAAGTTCACTAATTTTTAAGCTTCCGCCATGTTTATTCTACCTTTCTCTTCACATCTTACCGTTATTTTCTGAGTCATTCAGACTGGGTTGCTTCTACATTCCTTTCTCTACGTCCGAGTACTTCATCGTGTGTTTCGTAGGAGAAGGGTATTTTCCTCCATCCGTCACGCAGTCGCCGTGTTCAGATGTAGTGTTGGTACCGTGCCTTCCGTCTGCTGTCCCCATCCTGTCCTCTGTCGTGCACTTCTTCTCTGGGCTGGTGTGGCTGTTCGGTGGCGTGTCTGTGCAGTGTCCGTTAATCCGGAACCGTCCTCGCTGTTGGTCTTTCATTGTGTTGATATTTTTGAGACTGCAGATCAGGTATTTTGTATGTTTCAAATTTGGGTTTGTCTGAGGTTTCCTTGCTGTTAGATTCAGGTGAAATATTCTCTGCGAAGCACTGTAGGAGAGACACTGTGAACGTAGGGTGTTTGCTTCCTGTTTCATTGATTTCTGTCTTCCCTTCATTTTTTCTCATACTTTGAGCTTAATTTGCTGTTCTTTTTCTAGCTTCCTAAGATGAGCATTGCAGTTTTTTCTGTTTTAAAAATAAATGCATTTAAGTTTTGACACATGGTATTTTCATTATCATTTAGTTAAAAATATATAACGATTTTCATTGTCATTTCTGCTTCCATCGATGCAATTTAGAACCATTCTGCTTAATTTCCAAACAGTCGGGAAGTTTCCTAATTATCTTTTTGTAATTGACTGTTGTCTTAATTCCACTGTGGCTGGAGAACGTACTTATGATTTTTTTAATTTCAGTCTTTGTAATGTGTTGAAACTTGCTTTATGATTCATCGTGTATGGACAACGTTAGTTAATTTTCTGTGTGTATTTGAAAAATAATACACATTTTTTTAGTTGTGTGTGTTGCTCTGTATGTCAGTGAGTTATAAGAGCTGATTGTCTTGGTTGAGTCCTCTGTATTCCCGAAGTTTGCTCGTTTATCAGTTACGAGAAGCTTGGGTGGATCTCTCCACATCGTTGAGGGTGTGTCTCCTGCTTTAAATGATGTCAGTTTTGCTTTATATATTTTAGAGTATGCTATTAGGTGATGCAAGCGTGGGATCACTAACTTACGTCGGTTTGGTCTTTGTGTCTGATGGTATTTCTTCTGTGCGTGCGAATGTCTGACTTCAGTACAATGGTACCATCTTTCGTTTTATTTTTTAATTTTAATTCCAGCTAATTTACAGTGTTAGATTCGTTTCAGGTGTACAATGTGGTAATTCAACAGTTCCACACATCACCCTGTGCTCATCGTGACAAGTGCGCTCCTTAATCTGCATCCCCTGTTTCATGCCCCACCCCCACGCCTGGTGACCATCAGATTACCCTCTGTTATTAGGAGTCTGTTTCTTGATTTGTCTCTTTCCCTCCCTCCCTCCCTCCGTCAGTACCAGCTTTCTTTGATTTGTATTTGCATCATGTATAATTTTCTGTCTTTGTTTTATTAAAAAAAAATCTTTTCTTTTGAAATAATGATAGTTTCACAGTAAATTGCAAAGATAGTAAAGAGGGTCCCACCCGCCCCCACCCAGTCCCCCCAGGGGTTGCATCTCACATCCCTGTAGTGTGGCGTCAGACGGGAAGCTGGCTGCGCTGTACCTGTGTGTACTTCACTCACTGTACTACACGTGTGGGATCGCAAGGCCGCCAGGGCAGTAACGACGCAGACCCGTCCCGTCGCCACAGCTGTCTCCTGTGTGCTGCCTTCTGGGGTCCTGTTCCCTCCCCTGCCCCAGTCCCTGGCCTCTGGCAACCACTAGTCTGTTCTCTAGCTCTGTACGTTTAGTTTTGAGAGTGTTGTATAACTGAAACCATTCGGTGTGTGATTTTTGGAGATTGGCCTGTTCGGTCAACACAGTGCCCTTGAGATCCATTCAGGTTGTGGGGTGTATCGACGACGGTGTGTTCCTTTTTATTGCCGGCTGGCATTCCATGGGATGGATGAATGTTTGACCACTTGCTGTGCAGAACATTGAGATTGTTTCAAGTGTTTGGACGTTACCAATAAAGCTGCTGTGAACCAGCAAGTGCAGGTGTTTTGTGTGTGGACGTGTTTTCATTTCTCTAGGATAAACGTGCAGGAGCACAATTGCTGGGCTGCATCCTAGGTGTGTGTTTAGTTTTCTAAGAAACCACTGGACTATTTATATTTCCCAGACTGGTTGTGCCATTTTACATTCCCACCAGCAGTGTGTGCGAGATTCAGTGTCTCCATGTCAACATTTGTTGTCACTGTTTTTATTTTGGTTGCTGTAATATGTGTGTGGTAACGGCTCACTGTGGTCTTTGTTTGCGTTTTCTAAGTGACGAGCGAGATTATCTTACTTGCCATTGGCATATCTTGTTCAGTAAGTGTTTCTTTAGGTCTAGTCCTTTTTCTTCTTGGTTTTGTTTTATTTCTGTTGAGTTTTGAGAGTTCTTCACGTATTTTAAATTTTATTTATTATTTTTTAAATCTTTTGGTTTTTAATTTCTTTTAATGTTTATTCATTTACTTTTGAGAGAGAGAGAGCACAAGATGGGGAGGGACAAAGAGAGGGAGACACAGAATCCGAAGCAGGCTCCAGGCTCTGAACTGTAGGGCTCCAACCCACAAACCGCGAGATCATGACCTGAGCCTAAGTCAAACACTTAATTGAGCCACCCACGTGCCCCTTAAAGTTTTTTTTTAATGTTTATTTTAATTTTATTTTATTTTGAGAGAGAGAGAGAGACAAACATGAGCAGGGGAGGGGCAGAGACAGAGGGAGACACAGGATCTGAAGCAGGCTCCAGGCTCTGAACTGTAAGCACAGAGCCCGATGCAGGGCCCAAACCCACGAACCGCAAGCTCATGACCTGGGCCGAAGTCAGACGCTCAACCGACTGAGTCACCCAGGCACCCCAAACGTTTATTTACTTTTGAGAGAGACAGAGAGAGAGACAGAGTGCAAGTGGGGGAGGGGCAGAGAGAGAGGGAGACACAGAATGTGAAACAGGCTCCAGGCTCTGAGCTGTCAGCACAGAACCCTATGTGGGACTTGAACTCATGAACCACAGATCATGACCTGAGCTGAAGTCAGACAACCGACTGAGCCACCCAGGCGCCCCCTTCTATATTTTACTTGTGAATCTTCTGTCAGCTAGGCTGGTTGCAAATATTTTCTTCCACTCTGTAGCTTACCTTTCCATCCTCTGAAAGAGTTTTTCCACAGATCCAAAGTCTTTGATTTTGATTGTTTTTCCGTTGAGCATTATACTTTTGATGTCACATCTGAGAACTTTTCACTTAGCCCTGTGTCTCAGAGATTTTCTTCTACAAGTTTTATAGTTTTTCTTTTTAATTTTTTTAATGTTTATTTAATTTTTGAGAGAGAGAGAGAGAGAGAGAGAGACCAAGCAGAAGTGGGGGAGGGGCAGAGAGAGACTGAGACACAGAATCCCAAGCAGGCTCCAGACTCTGAGCTGTCAGCACAGAGCCGGATGCGGGGCTCCAACCCATGAAACTGTGAGATCGTGACCTGAGCCGAAGTCGGCCGCATAAGCAACTGAGCCACCCGGGTGCCCTGACAACTTTTATAGTTTATATTTAGATCCTTTTGAGTAATTTTTGTGCTAGGTGGGAAGTTTCGGTGGAGATTTTTTTTTTTTTTTTTTTTTGCCTATGTATATCCAGATGCCTCAGCACCATTTGTTGGAAAGAACATCCTTCCTTCCTGAATGGCTCTTGTACTGGTGTCACCAGTCTGTCGGCTGTCCGTGAGCGGGGCTGTCTGCTCTCTTTTGTTATCTGTACTGTCTGTCTGTTTGCCCTGCTAGTGCCCCTCAGTCTGGAGTGCTCTCTCTTCATCTAGGTCTTAAAAAGAGGCCAGTTGATTCCTTGTATTTTGTTCTTCTTTTTCCAGATTCTTTTAGCTATTCTGGTTCCTGTCCCTTTCCATAGACATTTTAGATAATCTTTTCCAATCTATAAAGTCCTTCCAGGAATTTTGAGAAGGGATTATGTTTAACCTGTATATTAACTTGGGGAAATTGACATCTTTACTATGTTGAATCTTCTAGATCACAATTTACTTCTCTCCGTTTATTTAGAACTTTGATATTTTTCATCAGCATTTTATAGTTTCAGAACCCAGGTCTTATACATGTTAGGTTTATTCCTAAGTCAGTCAGTCTTCCTTCCTTCCTCCCTTCCTCCCTTCCTTCCTTTCGTGTTTGTAACTGACATGGCATTTTATTTTATTCTAATTAATTATTTTATATTTTTATGTTTGTTTATTTTGGGGGCAGGGAGGGGCAGAGAGAGAGGGAGACACAGAATCCAAAGCAGACTCCAGGCGCTGAGCTATCAACACAGAGCCTGATGCAGGGCTCAAACCCACAAACCTCGATATCATGACCTGAGCCGAAGTGGATGCTTAAACTGACTGAGCCACCCATGTGCCCCATGGCATGGTATTTTAAATTTTGGTTTCCATATGTTCATTGCTGGTGTGCAGAACTAGAGTTGAATTTTGTGTTTGTCTTTTATCTTGCAACCTTGCTGAGCTTACTGTTAGTGCTAAGAGTGTTTTTTTGTAATTTTCTACATGAACAGTTATGTCATCTGCAAATAGAGACAATTTTATTTCTTCCTTTAAGCCTGTATGCCTTTTATTTTCTTTTTTTGCATATGGGTCTGTCTGGAACATACACTATTATGTGAAACAGCAGTGGTGGGTATACCTTTTTGCTACTTTTTTAAATTTTAATTTTAATTTTTTTTAGGCAGAGAGCAAGAGAGTGCAAGCAGGAGAGAGGCAGAGGGAGAGAGAAGGAACCCCAGGCAGGCTCCATGCCCAATGGGGAGTCTGATGAGGGCTCAGTCCTACGACCCTGGGATCATGACCTGAGCCATAATCAAGAGTT
Source organism: Acinonyx jubatus (assembly GCF_027475565.1). Lineage (NCBI taxonomy): Eukaryota > Metazoa > Chordata > Mammalia > Carnivora > Felidae > Acinonyx > Acinonyx jubatus. Next base: position 91,505,783 of record NC_069392.1, read on the forward strand.
AGATGTTCAACCGACTGAGCCACCCAGATGACCCCCCTTGTTGCCTCTTGTTCCCAGCCTTTGGGAGAAAGCTTTCCATATTTCACCACTAAGTATGATGTGAGCTATGGGTTTGTTTGTTTGTTTAAAATAGATTACTCATCTAAAACTATTGATAGTTTTCTTATTTAAAATCTCTCTTTGGGGTGTGCCTAGGTGGCTCAGTCGGTCAAGCGTCTGACTTGCCTTAGGTCATGATCTCGAGGTCTGTGAGTTCGAGCCCAGTGTCAGCTGACAGCTCAGAGCCTGGAGCCTGCTTCTGATTCTGTGTGTGTCTCTCTCTCTGCCCCTCCCCCACTTGTGTTCTGTCTCTCTCTCAAAAATGAATGAACATTAAAAAAATTGTTTTTCAAATCTCTCTTGTGTTGGGTGGGTGTAATACAAACATTTGTGTCAGATTCAGAAACAGGATCTAGAGATACAGATTTGAGAGTCCTGTCATTGTCATAGAAGAAGCCACATGGAAGGATGGTGTTTCTGAACACGTCACAGGACATGTGGCATAGGTCTATGAAAAATAAAGGAAAGGGACACCTTGGGGAGAAGGACAGTTCTGGGAAGGAAGACTAGAATCCATTCTCTTAGGCGGGGGGGGGGGGGGGGGGGGAAGGGTAGCACTGGAAGAGTGGAGAAGTGGTAGAGAAGGTGACTTTTGTCTTTTTTTTTTTTTTTTTTTTGATTAAAAAAATTTAGAGTGTGCGTGCAAGCTTGGGAGGGACAGAAGGAGAGAGGGAATCCTAAGCAGCCTCCACACTCAACACCAGAGCCCGATGTAGGGCTTGATTTCATGAACCGTGAGATCATGACCTGAGCGGAAATCATGAATCAGGCACTTGACCGACTGAGCCACCCAGTCGCCCCCGGGATGACTTTTGTCTTGTCCTTAGTTGGGAACATGGGGTCATTTGGGTGAGGAGATGACTGGGATCCAGATGAGGATTGAAAACATGGGAAAACCGGTCCTGGCTTTGGTAGAGAGATAATAACCAACAAAGGAGAATCAATAGTGATGCATTTGTATTGCACCCAGCATAGTGTTACGAGTTTCTGTCAGTGAGAGAGCCTGAACCGTTGCGAACTTGGTAGGGGCCGTGTGGCTGTGGGAGCCTCGGGAGCTATATATTAACCATATTTGTTCTTTCAATCTATGAGCGTGGAAGGTTTTCCATTTTTTTGTGTCTTCAGTTTCTTTCATAAGCTTTCTATAGTTTTCAGTCTATAGATTTTTCACCTCTTTAGTTAGGTTTATTCCGAGGTATTTTATGGTTTTTGGTGCAATTGTAAATGGGATCAATTCCTTCATTTCTCTTTCTGTTGCTTCGTTATTGGTGTATAGAAATGCAACCGATTTTGGTGCCTTGATTTTATATCCTGCAACTTTGCTGATTTCACATATCAGTGTTATCAGTTTTTTGGTGGAGTCTTTGGGTTTTCCACGTAGAGTATCATGTCTTCTGCAAAGAGTGAATGTTTGATTTCCTCCTTGACGATTTGGATCCCTGTTATTTCTTTGTGTTGTCTGATTGCTGAGGCTAGTACTTTTCAATACTATGTTGAATAACAGTGGTAAGAGTGGACATCCCTGTTGTGTTCTTGACCTTAGGGGGAAAGCTTTCAGTTTTTCCCCATTGAGGATGATATTAGCGGTGGGTTTTTCATATATGGCCTTTATGATCTTGAGGTACGATCCTTCTATCCCTACTTTCTTGGGGATTTTTATCAATAAAGGATGCTGTATTTTGTCAAATGCTTTTTCGGCATCTATTGAGAGGATCTTGTGGGTCTTGTCCTTTCTTTTGTTAATGTGATATGTCACATTGATTTGTGGATATTGAACCAGCCCTGCATCCCAGGAATAAATCCCACTTGATTGTGGTGAATAATTCTTTTAATGTATTGTTGGATCTGTTTGGCTAGTATCCTGGTGAGAACTTTTGTATCCATGTTCATGAGGAAATTGGTCTCTAGTTCTCCTTTTTAGTGGGGTCTTTGTCTGGTTTTGGAATCAAGGTAATGTTGGCCTTGTAGAATGAGTTTGGAAGTTTTCCTTCCATTTCTATTTTTTGCAACAGCTCCAAAAGAATAGGTGTTAATTCTTCTTTAAATGTTTGGTAGAATTCTCCTGGAAAGCCATCTGGCCCTGGATTCTTATTTGTTGGGAGATTTTTGATTGCTGATTCAATTTCTTTACTGGTTATGGGTCTGTTCAAATTTTTTGTTTCTTCCTGTTTCAGTTTTGGTAGATTCTATCTTTAGGAATTTGACCATTTCTTCCAGGTTGCCCAGTTTGTTGACATATAATTGCTCATAATATTTTCTTACTATTGTATGTATTTTGCAGCATTGGTTGTGATCTCTGCTCTTTCATTTGTGAAATGAAAGTATTTCATTTGGATCCTTTGTTTTTTCTTTTTGATTAATCTAGCTAAGGGTTTATCAATTTTGTTAATTCTTTCAAGGAACAAGCTCCTGGTTTCATTGATCTGGTCAGCTGTTTCTCTGATTTCGATATCATTGATTTCTGCTCTAATCTTTATTATTTCCCTTCTTCTGCTAGTTTTGGGCTTTATTTGCTGTTCTTTTCCAGCTCTTTTAGGTGTAAGGTTAGGTTGTGTATTTGAGACTTTTCTTCCTTCTTTAGGAAGGCCTGGATTGCTATATACTTCTCACTTAGGACCACCTCTGCTGCATCCCAGAGGTTTTGGGTTGTGTTTTCATTTTCATTAGCTTCCACGTCCTTTTTAATTTTCTCTTTAATTTCTCGGTTAACCCATTCATTCTTTAGTAGAGTATTGCTTAATTTCCAAGTATTCCTGGTCTTTTCACAGTTTTTCTTGTGGTTGATTTTGAGTTTCATAGCAGTGTGGTCTGAAAACGTGCAGGATATGATCTCGGTCTTTCTGTACTTGTTGAGGGCTGATTTGTGACCCAGTATGTGATGAATTCTGGAGAATGTTCCATGTGCACTTGGAAGAATGTGTATTCTTCTGATTTAGGATGAAATGTTCTGAATATATTTGTTAAGTCCATCTGGTCCAGTGTGTCATTCTTAGCCATTGCTTCCTTGTTAATTTTATGTTTCGATGATCTGTCCATTATTGTAAGGGGGTGTTGAAGTCCCCTACTCTTAGGGTATTATTATCAGTGAGTTTCTTTATGTTTGTGATTAATTGATTTATATATTTGGGTGGCTCCATGTTGGGGACATAAATATTTACAGCAGTGAGATCTTGGTGGATAGACCCCTTAATTATGTTATAATGCCCTTCTTCATCTCTTGTTACAGTCTTTATTTTAAAATCTAGTTTGTCTGATATAAGTATGGCTACACCGGCTTTTGACAACCGTTAGCATGATAGATGGTTCTCCATCCACTTACTTTCAATGTGAAGGTGTCTTTAGGTTAAAATGAGTCTCTTGTAAGTAGCCTATAGATGGGTCTTGTATAGAGCCTATGTCTCTTGATTGGAGCATTTAGTCCATTGACATTTAGAGTGACTATTGAAAGATATGAATTTGGTGCCATTGGGTTGCCTTTTGAGTTCATGTCTCTGGTGATATTCTCTGGTCCTTTCCAGTCTTTGTTGATTTTGGTCTAATTTTTGTTTTGTTTTTTTCTTTTCTCCACTCAAAGGGTCCCCCTTAGAATTTCTTGTGGGGCTGGTTTAGTGGTCACAGACTCCTTTAGTTTTTGTTTGTGTGGGAAACTCTTTATATCTCCTTCTATTTTGAATGAGAGCCTTGCTGGATAAAGAATTCTTGGCTGCATATTTTTCCAATTCAGCATGTTGAATATATCCTGCCACTTCTTTCTGCCTGTCACGTTTCTGTGGCTAGGTCTGCTGTGAGCCTGAACTGTGTTCCCTTATAGGTTAAAAAGTTTTTTTTTTCCCCCTTGCTGCTTTCATAATTCTTTCTCTGTGTATTTTGTGAATTTGACTGTTATCTGCCTTGGTGATTGTTGGTTTTTGGTAAATCTAATCGGAGTTCTCTGTGCTTCTTGGATTTTGATGCCTGTGTCCTTCCCCGGATTAGGATAGTTTCCTGCTATAATTTGCTCATGTAAACCTTCTCCCCCCTTTTCTGTCTCTTCTGGGACTCCTATCATTCGGATGTTACTCCTTTTTAATAAGTCACTGAGTTCTCTAAGTCTCAAATCGTGATATTTTGCCTTTATTTCCCTCCATTTTCCTTCTTCATTATTCTCCATAGTTTTATTGTCTTAATTGCTGATTTGCTGCTCTGCTTCATCCATCTTTTCTGTCATCGCATCCATTTGAGATTGCATCTCGGTTGTAGCATCTTTAATTTCGTGCTGACTAGATTTAATTCTTTCATCTCCGCAGAAAGGGGTTCTAGACTTTTTTCAACCCCAGCTAGTATTCTTATTATCATGGTTCTAAATTCTAGGTCAGACATCTTCCTTATATTTGTGTTGATTAAGCCTCGGCTGTCATGTCTTTCTCTTCTTTCTTTTGTTCTTCATTTTGTCATCTTGGAGGAAAAGAAAAAGTAAAATATAAAAATTAAAAAATTAAAAACAAAGCAAAAAATCAAATGAAGCTTGATGCTAGGTGTGTTTTCATCTGCTTGTTGAAAGAAACTTGATAGAATAGAGAGAAAAGGAAAGAAAAAAAGGTAAGAAAAAAATTAAAAAATTATATAGTAAAATAGAATGAAATGAAATAGAATAAAAAATTTGTAAAGTAAAAAATAAAATAAAAAATAATAAAAATAAATTTTTCTGTATGCAAGAATGAGGAAGAAAAACGAAAAAAAGAAAACAATGTAAGCAAAAACAAAGCAAGCAAACGAACAAATACTTGAGCCAGAAAACAGAATGAAACTACAGTGAAGTTACATCCAGTTTCCCTTAGAACTGAACAGTGAAGCCCGCTATAGTCCGTACATTAAGCAGGTGGAGGGACTTGTGCTGGTCTTCTGGATGGTGTACTTGGATGGCGCAGTTGGGCAGGGCTTGGTGTAACGGCTGTATTGTCCAGTAGGTGGCGCTGCGTAGCTTACTGAGGTGGATCATTGTGGCACACGTGCGTGCACATGAGAGATGGAAATGGTTTCACCCGGTTGCCTAGTCTCTGGCACAGGAACTTCGCTCTTTCACCGACTGGTGATCAGGCACCTCTCCGTTGTCTCAGGCCTCCGTCCACTCCCCATCTTTACACAGATAGGGTACCCTGTAGACTTTAGAGACCCCCGTGGCTTGGACCCACACCAGCTCTCTGGGGGAGGGTCTCACTGAGCAATGGCCGGTCCTGGCTTGGCCCAGAAAATGTTCATGCCGTTGCACAGCAGCGGAGGTTCGGAGGTTATGGCCAGTCACAACACACAGCTGGCACCAGGTTTTGCCACACTCTGGCATCTTTGTCCCAATACCAGCAAACGTGGCTGCTCTCTGGGATCCCCTGGGACCTTTGCCCGTGGGGAGGCTTTATGGCCTCTACCAAATGCACGCCAAGCAGCAGAACTGCTTCTCCCCGTGTGGCACACGGACCTCTCAGACCCCGCTGCCTGCTCCTGGGGCTCCGCCCCGCTTCCTCACCAGAGCACCGCCGGGCACTGGGCTCCAGAACTTCAGACTGTGTTCCACTGTTTGTAGAATCCTGGTGGTACTGAAACCCTCTCCTTTCTTCTCGTCAGTGGTTTTGGGGAACAGATTCCTTGTTCAGTTCCCTGCGAGTGTTTTCACTCTTTCTCTCCAGCTGCTTTTGGGGGGAGTGCTTTTCTTGCACGATCTTGATGTGCCTCACTCTCCCCCTTTCTCTTTCTCTGTCCTCTCTCCACGAAAACAGCTCCCTACCTTCTGGGGCTTTTTTCTCCACCAGTTCACGTCTCCGCACGGCGTACCTGCCGAGTTCTGTGGCTCAGGGTATACGGATTGTTGTGTTAATCCGCAGATCAGTTTCCTAGGTGTGCAGAATGGCTTGGTGCTGATCTGGCTGCGTTTCAGGGACAAGACAAGCTGAGGGTGTCCATGCTGCTCCGCCGTATTCACTCTTGGATTTAGTCTTATTTGACTTGACAATGTAAGGTGATTTATGTATAAATGGGCAGTGTCTCCTGAGCAATCGCTCACTTAGAAAATATTCCACTTCCAAAGAAGTGTTACCAGGTGAAGCTAGCTCCTGGGTGTTTCCTCCCAAGGACCTCCGTTTCATTCGCCCTCTTGTTATCAGTATTCACAAATCCATCTTCCTCAGAAATTGCCCCTCATTTTATTTTCCTGCTTACCTCTACAGCTCCATGAGGCTTAAGTATACTTTCTGGGTTCCTCATCTTGGGGGCTTATGCACTCAAGGCACCCGTCTTCCCCTCCTGCTCCTAGTTTCTGCCTGCGTCGCCAGTGGCAATTCTGGTGGGACCCCAGGCTCTTAAACCCTCAAGGCTCTGCATTCATTTAATTCTGTGAAATAGCACGTGATTGGATTGTGGCTCCCTGTCTACTACTTTCTTTTGTATTTGTATAAGGAAATACTTAGTAATAATACTTTTGTTGATAGTTACTAGTAGGCAAGTGTTTCAAATAATCGTTACATCTTGGAAGTCTAGGAATCTTTTTTTTTTTTTTTCCTATACAGGGCTATAGGGAAAAATTAATAAACTGTTGAGTGTACGTGTTTTTAGCCCTTGGTATTTAATTTAGAGTTTATAGAGTATAAGGCTTTGGAACTCACTGGGTTGTTAGGTTCAGGTGCTACACGCAGTGGTGTTGATGTTGACGTTTTTATTTTAGCTGTTGTCTGCAGTGTGCATGTGATGCTCAAAGTGGTTTTACATTTATGGAGCCTTTTGTCTGTATAAGAATATGCTGATACCAGCGTAAACTTTGTAAAACCCACATTTTCTAAATTTTACATACATTTTTCAAACGCTCAGTTTTTCTTGTTTTCAATATCACGGTAGATTTGCCCGACTCGTGTACATTAAGCTGTCACACACATTAGGTAAGTAGGTGTTTCGGAACAAAAATTCCTGTTTGAATACTTTGCTGGAGGATTTTCGCCCCGAATTGAAGTGCTAAAGGAAGCACACACATAGGAAGCTTGTATCCTGTCTGCTGCGCCTGTGTCCGCACCGTGCTCCCTGTGGACCAGCCCTGCCCGCTAACCCTCCCTGTGACGATGGGAATGTTCTAGATCTGCGATGTCCGGTATGGTAGCCGCTGGCCAAGGTGGCTGTTGAGCCCTTGAAATGCGGCTAATGTAACTGAGGAACTGGACTTTTTATTTCACTGAATTTTGATTCATACTGAGATAGTTACATGCCGAATGAATAGTCTGGGTGGCTCAGTCAGTTTAGCGTCCCACTCTCGATGGCGGCTCTGGCCGTGGTCTCGCGGTTTGTGAGACTGAGCCCCCCGTTGGGCTCCATGCTGACATCATGCCGCCTGTTTGGGATTCTCTCTTCTCCGGCCCTCCCCCACTCATGCTTGCACTCTTTCTCTTTTGTTCTCTCTCTCTTGACTAAACTTAAAAAAAAAAGTCATCTGGCCAGCGGATGCTATAGTGGGCAGTACGGTAACGTGGACTTCTTTTTAAATTTTTTTTTTAACGTTTATTTATTTATTTATTTTAAAAATTTTTCTTAGTGTTTGTTTATTTTTGAGAGACAGAGACAGCATAAGCAGGAGAGGGCAGAGAGAGAGAGAGAGGGAGACCCAGAATATGAAGCAGGCTCCAGGCTCTGAGCTGTCAGCCCAGAGCCCGACGCGGGGCTCGAAGTCATAGACCGCGAGATTATGACCTGAGCCGAAGTCGGCCGCTTACCCGACTGAGCCATCCAGGCGCCCCAACGTTTATTTATTTTTGAGACAGGGAGAGACAGAGCATGAACAGGGGAGGGTCAGAGAGAGGGAGACACAGAATCTGAAGCAGGCTCCAGTCTCTGAGCTCCAAGCTGTCAGCACAGAGCCCGACGTGGGGCTAGAACTCACAGACCACGAGATCATGACCTGAGCCGAAGTCGGCCGCTTAACCGACTGAGCCACCCAGGCGCCCCTGTGCACTTCTTTTTAAAAAGCTTTTTTTTTTAATATTTATTATCGAGAGACAGAGAGTGGGTGGGGGAGGGGCAAAGAGAGGGGAGACACTGAATCCGAAGCCGGCTCCAGCCTCTGAGCCATCAGCCCAGAGCCCGACGCAGGGCTCGAACCCACAGACTGTGAGATCGTGACCTGAGCCGAAGTCGGACGCCCAGCCGACGGAGCCACCCGGGCGCTCCCAGTAACGTGCGCTTCTGTGTCAGATGCAACTGTCTAAGATTGGAGGCATTCTGAGTGTGACTCGGGAAGCCACGTAGCTCTGCCAGCAACGAGTTGTTTCGTCTTGGAGATATTGCTTACTTTTCTGGCCCCCAGTTTCCTCCTGGGGGAGACGTGGGGGTCTGACATCTCCGGAAGGTAGTTGCGGGTGTCAGACCGATTGAACCCTGAGTTTGGGCAAGAGTCCCTCCCGGCTCGTGTAACGTGGGTCTCATGTACCATAACTGTGTGGCTTTTGTGCACCAGGAGTACCGGCTGTATGCGGTAGATAAGAGGCTGGCAATTTTGAGCTGCTGCCGGAGGGAGCCCCCTGACCTCCGGGGTGTCTGGGGTCCTGACGGGGGAGGGGCGGGTGGCAGGGGCGTGGCAAGGTGGATGGTGCCAGAGGAGAAGAGTCCTTGGGAGGGTGTCCAGGCCACACAGTAGAAGCAGCAGCAAGGTGAGAAATGGGAGTTTGATGCTTATTATATTTTATTTGAAGTCTTATTTAATTTTTGTTTCATTCACGCCTGAACAGATCACAAATCCCTAACATTTTACTAAAGCTACTTGACGATCCCTTACTCTCCCACCCCCCCCCCCCCCAAAGAAAGCAGTAAACATGGGAATACTTAGACAGCCTTAAATCACTTTAATAACATCCTGATTTATAACAGTCGGGGACTTAAAAGTATACTTGATATGTGAAGATGCTGTCTGTTCTTAAAAGTTGAACCAGGAGGGTCGCTGGGGGTGTGTCAGAGCTGACCCGCCGCATGCATTCCCATCGTGGGAGAGCTCACTCACAGTGACAGTGCTCCCGGTGCTGTGGCCGGGTGCCCACGACCGAAGGCCAGGGGGCTTCCGAGGGCAAAGCCCTGCCCTTCCAGACCGAAGATCTTCTGGGCACAGCTGGCAAGTAGGCGGACCGTCCGTAGAGACGCCTGCACACATCTGTACGCTCACATGGGATACCCCCCGGCTGGGCCGTGAAGCGCCGTGTCTGCGTTTTGATCACTTGCAAGGCAGGCTATTTCCGGAGTGTCGTGTCGGTTAGTGCCCCACCGTGGAAGTTAGGCGGTGACTTCAAGGTACAAGTCCAGACGCATCAGCCTCATTTTGTAATGACGCCTAGAAGACTGTCGTCGTCACGCAAAATTACTGTGACCTTTTGAGCTTACTCTGTCACCGAGGGGAGTTCGGCATTTGCGCCTTCTGCTGCCGGCCTGCCCGTCCAGCCTGGAGTGCACCTGGAAGACTGTTCCCAGGCTTCCTCGGCGTTTTGGGGATCTGAATTAGATCAGATTTTAAATTCATGATTATGTTACACTCAGTTGAGATGGCTCTGATGCCTTTTCATCATTTTCTTAAGTATTTTGAGAAAACTTTATTCTCTCTATCCAAAAATGGTGGTTTGGACGTCCAGGGAGTAGAAGTATTTGTGCTCCTGGAGCCCTGGTGCTGTTAGAGCAAGGACAGATCTAACGTGTTTACTGCACAGATGAGCATGGCTGCATGACAATGCAGTGGAGCTGTCACTGTCACTAGAACATCCCACAGAGCATCAGTACCCTTTCTAAATACTGAATTGAGCCGTAAGTCTTAACTTTGTATTAATGCTACTAGAAAAGTCCCCTTTTTAGAAAGGAAAAAAGTGGTCCCCTCAAGAGAGGGCAGGTCACATTTGGGATGAATTGATGTCTGAGGACCTCTATCATCAAATTCCTGAGCGGTGTGTTGAGAATTATGAACAACAGACTGTCTTTTTCTCAGCGTAGTAAAGCATTGACTACTTCAGAATGTCAGTGTGGTTTTCTGTTTTTGTTTTTTGTTTTTCGTTTTGTTTCGACCCTGTTTGGTCTAAACAGGGAAGATAGTTTCCTTGAGATTCTAAAAGTCGTCATATACTCGCTCATACGAGTTTCTCTCAGTGTTTTATGTCACACCTTCATATCCATAAAACTTACTTTAAGACAACCCTACAGATTAGCTTTAGATACGCTGTCAGTGTCTGGTGCATATACACAGAAACAATCCGTATTGGCTCTAAATGTGTACGATTAGTTTAAAGACTTGGAATAGAGCATTCATAATGTGTCTCTTTTTTTCATGCAGTTGCTGTGATTGGCTGGTAAATATTTGTCAAAGAAAGAGAGAACTAAAAGCTCGCACAGTGTGGCTCGGATGTCCTGAAAAGTGTGAAGAGAAACATCCCCGAAACTCTATCAAAAACCAGAAATACAATATATTTACCTTTATACCCGGGGTAAGGCTGTTACATTCTGAAAACTGGGCTTTTATATGAGACATTGCCAGCTGCTTTTGTTTTCACTGTTTTTCCCCCCTTTTAATCGTGTCCCGTCCAAATCAGTGTCCCTTTGTTTTTGAACCATTCACATTTCAGATGATTGTTAAATAATTCATGCACACTTTTACGGGTACCGCATAGAGTTCAACTTAAGAAAGTTTATAGTTTGGGGCGCCTGGGTGGCTCAGTCGGTTAAGCGGCCGACTTCGGCTCAGGTCATGATCTCGCAGTCCGTGAGTTCGAGCCCCGCGTCGGGCTCTGTGCTGACAGCTCGGAGCCTGGAGCCTGTTTCAGATTCTGTGTCTCCCTCTCTCTCTGACCCTCTCCTGTTCATGCTCTGTCTCTCTCTGTCTCAAAAATAAACATTAAAAAAAAAAAAAAGAAGAGAAAGTTTATAGTTTGACTTCAGCCTTAGATAAAAATATTTATGCTACTGTAGAAATAACCAAGTAGGCCTGAATTAAATTATCAGAAAAGAGCTGTAAGTTTTGTTTGGAAGTGAAGCTGAATGCCAAGTGTAAAGCCTGCGTAGGAGCCTCCAAATGAGAGTAACATAAGTGCTTACACAGACAGGACTCCGTTAACAGAATCTCTGTAAGCATTTATAGATGGATTTTCTACTTCACATTATGAATTTCAGGCCATGTATTATTGTATTATTCGTTATCTTAAATAGGTATTATGCTGAGTATAAATATTGAGGTTTAAATATTTGATTAATTTTTTTTTATTGCTGGTGATATTTTTGTCTTAAATACGTACAAACTCAGCCTGTACGTATTTAGAATGATTGGATAATTTTTGATTTTTGTGCATCATTTCCTATTTTAATAGACGAATTTATTCATCTTTCTACAGGCAAAAGGCAGCTACTACTGATTATGTTTCTAGATCAAAGTTTTTGACATGTTCTAGTTATTAGCTTTATGCTATTTTGCAAGAAAGTCTCTTGGTTTTGTGAAATAAGAGCTGTCTTATTTTTCATGTTTTTATGTAAATAATCATGCCGATTTTATGTTGGGCATTGATTACTTCCCACCACCCTTCCCCATCCATCTAATAGTTGGTGAATGCTTGATATCTAATTTGCTCTTTATTAAAACACACAAAACCGTTGGCTCCGTAATTGAAAGACTGCTCTTTTGTCAGGATATAAAATGTAAACTGTCTTTCAGGCAGATAAATACTCTCATCTGCATTGAATGAAGCTGCTGCTTTCTTTTTAATTTTAAATTATTAAATACTCGCGGATTGGCTAAGCATTGCACATTTTCCTAAAGGTCACAAAGTTCATTCAGTAGACAAGAAAGTATTGATTACAGTGGCTTAAAGCCAACAGTGCAGCTTAATTTTGACCAGAGTAAATCCACACAGCCTGCCAAGATTGGCTGTGTCCTGAAAATACCTGTTGATGGGTTGTCTGCGCAAGTATTACCGTGTGAATTTTTTTCCTTAGATTGTCTCTTAAATTAGGCTTTTCATCTAAAACGTAGTATTTTAGAAACATTTGGTAATTGCACAGTAGGAATTCAATGCCATTTTTAGCACCAAATGGCAATTTTTGAATTGCTAATAGATATAATTTATGCTAACAGAGATTTTAAAGAAATCACTGAGGAAAAAGAGCTTTCTCTCCTGCTGAGATTAATTTATGAAATGACTGAAAACATTTTCAGACAGCAATTGAATATGATTATGAATATAAACATGTTATCAATGCAGCCGATGCTTTAGTTGCACAAGCAACTGTGTGTTGATGTAGAAAACTTCATTACGTGAAACCTGTGGTTCCGGACTCTTTAAGTCAACAGTAAGTACTTAACCCACTGCTCTGCTCTGGTTGAAATTTTCCTACCTTCGAGTTGCATAAAAAATGGTATCCAAGGAGATTTCGACTGCAAGTTGCAAGGATGGAAGTTTAATTGCGGTTACAACTGCTGTTTGAGTTATTCTCGTCTGTAAACACGAGGTTTCTTCCATTTTCGTTTTCAATTTCAATTTAATAGTTTGAGAATTTGTAAATAGAAGTGTATTAATATACCGGATCTTGGGTTTTCTTCCTTAAAGACAACTCTATTTGAATTAAAAAACAAAAACAGAAAGTTGCAGGATTTGCCTTCCTAACATTTTGTTGAATGATATTTATTTTATATTTGAAGCTCTTGTTGCAGGTTCACTGCTAAGAGTCTGTAAAAAATACATAGGCATCTGTCTCCAAAATTGCTTTGGAATTCACATTCTTTTATATGTCATCGTCTCTTACCGTCTGCGGGAAGCAGATATTTACAGGAGGCGGAGGCGGTTTTGTGAAGTCACGTTGTGTGCACTCTCTGCCTGTTCACTTAGCTTTTGTGAAACTGCCCTGACGTTCGTGTTCAGAAACGTGGCTGTCGTGTTTTATTTTTTACCGTTGCATAAATACAAGGTTAACACGACTTTCCCATTGTAAGATTTTCTGAGTTACCAAGATGCACATTTGTGTGTATATAAATATATATTGATCGACCACCAACACTGGAAAGGACTTGCTATCTCATCTGCTTTGCTGTACGTACAAAGATATTTATATGTAGGTCAGTGTGGAAAACTGGAAAATCAAAACTTTTAGAGGATGCTTTTAACATAGTTGAAAGTTCTAATTGTCTTTTTTTCAATTTATTTTAGATATAATTTTGAGGTAACCTTACCTCGCTTTGTATGTGATTTGGTTATTGGAAAGCCAGTGCCAAAATTAAGAAATTTACTGTAACTCAGGGCATATTCTCAATGTTTGATGGAGATGTAGTTAGATATTGTGCCGATTTAATTATTTGATTGAAGTATGAAAGATTTTCCTTGGAGGGACTGTGTTAATTTTTTCTTTTTCCTTTTTAGGTTTTGTATGAACAATTCAAGTTTTTCTTGAATCTCTATTTTCTGGTAGTATCCTGCTCGCAGTTTGTACCAGCATTGAAAATAGGCTATCTCTACACCTACTGGGCTCCTCTGGTAAAAGAAAAGATTTTTGAAATTAAGTTAAATGATTATTTAGAATATGGTTTTAAGAGTGGAGATGATTGAGAGAGAAACTGATCAGATTTTAAGAAATGTGATATTGTTGCCGTGTATCTGTGAACTTCCGTGAAAGATTTTACAGAGCTCGGTCACATGTGTGCCAGGCAGCCCTGCAGGAGTGTCCGGGTGGTGCACTGCTTCGGGTGTCCTCTGGAGAGGCCGCTAGGCACCCCTGCTGGTGGGGGCCGGGGGGGTGGGGTGGTTTCCATGGCGCATTCTGTACTGAGGCTGCGATAACGGGTCGATCTCTCCCCTGTGCTGATGGCACTTTCTGGAACCAGGGTGTGATCTGCTCAGCGACCCTCTTGTCCTGACAGATGGGCGGTTCTTACTTTTGGCTGAAGTATCTCAGTGAAGTCCGGACCATTTCTGCTTGACCCCTCAGTGCATAAAAGTTTTGGAAAGGCAAATGATACTTCTCATCGAATACTTCCATTTCCACCATAATGCCGCTGGGATAGTTTGATGCTGTTTGCCGATAATTTTCATCAGTTTTCAGCTTATGTAGACAATACGAATGCCTTCTTTCTTCCTTGCACCTAGAAAAATGGACTGCTTCCTTTGGACTGCTCCCTTTTGGGCAGATTGTCAGCATAATCCAGTCAAGACAACGTAGTGAAACTCCTCCTTTAGGGAAGGAGCCAGCGCAGTGCTCACTTACCTGCCGAAGTGCTCCTCTCGGAGCCGGGACGTGAGCGGCGTGCTCTGGAGTTCATTTCTCCGGGCTGCGCAGTTCTGCCGCCTCTCACAGCCGGTCTCAGATGCGCCAGGGCGACTGGCAGAGGGGACAGAAGTCTCGTTGGCAGGGTCGCTGGAGTCAGCCCCTCCTCCTGTGCACCCACACAGACTTCAGAGGAGCGCAGGTTTGAGCAGAGACAGTAATGGTGTTTGTAGTACAGAACGATCACGGAGTCAGTACGGTGCACTCAGGAAATCAGTGGGGTTGGAAGATGCCGGATTATCTAAGTTAGGCCCCTGTGAGGGGTGGCATTGGGATGACATCTGGATTTCTGAGAGCCCGGGCCACGCACTGGTCAGGGAAGAGAGAGGCGCAGGCCCGGGGAGCCACGGTTGCGGAAACTCTCGGGCCAGGATGCTGGGGGTGCCGCTGGAGCGTGGGGACGTGGGACGGTGCTTGTAAGGGAAGTCAGGGTGCTCGCACTTGATCCTGAGTGGGAGAGGGAGCCCCGTGACGGTGTGGGTGTCGCGTAGCACACGGGCGACACCGAAGCTCAGACCTCAGTGCTCAGAGTTGGTGTGCTCAGAGTTCAAGCCAGGTGGCTGTGGAGAGGCGACGGAGAGGGGACTTTCTCTTTTCCCCCTGCTCACCTTCCTTCCCCTGCAGGCAACTTCTGTTTGCATTTGAGATTCAGTTGTTAAGCGTCTCCCAGTAATTTTACTACTTATGTTTGTCTCCCTGAAATCGTATTGTTTGCATGCTCTGAAAAGTTTGCATAAAGATTACCTTAGTCCGTGTACCCTTTTGCAACATGCGTTTTGACTTAACATTGTTTTATAAAACGGATCCCTGACACGTACAGGTCTAGTTCACGTACTCTTCGCTTCTCGGAAGTGTTCCGTTGAATATATACACAGTTGATTTGTGCATCTTCCCAGGGAAGGAGACTTTCAGTTTCTTTTCTGATTTTTCACAGTTAACAGACTCGGCTGTGACGATCGGTCTGATTGTACGTTGTTCCCTGTGCATCCTGGGAGTCTCATTGCCTAAGCCCTGCTTAGTTTTCCCATTTTCCAGTGAAAGCGTAGATCAAGTGTACTTAGGATCTCAGGGTGTTTATTTTTGGCCCCTCTTCCTACCCGTGGCTTCGCAGGGTGCTCTCACCCCTCCAGTGTCACCGCCAGCTCGGCCTGAAGTGTCCGTTAGCGCTGATTGTCTGAGGACACGGGACCCTCTTAAAACTCTGACGTACAGAGCGTTCGTTTGTTTTGCTTTTGCGTCTTTTCCTCATGACTGTGACTTACGTGGCTCGTAACCAAAGAGAATGTTCGTTGCAGGTGGATTCCTAACGAGGACTTGCTTTTAAGTGTGCGCAGAATTGGCTGTGTCGGCCAGAGCCGCCCCTTCCTCTGTCCGTGTGAAGTTTACGTCCGCCAACCTGACTGTCCTGTCAACCACAGGTGTTTGAAGCACTTGGCGTGTGGGAATTCACTTCGCTGTGCTCAGAGAAGTGCCCCGGTAGGCACCTGGCTCAGTACTCCTAGAAGGGACGCTGAGCAGAGGCTCAGGGGCCCCGCGGAAAAGTGAGAGGCCCGCTTCTCCCATTTGAGTTGCACCTCATGCTTCCTCGGGACGCGCCGGCCGTTCCCTGCGCCCCTGTCCCCACGCCCCGGTGGACCTCCAGCTGGCCTGCTTAGGAATCCGCGCCCTGCCCTGCCCTGCCCCGGTGGCAGCCGCGGTTGGTGCCTCTGGTCGTGTGATCAGTAAGGACTTGTGAGTCTTGTGCTTGCGCTTGTCATGCACGTTTTAACCTCTGATTTAGCAAAGGTCTTAAAAAGTTGATGTGTGCATCAGGCTCGCCTTCAAATCCCAGAAGGAGGCTTAGGTAGACTGGTTCTTTGGTCCAAGCTCCCCTCTGAAACGTTTTTTGGAAACTGAAAATTCAGATAGCACATAGAGAAGATCTTTTTTATTAGTCGCGGCAAATTTACACTAAATCTGTATCCAGACCACATACTGTTTTTTGTTTTGTTTTAAAGTAAAGGAAATATTCAGCAGCAGGATTCTCACAGCTCCTGAGTTCCTCCTGTTTCTCGAGCCGCCCGTTCACCCCGTCCTGGGGGGCCTGCCCTGGCGCGTGGCCTTCGTACACACTCACGTCGCACTGCCTTTTCTCTGCTTGCCTTGTGAGGTTCTGTAAGGCAGAACCTTCTGAGGTTTCTTGCTCAGAAAAAGGGCTCGGCATCTCCAGGTTCCTCCCTGACAGAAACCCGCCAATCCAGCGTAAACCCGTCATCCGGCCGGTGGTTATGAAATCTTCGGTCTCCCGCCTGCTAATTTTCAGCAGGCAACTTCTGATTCCTTCCCTCTGTTCTCCAGCTAAAGGGTGTTTCTGAAAACACTGATAGCTTCGTAATCGTTTTTGTCAGTTATTCCTGGCGGTATCGTTTACTTCAGCTCTGATCTCCTTTCTGTTATATCTTGCCATATGACAGAAGAGTCAACTGAAAATAATTGATTTCATTATTACATTCTTGTGTCGGAATGAGGGTTACCTTTCGTATCATTCAGCCTTGGGAACAGCTCTTTGAGGGACAGCTAGTGTAGCCAGAGTACCAAAACGGATCGCAGTGCTTCTGTGGGAATGAATGAGGTGGGATAGACCTGCCCACGCAGATGATTCTTAGAGGAAGTCTGGGTTGGTGATGCTACCTTTTCCATATAAGATGTGGTCCTGGAAGTTTGTTAACACGTAACTTCCAGGGTGACCAGGGCGTTTGCGAGAGACTCTGACTTCCAGTATGATTCAACAGTCCTTCCCTCGGTCCACTCCTTTCCTGAGTGTCTCTGTACTTCGCTGGTGTGGGTGGAGTACAGAAAGGAGAAAGCACATCACTCACGGGGACTCCTATCGCATGCTGCCCAGGGACAACCACTCTCGCAGAAGTACTTGCGCTCCTTGTGCCTCAGTTTCCCTGTCTGACTTATTGCTCATTAGGTTTTTGTGGCATTTAAAAGTTGACTCATTCAAAAAACATAGAAAAGTTTGGGCGCCTGGGGGCTCAGTCGGCTACGCGTCCGACTTCGGCTCAGGTCACGGTCTTATGGTTCGTGGGTTCGAGCCCCGCGTCGGGCTCTGGGCTGACGGCTCGGAGCCTGGAGCCTGCTTTGGATTCTGTGTCTCCCTCTCTCTGTCCTTCCCCTACTCGTGCTCTCTCTCCGTCAAAAATAAATGAACATTCAAAAAAATTTTAAAAACCCCATAAAATAGTTTCTGGGGACTCCTGGGTGGCTCAGTCAGCTGAGCTTCTGACTTCTGCTCAGGTCATGATCTCACGGTTCATGGATTCGAGCCCCACGTCAGGCTCTGTGCTGACGGTGTGGAGCCTGCTTGGGATTGTCTCTCTCCCCCTCTCTCTGCCCCTCCCCTGCTCGTGCTCGCGCTCTCTCTCTGCCCCTCAAAGTAAATAAATAAACTTAAAATAAAAAACTTCTGGTATATAAGAATCCCTCAAGTTTAAACTGGTATTATATCAATAGAATTTTTTGTCTTTTGATAAAAATGCGTATTATTTTGGCAGTTACTTTACGTGACTCCTGGGTCGTCTGGCGAAGTAGGAAAAAAGAAGTCCACTTTATGAAACGAGATTTAGTCATGGCCTGTGGACCGGCCACGTGAGACATTCCCGTCATCCGTTCTGATTAACAGGCTGACCTCAAATACTGTTGTGTCACTGAAGTACTGTCACCCCCTTGCGTCCAGTCTGGGTTTTCCAGTAGCGGTACCGTAGCTTCGGTCTCGGACGTGGTCGGTGCTGAGGTCGCGGGAAGGCCCGGCCCCTCCTGTGGGAAGACTTACTTACCCACATCTTCCGTAGGCCGTCAGTCTGCAGTGACCCAGTTAAGACTCAGTGGATGTAAACTCTGCAGGTGGAGGTCCGTGGGTCGTAGAGTCCCGTGCCTGTGAAGGAGACCCTGGCCTCAGCTGTGCCTTTCTTGGAATCTGCTTTATGTTCTGAGGCTGGCTTTTGGGGTTTTTCTCAGGATAGATAAGCCGGAGACGGACGTGGTGGCACGGGAGTGGCCTCCACATCTGTTACGTGTTCGGGGAAACCTTAGGTTTGGAGCATGGCTGCGAGCTGCTCGTGTGCACCAGCGGTCTTCAGGGCTCTGTTTCCTCCCAAGAGCGCTCACCTCCTGTTTTACAAGTTGGGACCCGACCCTCTGTCGCATCTTCTCTAATGTTACTGCTTTGAAGTAGAAGCCTACTTTCACTTCTCGAGTTCTCGGAAGCACTGGGAACTCTTAACGTTTTGTGGCTTAAAGTTCCTTGATGAATGGAGAATTCACTTTTGCTGTCTTTAAGCCATAGGGTTACAGGGTGAAAGTTAGATCCACCTGCACAGTTTAGATGACATACACACATCTGGGACCTGCGCCTCACAGAGGAGAGGTGAAGGCGCCCTCTTCAGGTGGGGCTTGAGCAGAACACCTTCCAGGTGATGGCCATGCGCTCGCCTGATTGACCCTCTCCTTTAACGGTACCGTCTTCAGTGTGTAAGTAACGTGCTTGACAGCCATTCTCCTCTTACCTCTCGGGATGGGTCAGTCACAAACACAGTTTTCCGGAATTCTACGTGGTGAACGTGAGTCCTAATAGTAAATACTCTCTATGTGAGAATGGCTCACGGAACTGTCTTTCCCGGATGGGTAGATGCGTGTGTTTCACGTTACTGACAATGAGTTGTGACTTAGAATTTGTGTATTTAAAGTGGTATTGTCTTCTCACCCGAGACTAACGGCATCTTTGAGTTAAGGAAATACGGTATTTCATCGTACGAGTGTACCAGGAATTTCTTATTTGTGGACATTTAGGCTATTTCCGGTTTTTTATATTTGATGCCGGGATCCTTGGTTTTTTTTTTGTTGTTGTTGTTTTTTAGGATAACTTTCCAGACGTGGAACTGTTTGGTTTAAGTGTGTATAAATTTTAAGGCTTTTGATAACACTAAATTTTTTTAAAGTATTTTTGGTATTTCCTGTTTTGGATTTTCATATTTTTTTTTGTCTTCTATGTGCTAAAAGACACTTAGATGGAAAAGAAAGAGAAAAGCTGTCTCTGTTGACAAGTGGCATGACCTGGTGTGTAGGCAAGTCTGGGGAGTACACACACAGACTTGCTGGGGCTGATAAATGAGTTAGTGAGGCTACGGGGTTATAAGGTAGATACACAAAAAGTGCTTATATTTTTCTATACTAGCAGTGACCACCTGAAAATGAAATTAGTGTAGTAATTTCATTTATAAGAGCATCAGAAAGGAGAAATAGTAGATTTAGCTAAAATGCAAGATTTCATACTGAAAACTTAAAACGTTTTTGAAAAAATTAAAGATCTAAATAGATAGAAGTCATCCCACGTTCAAGAATTGAAAGACTTGATATTATTGTAACAATAGCACTCTCCGAATTGATCTGTAGATTCGGTACAATCCCTGTGGGAATCCCACGTAGCTTTTTTGGCAGAAATTGACAAACCGATCCTAAAATTCATATGGAAATACAAGAGACGCAGAGTAGCCAGTGCGTCCTAGAAAGTAGATCAGTATTGGAGGACTCCTGCCTCCCATTCCAAACTTACTTTGAAGCTATAGTCATCAAGAAGGTGTGGTACCAGCTGAAGGATAGATCACGGGATACACGCCGAGTCCAGAAACAAACCTTGACACTTAGGACAACTTGATTTTTGGCAAGGGTGCTAAGACAGGTCAGTGGAGACAGAGCCAAAGAATGAATTTGGACCCTGCCTCCTGTCACACACAGAATGTAACCGAGAATGGGTTACAGACTTAAATGGAAGAGCTGAACCCAGTAAGACTCCTGGAAGAAAACAGAGGTGGAGTTTTGGGATCTTGGACACTAAAAGCCCAGGTGACCAAAGAAACAATTTAAATTGGACATCATGAAAATTAAAAACTTGAGTGCATCAGAGGACGCTATCAAGAAAGTGAAACAATACAACCTGGAAAGTGTAACCTCACGCTTGTAAATCATCTCTCTAACAAGGTATTTATATGCAGAATCACACGAAGAGCTCTTACAACTTCGCGTGAAAAGACGAATGACACAGGTGAAAAGTGGGCGTAGGATCTGAATAACGCTTATCCCAAGAGAACGTGTATATGGCCAGTAAGCTCATGTTAAGTGGTACAAGCACTTGGGAAAGCAGTTTGGCAGCTCGTGAAAATGCCAGCCGTACCGTGTCACCCGGAAGAGGCACTATGGTTGCAGGGGGCTGAGAGCAGGGGAGATGGGAAAGGGGGGTGAGCTTTCTCTTTGGGGTGATGAAAGTCACATGGTGTTGATGGTGGCACAACTCTGAATGCGCCGGGGAGGGCCGTGTTTCAGTAAACACAAGAACCACGGGTTCCAGGGGCCCATGTGCTGTAGCCTGTCGGCGACACAAAAACAGCCCTGGGATAACAGGTTGCTGTCCCCTAAGTGGAGTTGCCCGGCCTTGTCTTGGCCATTTTCACAGTAGACGGGGGGATGCTCATCAGTCAAACGAAGCCTACTGGACAGTGTGGTCCGAGAGAGGTTGACTTGAAGAGTAGCCGTGTAATGTGTCAGAAAACACCCAAGTAGCCTTTGAAAATGACTCCAGCCACGTTAGCGGTGTAATAGATTTCACAATAGATTCCAAGTACATAGGTTTTCTGTAGGGGCGCCTGGGTGGCTCAGTTGGTTAAGCATCTGGCTCTTGACTTCGGCTCGCGTCATGACCTCACAGTTTGTGAGTTCAGCCCCACGTTGGGCTCTGCGCTGACGGCACGGAGCCTGCTTGGGCTTCTCCCTCTCTCTCTGCACCTCCCCCACTCCCGTGCTCTCTATTTCTCTCAAAATAAATAAATACACTTTGAAAAAAGTTTTATTTAGATAGCATCAAGTTAATCTGTCCAGGTTTTTACTTAAAAAGTGAGGAAGTAGGGGCGCCTGGGTGGCTCAGTCGGTTGAACGTCCGACTCTTGATTTCGGCTCAGGTCGGGATCTCATGGTTTGTGGGTTCGAGCCCCACATCGGGCCCTGCGCTGGTAGTGTGGAGTCTTCTTGGGATCCTCTCTCTCTCCCTCTTTCTGCCCCTCCCCTGCTCATGCTGTCTTTCTCTCTCTCCCTTCCCCCCCCAAAATAAATAAATTTAAATAAAAATATTTTTTAAAAAAGTGAAGAAAAAAAAGTGTGGTGGCTGTGCTTGTGCGCCACGTGTGTCTGTAGACGCTGCCACGGGGAGAAACTTGTCGTGCTGGGATAGCTTCCTGTTGCTACGCATTTCATTCTACCAGAAAGAGAAGTATAGGAAATGTGTGATTTTGATGTCAGTCTTTGTTAATTTGAACTTGAATGCTCGCATGTTCTGAATATAATTCATGGGGTTTTTGAAGATTGTTGGTTTCCTTATTTTTAGGTTACTAAGTCCTTTCTGATGTTTGGCTTGAAGTACAAGCTATGATACGAATTTAAAAAAATTTTTTGGCTGATAGAATCGTAAATCTTATATATTATATATTTTTAGTGGTGTTTCATTGTTCCTTTTTGTCTTTGTTTTCATTTATGTTTTAGAAGTAACAAATTGGCGGGTGGGGGGTGGGGAGTAAAACTTTTTGTTACTGTTTTGTTATTTATAATCCAGTTTTCTCAAATATCTGATTTTATTTTGTCTCAGGGATTCGTTTTGGCTGTTACCATCATGAGGGAAGCAATTGATGAATTTCGGCGTTTTCAGCGAGACAAGGAAGTAAATTCACAGCTCTACAGCAAGCTCACAGTAAGAGGTCAGCAAGACACTTTTGATTTAGTTTATCATTTGCTTAATGTAGCCATCACGTCAGAGTTAACATAAATGAAAGAAAATGTCATAATTCTGTTACCGAAAATAGTATTATGCAATTACATATGGTATCTAATTAATTTTCTTACGATAACGTAATGCCTACAAATTCAAGGTAGATTTTTTATTCATTCTCCAGATGCTGGGATGTGTGTGTATGAGTATAAACATGTACACACTTAAACACACATGCGCACACGCGCACAGAGAACTGGTCGTGTGGTGTGCTCTGTCACGGTTTGTGTATGAGGGGTGTGCACGTAGACACGTGTGAAACCCAGCTGGTGCAGGACATTTTCTGTGAAGCCCTGTATCACCTTACCTGCCGTCTCTGTTTGTGTCATATTTTCAACACAGTCTTAGGGTTAGACAATTAGTACCAGGGCCTTAAACTGTTTAAGTGCAAGGTCTCGGAGCACCTACAGTTCATGTCATGATCCAAAGCGGGACTACTTTATGCCCATTTCTCCTTAACTTCGTTCAGGGCTTTTAACCCTTGCTTAATTTATGTTTTTAAAGAGTTTGTTTATTTGGTCTCTCAGTCTCAGTGGAAAAGCAGCGATGTATAGGGAAGAGTGTGGGGAAAGTATTTGTGGGTGGGCATTACGCCCGTCAAAAAGTGACAGTGACACCAAGACAGTGATCGCATCAATGAGGGACAATGAAGGAAGGCACCGAAAAACTAAACACGTATTCATAATAACTTCAAAGCCTGTTTCAAAGATGAGGTTTAGAGTGGAGTTTGTACCTTCTGATCACGTGGGGACATTTGTACGTTGAATTATTTATTTGAAATAAGTCTCCAAAAAAATATTTGTATAGCTTATTTGGACAGATCTCGTGTAACGTAAAGTTTATCCGTTGAAAGTGTGCGGTTCGGTGGCTTGGGTCTGTTCACAGAGTTGTGGAAGCATTACTGCCGTCTACTTTTGGAACGGTCTTGACGTTCTAGAAAGAAACTCTGAATATGTTAGCCGTCATCCCATTCTTGCCCCTCCTGCCCCTCCTCCAGCCCCGAGTCCGTCCCCCGGCCTGCTTTCTGTCTCCATGGGTTTGCCCCCGAGGAGCAGGTGTCCGGAAGCCTGCAGCGTGTGGGCTGGTGTCACAGGCCTCTTTCCCCGGCGTCCTGTGGTCACGGGTCATCAGTTCATCGCTGGCGTGGCGCCTGGCAGCGCTCTTTTTCTTTTCGTTGCCCAGGGCTCCTCCTCTCTGTGGCATGCCGTGTTTGCTTCCCATTCAGTAGTGGGTGGACATTTGCGTTGTTTCCACTTCAGGCGACTGTAAAGAATGCTGCTGCAAATGTCTGCGTGCGGTTTTTCTGTACGAACGTGATGTTACTTCTTCTGTGAGCATACCTACCACGAGTGAAATTGCTGGATTATATGGTAACCACGTTCTTGAGAAACTGCAGACTACTCTTCTGATCGGCCTTGCCAGTTGGCCAAACCAGCTGCTGGTTTCCTTTGTCACCAGCAGCGTGTGAGTGGTCCAGTCTCTCTGCGTCTTCGCCGGCACCTGTTAGCCTCTGTCTTTTTGTTGCAGCCGTCCTGTTGGGCGTGAAGTGGTAGCTCGTTGTGGTTTTGACTTGTGTTTCTCTGGTGACTCATGACGTTGAGCGTCTTTTCATCTGCTTATTGGGCGTTTGTATGTCTCCTTTGGAGACGTGTTTTTTCAGATTCTTTGCTTACTGTTGGAACTGGGTTCTTTTTTTGTATTTATTGACTTGGGAGAACTCTATATATTCTGGATTTAAGTCCCTTGTCATTCTGTGATTTGGACATACTTTGTCTCGTTCGGTGGCTTGTGTTTTCTTTTTCTTGGTGTCTTCTGACGCACGACAGTTTTCGTGTTGATGAAGCGCTGCTCATCTGTGTTTTCTTTTATTGCTTGTGCTGTCGTGATGTATCTAAGGAACGGTTTGTCAACCCAGGGTTGCAAAGGTTTACTTCTATATCTTCTTCCGGGGGTTTTATGCTTTTAGCTCTGACGCTCAGATGTGTGATCCGTTTTCATTCTGTAGTTTGTGTGGGTGTATGACATGGGGCCACATTCCTTTGTGTGTGAGTATCCAGTTGTCCCAGTGCCATTTTTGAAAAGACTATACTCTTGCGATTAAATTGAACGGTTAACTAGTGAAGAGTTTTGATGTATGAAGTAATGGCATGGTGGAGGAAAGGTGTGTTGTAGAGAAGAGGTGAAGTTTTGGAAAAAAGGAATCCCCAGAGTGGCCAGGTAAATTAGGTGTACCTTTGATGTGTCTTTTTTGGAATATAGTATAGGTCCCGGCTTAGTTTTTAAATTGTTTTCATTGTGATATTTGGAACGAGTAGAGATTCGTTTCCGTGTATTAATTGTATCATTCAAAACTAAATGGCATGGTGATGTCTGTGAACCATCAGTCGGCAGTCCTGCCTGCCCTCCTGAGCGTAGAAGCAGTGAAGGGGCGAGCACTTGCCTCAGTGAGAGCAGCCCACATTCTCAGTTTGGGACTCCAGGCCGTGGCTCTGAAGGTAGTGGAGCGGCACGCACTTGCGAGAATTGTGTCTGTCCAGCCTGGCAGGGCCACTTGAAGGGCCGAGTCAAGGCGGTTGTCTCTCTTCCTCTGGTTGGATGTCACTCAGGGCAGGAGAGCCAAAAAAACAGTCGGCATTCCGGAAGCCTGTGTCAGCAGCAGTGGCTGGGGGGCGATAGGTGATAGCTGACACAGCGAAGAGAGTGTCGAATGCCCGCTAGAAGGAGCTGGAGACAGGATTCTTTGGAAAATCGGGGCCTTCAGAAGTGCGTGTGTTGACAGGAGAGTTTTGAAAGCCACATCCAAGGCCGGCACTGAATCATGCTCAGAAAAGACCCCAAGAAAGTGTTTTGCCTCTAGCCAGTCTCTAGGCTCACTGCAAGCAGAGGTGAGGTCTCAGGCAGAGCTGTAGACAGCTTGCCGAGTGCCGGGTGCCCCGGGACAGCCAGCCTGCCAAGGCTGGGAGAGGCTGTTCGCTCCTTCCCTCCCTCCCTCCTTCCCTCCCTCCCTCCTTTCCTCTCTCCCTCCTTCCCTCCCTTCCTCTCTCCCTCCTTCCCTCCCTTCCTCTCTCCCTCCCTCCCTCCCTTCCTCCTTCCCTCCCTCTCTCCCTCCCTCCTTCCCTCCCTCCCTCCCTCCCTCTCCCTGTCTCCTGTCCTTCACCCTTCCTCCCTTTCTTCCTCCCCCTCTCATTCCTTCTTCCCTCCATCATCCCTCCTTTTCTTTCTTAATCTCACCCCCTCCCCTTGCAGGGAAATCTTTTTCAAAACACTGACGGAAAGACTTCACAGACCACACATGACGAGGAATACACACTTTACAAAACAGTTCTAGAAAAGTCACTAAACGTGCACGGCTACAGCATATACTGAGCAACAAAAGAAACCCAGAAGAGGAGGACGTGACTGATTTCCCGAGTTACCAGATTATAATAGTCAAAATGTACAGGTTTCCACAGGAAATTATGAAGCATGCAGAGAAACCATGTGGCCCAGTCATAGAAGAAAGGAACAGAAGCTGTCCCTGAGGAGGCCCAGATTCTGGACTTACTGGACAAAAATCTAACTCACCTGCCATAAGTATGCTCACGGAGCTAAAGGAGACAACTGAAAAATGTTAAGAGACATCAGGAGAACAATGTACTGTATTAAACAGAAGATCGGTAAAGGTATAGAAATGATAAAAAGGAAGCCAAGAGAAATTCTGGTGCCAAAAATTATAATAAATTGCAAGAAGAACTCACTCGAGAGTTTCAGTGGCAAATTTAAGTGGCCGGGAGAAAGAATCCCTGACCCTGAACCTAGATCACGTGAGATGATCCATTCTGAGACGTGGAAAGAAGAACGAGGAAAGTTAAAGTAGAGACTTGGGGGCAGCACTAAATGCGCTAATGTGCGTGCATTGGGAGTCGTGGGAGTCGTAGAGGGAGAGGGTGGAGAGAAAGTTTGAAGGAATAATGGCCGTTAACTTCCCAGATTTGTTAAGAGACATGAATCTACACGTTCAGGAAATTCCGTGAATCCCTAGAAGGACAAACGCAGAGAATCCACACCGAGACGTTGTAATCAGACAGTTCAAACCCGAGGACAAAGAGAATGTTCTGAAAGCAGCAAGGGAGAGACAGCTTGTCACACACAAGGCCTCTAGAGTAAGAGCCTGTGGAGGATAGGAGGTGGATGACGTTTTTAAAATGACAAAAGAAAAAACTGTCAACCAAGAATTGTGTGTCCCATTCACGAGTGAAGGAGAAATTCAGATGTTCCCAAATGCCTGTAGAATTGAAAACAGGCACTCGAGCAAATACACATGCAGCCACGTTCATGCAGCGCCCTTTATAATCGCCAGTGGGGGAGAACAACCCAAATGTCCATCGGCGTGTGAGTGGATAAACAAATTGTGCCGTTTTCTCACGTTGGGGTATCATTCAACCGTAAAAATTAATACTGATACAACATGAGTGAACCTCGAAAAAGCCGTGTGAGAGAAATCAGACACAAAGGGTCACGGACTGTACGACGTCATCTGTGTGAAGTATGGGAACAGGTAGATTACTGGAACTGAAAGCTGGTTGTGGGGGGCACTGCTTAGTGGGTTGACGCATCCTTTTGTGGTGAGGAAAATGTATTTGAACCTGATAGAGTGGGTCGCACAACACCGTGAATGTACCCCGTGCCGTTGTAGTAATCACTTACAATGGCTGATTTTATGTTATGTCACTGTCACCTAAAAATAGTAAAAACTGTTGATGAAGGCATACTGATAATTAGGGCTTTTACACTTCTATGATACTCGAACTCAGAAGATCTTAAAAATAATTGTCAGTGGGTTTATTTCAAATACAAATGGAGATTTACCTTTTTACACAAAATTGACGACCATTGGTCCTGTTTGAAAGGACGTTTTACTCGTAGATGGTAACGGTGTGGCTATCTCTGACTTCCTCCTCTGTGATCTGTGTCAGGTGACTTACTCATTTGCATAACTGCCATCCTAGGTAGGTTGGTGTTCTCTCCACCTTACAGGGGTGGGGCCTGAGGCCGCTGCTCAGGGATCTGCTCAGGGATCTGCCTCGAGTCCCTGCAGCTTCGGTGGAGCGGCTGTGTGAGCCCAGCCCCCTCCGACTTCATGTGACTGTTCTGTGGGTTGTACATTGCTCTGTGGCTCGTTATTCTGATGCAAATGATTGCTGAGTAAAATCTAGAATGTGAAAAATGCACGTAAAAATGTAAAAAATGCTCCTTGGCTAGTCTGAAACTTGTTTTCTTGTGAAGAATATTCTTTGCTCATCTCCTTTATTTGTAGCATTTCATAGGTTATCTGTTCTTTGAATGGCATTGATGGCTCCTTCCTTATGTGACTTAACTGCGGTTTGTCTTATTGTATTTATCGTATTTACAGTATTTGAATTTTGTATTTGGAGTTCTTACACACATTCTTGTAGAAATACTCTGGGAAGATGTTCCCTGCTCTATTTTTTCTTTTGAAAAGGAAAGTCACGACCACTTTTAAGTATGCTCGGATCTTGAGGGTACTTTGTTAGAAGCAGAGAGTATTTTAACTGGTGCACGAGCTCAGTCGACACCGGGTGATCTTTAGCCAACTGCACACTTTGCTGCTTGAGAGGCTGTCTTGTCATGTGGGAATTTTCCATGTCTGTTGCTGCTCCGTTCTTTGCTTTCTCCTTGTTTGTGACCTGCTTTATGATTCATGGTTCTCTCCTAATGGATAGCGTCCGTCAGAGTTAAGGAGGAGAAAATGAAATTGTTGGCAGCTCTTCAGAAATCCCTGATGAGGAATTTGAATTGTGGGGTCACTCTGCTTTTGGTTTCTTGGGATCAGTGCTATTTTTTTTTTTTTTTTTTTTAACCTCTTGCTCCAGAGAGGTGTATAAATTGCATCCTGGGCTGTAATCATTCTGCTGGCTGGTTCACGATTCAGTTCCAGATACTTAGTACTCACTGTGGTCGGCACTGTGATCCCCTCCGGGGATTCAAACACGAGTGAGTCCTGGACTGTGGTTTTGAAAGAGCTCCTGTAGTATTCTAGCAGATAGGATAAACTCAGAGGTTTTTGTTTACTTGCTTTTGTTTTAATCAACCATCAAATCTCAGTAGGACTGTATCATGTCACCTACTATTACTGTGTATTCCAGATGCACACCTAAAGCTAATGTGGAGCTTTAGAAATGATCGGGAATTAATTCTGGGCTGTGGCTTCTCTTTACACTTGGTGATGACTGATTTCCAGTGGCTCTTAACCTGTTTCTTGTAATGGTTATGGCATTCTGTTGTTCAACGTGTTAGACATATGAAAGAGAGAAGAAAGTCTGTTGTCTTTGAACTTGTGTACATTGTGTGCGTGTGTAGTTGTCAGAGAGAACGCTCACATATTTAGGTGTTTCTTGTGTTCCAGTTTCCTTGCCAGAAAGGAACCTGACCCGCTGAGACAGTGTTCTTTCTTCCTGTGTATTTTAGCATCTTTGATTCTTTTGTCAACACTGTTGTCAGATACTTGTTAAAATTCTTACTGTTATTTTTACATAAAAAACCATGAAATACCTATTAAAATTTTATCGTCTTTTAGTGAAATTTACTGTTTGTGAGTAATGTTTTCTTGAAAGATCTCTTTTTAAAAATCCCTCTTTAGTGCATTTTACACACTGTCTGTGGGCAGTGCACACTTCCCCAGGCACGTCCTAACATGTAACTGGTTTCTTGGGTTACTGCATCTTCCGCTTGGCAAGAAGGAGTCCCTTTTGTGGCAGTCATGTCTTCAGATAGTTGGGTTTCTTTTAAATAGTACTCTCAAATGCTGGCTAAATTTTCCCATCAGAAATTGCTTAGGAGCTGATGAACTCAGAAGTCATCGGAGTGGGTTTCTGCAGCTGCTGCTCAGAGAGGCATCGGTGACTTTCCTTCTTATTCACGTGCCATCCCTCGTTCGTCCACTTCTGTGATGGTGCAGGTCGAGTAGAACGGTACGTCTTTTCTCACGAGGTCAGAGCCTGCTCGGTGCTTCCCGTTCATCTTGGGTGGTTTTCAGCATCTGTGGGCTGAGCAGCGTTTGGGAAGTATCCGTTCAAGAATGTTCTGGATACGTTACTACAGGTGTGCCGTCTAGTAGCGGCTCTCCATCTGTCAGATCTGTATGGTAGGTCTCCATCGGTCGGTCGTCGTAGGTTGTTGTAGGTCGGACACGATCAGCAGCTGAGATTCATGATCTTATCTGCTCCGCCCTCTGTGGCCGCACGTGGTGGACGCGGGTCCACTCGGGGGCGGGGGGGGGGGAGTGGGGGGACAGATACACAGGAGCAGATTCATAGCTTCGGGACCGGCTGTGCGTGACCCGTCGTGCTTTCTCAGCTCATCCCGGGAGGATCTGTGTGAATTCATTTCTTTGTGGCCTTGGTGCGCCACGTGTCTTTTATCACATTGTTTGGAGATTGAGGCCCGGAATACGTGAAAGTAACAAGAAACGCCGGCTAACACGACGTACCTTGGCACGGGTGGAGTCGTGTGGCGGTGTGTGTGTCGCCAGCACCCCGCCCCCTCCCTCTGGTAGCGGCTGTTACTGTGCTGGTCGCTGTGCTGCTGGGTCCTCTGCTCTGTGTTCGTGCGGCTGTTTTCCCTGAAGGTTCCGAGGTTGTTGGCACCTGGCAGGATCTCAGACGATGGATGACTTAAGCAAATGAGGGGTTTCCAGAGCAAATATGACAGCCCTAGGCCTGGTCGCACTCCAGTGTGCCTGCCTGCGCCTCCCCCAGCATCCTTGCTCGCGTCAGGTACAGCATTGGGTTTAACTTGCTGCCTTGACTGGTGAAAAATACTCTC
Source organism: Acinonyx jubatus (assembly GCF_027475565.1). NCBI lineage: Eukaryota > Metazoa > Chordata > Mammalia > Carnivora > Felidae > Acinonyx > Acinonyx jubatus. Next base: position 91,535,841 of record NC_069392.1, read on the forward strand.
CTTGTGATTTGCTTGCTGCTTACCTTTTCACATTTCCTTGCTTATTGTGATCTTTTATATGAGTTTACTCGTCTTTCTTCATACGTCCATTTCTACCTTTTCAGAATTTCTCTAAGAGAAGCTTATCACGTGACAAATATTTTTATCTTGTTTGACTCATTTTTTATCTTTTTCTTTAAAATTTGTTTTTTACTGTTTATTTATTTTTGAGAGAGAGAGAGAGAGAGAGAGAGAGAGAGTGGGAGACAGAGCGTGGGCAGGGGAGGGGCAGAGAGAGAGGGAGACACAGAATCCAAAGCAGGCTCCAGGCTCTGAGCTGTCAGCACAGAGCCTGAAACAGGGCTCGAACCCACAAACCCTGAGATCACAACCTGAGCTGAAGTCGGATGCTTACCCGACTGAGCCACCCAGGCGCCCCTATCTTTTTCTTTTAGATGTAGATAAGTTTATAATTTTTATGTATGCAAACCTTCTGTTTTCCTTTGTGGTTTTTACTTTAATCCTAGAAAGGCTGTTCAACCCTAGTGTGAATATCTTAATTTCCCTACAGTAATATTTCTGTGTTTTCATTTTTCATAGGTGACGTTTCCCTCCATTTGCAATTTCACATTTCAGGTGTCTATTCCGTGGAGAAGGGACCTGTCTTCTGTTTTTACCGCAAATGGTTAGTTAGTTCCTTTAAAACCAGTTTTTAATGTTATTAAAGTTCTTTTTCCAGAGGCACCTGGGTTGCTCAGTTGGTTAAATGTCTGACCCTTGATTTCAGGTCAGGTCATGATCTCAGGGTTCATGAGTTCAGGGTGACATCATGGAGCCTGTTTGGGATTTTCTCTTCCCTCTCTCTGTGCCCTGCCCCACCCACCCGGATCAGTATGCTTTCAAAATAAACTTGAAAAAAAAAACCTAAAAAATAAAAAAGACTAAAAGGGCACCTGGGTTATTCAGTCAGTTGAGCATCCAACTTCAGCTCAGGTTGTGATCTCATGGTTTGTGGGATCGAGCCCCACGTCAGGTTCTGTGCTGGCAATGTGATGTGGAGCCTGCTTGGAATTCTCTCTCTCTCCCTTACTCTGCCCCTCCCCTTTTCTCTCTCTCAAAATAAATAAATAAATAAACTTAAAAAAAAATAAAGTTCCTTTCTCAGACCTTTGAGAAATGTGTCAGATTTCTTTGGGCCCCATTCTTTGCCTTGAGTTCTCCAGATTCATCCAGATCTCCGTGCCAGCTCCATTCCAGTTTTAAATAATGTTCCTTTTCGGCATGTTCCAGCGTCTTAGAATCTTTCCCTCCCTTCCTCAGTTATTTTTCTTTTTTCATTATCTGGAGATTTTCTTCTCTTGAATTAGACCAGTGGCATCGAACCCTCATGAACAGGCTCGTGGTTGCTCACTATCTTCACCTGTGGTTTCTTCTCTCTTGTACCAAGGGCCCGATGTTAGTCTCCACTCTGGGAGTGTTTGTGCAGCAAGAAACTGCCGTGGGATGAGCGAAAATCTAGAGGAAATGAGAGACTAGGGACGATTTTGAGGCATATTTAGTTCATCTCCCTTTTAGCGGTAACATAACCGTACAGAATCGCGGGGCATTGGGATTTTTGTACATTTGCAGGCGCCTGCTTTCTCGTCAGGTTTCTGGTTTTCGTGATTGAGAGTCTTAGAACTTGTTAATTATGAGCCGTTCGTGTTAACAGTACTTTGTATTTTAACATTTGGTAGAGGTGTAAAAAGTCTTTCTAACCACAGAAAACAGAGGTTGGAAATCTCTCTTAGGCAGACACCAGCAGGCTTAACCAAGACTTTGAAGTATCTTGTCTATAGTAAGACCACATAATTTTCATTTGTATTTGTTGCTTGATAAAATATTTAAGAGTGAGATAGTAAGTTTTTAAACCCGCGTACTTTCCTACAAAATCTTTATTTCGTGAAGGTAGTCATTTGCTATTGATGCTTATTTCTGCATTTGCTGCAGCAAAACGTGTACGTTGGTTGGCTGCAAGTCTGTCTGCATGGTCTCTTCTGAGGATTTTGGGCTCTTCGTTGGTATTTGGACGGTAGACTGTTTCAGATAGCGAGACCATGTTAGAAGGGAAGGGGTCCGGTGAATAACATTCAGTGTTTCATCTCTGTTTCTTACCACGATATTTCATTATTTCCATATTCTTTCTAAAGCGATCTCATACTTTGTTTCCTGATAGAATAAGAAAAAAAATTTGTGTTTAACTTGAGCATCTTACTTTTTTTTTGATTCCGCCACTCTTTCTCTTTTCTCTCCAGCTGCTTTCGGGGGGTGGGGGTTTCCAGTACCCTCCCCCCCATGTCCGTCCTCTCTTCGCGAGCTCTCTGCCCTCCCGGGCTCCTCTCTCCCCCAGTTCCTCTCTCCGCACCACGTACCTGCCGAGTTCTGTGGTTCAGGCTGTGCAAATTGTGTTAATCCTCAGATCAGTTTTCTAGGCGTGCGGGATGGCTTGGTGTTGATCTGGCTGCATTTCAGGGATGAGAGATGCACAAAAGAACTTCCATGGTGCTGTGCCATCTTGGCCCCTCCCCCGTTTTGTTTTTTTTTAATTGCTAAAGAATGTTTTGTTTTTTTTTTTTAATTTTTTTCCTCCAACGTTTTTTATTTATTTTTGGGACAGAGAGAGACAGAGCATGAACGGGGGAGGGGCAGAGAGAGAGGGAGACACAGAATCGGAAACAGGCTCCAGGCTCTGAGCCATCAGCCCAGAGCCCGATGCGGGGCTCGAACCCACGGACCGCGAGATCGTGACCTGGCTGAAGTCGGACGCTTAACCGACTGTGCCACCCAGGCGCCCCAAGAATGTTTTTTAAAACTACTTTGATTATTGCTGGTGAAAGTTTAAGAGTAAAAATTGGTTACCTTCCGCAAGATGCTCACTAACCCTTACCCCCAAACAGCAGGATTTCCTTTTTTTTCTTTAATTTCCTAGGCTGTAGTCAATACAGTTCCTATGTGGATGTATTTTATCTCCTGGGCTTTAGGTAAGGTTCCTGCGGCTAGGGTGTGGCCCATTTTGTTCCCACCTGTGTCCCCATTTTGTCCCCAGCCTGTGTCTCGGGAAGGATAGCTCCTGCCCTTGCACATCCGGGTCCTCCGTGCCCGTGCCCCACCCACCTTCAGCGGGAGTCCCGGGGGCCCCCCAGCCTGAGCAGAGCCCTGGCTTGTGTGCTCTGGGACTGGCTTCACGGGGCCTTCATCCACATTTCCCTCACTGACCGAGGACAGCCTCCGATGGCGCCGTCGCCCTTTGTCACCTTGGGACTCTGTACATCGGTGCCTCAGGCTTCCACCTGCCGATGCCCCCAGCTGAGCCTTCTTGATTCCCCTGAGAAGAGCCTGGCTCTTCCCTGGGGCGCCTCTCCCTCTGCAGTCCCTGTCACGTGGTGGTGGTTTTTCAACCCGGGGCCTGGAGGCCACTTGTCCTGGAGCGAGCCGGGCACCCTTTCTGTCTTTCTAGCTTCCTCCCTTTTACACCTGAGTCCAGCTGTTTGTCAGCTGCCGATTCCGTGGCCTTAACGCTTTTGCACTGTTCGTGGCCCCTGTAATGTTCCAGTTGATGAAGTCTGATTCACCAGTTTTTTCTTTTATGGTTGTGCTTTTGGTGCCCTAAGAACTCTTGGCCTAACTCAAGTTCACAGAGATTTTCTGTTAAGTTTCTCCTGTGTTTCTTCTTCTAGAGGGATTTGCACTATATGTATCTATTTTGAGTAAACCTTTGTACTGGTACCAGTAAGGGCTGTTTTTGTATGTGGATCTCCAGATGTTTCCCGCACCGTTGATTGAAAAGGTGATCTTTGTCTCACTGCAGTGCCGTATACTTTGGTCAGAAATCAGTTGTCTTTTATGTGTGGCTTTATTTCTGGACTCTCTCTCTTCCACTCCACCCATCTGTTGGTCTGTTTTTATGCTAACATCATTCTTTTTTGATTACTGTTTCTTGAGAATAATTCTTGAAGTCAGGTAGTGTTTTCCTTTCAACTTTGTTTTTTTGTTTTCAGAGTTGTTTGTCTAGTGTAGGTCCCGTGGATTTCGATATGACTTTTAGAATCAGCTTGTCAATTTCTGTAAAATACTCAAATCAAAAATCCCTGCTGGGATTTTGATTGGGATTGCATTGAGTCTAAAGATAAATTTAAGGGAGAATTAATATCTTATTAATACTAAAGCTCCAGCTGTTCTTGACGAAGGCTGTGAGTTCATGGGACTGAGGCTATGCAGGAAGTACAGACAGCCCCCTGCACACGGATGAAAATTCCTAGAGAACCAAGAGCTACTGAACAGTTTGACCAATTCTTTACGTTTAGAAATGTGCACTTGGAGGCAGATTGCTGTACCGATTTGACACGATAGCCTTGTCGTGTTTTTGTTCATACTGTCGTATTATTAACACAAGAATTTCTGCACTGCATTTTACCGTCACCTGTTTTCTTTAAACATGTACTTGCAAGGAAACTCCATAGAAATGAATGAAAATCACTGCACAATACCTAAAAATTAAAGGCTATTAAATATAAACTGTGTCTGTGATGTGACAGAATGGTACCTCTTCCTCAGAAATGTAAGACCATGATTGCGGAGTCAGAAAAGGATATATTTTCTGTTTCAAAATATTTAAAAATTATTTACTACATTTATTCCATCTTATGAATATGGCTGTTTCTTTCTCTGCTTTCTAAATGGGTCTATTACAGAGAATATAGAAAAGCAGAAGGAACAGTGGAATGGATAGTAGGAGAGAAAATAAAATTAAGTGATAAGACAGGAATTCTTTTGAATAATACTCAGTAATAACGAGATCAGTATGGTACGTTTACTGCCTGGTGCTTAGCTGTAGAAAACATAACAGTGGGAGTACAGACAAGAAGCTTGAAGGGGCCAAATGAAAAAGTAACTAAAATAGACATTCTTCTGTAAGTATACTTTCTGACTATCAGTAGATGTACTTACCAGTTATGAAGGTATCTGGAGATTTGTTTCACAGTAACGCTAAAGAACATTGGTACTCTATTTTATTATTTTTTTTAATAAAAGATGCCAGAATCGTCTTTTGTTTTTTAATGTTTATTTAGTTTTGAGAGACTACATGTGCAAGTGGGGGATGGACAGAGAGAGAGAGAGAATCCCAAACAGGCTCCACGCTGTCGGCACAGAGCTCGACACGGGGCTTGAGTTCACGAACCGTGAGATCATGACCTGAACTGAAATCAGATACTCAACCATCTGAGCCGCCCAGGCACCCCCAAACATTGCTGTTTTATAATATGAATAAAATATAGCTTCCCCCAATAGTTCCATTCCTTATGTGCTTACTGTATAATTGAGGAATGTAGAAAAATAAAATACAAAACTTCTGGATATCCTCAAAACATATCTTTAGGAACAGTTGTGGTACTCTTGAAACTGAGCTGCTTTAAGAAGTAATTAGGAAATAAGTTTGTACTAAGTTGAACGTGGTCGAAAAGTCAGTAGTATGACTGGTAATGTTAGTTTTTGATAATGTGATGTGGGCTTACCTCCTGTCCCGTTAGCTTTCAGAATAAATTGAATGTAAAGACAGGCCTTTCCCCATGTTAAAAACGGTGGTCACGAAAAGGTAAAAATAGATCCACAAGGCTGTTGCTAGTTCTAAAAGGGAGATTGACAGAGGGAGGGGGAGGTGGAGGAGGGAGGACAGGAGGGAAGGGGAAGGGTTCGGAGTCCCAGGGAGAGAGAGAACTTGAGTAAGTTTCGTTACTTATGTAGAAAGGGTGTCTCAAATTGTGTATTCAACATTTCATCTACTCTGCGTGATGTTAACTTTGTCTTAGAGGCTTATATGTTAAGTTTTATAGGTGCTTATTGCAGACTGGATATGATACAAATAATCTAAGAATTTACACACTGTATCACGTGGATGAATCACTGTTTGTAATAAAGCTGTCGACTGTATCGGTATCAGTTATCAGTTCTGAAATGTCGGTGATTTTATACATCGTTTTCTTTACTTCTGTCAGTTCTGTGTCCATCAGTGCCATTTACAATGTTAATACAAGGATACATCTTCCTGTTATTCACTCATTAAGTCATCTTGAGTGCTATTCTGATGGTCAGTACTGGACCCAGACCTGAAATAATGGTGGATTTGGGAAGAACATTCCGGTTGGAGCCCTCTCCCGTACCCCATGTCTTTTACTGGGGACAGTTACCTGTTCGTATTTGGGAGCTAAGAGAAGTTCATTTTTGGTGACTGTGTAATCAATTTATTTTGAAAGTATAAGTACAGATAAATTTCTAGTGTTTTTCCACCCCAAAAGTTATTTCTGGAGTATTATTTGCTAATTGAAATTTTAACTTGGTGTGCTGTTGTTTCCTTGAGTTGATTATACTTCTTCTTTTCTTTAAGGTAAAGTGCAAGTTAAGAGTTCAGACATACAAGTTGGAGACCTCATCATAGTGGAAAAGGTTGATGCATTTTTAATATATTTTAGACGTGTGTATGCCGGTGATTAACATTTAGCCTGATTGCAGTAACTTTGAATCTAAAAGAAATTGTATGAGACAGTTATTTTAAGTCTTAACATCTTTTGTAAGATAGGATATATATGAAGAAGAATCTAGTTTGTTTTTGCTTTAGTACATTACATTGTGTGCAAGTGAAATCATATTTTGTCTAAAAACAAGACCTGTGTTAACTGCTTAATATTGTATTACTAGAATTATTTCATTTGATGAAAAAACTGTATTAGTTAGAACGTATTTATAATAGAATATGTTTCGTTTTCTAAAACTTCCTATTATAGATAGATATATTACACATAAGAATTGGATATTCTTATGGTTTAGAATTTACCTTAAAGAAGGGAGGGTCAATGGAAGTCAGAGAATATTGGGAAGAAACGGCTCAGGTCTGTGGAGGCGGAAGCTGCTCAGAAAGCCTGTCAGTGTCAGTGGTGGAAGCTGCCAGCAGCCTGGGGTGAGCAGGCTGACTGCCTGTGGGGGGGGGGGGGTGCTTCTGCCCACATCCCTGAGTAATGGCCACTGAGCAGGTAGCCTCTTTGTTTTTTTCAAAGGCTCTAGGACAACTTTTATTTTATTTTATTTTTAAAAAAATTTTTAATGATTTTTGAGAGAGAGACAGAGACAGAGTATGAACAGGGGAGGGGCAGAGAGGAGACAGAATCCGAAGCGGGCTCCAGGCTCCGAGCTTGTCAGCACAGAGCCCGACTCGGGGCTCGAACTCACGAACGGCGAGATCGTGACCTGAGCCGAAGTCAGAAGCTCAACTGGTTGAGCCACCCGGGCGCCCTTAGAACAACTTTTAAAAAGTGTCGCAGGAAGAGTTGTAATAAGGCCTCTTACAAGAGTAGTCTGAGCCCTCGGTGCCAGCTGGCACCCGGGCCACGCACCCAGCCTGAGCCATGTTGTGGAGGGGGTTAGTGCCAGAAGGCCTTGCTCCTCAAGACCAGCGTGGGCTTTCTCTTGCTGCTTTCATCTCTACATCGGCCATGTTTTTAGGTCTGCTTGTTTGATTTTACAAAAAGGATTAAAATTGAACATACTGATGTGCAACTCGTGTGCGTGGCGTTTGGTCATATGGACGTTGTAAGTCACTAGCTTTGATCCGCGGTTAGATTTTCAGATGGTGTCTTTGTTCTCCTCTTACAAAGCGCTGTGTGAATATCCTCATACACACACCTCTTCGCGCTTCTGTAGGGTAAATGCTGATGACAGATGACTGAGCCAAATGAGAGTCCGCTGCCAGTGTCCAATACCTCACCCTTTCTGTGGTCAGGCACCTGGGTCCTCGCTCCGGGTCCCTCTCAGGGCTGTAGTCAGCCAGGTGGCCATCGCCTCCAGCTCGTGGAGGCTTGTTGGCAGGTTCAGGGCCTTGGTTCCATGAGCTTTTGGCCGGAAGGAGGCCGCCTTCGTTCCCGGCCACAAGGTGGGAAGGCTGGGGGTCCTCCACAGGGCAGCTCCCGGTGGCCCGTCGGGACAGAAGTGGGTAGCCAGCCCCATGGATTGCGGGCTGGGACCTGTGCCGGCAGTGACACCCATCGCGTCTTGTTTCCTTCTCAAGAGGCTGCGTGGTGTTGATGGTGGTGTTTAAGGAGCAGAGAGAGTCTCTGTGGATCGGGGAGCACCGCTTGGCCTTGTCATTGTACCATCTCTCATTTCCTTTGCTCTCTTGTTATTCACGTTTTCCTTCCCTCTCCTGCCAGAGTTGGTGGACTCTTGTGCTCTCCAGTGCTCCCATTTTTACTGAGTAGCGTGAGTCCTTCTTGGCCACGTTGTGTGTGCTCATCTCTTCTGTCCTGTAGATGGATGTGAAGGTGGACGTCGAGATCAATGTGGGGGCGTTCCCCTTGGGCCTCTCTCTGGCCTCCCAGGTGCATTCTCCATCTGTGAGAGACGGATGAGGGACATGGGCCTTTGTTGACATCCAGGAAAAGGTTTTACGGTAACGGGGTAGCTGCCCATCTTCTGTTTTGTCACTGCAGTGTTCCACGGGTAGAGCAGTGTGGGTGGCACTCCCAACACTAGATTGGTATTATTACACAAGCACGTGTACGGCCCCTTCTCTACCCTGATGTTGAGAGATTCGGTAGCAGAGCTACAGGAAGAACTTCTAAAATATTTTCACTAATCTTCAGGAAATGTTATACACTAAAAAATAGGGGTGACACCTGTACCTGATTTAGTTTTTTTACATTGCCAGTTTTACACCTACTTTCACATAAAAATTTTCCACATATTTTAGTTACTTAAAAAACTTGAATATTTAGAATCTTGAGACATAATTTCTGGTAATTGCTATGAAGTGATAAGTTTTTAGTAGTGAATTTATATTTGTTAAACCAACTTTGTGGCTTTTTTAGGGATAAAAGTTTTTGTCTTACTGACTGACTAACCGTCATAAGGAAATGGCAGTGATATGGTAGCAAATGGTTTTGTCTTTTTACTTTTAATTTAAGGATCCTGGAAATACTTGTCACTAACCAGAAAGTTAGTTCTCTGTTATTTGACCACATTGCTACTTAGAAATCAATCCTTGGATACTTCCTTGGTGGATGTTATGTTGGAGGGTAGCTCTTCTAATTCTGTATCCTGATGTGGAATTACACTTCGTATATGGATAGTCATTGTGTAGATATTTGAGGCACGCTGATCGAGTTTGGCCCGGTGCTGCCGATGCTGGGAGTCGTGCAACTCACGGGAGAGCAGCAGCTGGGCACAGTGGGCAAGGGGAGATGTGGGCTTCGACGCCAGATGGATCTGGGTGTAAACTCCCAGTTCTCCAGCCTCAACCCCTCCCAGGAGCAGCATCTCTTTGATGCGCATTTGGAAAGTGGTAGGCTAGATCCATTCAGAGTCAGGGTCGGGTTATGCACGCAGGGCAGAGAAAGAAAATCCGAAGGTTGTCTCCTGGCTGAACAAGGAACCAACCCTCCTAAGAAGTATCTAAAATTTTAGACAGACATGTCAATTTAAATATGAATACTTGAGGAATGTGTCAGGCAGGTAACTGTTTGTAACAAGAGACTTTGAAAAGTTGAAGGTTGTCCAGGTTGTTGTCCAGGTCCTAACACCCGACTCTGAAGTCCAAGTGTTTGAGAAGGATCCAGAGGACACAAGCAGGATTGAAGTTGACACTGTTGTTGAGTCCTTCTTCTGCTCAACCAAAATGAGCAAGAAAAGAATATCTTCTTTTTTTTCACAGCTGAATTGAAAGACAGTTTCTTTATCCTATTTTTTTAAGATAATGCAATTTAATAAATATTTTCAACAATTTTACCAAGTATTACAATGTATATTTTAATACCCAGAACAGACACGACAAAAACTATGCAGAGAGAGACAGTCTGAGATGCTGTAAATAAACTGAGATGGGCTTCTGAACAGGTTTCAGGTAACACACCAGAAGGCAAGAAATTAGAAACGGAGGAGTGAATACCAGGGGAAACCTGACAACAGAAAACAGATCAGAAAATGCAGACTTCTGTAATGTGTCAGTAATTTATGTTCATTGTGAACCGTCTAAATATACCAATCCAGAGACAGGCAGAGTGGATGAAGAAAGGAGGCCCAGCCATGCGCCTCTCACAAGGAATTCAAATCCAGTGACACGGGTAGGATAAAAGGAGGTAAAAGAATGGAATAGGTACACATCGCATAAAATTAATCGGAAGTAGGAGGGGCTGAGTTAATATCCAGTGAAGGATAGCTCAGAGCAAAGAAAATTATTAGAGATGGAGAGACCTCACATAATATTAACAGAGTTATCCACCAGGAAGACGAGACGGTCCTGAAGTTGTACTCACCAGACAACAGAACCACAGAATACACAAATCAAAAATTGTTGGACCTGAACAAAGGAAAAAGATCCACAGTTCTGAGTGAGAACTTCAGCCCCACCCTCTGAGCATCAGACAGAAGTGGTGGGCCAAGCATCGGCACTGACAGAGAAGATCCCCACTGAGTCCGCCAGCGAGATCTGACAAATGCAGGCCACTCTACCCGACAGTAGGAAGACACACATTTATTTCAAGTCGCACCAAGTTTCAACATGCACCAGTTAAAGCAGATCCATAAAAGAAACCTCAAGAAAATGAAAAGAATTTGAAATCATACAGCGTGTTGTTTCATCATGGTAGAGTCAAATCAGAAATTAACAACAGAAAGACAACAGGAGAACTCTAAAATAGGTGAAAAGTAAACAGTGTACTTTAAGTATGGAATCTAGGAAACAAAATGCAACTGTGTGAAAGTGGAATTTCAACATTCAAAATACGTGGTACGCACGTGCGGCGGTGCTGAGTGGGAATTTTGTAGTCGTCAACACCTACGTTAGAAGGACGTCAAAGTCTCAAGTTAATGGTCTAAGTCCCTGGCTCAGGAGACTAGAAGAGCAGAATTAAAGCAATGTATGCGGAAGGAAGTAAATATAAGAGCAGGTCAGTGAAACAAGACAGTAAGTCAGTGAAAGCAAAAGCTGGTTCTTCTAGACAAATTAATAAAACCGATAAACCTCTCCCAGGAGTGATAAAAATGAAGAGCAGTGACACAAGTCACCATTCTCCGTAGTGACACAGGGGAGGACATTACTGCTGATCCCAGGCCATCGAAAGGAGAATCACGGATTCCCACCGAGAGCTGTACGCTCCCTAGCACACCAGCTTCGACAAAAGGGACCACTTCTTCCGAAACCACAAACCATCAAAACAGTCAAAATGGAACAGGTAATGTGGTGGTTCTACAAACAGTAAGGAAGTGGAGTTAGTAATTTCAAATCTCTGAGAAAGGGGTGGCTGGCTGGTCCAGTTGGAAGTGTGTGTGACTCTTGATCTTGGGGGTGTAAAGATTACATAAATAAAATTAAAACAAATAAAAATGACGTTACCATCGGTGTTTCAGTGACTGCGATGGGGACTGCGATGGGGATGAGAGGAAATTGCTTTGAGGCTGGCACCGATGAATAAAAAATGCATGTCATACCTGTGATAAACCGCAGTTGTTAAAAAACATAAAATCTCTGAGAAGGAAGTATCTAAGTCCAGATGTTTCCACTGAAGAACTCCTTGAAACCTTTAAAGAAGACTTTGCATCATTTTTGCACGGTAGTTTCCAGAAAATAGTGGAGGATGGATGGAGCATTAGGAGTCCAGTGTTATGCTCATACCAACACAAGACAGTACAGAAAAGAAAACTACAAATAATGTGCATATACACACAGACATCCTTAGGAAAACAGTTGCCGATGGATATCAGCAGTATAGAGAAAAACGGCACATCAGGACAGAGTGGACGTTATTCCGAGTATCTAAGGCTGGTTCAGTGTTCTAAAAGCACCAGATGTAGTCTACCCTGTTAACAAACTAAAAAAAAAAAAAAAAAAAAAAATTAGTTGATGTAGGAAAAACATTTGGGTAAATCCAACACACAGTCATAATAAAAACTCTCCACAGCCTGGATTAAACAGTTAATTAAACAGCACCTATAAATATGTACAGCCAAGATCACACTTAATGGTGAAAGTCTGAATGCCTCTCCTTTCAGATTGGGACTAAGTCCAGGATGTTTGCTCTTACCACTGTTTTTTTTTAAATTTTTAAAAATTTTTTTTTTTTTTTTAATTTCTTGAGAGAGAGGGGGAGAGAGAGAGAGAGAGAGAGAGAGAGAGAGAGAGAGAGACACACAGTGTGAGTCGGGGAGGGGCAGAGAGAGAGAGGGAGACACAGAATCCAGAGCAGGCTCCAGGCTCCAGGCTCCGAGCTGTCAGCATAGAACCCAATGCGGGCTTGAACTCACAAACTGCAAGACCATGACCTGAGCCGAAGTCAGACACTTAACTGACTGAGCCACCCAGACACCCATGCTCCTACCAGTCTTAACTCGACTAACATTTCTAGCCACGTAGAATAAGGCAGGTAAAGCAAATGAAAGGAATTCAGGTTGGAGAGGAAGAAATAAAAATGTCTCTATTTGCAGATGACATGATTGTGTGTGTGGACAATCCCAACAAATCTATGAAAACCTCCTGGAACTAATGATAATGAGTAGATTTAGCAAAGTGGCTGATTATAAGATCACCACTCAAATACCAATCCCATTTCCAACATGTGGAAACAAATTAAAAATAAAGTCGCTTTATAATAAATCACTACTATGAAAACTAAATCTTAGGTATGGCTGAAAATGACAATGTGTTCATGAAAGTAATCAAAGATACTGTGGATTTGGATTGGAATATTCCAGTTTTCCTCAAATTGAATATAGGTTTAATATAATTTCCATTAAAATCTCAGCAAGATTTTGTTTTTTTGTGTTCATTTTTTACATACACAATAAGCTTATTGTAAAAGCCATTTGTGAAGGCTGAGATAGCAAAGTAATGCTGGTGAGGAGAATAACGCGAGAAGGGTGACATCCTGGTGTTGAGGCGCATGACCGAGCCCAGCGTGTAAGAAAGGGAGAAATCGAGATCGGTGGAACATTCTGGAGAACCCAGAAATAGATACACCCAAAATGCTCAAGTGAGTTTTGACAAAGTGCAAAAGCAATTAAAATGGAGAAAGGTTGGCCTTTCAACCAATGAGCTGGAACTAGTGGACGTCCAGGGTTTAAAGAAACGAACCCAATCTGAATGTTACACATTATAGAGGTATTAAATCAAAATGGATCATGACTTTAAGTGAAAAATGTGTAAGTGTGAAACTTCGGAAGAAAAACATCGGAGAGAATACTCCAAATCTAGGGTAGGACACTGGTGTTTAGACTTGATGCCAAAAGCATGATGCGGAGAAGAAAAATAACGGTAAGTTGCATCTCATTAAGATAAAGCGTTTGTGCTTGTGAAAGAACATGTGACTACGATGAAAACAGGCTAAAAGGCCCAGAAGGAGACGTCTGTAAACCACATGGCTGATAGATTTGTGTATCTAGAGTATGTGAAAACCCAGCAGTACGAAGAATCAAGTGAGAAAGCGAACCGAAGACGGAGGAGATGTGTCTCCAAGAAGATTATAGCTGGAGAGTGAGCAGGAGAGGGTACCCAGCGTCATCAGTAATCTGTGAATGCAAGTGACAGCACCGTGACGTCTCCGTGCACACACAGCACAGCGGCTACAATGAAAACTGGTAACAACACCAGGTGCTAGCAACGATGTGAAGAAAGGCCACTCATACATTTCTAGTGGGAACATCAAATGTTACACTTACCCTAGAAAATCAATAGACAGTCTCTTAAAAAATTTAATATGCAACTGTGGTATGGCCCAGCAGTTGAACTCTTGGACCTCTTATCACAGAGAAATGTTAATTTGAATTGGCACAAAAGGCCATCCATGAATGTTTATGCCTGTATTATTCATAATTGCCAAAAATCACAAACCAGATATCCTGAATGGGTGATGGTCGGAGGAACAGTTGTACATTGTACCAGGGTCTATGATGTTAAGAAAACACGGGTCTCTGCTCCTGTGTTGCTCATAGTCTTGAAGGGAGGGAAAAATAAAAAGTATCCATGATTGTTTAACACTCTTTATGAGTGCTTCACAGAAAATAAAACAGGGTAAGGGACTAAAGAGTAATGGCCTGAAGTGAAATTAAGGGAAAAAATTCCATTACAATAGCATTAAAAAGAATAAAATACTTACAAATAAAATTATTGTTAAGAATCAACTTAGCAGGGGCACCTGGTGGAGTGGGATGGGGGATATATTTGGGTGGGTGCTTTTTTGGTCCGGTACTGCCTGTGAGATTCTTCCATTTTGTTGTGTGTCCATGGTTTGCTCTTCTCGTTGTTACGCAGTGTGCCCTTTGTCCGTCCTACCGTTGGTGCATATCTGGGCAGCTTTTAGTTTTGCCTGTTAGAAGTGATAATTGTGCACACAGTGCTACTGTATATATGCCTAAGGAGTGGGATTGCAGGGCATGGGGGATACATATACTCCACTTTAGTGGATACTGGAAATGACCTTGCAAGGCAGTGTACCACGTTCTCCTCTAGTGGGCAGTGCAGTGCGTAAGAGTTCCGGATGCTTCACGTGTTTGTCAACACTTGGCATTGTCGACCCTGTGCATTTTGCATTTCCAGTATGTGTGTGGTAGTGGTGGTTTTAACATGCATTTCCTTGAAGAGTAACAAAATTGCACACCTTTTCATATGCCTTTGGATACCTTTCTTGTTTGGGAAGAGCCTATTGAAATCATTTGCTATTTTTCTTCCAAGTTATCTCTTCTTTTCTTATCAGGTTTTAGGCCTTTAGGTATTCCGGTTGGGGGGGTCTCTTATTAGTGATAATGTTGCAAATAATATTTTCCTCCCTGGTGTGCTTTGTTAAACAGATATTCTTAATTTTGATGAAGTCTATTTTATTAATCTTCTCATTTATAGTTAATTGGGTTTTTGTTTGGTTGGTTGGTTTTTAAAATTTTTGATTGTGAGGAGGAGTCTTGTTAGGTTTGGTAGGGACCCTACCAAAAAATTGTCAAAATATTCTGTATTTTAGGAGCTTTATCGCTTTGACTTTGACATTTAGAAACTCATTCGGGATAGATTCAGATTCACTCGGGATAGATTTTTATGTTTTGACTCTTACAGAAATTTGGTATTCTTTCCCGTCATCTTCTGTAGATATCTGTTTCTCAACACTTTTCCTTATTGGTCTGCAGTGGCACCTTTTCTCGTTAACCTGGTGTTCATGAACATGTGGGCCAGCCTTCTGTTGTCTCTGCGTGTACATCAGTAGAACTGTCTGTCGAGGTGGAAAACCGTTTTGTCGTAATTGTTCTAGTCTGATACTTTAGTTTTATTATACTGTAGACTCAGCCTCCTTGTTTCTCACATTTGTCTTGTTCATTCTCGGCCTTTGCATTTCCCGGTAAATACTGGGAATACCTGTCAGTTCCTCCCAAAAACCGTGTTAAGATTTTCATTGGGTTTGCGTTAGATCGGTTGATGGGCACCTGACATCTTTGTGTTCTGATTTTGGTACAGGATGTGTTCTGTGTTACGTAGGTTTTGTTTAGCTTCTCTCAGTAACGTTTGATAGTTTTTTCGTTTACAGAACTTGACTTGCTCTGCATCTTTTATTAGTTAATAGTCTAACGTTCGCTTTTCTTTTTACTGAAATGCACATATTTAAAAAAAACTTTATTGCTGATCATTACATATATATGTATATACATATATATGTATATATGTGTGTGTGTGTGTGTGTGTGTATATATATATATATATATATATATATATATATATACTTGTTTTCTGTGTCATTAATTTTTGCTTTGTATTTGCTTACATCCTTGTACCTCGTTTGGGGCTCATTGGCTTTCGTCACCCTGCTTTCAAGTGGATATTCAGATTCTATTTTTAGCTTCCCTTCTCCATTGTGTGCATTTAACTGTATACATTTTCCTCTTAACGTTTCCCTTTGGCATTGGGAGCACGGTTCCATACGCTCTGCTGTGTTGCATTTTTATCGTTCAGCTAAAAATATCTTCTGACTTCCATCGTGATTTCCTTTTTGACCTAAGACTTCTTTAGATCTCAGTACTTGACAGCTTTATCCCACAGCGCGGTGTTCTCAGCCTAACAACTTCTGTTTGTTTGTATTGCTTGCTCGCTTTGCTTGTATTGCTTGCTTCCTCTACTTTATCAGGTCTCAAAAAATATAAGTACTTTAGGATGTTACGTGAAATGTTCTTTACTATATATTTTTCTTAGTTTGATACAGCTTTCCCAATTGATAGAATGATTAGCAATGATTAAATAAATGTATTAATAGCAAATTCTTGTAAAAGTTTTTATATGCTATATAGTACTTTTGAGATTTTGTCCTTTTCTGCTTTATAAAAGAATCTCTCTCAAATTTGTGGGGGTTTCGTTTGTTTGCTCAGTAGTACATTTATTCATTTATAATATGTAGTAAATAGTTTATTTATGGTATTTTCTGTTTTGGGTTAGGCCTTGGAACCCTACCCTCCCTTCCCAGGGTTTTTTAGTCTAATAGGGAGGACATAACTTTTTCTAGGGCAGAAACTTCTGTCTTGTATGCACAAGTTCAGATAAGAAAGAGGCCAAAGAAAAGGCAATATGTAACGCTTTTCAGAAATGGAGTAGGTTTCAGGTCTTCACAAATGCTATTTTCATGGTTTGTTAACAGGGAAAAATGGTAAAAAGTCTAACTAAAAAATGAATTTGAATATCAATTATACAAATTGTTATACAAATCATTAATGTTAATTGCTTCAGTATAAATTTTATTATAACATATTTTTAGATAGTTTCTGCTAGCTATTTCTACTTTGTAATGGAACGGTGTTACTTTATAAACTTGCATATGTATAATTAGTATTTTATATTACTCTCTGCAGAATCAAAGAATTCCATCGGACATGGTATTTCTGAGGACGTCAGAAAAAGCAGGTATTTCTATGTGTATTTAAATTGCTGATCATTTAGTATTTTAGGAGTTTGATTTTCATTTTGAAAGATAAAAATTTATTCTTACAGAAAAGTTTTCTTTGAATGGTAATACATTAAATTCATTAATTCTAAATCGCATTTAACTGCTGATATTTCAAATGATCTTTACTAGTTATGTTTATTAACAAAAGATAATCCTATCACAACCTTTATATCAAATGAGTGTTTTCATTCACACTTGTATTGATATGTAAGTAATTAAATAATGTTGCTTGAAATCTGATTGCCGTTCTGTATTTGCAGTGTTGTTAATTCAGCAAACACGTATTGACCACTGCCTGTGTGCCAGGCAGTACTTGTCACGTAGGATCCAAAGGGAGCAAGACTGTTTTGTTCCCTTCTAAGCAGTCGTGTGGATGGACATACCTTGCCAGTAGTACTGTGATTATATAGATAATATGGTTAGAAGATGTGTGGGGGGATCCTGAGAGGAAGCAGACCGTTGCTTAGGTCTGAAGCTTAGTTGAAGGCGCTTCACAGGGTAAATGATTATTTCTGTGACTGAGCTTTCCCCAGTCAGAAGCAGGTGGAAAAGGGCTAAGGAGATGGCAGCCTCATGCGGTCGAGGGGGAAACCTGTATGCTGGGAATCAGGAGACCTGAAGCCTGGTCTGCTCCGGCCAGTTCTGAATCACGCGCGCCAGCCACGTGGCCACACACCGTTTCATCGTATCTAAAACGATGGGAGCCCTCTCAAGTAATGCCCAAGTTCCTTCTGTCTCACATTTCTGACTTTGTTGAATAAATGAACAGTATTTTTTTAGGAAGCTCAGCATATGTATTATTTGTAGTGTGAAACCTAGAAAGGACAAAGTTAAATTTTAGAGTTGTTAATTTAGTTGTTCTTTTTCTTTTCTTTTTTTTCCTTTTCTTTCTAAGTAATCTCTATATCAAACGGGGGGCTCGAACTTACATTCCTGAGATGGAGTTGGCATGCTCCACCCACTGAGCCATGCCCCAGCAACTTTCTTTTAAGTTTATTTACTTAAGTAATTTCTGCAGCCAGCGTGGGGCTTGAACTCAGCGACCCTGAGATCAAGAGTCGCACGCTGAGCCAGCCAGGTGCTAGAGTTGTTAGCTTAGGGTTTTCTTCATATGTAAACAGCATTTTTTTAAAGGGACATTTTAAGTCCTGAGAAAGAAAATGTTTTCTCACCCACTGGAGTTACGGTTATTTACGTTGTAACGCGAGGCTGCGGTTGACGCCAGAGTGCGGCTGCTTCTCCTGGGCACGTACACTTGATACGTTTACCTTATTGTGTGTTCCTTCCTGCGGTCTGGTTCTTCCCGCCAGCGGACCGGGGAGCGGCTCTTCTGTCCGTTTCCCTGTCTTCGCAGAAATACAGCCAGGCCCCTTTCCTGCCCAGTCCGATGGGGCTGTGCCCTGATGTCTGGCCGAAGGAGGACGGCTGGCAGCCACGTGTGCTGCTTCCAGGCCTGGCCTCAACCTCCTTTGTAGCCTTGGACCCTTGTCTTCCCAGTGCCGGCTCCGTCGCCGTGGCCGGGGTCGTCTCGGGAGCTGCGTGTTGAAGCCACCAGCCGGGGTTCACGGAGGCCTGCGGGATTGAGCCCCCTCCCCTCCCCTGACCAAGTGACTTGGAGAGAGCGAGCTGTTTGAGTGCCCCAGCTGCAAGGTTTACCTTTTACGGTAGCCTGTGTCCCCTTAACTCCTGCAGACGGGGCAGGCGGGTGACGGCTCTGCCCATGCCTTTGCTTCTTGATCGTGTCACCGGGCGTGAGGTTACGGCCTTTCTGGGTTTCCTGGGCACGTGTGCAGCTCCGCACGGGCTGCTGGCTTCTAGACTCCCAGGAATGTGATGGGAATTTTCAGAGCCTCCTTCAGGTCATCTGATTTTCCCAGTTTTCTTTCAATTTTCTGGTTAGCTTAGTGTTTACCAGTTTTGTCACCACCCGAGGGAGCCGTGACGTCAGACACCTGCCGCTGACGGGTTTTGACCCACAGCCCAGGGAAAGTGCTGTCGTCAGTGAATGGGCTCCGGGTCGGGTCACATCGAGGCGAGCCCTGCTTGTCAGGTGATGACAGTTCGCAGGGCGTGGGTTCGAAGGGCCCCAGCTGTGATTGGTCCCCGTCAGAGGCTGCCCGTTTTCTCAGCTACCGTGGAGCCGTGGGGTGGAGGGGGGAGGGTTTGGAAATGGGAGAAATCACGACACTCCCCAGCTGACTCTCGGCTCAGTTTAGCCGTGTTTCTGAAACAGATGCACCTGGGACTGTCGCAAGTCTTTGATCATTCCCCAGAGTTCTGAAAGGGTTGCCTTTCACAGTTTTTACTGATGTTCTCATTGTAGTTATGGAGAAATGGATTTTCGGACATTCTTACACTGCCATCCCTGTTTACATCATCTACTTACTTATGGTTTGTCTTTGTTTCTAAATGTATTTAATATAATGAATAGCAGAAACATTTGTGCCTGAGAGATGCTTTTTTTTTTTTCTTCAATTTTTTCTTTTAACGTTTATTCAAGTCTGAGAGATGTTTGAGCTGTCAGCACAGAGCCCGACCCGGGGTTCGAACCCACAAACTGCAAGATCGTGACCTGAGCCGAAGTTGGACGCTTAACCGACTGAGCCACCCAGGCGACCCTGAGAGATGCTTTTATACTAATTACCCTTTGAATGTTTGTGGTGGAAATAATATATGAGAGTAAGAATGTTAACCTAGGGGCTCCTGGGTGGCTCAGTTGGGTCGGGGTCCGACTCTTGGTTTCGGTTCAGGTCGTGATCTCATGGTTGTGGGATCAAGCCCTGCCTCTGGGCTCTGTGCTGACAGTGTGGAGCCTGCTTGGGGTTCTGTGTCTCCCTCTCTCTCTGCTTCTCCCCTGTTAGCACACGCGCTCTTGCAGTCTCTCTCTCAAAATAAATAAACAAAACAAAACAAAAGAATACTGTCCTAAATATGGAAATGGTGTTTAGATAAATAACTTAAGAGAAATAGATTATACAGTTTGTGTTGGGAGATAAAAGGTGAAGAAAAGCCAGCACTTTGAAGCTAGAAGATAATGAGAAACGTTCATTTTTCAGAGGAGGAATCTGAGGGCCTTGTTGATGATCACGTGACTAACAGCATTTTTAGAAGTGCTTCAGCCTCTGAATGATGTTTTCACTGTATCATTGTTTAGGCAGCAGAACATAGGTAGAATATTAGAGCATTAGGCAAAATGAGATACTCTTTATTAGCTTTGGATGAAGAACATTGTATCTAGATTGATGATGTTTTAATTTTTTTTTTTTAACGTTTATTCATTTTTGAAAGAGAGAGAGCATGAGCAGGGGAGGGCTAGAAAGAGAGGGAGACCCAGAATCCGAAGCAGGTTCCAGGCTCCGAGCCGTCAGCACAGAGCCTGACGTGGGGCGCGAACCCATGAACCGTGAGATCATGACCTGAGCTGAAGTCGGACGCTGACTGAACCACCCGGGCGCCCCAGGATTGATGATGTTTTAAAAACATTTTCTTTGCTTCTACTTTTCCGTTGCATTTCGTGTTGTAGGGACAATTGCCCACTGTGGTGTAATGGTACTTCATATTGTGGAGGTCCTGGATGTCTTTGAGAATCTTAGGAATTAATCAACTCGTTCCCCAGAAAAATGGACACAATTAATATGCATTATGCTAAATTCTTTATTGTTTCACATATTCCTGGAAGGTTATTAATGAATCTGAGTTAGGACCTTACTGTAGTCTGTTTAAGCATACGGTTCTGTTATATTCCTTAGTTTTATTATTTTTCCTATCACACAAATTGTTAAAACCATCGCTAACTATAGATAATGCAGATATTAAAATGTCAGGTTGTTATTTCTTGCTATTTTTCTTCTTTTTGTAAAATGGACCCAGGAGCTTCCCAGCTGGATAAAATGTGTGTCGTAATATTGCTTTAAATTCTTAGAATTTCTTGGGAAGCTCTGTTTCTATGACTTTAAGTAATTACTTTAAGTTTTTGTAATCATCTCATTTTTGAAAGTACACCTATTCAGAATTTTTTGTGTATCTACTGACGCCATTGATACTATTTTATTACTTTGCAGTGTCAGTTCAGAAGAATCTGATAGTAGGTTGTCTGTTATAATAAAAACCTTCCAGCCCTAGCCTGTGGACAAGTCTTCGGTCTCCATGGTGTGTCCGGGCTTGGCCAGGTAAAGCTTGTGTTTGTCAGCACAGCTCAGGGGGCCTGTCTGTGGTGTAGTGACCAGGGACTAACACTGGACGGTCCCTGGGCTGCCGGCTTGATTGTTTAGAATGCAGATGAAGCTGTTGATGGATCTGGGGACTGATGGCTTAAGTCCCAATTAGTCAGTTGCTTCATCACTTTCTTAATTCAGATCAAATATCTCCTGAATGCACACAATTCTTTTAGTGGTATTAAGAGAAATTAATGCTTTGGAACTAATTTTCATCAATCTCTTATAAATGCCAATATCTTTTTCACTTGTCTCCTAAGTGATGACATTATAGTTTAAGTGTTTGGGACATATTTCAATAGCTCAGCTGTCACCTGTTAGTGGGCCAGGGGTAGGTAAATGACACTGTGCTCGTCCACATTCTCTCTTGGTGCTATTCATCTTCCCACTGGCTTAAAAATTTCATGCAGAGTCATTAAGTCCCATAAATGATTTAGAAATTAAGTTTAATGGCAAACGATCTGGTATTACATATGCAGAGTCAATATCTATTTTTCTTTTGTTGGGCATATACTGTACCCGTCTCTGAGAGCTATTGGATTCGCGAGCTGTTGCAGGCAATCTACTAATATTACAGGATAACTTATCACGGTCTATGACAGACTCCTGTGCTCTGTCTCCTCGTGTCCCAGCGGTTACTTTATCACTACTCGATGCAGCTCTCCTGTGTGACACATGGCCCAGTTGATCTTCATTTGATTGTCATTAAACCTGTCCTTTCCTGTCAGCTCTTGTCAATTAATACAAAATAAAATCAAGTATTCATAAGAAGTCTGTAACAGGATACGAGCAGGCCAATTTAATAATTCATTTTTGCCGAGCGTTCACTGGCATCCATCGTAGCCACTGCTTGCTGTTAAACATGATTAGATAGAGTTCGTGCGAGACACGTCAAGTCGGCCGTACTTCTGATTTTGCTACAGTTCGGTCTCTCTTTTTAAATCATCTCCGTTACCGCAAGGTTAGTAACGTTAACTGTACTCGAAGGTTAGTAAGATGTCTATTGTCTCTAAATTTTTAAAGCAGGATATAATTATTTAATATGAAGCATATCCCTTTTTCTTTAAAGAAAGGCAGCTCTGTTTCTTCCGGTGTTTAATAAGTTCATAGAGGTCTAGGTGTTGGTCTCGCTATTTTAGAACCACAGAATATTTGAACTTTAAGAAACTAGTGAGTTTCCCTTCTTACTATTTTATATGTTAGAAGTCACACCTAGAGCAGGGCTGTCGGCACGGACGTCTCACGGCACGTGTCAGACAGAACCTAGAGTCCGGTCCCCGCGCAGCTAAATTTATAGCAGGACACACGCATGCACCCGCACGTATATAATCGCACGTACATTTAAGTTTTGGAAAACTGTCTAACTGTAAAGTAAGACCCACTGCAGATTTCCTTGTGCTCGTTTTAGTTGAAATCAGTTCGTACAAAATACTCTCCTTGTGGTAGGTCGTGTGACAGGTAACGCGTAACAATTTGTTTATGTAAAGTGCACGCGATCAGACAAAGGTCTCTTCCAGGAGTCCCCACTTGATACGATGGGTGACTCGGAGAGCGTCTCGCAGCTGTCAGTCTTACCGGGCCTCGGGAGAGTGACTCCGCCTCTGGGGACCCCCTCTGGTCCCGTGGGCAGCACTGATGCCCGTGGCGGAGAGTAGCTAAAAGGACTGCAGGCGTCACTGCTGAAGGGTTTCCGTGGGGCACACCGCAGACACCGAACGGACTCGTCGGGAGTGCCCCGGCTGGCGGAGGAGAGCAGTGAGAGGGCAGGGAGGTGCTCGTGGTGGCAGAGCGCATCTCCTCCGGGGGCCCGCGGGGCGGTGGGGCTGGCGCACGTCCCGCGGGAGACGTCCTGGACCGAGCTCCGTGAAGACACACTCTTACCTTTCTGCCTTAACCAGTACCCCAAACTTGAGGCGTAGTAGGCTAAATCCGGAGTTCCTGCCGTCTGCCACTCACCGACAGGCTTTCCTAGACTTGCCCCTAAGTTTTACGAGACGGCCGTAAGGAACATGTGACTTCTCCCACCGTGCAGGAGAAAGCCTTCGTGAGATGGGGTCGCCGCACGGGCAGCGTTGGTGAGTGAGACGCAGAGCTGGCGCTCAGCCCAAGGCCTGCTCTTCCAGCTGAGGTGAGCCCGGCCCGGGATCGGGAGCCTGCTGGGGCGCTGCCGCCGTCTGGGGCCACATCTGCCTTCATACAGGCTGCTGAGCCCATTCCTGCCTCAGGTCACTGTGCCAGTGGCATCCCCCTTCCCCGCCCGGTTCTGAAAACAAGCAGCATCTCCGGAAGTTCCCAGGTATCCTCAGGGGGCAGAGTCACCCCTGGTCGAAAGGACTAGAGACTTATTTTTCACCAAAGAGAATGCCTGAGATAATCTCAGTGTTCAGTTATGTGTCTTTCGAGAGCAGTCGTTCTCCTGTTCCTCAGAGACCTTTCTCAGGAAGAACAGATTGATTCTGTGGAATCTGGCTCCATGGGGAAGCGGCTTCTACTCCATGCCAGCGCAGCCTGGAATCCGGGGACTGGCTTCGTCTCCCCGCCACCGCCAGCCTAAGGCCAGGGCACCGCCCTGCGAGGGGGCTGCACTAATGGCTCACTTCCCCTGGCCCCGTGGATGGGCCCTCCCTCTGCTGGCCAGCTCCCACTCTGAGGCAAGAGCTCTGCTCGCTTTTGACGAGCTGGGAGTAACAGGGCCCCAGCTATTACCCCCACCGGCTAGCTTGTGGGGCAGAAAGTAACGTGCCTGGAGAAGGTACCACAACCCCTCCAACCCCAGCACCCACGTACAAGCTGCTGTCCCATTGGCATTTCCCGTGCCTGGGGCGAGAGATCTCTGCAGCTTTCCCTGTGGTGCTGATTAGGAACAGACCTTCTGGGAGTTCGTGCCGAAGGGTCATGTTGACAACAATGGAGAGCTTGGTGGCCAGTTTTCAGAGGGAGGGTCCCTGATATACACCACCAAGGGACACAGAGCCCAGCGAGAAATTTCACCGCCGGAACCAGGGAAAGAGCCAGGAAGAGTCCCACGGGGTCGCGCTCGTCACTGCATGTGTGTGCTGGGCTGCTCTGCTCGGGCGTGGTCAGAGTGGGGCATTCTGGAAAAACTTCTGCAGGACGCACACCCATCAGCAGTCAGAGCCTTGCCTGGTTCAGGGGCCCTAAGCACAGTCTTCCGGGTGTGCTGCTCACTCTGGTGTGGCTCCTGCGAAGCCAAGCTTAGAAGCACAATCGCAAGCCTCCCCATTAGTCTAGAAGAACGTCCGTATGCCAAACCCATGGCTGTGGCCCCAGGAGTGGACAGAGAGAACCTCAAGCTGCTGGTCTGTCCCTGACTGAACATGGGGCAGAATCACGAACGAACTTCTGAACTGGGGGAGTGGCCTCCCAGCCCCATGCATCCAGTGGTAAAGGGTAAAAATCCGACCACGTGAATTCGGATACCACCTTTAAGCCAACAGGAAGTTTATGTGGGGCCAGGAGTAGCCCTTAGAAAGCCAGGAATAAAAATCCTGTCAGGGACATCGGGAGTGTCCCTGCTACAGGGGAAGTGGACTTCACAGAATTAGGTCAGCCAAGTCACTAAAAATACACAACGTGCCTAACCAACCACCAGCACCCAAATAAAACATTTGATGTTTGCATAACACGGTTCAGACTGCTGACTGATCAGCCGTGGTGAATTTTATGTGCTAGTACGACACAGGGTTAGAGTCGGATGACCTCGTGGTGGCATTGTGCCCTTCCCACGCTGACCTCGGGGCGCTGCAACTCAAGGCTTGCGGCAGCGGCACGTTACCTGCCTCCTGTCTGATGGGAGCTCACATATCAGGCACTTCGTAGACGGTCAGTAATATTAGTGACCTCCTTTTTCGAGAAGAAAGAAGTAAGTGACTTGGTGTTATGCATACATGCCTCCATATATTTTTTGAGGGGTGGGTGCAGAACAGTTTCTAATCAGGAGAATGGACGCCATATTTCCTTCTTCCTTAATTTGGAGTATTCTGTTAGTGCCTCCCCATAACCATCTTTAGAAGGTGTTTTCTAAATGAGCCAGGCCCTAAAGAAGTGTACTTGCGTTACATTTTTTTTTAGAGTTTATTTATTTTGTGGGGCGCCTGGGTCGCTCAGTCGGTTGAGCGTCCCACTTCAGCTCAGGTCATGATCTCACACTCCATGAGTTCGAGCCCCTCATCGGGCTCTGTGCTGACAGCTCAGAGCCTGGAGCCTGCTTCAGATTCTGTCTCTTCCCCTCTCTCTGCCCCTCCCCTGCTCATTTTCTGTCTCTCTCGGTCTCGAAAATAAATAAAAACATTAAAAAAAATTTTTTTTAAGTTTATTTATTTTGAGAGACAGCAGAGGAGGGGTGGGGGGGGTAGAGAGGGAGGGGGGGGAGAGAGAGAGAGAGAGAGAGAGAGAGAATGAGAATGAGAATCTCAAGCAGGCTCCATGCTGTCAGCACAGAGCCTGACAAGGGGGTCGATGTCAGATCTCACAAACCACAAGATCATGACCCGAGCTGAAACCAAGGGTGGGACGCTTAACCGACTGAGCCACCCAGACACCCCGTAGTGTACTTGTATTAAATCCTATGTCCCCGGGTTCGTCTCCCTGGCACTTTATCCCAGTCTGTATCCCTCCTTCTCCCCACCCCACAGTGGTCTCTTTTATTGCGGTCCTTTGGCCCCCCGAGGTTCAGGAGGATCCCAGTCATGGCAGAAAAGACCGTTACATTCCGCGAGTGAGTATACCTGCTTTGTTAAGCTGACTGTTCTGGGTGCGTGAAGCATGTTGTGACGGGTCTTCTTTCCGGTAACTGTATATCGTAGCCACTTGGCATGCCCGCCGGATCCCTCTCCCTCGGTGACTTTTGCAGAAGCCCTTCCATCTGATTTCTAGAATAGGACGTTGGGTTGCTCCAGATGACGAAGTGTGGGTTTTGTGTTAAGGACTTTGAGTCTGGCTTCCTTATCAACCTGGACCGTGTGTGTCTCCCAGAGCTTCTTTTATTCCTTCTGATTTGGCTTCTGTGCTTCTCTAATTCCTCGTCTGTAAACCTGCTAAGGTCAGTAGGAGCACTGCTTTCTGTTCAGGGAGTACTGAATACACCTGTAGGGGCAGCATCGCGTGGAAACCTGTGTTGAGGAAAAGCACAGCTGTACCTGTGACTTATGGTACAAGTTGGTGGCGCTGCTTTGTCACCCTATCAGCAGTTCTTAGTGAATAGTTCCAGACGTTTCCTGTAAAATCATCATCAGGTCTTTATTTGCATTTTATCAGTTAATCTGTTCTTCTTAACATAACGTTATTCACAACCTCCCATCACTATTCAGTTTTATTTTTGTTTTAATTATAAGCATCTATAGTGTATTTTAACCATTTTAAATTATTTTAACAACTTAACTGTTAAATAGCCATGTCATTTGAGCTGCTTTACGGATAAGTGATCTTTAACGGGTCTGTTAGATGTCAGAAAACTCAGCTGTTGTCATCTGGTTCTGCCGTCTGAGTCTAAGCAGCTTCGGGACGCTTAAAGTTATGCCATCCATACTAGTAAAGTAGTTCAAGATACTGTGGAAACCTTTTATTTAATGTTTCTGTTTTGCCGTGGTCTCTCCTGGATAAAAGGGGAAAGGCGGTGAGATGGGTTATTGATGAAGTTGGCTGCTGAGGTGGAGAGGAAGTGCCCTGGCCAGCACCCGCCACAGCGAGCTCTGGAGGCAGCGTGCATGCAGAGCACGCGGGTGCCGGGCCGCATCCGTCCGTAGTGCCGTCGGTGAAGTCTGTGGGTGCGGGGAAGCCCTGAGAGTCAGGGGAACGGGGCCCTGAACCTACGTATGAGGAAGGTATAACTGGAAGGAGTCTCCCTCTGTAGGTGCTCAAATGTAAACTTAAACGTGGCTTCTGCAGTTCTGGTTACTTGCTGTTCTGGTTACTCGCAGGGTTTCTTTACTGCAAAGATCGAATGTTTGTAGGGTCAGGGCCACTTTCTACCACCTACCCCGCCTCGCCCCTGTGCAGTTGAAAACCCATGTATAACTTTGGACTCCCCCGCACTTAACTACCAGTAGCCCGCTGTTGGCGGGAACCCTTACCAATAACATAAAGTGCACACATTTTGCATGTATTGTATACTGTGTTCTTAAAGTAAAGCAGGCTGGAGGAAAAACATTATTAAGAAAATCATAAGGAGGGGCGCCTGGGTGGCTCAGTCGGTTAAGCATCTGACTTCGGCTCAGGTCGTGATCTCGCAGTCCGTGGGTTCGAGCCCCGCGTCGGGCTCTGTGCCGACAGCTCGGAGCCCGGAGCCTGCTTGGGATTCTGTGGCTCCCTCTCTGTCTCTCTTCCCCTCCCAACTCGTGCTCTGCCTCTCCCTCTCTCTCAGAAACAAACAAACATTAAAAAAAATTTCTGGAAGTAAAAAGAAAGAAAATTATAAGGAAAAGAAAATGCACTTCTAGTACTATATTGTACTGTACTTATTTTCAAACAATCCTTGTACAAGTGTTAAGGATCAACTGTACAAGGTGTTGGTTGATATATTCTATACTAATCTGAATGCATTTTAAAATATATTTTCAGACTTTTTTTTTTAAAGTAGGCTTCATGCCCAGCATGGGGCCCGGTGAGGGGTTTGAACTCACAACCTTGAGGTCCAGACTTGAGCTGAGATCAAGAGTTGGATGCTGAACCCACTGAGCCACCCAGGCGCCCCTAGACCTTATTGTCTTAGAGCGGTTTTAGTTTACAAACGAGGGAGGGACAGAGATTTTCCGTGTGCGCCCTGCCTTCACACAGGTATGGCTTCTCCCTGTCGTCAGCACACCCCAGCAGAGTGGCGCGCTGGTTACCATAGATGCACCTGCACCAGCCGAAGCCCCGGGTTTACGTGAGGCTCCACTCTTGGTGGTTCGTGTTCTGTCGGCTTGCACAAATGGATAAAGACGTGTTGTTATGGCATCGTACAGAGTATTTTCCTTAGTGATGCTGTATGTAAAAATCCTTCGTGCTCTGTCCGTTCATCCCTCAGCAACCACTGATCGTTCTGTGGTCTCCTTAGTTTTGCCTTTTCCAGAACGCCGTATCAGATTTTCTTTCATCGAGTGACGTGCGTGAAAATTTCCTCTGTGTCTTTCATGGCCTGATGGCTCATTTCTTTTTAGTGCTGACTAATTCCTCGTTGTCTGGATGGACCACAGTTTATTCGTGTACTTCCTGAAGGACGCCCTAGTTGCCTCCGAGTTTTGGCAGTTATGGAAGCAGCTGGTAGGAGACGCACGTGCAGGTTTTTGTGTTGACTTACGTTCACACCTCCTTTGGGTAAATGCCAAGCAGTCCTGCTGGATTATGCAGTAAGGTTGTGGTTAGCTTCGCAAGCAGCCAGCAAGCTGTCTTCTGCAGTGGCTGCACGATGTTGCGTTCGCACCAGCAGTGAGCGCGAGCTCCTGGGGCTCCGCAGCCCGTCAGCGCTCGGCCTGGTCAGTGCCCCGGGCATGGGCCGTTCTAATAGGGGTGGGTTGCTGTCTCCCTGTGGTTGTGACTTGTATCCCTGATGACATGGGATGACGTGGAGACTTTCACGTGCTTACTTGTCGTCTGTATATCTTCTTTGTTGAGGGCTTCAGCCCATTTTTTAATCAGGTTGTTTCCTTACTGTTGAGTTTGAAGAGTTCTTTGTATATGTTGAATAACGATCCTGTATCAGATGTATATTTTGCAAACATTCGCCCTCCCAGTCTGTGGCTTGTTTTCTAATTCTCTTGATAATGTCTTGCAGAACAGAAGTTTTAAATTTTACCAAAGTCTGGCTAATCACATATTTCTCTCTTGGATCGTTTCTTTGGTGCGGTATCTAAAAAGCCCTCACCACACCTGGGGTCACCTAGGTTTTCTCCTATATTGTCTTACAGGACTTTTACAGTTTTGTATTTTACATTTAGGTCCCATTTGGAGTTGATTTTCCTGAGGGATGTAAGGTCTGCGTCTACATTCAGTTTTTCGGCGGGAGGTGGGGGGGGCGTTGGTTGGTTTTCCCAGGGCCATTTCCCGATGACACGGTGTTTGCTCCTTTCTTGAAGCTGTGTTTATGGGGCTTAATTCTGGGCTCTGTTCTGCTCCATTGACCTGTGTGCACTCTCTCACCACACCCCACCACCTTGATTATTGTTGTTTTACAGTAAGCCTTCTTTTTACAAGGCTGGTGAATGCTTTTAATTTTTAAATGTATCTTTTTTGTTATTGTGTTAAAATACACATAACATAAAATCTGTTATCTCTTTTAGAGTTCTTGGACCCGGTTCCAAAGTTGGGGTAGGGAGGGTCCCACACACACAAGCTCAGGCAGTTCTCGGGACACCTGCAGGGTGCCTGCGGATTCTGACACTGTCCACCCGGAGGCAGCATCAGATCCTGCGCAGTAAGGGCTCAGTCCTGTAAGATGCCCCCACCCCGACTTCGGACACCGGTCGGAAGTCCCAGGCTGTTTGTTACTCGTGCTTCCGACCAACTGGCAATTTGCGGCTGCGGCTCACAGAACTCAGGGGAACACTGCCGCTCACCTGGTGGCTCAAGGAGGTGACAAAGGCTAAGAATCAACCGCCAGAGGAAGAGATCATAGGGACAGGTCTGGGGAAAGGCTGTGGGGCTTCCATCCCTCCCCGCACAGCACTCTTCCCAATCTCCAGAAGCTTCTGAACCCGGTCCTTTGGCATTTTTACCAAGGCTGCTTTGTGTAGCCACAGTTGATTAGATCTTTGGCCATTGGCTGATGCAGCCTCCAGCCCCTCCCCTCTCCACAGAGGTCGGGGGTGGGGCCGGAAGGGCCAACCCTCTGATCACCTGGTTGGTCGTCCTGGCAACAGCCCCGCCCTTGAGTGGGGTCCAGAAGTCTCCTTCATTAACAAAAGACACCTTTATCACTCTCAACAGGTAGGATATTTAGGAGCAGAGAGTGAGAAGTTGTGGACTAAGACCAAATATATATTTCTCATAAATCACAGCGTCACTCCGTCTTAACCATTTGTAAGTGCAAGCTTTCATGATGTTAAATACATTCACATTGTTGTGCAACTACACCAGTCCTCTGCCCCTGTAACTTTTCACCTTGTAGGGCAGGAACTCTGTATCCATTAAAAAATAACTCCTCGTTCTCCCCTCCTCTCATACGGCATTCTGCTTTCTGTCTTTATGATTTGACTCCTCTAAGAACCTTATATGAGTGGAATCCTGCAGTATGTGTCTTTTTGTGTGTGGCTGGTTTCATTTAGCATAATGTCCTCAAGGCTCGTCCATGTTGCATCGTATTGCACAATTTCCTTCCTTAAGGCTCCATGTCTTACACTGTATGTACAGAGCACATTTTCCGTATCCACGCCTCCATCAGTGGACGCTTGGGTTTTTCTCGTGTTTTGGCTCCTGTGAGTAATGCTGTGACCATGTAAAACACGGTGTACGCTTCTCTTCTGGGGACCCTGCTTTCAGTTCTTAAGGGTTTATCCCCAGGAGTGGAGCTGCTGCCTCATTTGCTAATTCTGTGTTTAATCTTGTGACAAATTGCCATACTCTTTCCCACAGAACATCTCTCACCATCCTTCCTCTTTCAACCTCTGTGTGTCTTTGGAGCTCCAGACCGCATGTGGTTGGATTGTGCGTTTTCACTTGTTCTGCCCGTCTCTCTTTTTGGAGAGTTTCACCCACTTACATCTTAACATAATGACGGAGAAGGACTTTTTCACTGCAGTTGGTTTCCCATGTGCCTTAGAGCTCTTTTTTGATCCCTCACTTTCTGTATTATTTTCTGTTTTGGTGAATGTTTTGTAGTGAAGTGTTTAAATTGCTTTCTCACTGCCTGTTGTTTCCATTCTAGAACTTTTTTCGCTACGGTTACCACGGGGATGACATTCAGCATCCTGAAGATACAATTGTGGAATTTCAGTTTGTACCAACTTAAGTTCGATAACGTACAAGAATCTGCTCACTTACAACTCCATCCCCACCCCTTTGTGGATGTCACAGAATTACATCTTTATTCATTGTGTGTCCAGAAACATAAACTAAAAATTATTTGCAGTGCATTCATAGTGTTTCAAAGTATGTACAAAACAAGATGTGGAATTATAAGCCAAAGTTACATAATTTCAACTTTTAGAGGAACGATTGCTTTTCTTCAGATTTATGAATCTCTGAAATCATGTAGAAAACCAAGTGCAGTTACAGACTGTTGTGGCCATACTCCTCGTGTTATAACCTGCTGTGGGCTGGCCTGCCCCGAGACCTTAGTTCTCGCACGGCCTCTAGTGACTGTCTCCTGTCCTGTCCTTGCGTCTGCCCTACTCCCGGGAACAAGCAGCTCTTGCAGAAAAGGTCGGTGGTCCCCACCTCCCACAGCGGTTGTCTGTCTGGGAACGTCTTGATCTCCCTCTCGCTTTGCGGCACAGTCTTGCTGGATATAGGAGTCACACGTGACGGGTCTGTCTTCGTGAGGCGTTTTGAATGCGTTGGTGCACTTTCTCTCAAACCCAAAGTTTCTGGTGAAAAATCTGCAGATAAGCTTACTGAGGGCCCCTTGGGTGTGATGATTCCCCTCTCTCTTGGTGCTTTCAAGATTCTTGGTCTTTTGAAAGTTTGGTTACAACTTGTCTCAGAGTGGGTCTGAGTTCATCTTACTTGGCTTTCTTTGGGCTTCATAGGTGTTCACATCTGTGTCTTGTATTACATATGAGATGTTTTCAGTAATTATTTCTCCAGATAGTCTCTTGGCCCCTTTCTCTCTTCTTCTTCTGGGACTCCCACTGTGTG
The DNA here is from genome assembly GCF_027475565.1 of Acinonyx jubatus. Taxonomy (NCBI): domain Eukaryota; kingdom Metazoa; phylum Chordata; class Mammalia; order Carnivora; family Felidae; genus Acinonyx; species Acinonyx jubatus. The sequence continues at coordinate 91,567,816 of NC_069392.1, forward strand.
TATGCTGGGCTGAGTGGTGGGTCCCACAGGTCTCTCAGTCTCTGTTCATGGTTTTTCAGCTCATTTTCTTTCTGTCCCTCATTTTGGGCCATTTCTATTGCCCTGTCTTCAGGTTCACCGATTCTTTCTTTTGCCTGTTCAAGTCTGCCTTGGACTCTACCCAGGGAATTTTTCACTGACATTATTATATGTGTTGAATTTTCAGCTGTTGAATTTTTTTTTTTCCTTTTTCTCTTTATGTTTTCTCTGTTTTTATTGATTCCATCTTGTTCATAATTATTTTCTTGACTTTGAGCATCTTTTAGACTAGTCCTTGTCTGGTAGATCTGATGTCGGGTCTTCTTCGGGGACAGTATCTGTTGTTTGGCAGCCCCCCCCCCCCTTTAAATTGGCCATACTCTGCTGTTACTTTGTGTGCCTTGGGATTTTTGTTGAACACTGGACATTTTGATCTTCATAATGTGGTAATTCTGAAAATCAGATGTCTCCCCTGCTCCAACAATGGATCAGCCTGAGACTCTGTAATGAGCAGAACGGCATTGGAGGTCACCCGGCACACACACGCACGCACACACGCACACACATGTGTGCCTAACCGGTCATCTTGTGAAGATGGCAGGCAGCCAACTCATTGTCTTGAAATGCGGATAAATTGCAACAAGGAATCAATACTTTCTCACAGGAACTGTGTCACCAGGTGACAAGACCGAATCCAAAGAGCGGATGCCTCTCTTTCTACATTTTATTCTAGCTCTTTATTCTGAGAAGGAAGGAAAGACTTCTGTTTTCTTCGACCTGTAGTGCAGGCGTGGGTATGGGCGTTGAGCACAAAGGGCCTGTTGGCATCAAAGCAGAGCAGAGCCTGGACACGGTGCCTCTGGATGGAAGTCGGGCAACAGTTCTGATGGTCCCTGGAGTGTGAGCTGGGCTCCGGGTGCAGGAGCTGGGGTTACGGGACCCCCAGGTGGAGGGGAGATGGTTGGCCTGGATCATGAGTGTTCGGTCAGTGAGATGCAAACGGGGCCTTTCAGTAGACAATTTAGAGGCAGAGCAGGGAGGGCCTGTAGATGAAATGTGACTTGGAAGACGTGCCCAGAATGGACAAGGCTCGGCTGTAGTGTCTTGAGGGGGATTTGGGGGGTAGACTCTCAATCAAAGCAAGAAGTGCAAGTGACGGTAGTGTTACAAGGAGGGAGGGCTGTGTGGGATGGGGCACGTGCAGGGTCTTCTCGGGAGGTTGCAGTTGTCTACCAGGTCCTTGTCATGAGTCACCAAGGTACACGCATGCTGGTGTGGGTTTCTACAACCAGTGTATTTTGTAAGTGGGCTTTTGAAAAACTTTAAGTCACTGGAATTCATCTGGTTATGAAACTGCTAATGTATTGTTTTATGTGCTTGTTTTTAGGGATTGCTTTTTAGAAGTTTGGTGTAATTTGCTTTTTTAATTATGTAAAACATATGGCTTCAGAGCGAGCAGTGTAAAATGGGGGGCACTCGGGTGTGGCAGACGTCATCCCCACGTCCCCACCTGCACGTCCCCTCCCTGCCCCACCTGGCTTGTCAGGGGAAGGCGCAGTTCCACGCCCAGCATCTGCATCCCGCTTTCTTCACCTGGCGATGTGCACCCAAGGGATCGTTACCTGTAAAAATGGAGGTCTTTCTCATTCTCTCTCTTCCTCCCTTTCCTTTGTCCGTTCCCTCCATGTCTGCCACCTGGGCCCTGTGTTTTCCTGCTGCTCGTGCTCCTTTGATTCACCGATTCCCAGCCTTTCATTACCATAAATAACGTTACAGGGTCATCTGGCACATCGGTCATTTTTTGTTTATCTGTCTTAGGATAGGTTCTGAGAAATGGTGTGAGAGTGGTCAAGAGTAAATCGAATTTTGTAATGTAATATTTTCTCATGTTAAAATTTGAGAGGGTCGTATGACGATAGACCTTACCTGGGTTTTGACATTTTAGCTGTGCTTTTATTACTGAACCTGTTTTATGGTGGCACATCAGATAATTTATTAGCAACATTATGGCGCACGTTCTTGGGATATTTTTGTGTATTTGCATATTCTGTTATCATCAGAACATGAATTGAGGGTGGGAATGGTCAATGCAGGTTTTCTAAAATAAAGCACTAATTAATACTAAGCCTTAATAGGCAAGAACAGCACGTAGGAGGTAAGTGATCAGTTAATGACCTGGATCTTCTCTGCACACTCGTTTGTGAATCAAATAAATGAAGCCTTGTAAGGAGTTTTGTTTCCGTGAATCTCTAGAGGCATCATTTCTGTATCCCACTGTGCTGGAGAATTGTGCTCTTAAAGTACCTGTAACTCCGGAACTTTCTTCTTTCATTCCAAGGTTCGTGTTTTATTCGCACTGACCAGCTCGATGGTGAAACTGACTGGAAGCTGAAGGTGGCGGTGAGCTGCACGCAGAGGCTGCCAGCCTTGGGGGTGAGTGTCCTTGTGCTTCCGGTGCCATTCACGTGTCGTGCTCGCTGCCGGGCAGTCAACAGTTTCTGTGTACCAGCTAGCTTACTGACTGCCCTGACAGTTTTTCAAAATAATTTTATTATTACTAACGAAGGATTGTTGAAAATTACGCCAAAGTTATTTCTGTGGTGTCTTAGCACATGCCCTGCTCGCCTTTCTCTCCTTTTCTCTCACTTTCCCGTTCCTTTTGGTCTTTTCCTTCTAAACCCTCTCAGTTGGGTAATCGTTAAGATTGAGAACTTCTGGCGGGTTAAGTGAGTCCATTATTGCTAACTGGCTCCCTGGTGGTCTGGTTGCCATAGTTTTGGCAGACCTCGGAGCCCAGATGAAGTTCGCCTCCTTGTGGAGCCCGGTTCGTGTTGCGACGTTCTTGTGATGGCGGAGAAGCTTCTTCCCTCGGGAGGACGGGGCGTGTTGCGGTGTCTCTTGGCCCAGAGAGGAGGAGGAGCGCACCCTCAGCACCTCGCATGGTCTCCGCCCAGTGCCCCTCTGTTCCCGGGAGTAGGCAGGGCTGGGATTGGAGGAAACCGTGCCTCCGGAGTTCAGCATTTTCAGCCAGGTCTCACGAGTGCTGAGGCTCTCCTAAGCCTGCACACATCTTTTTGTAACAAAACCACAGTTGAGGCCGCTTGGTGCTCGTGTGAGATGTAGCATATACCTGAATGAGAGGAGCTTCGTTCTTCTGACATGATTTTCTCATAACCGGCGTAGACTAAAGAAAACTTGCGATGGTCCAAGAAAGACCTTTGACTCAGGCAATCGTCGGTCAACGGAAGGGGATTGGGTAGTACAGATTTGGTCACTTTCCTTAGATTGGTCGGGTCTGGATAGGAATAGCTGCTGGCACTGCGTGCGGTTTCCGGTTACTGACCTTCCCCATCCTGTGCACACTGGCCCTTTTGGGAACTAAATGTGTGTGGCGTGTGTGAAACTTGGAAGTATTTGGTTCTTTAGGTATTTTCGGTTGCCTGTATGTTTGGTGCTCCCTAGGTTGAAATTCATTCTTTTATATGTTTTATCTGTGTCTTCCAAAACCTGTTGTCACGAATGGGCATTTGCTTATTTGTTCTGTCCATTCATTGTCACGTAATAATGCAGGTCATATAGTATGTCATACTTAACCTCTCCTCCTGACTTTCCCTCTCTCTCTCTCTCTCTCTCTCTCTCTCTCTCTCTCTTTTTTTTTTTTTTGGCAGTCCTTTAACACAAACACACACACACAACCATTCTTACCCCAAGGGTGACACAGGAGAGGGTGCGGATTGCCAGGTTGGCACTCCACATCTTGGTTTCCTGACTGCTGACTTGGAGAAGGATCCCTCTCATTTCATCAGCTAACATCGTGCACCTCTGTCATGGGTGGGCCAAGTAGGCAGCCCCCAGTATGTGTATTTTTTAAATATATGAACGTGAAGACGAGGCATGTAAGTAGCAAGTCTTCCTTTGTCAGAGAAATTGTGAAAGGTAGAAGAGGGGTGTGGGTGAAGGAGCGCCTAGGCTTCCGCTCTAGTAGGTCATAGGTCATAGGTCATCTCAGAAGAGCCGTGCCCATATTCCTGTAACCAGAGTGTAATTACTGGTGACCGTGCTTCAAAACACTTAAATAGTGAAGAAAAAAATCTCAGTTTCTTAGAGAAAATTTGGACAGTTCATTGTTTTAATTTGTACGTCTTTGGATACTAATTCAGTTGGAAATTTGCACCACGTGTTCACTAGAAATTTGTCTTTATTTCGTTGTTGGCCCTTCTCTCCTGCCCATTTTTGTGTTGGTGTTTGCCAGTCTGAATTTTATATGCACTCATGTGCGTGTAGTATTGAATTGATGAAACCAGATGTATGCAAAGTGTGTCCTGTTTTTAATTCTTCCCTGTTTAGACACGGAAATATTCTTAGATCTCTGGTATCATTTTAGTACATCTTGTGGTCTCCACCATTCCCCGGGTCAGAAGTTGTGTTGGAAAATTGTCGAGACTACTGTTCTGGATCAGTTTCTCTGTCAGTGCCAGGTGGCACACCACTCGGATGATTTGTTTCCAGTCTGTTAATTCTCAATGTTCTGGGATGGTTTATTTAAATTCCGTAGGATATGGAGTGAGCTTTGCCCACTCCACAGGGGCCCACTCCACAGGGGGCAGGCACAAATGGGAAGCTAGGAAGTCATTAAGTCACAAGTCAGGGATGTGTGGGAAAGTGTGCATGTAGAACCCGCCAGCCTGCTTTTCAGTGGCTGTGCCATCAAACACCCCCACCGGCCGTGCATGATTGCTGCGGTTTCTCCACAGCCTTGCTCATATTTGGTGGGGTGATTTATTTTTCTTATTTTTTTACTTTAGTCATTTCCGTAAGCGTGTAGTGACACCTCATTGTAGTTTGCATTTCCGTAACGGCTAGTAACCCGGAACATTGTTTCATGTGCTCGTTTTCCATCTCTGTATCGTCTTTGGTGAAATGTCTGTGCGTGCCTTTTTAGTGACTTTTGTGTCATCCCCTAGAATGTTCTTTCTACCTGATCACGCCATGTGCAAAGAAGACACTATAGCTCTTTTATGCAAGTGTGCGTGTACGGCCTTCTTTTTCTTTTATTCGCAGTATCACACTGGCTGCGGTCGCTAATTGCATTGTTGAACGGAAGTGATGAAACCGTTCTTCTTTCCGTTCTTGGGGAACACGTAGCTTCTTCACATCATTTGTGATGGTAGTTGTAGGCTTTTTTAAGATTCCCCTTATCGGGCTGTGGAAATTCTTTCTATTCCTAGAACGTCCTGAGACGTTTTATTATGAATGGGTATTGGATTTTTCAGAAGCTTTTCTGTCTGTTGACATGATCATATGGCTTTTCTTTGTTATCTGTTAACACGATGATAGACGTGGACTGGAAACATTGTATTTTGTTTTGCTTTTGTTGTAATGCCTTTGGTTTGTTACCTAGGGGTGAGCTGGCCTCATAAGTTGAGTTGGGAAGTCTTTTTGCCTCCTGTATTTGTTGAAGTAGTTGGTGTAAGATTGGTGTCATTCGTTTTTACTATTGGACATATTCAGCCTTGAAACTATCTGAGCTACAAGTTTACTTGGTGGGGAGGTAATTATGAATTGAATTTCTAAAGTAGATAGTAGAGTTAATCAGATTTATTATTCATTGGAAATTTATGTTTGTCGAAGAATTATCTGTTCCATATAAGTGGCCAAATTTAATGGTATAAAATTCATAATCTGTTACTATTTTTTATTTTTAAAATTTTTATTTTTAAAAATACAATTTATTGTCAAGTTGGCTTACATACAACACTCAGTGCTCATCCCAACAAGTGTCCTCCTCAATGCCCATCACCCATTTTTCCCTTCTGTTACACTATTTTTTAGTGGTTGTAGGATCCCCCCTTGCATCGTCAGTATTGGTAATTTATATCTTTTCTTCCTAGTCAGTCCGGTCTCATCAGAGGCTCATCGATTTTAGTCGTATTTCAAAGAACTTGCTTTTGGTGTCTTTGATCATCTTTATTGTTGGTTTATTTTCTGTATTACTTATTTCTTTCTGATATTTATTCCCTTCATTCTCACTTAGTTTGTGTTCAGTTTTTTATTCTTTGTTACCTTCTTAAAGTGGAAGTAAACTTGATTTTTACGTTGCTGTTTTCTGTTATAAGCCTTTAGCTGTAACACACCTAAGTGTTACTTAACCTGTATCACACAAATTTTACATACTATATTTTTATTATGTTTTTGTTAAATGTTTTCTAGGTCCTTTGGGATTTCTTCTCATCCTTTGTTTACTTGGAAACATTGTTTACTTACCTTGTAGTCGGGGATTTTCCTGATGTCCTTTGTAATTTAGGTGTTATTTAACCATGTTATGTTCGTCAAACGCGTTATGTTTTATCTCAGTCCTTTGGTACAAGTTGGGACTCGTGCCATGACCTGGCACGTGCTCTCTCCGGGTACAGACTGTGTTCTGCTGCTCTGTGGATATCCTGTAAGTGCTCATTGGGTCAAGTTGATGGAAACTGTTGTTTAAAGGTTGTATATTTTTACTTATTTTCTGCCATTTGTTCTCTTAATTAATGAAACAAGAATTTTAAGATACACTCTTTCTCCTTTGAATTCCATCAGTTGTCTGATGTACTCTGGAGCATCGCTGTTAGGTACACACTCAGAATTATTTCATCTTGTTGGTGAATTGACCTTTTTTCATTATGTGTGATAGGATGCTGTGTTGTGACATCTGCTCTGTCTGATGTTAATATGGTGATTCTAGTGTTCTTTTGATTGGTGTTTGCATGGCATATCTTTTTCCATGCTTTTATGTTTATAGTGTCTATTTCTTTATATATGGAGTGGGTTTCTTATTAACATAATAGAAGTAGATATTGCTTTTTTACTTACTGACAGTTGTTGCATTCTTAATGCGTACATTTACCCTCATAATAATGGTTGAGGTAAAGGCAATTATCTTGCTGTTTATTTTCTACTTATCTCATCTCTATGTTCCTTTTTTGCATCTTTAGGTATTATTTTAGATTTTTGTTTACTTACTATTATTGACTTATCAGCTGTAACAGTTGGTTCTATTTGTAGTGGTTGTTCTGTGGTTTCCAGCATGTTCCTCACCCACCAGCGTCTCTCTCCACTGGTGTTATACCAGTTCATCTGTAATTTAAGAAACTTGCACAGTAGACTTCCACTTCCTTCCTCTTGTCTTTTGTGTTACCATGTCATGTGTTTTACTTCTGCGTGTTGCAAACCACACAATAAAATGGATATATTTCTGCTTAAAGTAGTCAAGCATGTTAAGAAGGTGTTAAAAAATAAAACCCATCTTTTCCACTTTCCTGCACATTCACCAGTTCCACAGCCCTCTTTCCTGTGTGTGGGTCCAACTTAACCGTTCAGTGTCATTTTCCTGCAACTCAAAAAACTTTTCAGTACGTCATGAGAAGTCTGCTTGGTTAACTGTGAGAATTTTTGCTTGAAAAATGTTTTTATTTTACCTTCATTTTTGGGAGACGTTTTTCACGTTTTTGTTTGACAGTTTTTCTGACCTCTGCTGTCATCTCGGAGCTGTCTCTGCTCTGCCTCATGGCATACGTCGTTCTGAAACACTCTGCAACCCTTCTGTCTCCTCTTTGTCTTTTCTTCCTCAGGGCGCTCTTTCAGGAATTCGTGAATGATGCGTCTGATTGGTCTTGCTTTGGGTTTGTTGTTTGCGGTTTTTTCCCCCCCCCAATTTCAAAAACTTTTACTCTTTATTTTTCATGCCTTTCTGCCCAACCCCTCTATCTGGGGCCTGAACGACCCGTGTGGGAGACCGCTCGTTATTCCCACAGTCCACTGGCACTCTCGTGCTCTTTTCTGTGGCTCGGTTTTGATAGTTTCTGTTGCTCTGTCTTCAGATTCACTAACCTTATCTTCTGCAGTACCGAGGCTTCTGTTAAGGCTGTCCAGCGAACTATTTATTCCACATATTCTATTTTTAATATCTGGAAGTTCCAGGTGGTTCTCTTCTTTTTGTTATTAAGTAGCTTTTTTTCCCTCTCTCCCGATGTGTTTATAGTTTCATTTAAATCACTCAGCAGTTTATAATACTTATTCTTTATCCATTGTCTCTGTTGTTTCCTGGTATGTTTCTAGTTTTCATTTTTACTCCTTGTTAGAGGTCACAATTTCCTGCCTCTTTGCATGTCTGATAATTTTGTAACGGATGCTGGATATAATAAATGTCATATTTTTTTCTTTTTTCAAAACCATTGATTTTATTTTCTTAGTTTAGCAGCCTATGAATAAACTTGATCTTTTCAAAGCTTGTTAAGCTTTCCCGGGGTGGGCCTCGAATCCCCTTTATTGTGATGTTGGTGTAATCCTACTACAAAGGCCTGGTCTTTCTGGGATATCCATGAAAATTCTTGGTTGTTCACAGATGCCTCTGAGTGGCTGGCTGGTCAGACTTGGTCTCTTCCCCAATCTGTGTCATCTCTGGGGCTGGTTCTGGCTAGGGTTCTCTGGGTGCGCTCTGCCTGGCCAGAGCTCCCTCCTCCCAGCCAGGCGAGCAGTGGCACCAGCGGTGCACTCGTGAGCTCAGCGCAGGGGCCTCTGGTCCTTTCCACCTGGTCTCCTTCTCGGGGTTTTGCAAATGCTAACTGCCCTGCCCCCCTGAGCTCCGGTCTCTCTCCCTAAATTTAAGAAGACTACCTTTGTGGGCTTGGCTTCCCCTTTACTTTGTGGGGGTGGAAAAATCCACTTATGCAGGAAGCTGGCCACCCAGGGGTGCTTCTGGAAGCATTGCGTCTCATGTCTGAAAACGGCTGTTTCTCAATTTTGTTCATTTCCCCAATGTTTTTGGTGGGAGGGCAAGTCTCATACCAGTTACAGCAACATAGCTTATAGAAGTCCTTGATTAATTTTTAATGAGAGATATAAATGCCTTGTGGACTAACTGATCTATGTGACGTCAGATTATAGTGAGGGGCCCTGGGCGGCTCAGTAGGTTAAGCATCCAGCTTCAGCTCAGGTCATGATCTCATGGTTCGGGAGTTTGAGCCCCACGTTGGGCTCTGTGCTGACAGCTCGGAGCCCGGAGCCTGCTTCGAATTCTGTGTCTCCCTCTCCCTCTCTGCCCCTAACCCACTTGTGCTGTGTCTTTCTCTCAAAAATAAATGAACCTAAAAAAATTTTTTTTAGAAGAATTCAGATTATAATTAGAAGATGGGTCATCAAGCATAAAATTTTAAAACACCGAATTAATGGGTCTTTGTTTTTGGTGGATTTCCTCGTTGTAGGGACAGACATGCTAGGAGGACGGGCCCTGGAGCGCACGTGCATGGGGCCACCCTCCTGCCTCACGGCTTCCAGGCCAACCAGCCCTTTCTCTTAGCACCCGTTGCGGAAAACAAGTGGAGATTAATTTTTGCTGCTTATGACAGTAATGCCGTTGAAAATAATATATAAATCATAAAAAGGATGGAAAACTACCATAATTTCACTCGTTAACGTTGGCTGCCGTTCACATTTGGGTAAAAGGTAACTCCCGACAGCGCCCCTTCTGCCCCTTCTCCTCACCACGCGCTTGGGTGGTTGGATAGCTCTGTACATACTTTCTTCTGTTAGGATATTTATTCCACGGTATGTTTTGTGCCTCCTTTTTATGTTAGAAAACGTGTGTCTCTGCAAGTGCTCATGGCTGCGTGGTGCTTGACACATTCTAACTTCAGTGACCAGCCTGGTGTTTATTGGTGAATACGAAAGTTAACACGTGGACGTTTTATAAACAGTGTTAGAAATCAAAAGACAGACATATCTGAAGGGTTTTGGTTCTTTTGCCAAGACGTCCCCCAAGACGGCAGCCGCGTGTGCATTTCCTGTGTATCAGTCCGTCGGTTGACCTGTCTTCTCCCATCTGATGCCTGAAAATGGCATTTTGTTCAAATTTACGTTTATCTTTTATAAGCGTGTGCTGTGGTGTCCGCCTGTTTTTCTGTTGTATGTTTTTAGGGGTCTTTGTGTGCAGCTTGTGAAGCATTTGCATCAGGTTCCACTCTCCTTAAGTCTCGTCCACGGTTCTCATTTATGGTTTCCTTTGTCCCTTTGAAAGTCTACTGTATCTGTAGAGTGGCCTGCTGGTAATGCAAAAGTGATTCTTTTCTTTCTTTTTTTTTTTTTAAAGTGGTTCTTTTTTAAAATGGCTACTTATCCAGCGGGCTTTGGTGCTGATCACCACACGTGACACGGTCACGGTGCTCGTTATCACACGTGACGTGGCCGCGGTGCTGATCGTGACATGGCTGTGGTGCTGGTTATCATGTGTGACATGGCCGCCATGCTGATTATCGCACGTGACACGGCCACAGTGCTGATCATCACATGTGACACAGCCGCGGTGCTGGTCATCACACGTGACATGGCCACGGTGCTCGTTATCGCATGTGACCCGGCATGGTGCTGATCGTGACATGGCCATGGTGCTGATCATCACACGTGACGTGGCCACGGTGCTCATTATCACATGTGACACGGCTGTTGTGCTCGTTATTACACGTGACATGGCCGCCACGGCTGCCATTCCGATTATCGCATGTGACACGGCCGTGGTCATCACTCTTGTTACAGTGACAGTCTTATTGCAGCGGCGAATGTGTCCAGTCGGCATGTTGTATACCTTGACTTTGGACGATGTTATATGTTAGTTATGTTTCAATAAAAACAGTTTTTAAAAATAAAATGGTTACTGAGGCACCTGATGGTTCAGTCGGTTAAGCGTCCGACTTTGGCTCAGGTCATGATCTCACCGTTCGTGAGTTTGAGCCCCGCGTCGGGCTCTGTGCTGACGGCTCGGAAGCCTGGAGCTGCTTCTGATTCTGTGTCTCCCTTTCTCTCCGCCCCTCCCCTGCTCACGCTCTGTCTCTCTCTGTCTCTCAAAAATGAATAAACGTGAAAAAAAAAAATAAATTGGTTACTGCCTTCGGTTTTATGCTTTGAATGTTTCTACTCCATGATTCTATTTTCAGTTTAAAAACGATTCCCGCTTTACACATCAAATCTCCTATCCTTCTAGCATTTATTTTGAGTCAAGCTGTGAGTGGGAAATCAGACTTAAGGAAACAACTTGTTGACCAACGGCAGCAGTGCCATGTACTGAATAGCTCGCTATTTTTGCAGACACGTAAAATTGCCCTCACTCCGTCTCCGAGCTTTCCATCCCCGCGTCAGCATAGCAGCGCGCCCGTCGCTCCCTACCTTGGCCAGGTGGTGCGTCGTTGCCAACGTCGCCTTCCAGTCTGCTTCTCGAGCTCTCGCTTTACAGTGTCTTTTGCCACGTAAACGTTTTAAGCTTCCCATGGTAAATACGGAAACACGTTTTCCTCTATGCTTGTGGAGGCTCGGCTGTGATCAGAAGGCTGTCTTGCCGACTCGGTGCCTGTGAGCGGGCAGCGATGCTTGTCGTTAGCACTGGCGGTGTCATACCTCTTCAGGCGTTCCCTGCACGTAGCCTCACAGAGAAGGGAGTTGGATCCCATCCCGAAATCTGCGTGGCTGCGGGATTGTTGTTAGAGGGAGTGTCAGACGCGTTGCTTGGTGTCACGCGCTGTGAAAAGGCCCGGTCGTGCTGGGCCGGGGCCTGGAAATTCGCCCTGCGGTCTCCTCCTCTCTCAGCTTTTTCCCAGGCTCGCTCAGACTCCCATGTTCTGTCTGCTTTGCTGTGCTTTTCTTCAATGTGGCAAAAGACAGCTGGGCCGTCACCTTATTACTTAGGACATCTAGCTTACGCTTCTCATACTGTTTGCTAAAGTGGATTCGTTTCTGTCACGAGATGTGCTTGTGGCTTGTTGACTTTCTGATACGATTCGAGCCGATTGCTTGGCGGGTGCCACTATTTCTCTGTCGGGTGTTTGTCTTGTTTTGTAGCCCGCGTCCTCCGTAAACTCTCCAGGGTTAAGCGGGGGAGAAGCAGATCGCGAACGCCAACCGACCGGGAGGGATTTCTGTTTGCTGCCTGGCCCACGTGGGGGCCCCACCCCGAGTCTTGCCCGCTGAGTCTCCTTCGCAAGAATTCTCGAGTCACCCGCGTGGACGGTTGGGAACGCCTGCGCTAAATACTCATTTGTAGCGGCCTTAATTTTGCTAAGAGAGGTAGAAAGAAAAGTGTGAAGTTAAAACCTGTATTAGACAGAACGTTCCCGAAAGCAAAGCCAAACGTAAGGCAAACAAACGAGGGTACCTGGGGTACTGGTGTTAACGCAGAATTCTAGGAAAGCGGGTGAGCCGTGACGGAGGCCAGGGGTGGAATCGCCAGCCCTGCAGAGGGTGTGATGGGGCGATGGCACGGGCGTGTATGCGGTTAAAGGGCACACGGGTGCACGCGTGCACTCGGGAAAGTGAGCTTCCCCAGGTTCAACAGACTCTCACGAGAATTTGCCGGGCAGGTGAGGAGGGGCTCTCCTTCTGCGCCGTTGGCAGTTCTGTGTGTAAGTCGTGTGTCGGGAGAGGAGTTAAAATCCTATTGTGTCCTCATCTGTACCTTTGCCTGTCCCGTGTGCCGTGATCCACAGGAGGTGACATTTTGTTACGCTCAAGATCACAAGGATGTGCTCCTCATTTTTATCAGTGACCCACGTGTATACATTTCAAGGGCAGTTACAGAGTTGTAGCATGCGGTTCAGATAATGCTAATTTTAAAATTTTATGGTTGATGCACTTTGATAGAGAGTGCGATTAAGCATTTAAGTAAAGTAACGGTGTAGTAAAATGAAAGCATTTGAAGTTCTGTTATGACCGTAAAACCAAAAAGCAGTATATCCTAGAAAAAAGGAAAGCTTAACTGAATTTCTGGTATATTAATCAGTTTAAATTTGTAGCTTCATATAATTTGGCATATTTGTATAGATTTTTTTCTCGTAGGGAAAAAGCTCTAGTTTCATTATGGATTCAGGCAAGACGATTTGGTTTTTCCATTAATAGCTTCCCCATTAATACACTTCCCCTGACTGCCACTCACTTTGACTTTTCTGTGTCTCACGTGATGGATTTGGGGTTTGCGATGTCATCACGGTTTGTGACACCGTCAGTTGAGCATCCTGACACTAAGAAGAGGTGACCCTGCAAACCTTAGAGCTTTTCTTGCAGACCTGAGGACACCGCCAAGAATAACCTGTCCGGTTCTGTCGTATCCCCTGGTCACCCGATGTGATCAGACAATTACGGTTTGAACAGGCCGTTTCGCCCTGGCCGTGCTGCCGACCCTGCATAGGCAGGGTCTCTTCTCGCGGCCGCACAGGCGTCTAGAAGGCGTGCTTCAGGCGCCCATACACATTCGGGAAACATGTTTCTGGCTTTTGCGATCAGGCGGATTTATTAACAACAACGAGGTCACAATAAATCATGACTTGCTGATTTATTCCAAAAGATCTATGTAGCAGTAAACAACACCATTTACATTTAATTAGTTTTATTGAACGAAAGGCAATTTTATTTGTAATGAACCACATGTTATGATTAAGGATGTATTTTAATGACCTTTAAGTAATGCGAACAAATGTTGCCCTTGACCTAATAGCAGAGGCTTTCCTACATTATTGAAAACTTCAGAATGATTTTTAAATTATCGTGAAAAGCTTCGAATGACATTCTCATTATTGTGCCATTATTCAGTCATTTGATGTCTAATATACTAGATGAAAGGCATTCCTCTGAATGTTCATGTGCACGTAGAAGTGAGGATTGTTGCTGGGGTTGCTCTCGATCTCCATGTATCAGAAGGTAGTCTGTTGTACGCGAGCTTCATGTTTTGAAAAATATTTCCACAGCGTAATGCTGAAATGATGAAGGATTCCCAGAGGCGCCTTCTCCCAGGAGCCGCTTGGCTGCTTGCCTAGGCATTCTTGTCGTATCTCCCTAAGTCTACAATTGTGACACGATGCGTTTTTTTCTTGCGCAAACCAGCTTGACTTAATTAACTTGAAAATAACTTTCTATTAGTTAACACATACTCTGAGCTGCAGTAGCCGACCCGCTGTGGTGAGCTGCTGTGCTCACCCTTGATCCAGCGGAGCATCTCTGTTCTCGAGAAATGTGAAAATTCATGGGTGCGTGTTTTCCAGGCCCTGATGAAGGTATGTGAGTGAGCTTTCCCAGGTTCGGCAGACTCTCAGAAGAAGTTACAGGGCAGGAGAGGAAGGGGTCTCCTTCTGCCCCGTTGGCAGTTCTGCACCGGCAGGGGCCGCCCTCGGTGTCACAGGCAGAAGTGGCAGCTGTGGTGTCCCCCTCACCCTGGGGTCCGGCTCCGGGGTGTCCCTTGAACTCTGCAGTTGCAAAGGTATTTTCCGCGGAGGACCGTTTTGGTAACATTCTCAGAGTCATTTTGGGAGGTTCAGTCATGAGTCTCATCCCTCCGGGTGAGTTTGGAAGTGTCTCATTCCATCTAGCAAGCAAATCCCTTTCTGCCCCTGAGATCTAGAGTGGTTTCTGCTTCCCGAACTGATACGACACAAATTAGAAGAGAGAGGTTTTTCCCCCTCACTCACCAGCCCAGTGGTGGGTGGTCCGAGGCTGAGAGGGCAGCTCTGTCGCCATTGACATGTGACCGTCACCTGTGTCCCACGTGACTGCTCCCCTCCAGCCTCGCCAGCAGGACGGGAGGGCAGGGGCGGGGAGAGGGCCCGTGGGCCTTACGGCACACACACACCCCTGCTCCTCGTGCTCCGCCCCACGTGGTGAGAGCTGGAAAGAGGGGTGAGGGAGGGAGGGTCTTCAGTGGAGCCATGTGCCCAGCGAAAGCCTGAAAGTCCTGTCTTTAACAGGAGTCTCCGCCACACCGTCTCTTCCTTCCGTTTTCTGGTGAGTTTCTCTGATTTGCCGTCGTACTTCCTACTGGGCCGTGTGCACCGACACTTCACAGTTGGCTCTCTCGGAGGATTTTGCTGCCCTTAGAACAGGATGCTCCCTCTGGAGTTGTTATGGTTACCACTTGTATTAGAATCAGTTCTTTCACACTTGTTGTTCACGTAACTCTAGGCTGCTTGAAGATTTGTGTGCTCTCCACTCACCTGGATTAAAATTAAAGTAGGAGATAAATGTAAGCAGCAAAATAATATGTTTTCTAGAAATGAAAGAAGCCATAACATTTTAGACTGTTGCTTGTTTTTTGCTAAAGAATATTTTTCTTTTCTTTTCTTTTCTTTTTTTACATTTGTTTATTTTTGAGAGACAGAGAGACAGAGCACTAGTCGGGGAGGGATAGAGAGAGAGGGAGACTCCGAAGCAGGCTCCAGGCTCTGAGCCATCAGCACAGAGCCCGACGCGGGGCACAAACACACCAACTGTGAGATCGTGACCTGAGCTGAAGTCAGACGCTTAACTGACTGAGCCACCTAGATGCCCCAAGAATATTTTCTTTAAGCCCGCCAGTTGGGGCTCCTACTGGAAGAGGAGAGCTGACAAGCCTAGCTTAACTAGGTCTTCCGGGAAGAGAAGAGAGTAAATACGAATCTCTAATATATTTTAAGAAATCTGAGAGGATACCACAGTCTGAACAGAAGCTGCCAAAAAAGACCAAGTGGAAAGTGAGACCACTTAGAATGACACGACTGCTGAAGTAGAAGCAGGCAGACAGGACTGGAAGGTGAATTGTTCTGTGTCTCTGAGCGCGAAGGCCAGAGATGAGAAACACCCCTCGGTGACTGTCGTTTCCACCTTGGTCCTCATGCTGCCTGCGGTCATCTTGCGTGTGTGTTTTCTGTGACGTTGAGGCCAAGTCAGCAGGCAGTAAATCGCACATAGTGAAACTGCACACACTTGCACCTGTGAGGCCATCGCCACAGGCCGGAAAGCAAGTCCATAGCCCTCGTGACTGTCTGCCATCGCCTGCCGCCCTCGTCCGCGTCCGCGCTTTCAGTCTGGGCCGCCCTCTCGCGGCTTCTCGTCCGCCCGCCTCTGTCTGCAGACAGTCTGTCCTTACATCAAATGGAAATTCCTTCTATTTTCCACCAATAAATGAACAGTGTTACCCGTCTTGGTATTTATGTCCCCTCCCTCTGATCGGTCATGATGTTCAAGAGTTGTTTCTTCTCCTGCGCAAGGATGATTCTTCCCCACTTTGGCCACCACTGCTCTTCGGAGACCTTGGCCGGCAGTCCCCCCTCCCTCTCCTTTCCTGACCCTCCCTCATGGGCCGGGCAGCCGTGTCTCAGTTTTAGTTTAGGTGAATGTATTTAGAGTTGTTTTATTTTATCTATTGGATTTTCATTCAGCTCTTTCTCTTTTCCTACTCGCTGGAGATTGCAATACACACGTAACTAAAAGTGTCTTGTAAAAAGGTAAAATTGTGTCACCTGACATAAAGCGTGACAACTCACCCTGTCCTTTCTTCTGAAAGTGTATTGTGCCTTTTCTGCACGCATCTACGTTCATATGCATTCATATACTTTTTATATGCATTATATCTGCATGTAAGCTGTTCCAGTGTTTCACTTGTATTTTAAAGAAATAAGTGGAAAAACAGCATTTTTGTTTTCCTTTTGCTGTTTATCATTTCTGTTCTTCACCGTTCCTTCCAAAAGGCTGAGTTTCTACTGCATAACACTTCCCTGCCGCCTAAACAGTTCCCTGTTAATATTTCTTGTAGTGTATGTCTGCTAATAGTGAAGTCTCATTTTCATTGATCTGAAAATCTCTTTATTTCGGCTGTTTTGGTAAAAGGTATTTTTGCTGAATGTGGAATTCTGGGTTGACCTGTGTTTTTCCTTGTAGCACTTTAAATATTTTGTTCCACTGTCTCCTGCTTCCATTATTTCTAATGAGAAATCAGCGTTACTTTGATCGTTGTTCCTGTGTGTAATATGTCATTTTTCTCTACGGATTTGTGAGACTTTCCTTTCTTTGTTTTTTTGGCAGTGTGTCTTTGCTTTTTGATGTTGTTGTTAGTGTTGTTGTTATTGTTTTTTTGTTTTGTTTTGTTTTTAAATCTGTGTAGGGTTTTTCTCGGCTTCTTTAATCTGTCTGGGCTGTTAACATATTTAGCATGTTTTTAGTCATTACTTCTTCATAGGTTTCCTTCGTTCTTTCTCCACTCGTCCCAGGATCCCAGGCATAAGCATAAGCATAAGCATGTTAGACCTCTTGATATTCTGCCAGTGGTGCTGTGACCATATTCTTTTCTAGATCTTTTTCCTTTGTGTCTTCGGAGTCATTATCCCTTGATCTCTCCCTGAATTCACTGATTCTATTCTGTCATCCCCAATCTGCTAAGCCCATCTAATAAACTTATTTCAGGTGTCATATTTTTTTAATTCTAGAATTTCCATTTGGTTCTTTTTCCTTAAGTGTAATTTTTGTGTGTGTGCTTTGGTTTCACATTGATTATTCTTTAGGAGAATATTTTTCTATAAGTCTTTGAGATGTTATAATTGCTTTGAAATTCTCATCTCTTAATTCTGATCTGGTCATCTCAGAATTAATCCTTTTTTTTTTTTTTTTAAGTTTACTTATTTATTTTGAGAGAGAGAGAGGGTGCTAGTGGGGGAGGGGCAGAGAGAGAGGGAAAGAGAATCCCAAGCATGCTCCGTGCTTCTCACGAACTGTGAGATTGTGACCTGAGCTGAAGTCAAGAGTTGGATGCTTAACTGACTGAGCCACCCAGGTGCCCCAGAATTAGTCTGTTGATTGAATTCTTTGCTGAATACAGACCTTGTGTTCTTTTTTTTTTTTTTTTTTTAATGTTTTTATTTATTTTTGAGACAGAGAGAGACAGAGCATGAGCAGAGAAGGGGCAGAGAGAGAGGGAGACACAGAATCTGAAGCAGGCTCCAGGCTCGGAGCTGTCAGCACAGGGCCCGACGCGGGTCTCGAACTCACACACTGCGAGAACATGACCTGAGCCGAATTCGGACGCTCAACCGACTGAGCCACCCAGGCGCCCCCAGACCTTGTGTTCTTGTGTCTTCATAGGTCTAGAAATTTGGATTCTTTTTTCAGCATTTCTAATGACAGGTTGTAGAGATTCTGGATGGACTTATGTCCTTCTGAAGAGTGCTGTGTTTTGTGTTTGGTTTTGTTTTAAGTGGTAGTTAACTTGGTTGAAGTCGGACTCTGAACTCTATCTTTCCTGAAATTGGGGGCTGCTGGAAACCCACCCCGAGCGTGGGTTGTGTGGGGTCAGGATGAGACGATGCCAGAAGTTAGGGCCCCTCTGAGGCACTCTCCTGTCTCAGGTCCCTGTCTTCACCATCACTCTTCAGCTGCTGTGGTTGCCCCAGTCTTTGACCTCTGTCTCTTTTGGCTAGTCTGCGTTTTTCTGTCTAGATATGGCAGCCACGCTAAAACATTGGTTCTGAGACAAACCCAAAATAAAACAGGTAACAAAAGATGAATACCAGAACTCAAACAATGGTAAACTCTCTGTGTTGGGGGACCTTCAAGACCACCCCCAATTTTCTTATGGTTATTTATTTATTTTGAGAGTGAGTGAACACGAGTGGTGAAAGGGTAGCAGGGGAGGGAGAGAGAGAACACCACACAGGCTCCCGCTGTCAGCACGGAGCCCAGCATGGGGCCCGCCCTCACGAACTGTGAGATTATGACCTGAGCTGAAATCAAGAGTCGGATGCTTAACCGACTGAGCCACCCAGGTGCCTCAAGACCACCCCCAGTTGTTGGGTTTTTTTATGGTATTTTTTTTTCACTTTTAATTTTATTTTTCATTTTTTAAAATGTGTATCCACATTAGTTAGCATATAGTGCAACAGTGATTTCAGGAGTAGATTCCTTAATGCCCTTCCCCCACTTAGCCCATCCCCCCTCCCCCAACCCCTCCCGTAACCCTCAGTTTGTTCTCCATATTTATGAGTCTCTTCTGTTTTGTTCCCCTCCCTGTTTTTATATTATTTTTGTTTCCCTTCCCTTATGTTCATCTGTTTTGTCCCTTAAAGTCCTTATATGAGCGAAGTCCTGTGATTTTTGTCTTTCTCTAATTTCACTTAGCATAATACCCTCCAGTTCCATCCACGTAGTTGCAAATGGCAAGATTTCATTCTTTTTGATTGCCGAGTAATACTCCACCGTATATGTGTGTATATGTATGTATCCATTCATCCATCGGTGGACATTTGGGCTCTTTCCACACTTTGGCTATTGTCAATGGTGCTGCTGTAAACATGGGAAGACCACCCCCAGTTGTAATGATTCCCTAGGAGGACCCCCAGGACTCAGCACACAGTCCTCCTCATGACCACGATTTATTCCAGTGAAAGGACATGGGCGCAGACAGCCAGCTGAAGGACTCGTGGGGCGAATCTGGAGGAAGCACCATGCGGGTTCCAGAGCCCCTCCCAGTGGCCTCACGCGGGGTGGGCTGCACACCCCAGCAGCACGTTGGGAGAACACGTGTGAAACGGCCCTATCAGGCGAGCACAGTGGGGACTCACGGAGGCATGTGCCCAGATGCCAGACTCCCGGAGGGAAGCAGGTGTTCGGCATGAACCGGGTTTCCTGAACTCGGGAGGTTCTCATCTGGGAGTAGTGGGGACCCGCCTGAAAGGCACGTTTCGAGACCCCACCCAGCCTTGCGTGTGAGCAGGCCTTTCCCAAGTCGGCTGTGTTCCTGTCTCGGCTCAGCCCACCCCCTCGGCCATGGTGTCCTTCCGGGAGGAGCGCCAGCCATATCGCCCTTGGACCTCACGCAGCGGGGGGAGAGCAGCCGGCTCCCTCGAGAGGCCTGGCCGCGGCCTCTAGAGCCACGCGGTCCACCGTTCGCACAGCGTCTGAGTGGGAGACCCCAGCAGCCGCTGCGCTAGGTCCCGCCGCCCCTTTGAATCTCAAATGCCAGTCTCTGGCAGCGGGAGGGGAGGGCCTGCCAACAGCTGTGAGCGGCAGCCGTGACCTTACCCTCCCCCGTGCTCCTGCCCGGTGTCAGGGCCTCTGCTGGGCCACCTGCAGGCCTCATGTCGCCTGCCCAGACTTTGAGCCGGAAGGGTTTTATGCAGGAGGCACAAAGCATTTTTTACAGGAAAAATTTTTTTTTTTACATTTATTTATATTTGAGAGACAGAGTGTGCGCAGGGGAGGGGCAGAGAGAGAGGGAGACACAGAATCAGAAGCAGGCTCCAGACTCCTAAGCCGTCAGCACAGAGCCCGACGCGGGGCTCCAACCCACGAACCGCGAGGTCATGACCTGAGCCGAAGTCGGACGCTTAACCGACTGAACCACCCAGGCGCCCCAGGAAAATATTTTCATATAGCTTAATCCTGAAGACACGTTGTGTTTAGGAATTGGTCAAGAGGAAATCTGAATCTTCAAACCTTTTCACAGTGCCTTTACATGCCCCCCGCTCCCCCTTCTGTCCCCATCTTTTACTGGGGAGTGGCCCAGAAGAGACCATTCCCTTTCTGGGACAGTGACACTTAGTAATCAGACCGCCTTACTCTAATGTACACATGCAGGGGGGTGAGGGAAGTGGGGTCAGGCTCATGGTCCTCTGTTGCAGACCATGGCTGATCTGGAACGCCAACCACAAGTCAGCAGCGGTGAGATGTTCCCGAGACAGATGGGGCCGTGGAGGGGTCACCAGGAGGGGTGGGCCGTCCTCTTGGAGCTTTGGGCAGGGGTCACATGTTGGTACCAGAAGCATCTTGATTTCACGTGGCCCATCAGAGCACCGGCCCTTGATCGTGGGCAGCTCAGGCGACCCCGGCCCAGCCCACGCCCAGGTGGTTTCTGTGGCTAACATCCCTCCCAAGGGTCTGAATTCTTGCACCGGCTGCAGCTCCAGGCTGTGTTTGCGAGCCTCTGCCTGCATTCGGCGAGGCACTGCTCGTGCCATGGTCGGAACAGCCCTGGCGGACAGCGTCACATCCAGCTCGGAGTCCGGTGCAGGCACGTGGGGTCTGTGAATCCAGGCTTCTAATGATGCGACTTCCCGGCCGGGCCGTGAGAGCTGTGCTGCAGACCCGGCATCGGCCCTGCTCCGAGGACAGTTTGAGGGCAAGGTGGAGGTGCGCAGCAGGGGTCCCTCCGGCCTCCCTCCGTGGGGTCCCATCGGGAAGCCCACCCTGGTCAAAGGTCCACCGTCCACAGCTTTTACCTTCCTGTGCAGTGAGCTTGAGCCTGACGTGTTCCTGTGTGAGTGGCTAGTTTTCTCTTTTTCCACGAATTGTTTCCGTATTCACTGGGTTGTTGTATCAAACGCGCGTTTCCACTGCAGAATTCACCTTAAACTCAGAAGTGCGTTCGACTGTGGTTGAGGGTTTTCAGTTACCCTCAGGCGCCTGTGCCGTCCGCTGCTGCTGAGGAGATCGCTCACGGAACCGAAAGGGAAGCCAGCCTGCCTTCAGAGGGCGGCAGGGAGACTAGGTCTGGGGGGACGCAGAGGTGAGGGCACTGCCGAGGAGTGTGGGGCACAGCGGGCTGGGGTTCTGGGCCTCCTCGTTGCTGTGTCCTTGACATTTCAGGCCCGTCGTAAGGACAGATTTCTTAAGTTTCTGTGTAGTGTTGTACTTGTCCAGCTTTTTGATAGCCAATTAAGATTATATTTTTAAACACAAGTGAAATATCAAGAACTAAAAGACCTTTATTGGTTTACTCTGAAGAACTCGGCTGTACATAATCTACATTTGTGGGTATAACTCACCCACGTACAATATTATTTGTGTTCATGTGATTCGGTGTGAAAAATAGACTAGCACATTTAGATGGTAACAAACTTAAGATGTGTGCTTTGGGGTTTTGTCTTATGTGTCGGTTATATGTGGGCACTTTAGGGCGTGTGGAGTCACCACACAGAACAAAAACGAGGTCCCTCTCCCCTGGGCCGTCTAGTGCCCAGTGCAGTCAGAGTCCCGTGTGGGTTTTGGTTTTGCCAAAGTCCAAACAGACGAGGAACTTTCCAGTGTTGTAAACTCTCTGTGATCTCCCAGTAAAAACTGTCATGCACCATTAAAAACTTGAAATTTGTTTTCAACACATTTCACTTATTATAACATTAATAAAATTATATAGAGAGAGAGTTTTAAAAACTAAACTTTCTAAGTCAGCAGACATACCTTTATAATTGTCTTAAAATGAGGTGCTTAAGATGTTGTCTCTGGAGACTTAGCTATTTAAATTTCCGTGCTGCCAGTGAATGGAATATCCTAAACCATTTCTTTCCTACTTCAACCCCAGTTCTGGGAAAGTCGCTATGATGTGTGGATAGCTGAAGCCTTCCCGTACAGTCTTACAAATACAGATCATGGGGATGTGGTTCAGGCCCATGGGAGAAATGCAACACGCTCGTGGCTGTAAGGAAAGCAGTTGTGTACAGCAAATGCAGTAGCTGCTAAAGAAAAGCATGTAAACAAATCTAGGATTTGCTAGGTTGTGTTCTAAAACTTCTGCGGAGTTGTGAGCTTTACTTAAATCTCACTAAATTCTTTGGTACCCGCTAACTCCTAAATACTCACACACGGTCTGACAAAACTTCAAAGCATACAGATGGGAAGTATACCTTCGCCTTTAAACTTGGGCCCGTGGGGCAGCCGCAGGCGGTAAGGTGTCGTGTAAGTATCGCCCACGTGCTTTTGACACACACCTGTCATTAAGCAGCCAGCGGTGTGTTAGAATCAAGAGAAATGGCCACACCTCTGTTGAGCTCATGAATGATTTCTCTTAGTTGCCCTTCCATCCTGACCCGTAGAGTTGGCGCACGAAATGCAGGAAATCGGCCACCGCTTTTGATAACAATACATGACAAACGTTAGTTGGTGATTGAAAATTTTCCATGTAACTTTACTTAATTATAGTGTAATTAATTCGGATATTCTGTATTTCAGGACCTTTTTTCAATCAGTGCTTATGTTTATGCTCAGAAGCCACAACTGGATATTCACAGTTTTGAAGGCACCTTTACCAGGGTAAGTTAAGTCTTTTGTTAAATACAAATATATCCATCGTGCATACAAGTTAAAAATAGCAAACCTTACATTTGAAAGAGTACTTAGAGAATTAACACAGAAGTTTTGAACTGAAGCGGGAAAGCCTAGAGAATGTTTCCAGTTCTCAAATCTCCATGTATCCAGTCTCCGTGTGGGATGCGCTCACGACCGTGTTTCTGTTTAGCATATTTACTCTGGAAGAGGTCTTCACCCTGAAAATACTAGGAGTCAGTAAGATGAAGTCTGAAATTGTTATTTCAGCTTTGACTCTGTGTTATAGTTAATACACTAGAATAGCCACATCGTCGCCTGATTTTAGTAAGTGGGTGCGTGGATGGGCGTGTGCGTGTGCATTTGCTCACGTAGACGCGTGCGTTTCATTGAACTCCCTTTTCAGTATTGAGGTGTTTTACTCTATCTTGAAGTCCCTTCTCCCCAGAGAGTCCTATCCCCTATTTGATAGGATTTGGACGACTCAGTAACTTTGGATTTAGCAGCTTACACTGATACTATAAATGCCTTATAAAAATTAAGGGGTTTTAGTACATGACTGGAGTTTACTTTTAATTGGTGCAGTTGTTGTACAAAGATTTCTGTTGGTGCAGTCAGCGTCGTTTCATTCTTGGTCACACACCAGGTGAGCAGGTGTCCTTGTTGAGAAAGCACTTACTACGTGTCAGATGATGGGCAAATTATGGGAATGCAAACAGGCGTGCCTGTGGGGAAGATGGTCATTGTTCTGTAACTTTGTTATTACATGTGCTTCAGTGAGAAAAGCATGTTCGAAATGTTGGTGGAGACACATGAGGAAGTGTATAATGAGATCTGGAGAAAACCAAGATCTTTCTGTGTTTTTGCAAAAATATTTATGGAAAAAAGCACTTCTAGTTACAGACGAGTTGGCACATGTGAGAGAAAGCCTGATGAAAGGGCTTCATTAGCACAATAAATTAAGAGTTATTAGCTTAGCCACTGTTAATATTTTGGAAAATGATCTGCTGTCTTCTTTCCTGGTTCCCAGCTTGGTCTTGCTTACCGCTTGCTAAGGAATCACACCGAGTTCCGTGCGAGTGTGCGAGAGTGTGGCCGAACACAACCAGGCTGCAAAGCGCAGTTCACACGGTGCGTGGCGGAGTGTGGGACTGAGCGTGTGTGTGCGCGCGAGTGAGCGTGCGGGGTGGGGGAAAGAAGGATGGGGAAGGGCAGCCAGGTTCCATCCCAAAGGTCTGGTCGAAAGAAGGAAGAGGCCGTTTCAGGATTTCCAGCTTAGAGAGGATGACATTGGTGTTTGTAAAAGATCCCAGGCAGTCACGTGCATTTATGTCCCCCCGGCCTCCCCGGACCGAACAGGCCGCATGCTTGGGAGAAGGAAAAGACTGCAAACTGCACTTTTCTGTAAGGAGAGGTGTCCAGAATGGCAGGGTCTGCCCCAGAGCCAGGGCGCCACACGGGGGGTTGGTCTCGGGCTTTTGACTTCATCAAGGCCACGGTTCACCCAAGTTACGTGTACTTCGTGTGAATTCTGGCACGTTCTTGATACGCATGGTTCAACCACCCGCCTTCCGCTGTCTCCTTTGGGTGTTTCCAACAAGATTTTGTTTCACGCCGTTCAGATACGTCGTCACGTTCTGGGTTGTTTAAGGAGAAAAATTGTCATTCTTGTGTGCGTCTTTCCAAAAGGAGGAAAGAAAGAAACCGTGTTGAGTAACTGGTTTCGCCACCAGAAAATGGAATTCATCAGTTTAATTACTGAAGTATAAAGTCAACATTTGAAGAAGTGATACCTGCTTAGATTCCTTTTTCAGAGCGTGATACACAGAGGAAAAAATACACGCTTTGTATCAGCCTAAGTAACTAAATAAGAATCAGGGCAAATTAATTCACGTGCCCTGTGGCAGTGCGTGTATTACGTGCTTTGCTGCCTACGCGGAGTCTGGTCGTCGCATTGTGAGTAATGTCAGGATGGCCTCAGCTGCTCACTGTGTGACATTCTGAGTTACAGAAATGATTCGTGTCATTATTAGTGGCACAACTGATTTGCTTATTGTTCAGGACCAAGCAATTCTCTCTGAAGTTTAAGAGTTTAAAAGTAGCCAGTTTTGAAATAGTAGCAATGTTTGTGGGCCATTAACACCATTCAAGCTTCTTTATAAATACGTTTTCTGCTGTAATTTCTTAGAACCAGAGCACACGTCCTTGTTCAGGTCTCTTCCAGTCAAAATACTCCCCTTCTAAAAAGCAAATTTCTATTGTTTGCTAAATGCGGAAAAAACAGCCTCAAATGGTATCCTTTTGGTTTCTCCCTCCCCAAAGCAAATTTCATCTTGGCAAACTGTAACCTTAAGGAGGCGGAAACCCGGGGAGAAAGTTCCTCGGAGATCGTTTCTTTCCCATCGTCCCAATGTTTATTCTGTCTTGTGTGAGATTGGTAAAGAGCTATGTCTTACAGTAGTTCTCTTGATACTAGAAAAAGTTTAAAGTCCTTCATCGTTATCCAGAATTGAAACTGCATAGATACCGTGCTGTTCACGCACAATTGTGAGAGAAAGAGACTGGTGCGTTCACATGATTAGATAGTCGTGGAAACGTGGAGGGAGAGCCGGCTTAAACTTCTGAAACGGAATGACGCAGAACCTTTCTCTGCAGTTTAGGTAGATGGCCTGTGGTTCGTGCGGAGTTTTCAATGCCCTTACTCCTCTCGGGTCTGACGCAGCGGGGGACACCGTACCAGGCGACCGGCAGCGGCACGCGTGTTTAAACCTACCTCCGTCGTCGTCAGGGAGCCGGAAGGGTGGCAGACCGCTGCGGTCACACTGTGGTCCTTGCGCGGTCGCGGGCGGACTGGCAGCTGCAGGCGGGCGGCCTGGAGGAGGAGGAGCGGAGCCGCGCAGCAGAGGCCGGACGGCCGAGGGTCCTCACGGGCGCGCCTGGGGAGGGGCTCCGCGTTCCTTTGCTGTCTGACTTACTCACTTACTGGACCCATGGGGACGCCTGCTCCGTGCTCGGAAGGTCAGGGTCACCACCGTGGTTGCCTAGATAAGCATAGCAGTTGCCACGAGGCAGTGGAAATGAGTCAGAGTTCATATTAAAAAGTGTTCGTTTCACACCTTAAATGATAAGTGTGTGAGGCGGCACTTGGCAGGATTTATCCAGGTTATATGCTCAGTTTGCTCGGTTGTGGCTGAAATGCCTAGATGAACAGATCATTAAAGGATGTGCTACGTGGACCATATTTGGGAAGCAGGAATGAGACTAACAGTTTTCTGTCTGACGGTGCCTGTCAGAGTCGGATTCTGAGACCATCTCTGAATGAGTCGGAAGTCAGTCCTTCCAGTTCAGTTACAAGTTCAAGTACGAAACAGTTGATGCATAGACGCCACCTACTTCTCTTGAAAGTTGATGCTCTTTCCGTAAAATCATGAAGGTCAAAGGGAAAACTCCGTTTTCTTGGGCTGTTCATTTCTCAGGCAATTGTCATCTCTACTTTGAACGGCTACTCTGCTTATAAAAACGGGCCCACGTGGCAGCCTGGCATTTTCCTGTGGAAGAAACAAGCAGTGGCATTGGGGTACCCGAGGCACAGGGCTGGAATATGCTTATGGGTCGTAAGAACCCCAGGCTGCGGTGTCTCACCCGAGCGTGGGCTCTGCTTAGACACCCCACGTGTTTGAACGAGTCGAATCGAATGAACTCTCCTCTTCACACGGGGTGTAACTGAGGCAGCAGTAAATGCCCACCCACCTTGGCTCTTGAAACGAGTGGGTTGTTAGGAAACGGCAGCCACCTGTGTTCTGAACCCTGCACGGCACCCGGGTCTGGAGGCTGAGAAAACTTCTGTGTCCGGGGGTAGCTTTCTTCTTACGGTGACGTAAAGCAGTGAGGGGAGACACGGAACATAGTGCTCGGATCGAGGAGGCCGACCGGCTGCTGACACGTGTTGCTGTCGCGTGCCTGCGAGGCACCTGTGGGTGGAGCCCCGTCCCTGGACTAAACTTAAGTCCCGGCATGTCACCTGACAAATATTTGCAGTACTAGGGGACATATTCTGGAAACTGTTAGGTTGGTTTAGATTTTGTGCCTCACGAATAAATCATAGAATCGGTTATATTAGAGAACCAAATATCTAGGAAGTATATTCCGTGTAATTAGCAAAATGGCCAGAATTTATATCACTTCAAAATGGTTTGATCAGTGAATAGAAGGAAAACACCACTAGCATAAACCTCTGTTTCTTACATTCATTTTGTTTGTTTGTTTATTTTTTGAGAGAGAGAGAGAGAGAGAGACACGGACGGAGTGTGAGTGGGGGAGGGGCAGAGAGAGAGGGACACTAGGAATCCGAAAAAGGCTCCAGGCTCTGAGCTGTTAGCACAGAGACCGACCTGAGGCTCGAACTCACCAACTGCGAGATCATGACCTGAGTCGAAGTCGGACACTTAACCGACTGAGCCACCCAGGCGCCCCTTTGAAAATTTTAATTTCTTTCCTCCTTCCCAAATAATTTTGATTTTTTTTAACATTTATTTATTTTTGAGACAGAGAGAGACAGAGCATGAACGGGGGAGGGTCAGAGAGAGAGGGAGACACAGAATCCGAAACAGGCTCCAGGCTCTGAGTGGTCAGCACAGAGCCTGACACGGGGCTCGAACTCACAGACCACGAGATCATGACCTGAGTCGAAGTCGGATGCTTAACCGACTGAGCCACTCAGGCGCCCCTTTGAAGATTTCAATTTCTTTCCTCCTTCCCAAATAATTTTGATTTCTTTGTGATCTTAAGGTATATCCCTACAGCAGATTATCAATTTTTAATAGAAAGCACTTCTACAGAGAGTGGCATTATGTAAGGGAGACAGACAGCGCTCAGGATGGCGGAGGACCTGTCACTTCTTGGAGACATACAGGCAGTTGGCCACCACACTGGACATCTTCCCTGTGTAACTTCTGGGTGCAGGGCTGTGGACTTCTGTAACTCCCTATTCTGGAATGTTCCATAGCCAAAGCTACAAGAATACTTTATAGACAGGGACTTCAGATTAAGGGGAAAAGATCCCAGATTTTAGACAGTTATTTTAGGTTTTGAACATAAACGCGAAAATATAAAGATCACTGGAGCGTGCATTACTGCTGCCGTGACTGTGGCGCGTGGCTGTGCTTGACAGCCACGCGTGGTCATTGCTAACGTGCAGCTTCAACTTGAGATTTGGTTCGATGGAAAGTCTCTGGTGTGATAATAATATTAACGAGAAATTAAATACAACTGTTGCCTTTACAGAGAGACACATACATGTTTTAGTTTTAAAATAAACCACAGATGGGGCGCCTGGGTGGCGCAGTCGGTTAAGCGTCCGACTTCAGCTCAGGTTACGACCTCGCGGTCCGTGAGTTCGAGCCCCGCGTCAGGCTCTGGGCTGATGGCTCAGAGCCTGGAGCCTGCTTCCGATTCTGTGTCTCCCTCTCTCTCTGCCCCTCCCCCGTTCATGCTCTGTCTCTCTCTGTCCCAAAAATAAATAAACGTTGAAAAAAAAAGATATAAATTAAAAAAAAAAAATAAAATGAAATAAAAAAATAAAATAAACCACAGATACACTTTTTCTCCCCTGAGTAGACATACATTTGAAAAGCATAACCCGTGTCCTTAGCGCCAGGCAAGGAGAGTTTATTTGGCCACACCTACTAAATAAATGTCGATGCGTTGATTTATAATACATCTGTGATAATATTTTACACTTTTCCAGGAGTGCTGTGGTGTTATTAAGTTACGTATTATAAGATTAATTTTAGTTTGCTCTCTGGAGAAATGAGAACATATAGTAGTTTAGTGAAAATTTTATATTACTTTATATTGAAGTTAAATATCTGAAAAATGAATTCATTAAAGTAATTTTTTCCACTTGTAATTTCGTTTTTAAATTTCCATTACTTTTTGTGATTTTTTTTTCATTATCTTAAGGTAAGATACACATAACATTAAGTTTACCATCTGACGCACTTTTAAAATTGTTTTGAGAGAGAGAGCGCACACTCAAGAGAGCACACGAGTGGGGGAGGGGCAGAGGGAGGGAGAATCCCAAGCAGGCTCCACGCTGTCAGCGCAGAGCCCGGTGCGGGGCTCGAACTCACAAACCACGAGATCACGACCTGCACCCGAATCAAGAGTTGGACGCTTAACCGACTGAGCCACCCAGGCGTCCCCCCATCTTAAGCGTTTCTAAGTGTACAATGCAGTGACGTTAGGTAGGTTCATAGTGTCGTGCAGCCTTCACCACCATCCACCTCCGTGTGTTTTCATCTCGTAAAACTGAAAGTCTGTCCCCACTGAACACTAACTCCCAGTTCCCTCTCCCTGCAGCCCTTGGCGACCACCATTCTCTTTTCTGTCTCTGAGATGGTTTTGGCTAAATGCCTCGTGTAACTAGAATCCCATAGTATTTGTCTTATCGTGATGGGCTTATTTCACTCAGCATCATGTCCTCATCGATCGAGAGTTGGATGCTTTTGTCCTATGTTTTCTTCTAAGACTTTTGTTGTTGTAAGTCTTACGTTCAGGTCTTTGATTCGTGTTGTTATTTTTATATGTGGTATTAGGGAAGGGTGGCTCTACTGTTTGGCAAGTGGATATCCAGTTTTCCCAGCATCATTTGTTGGAAGACTCTTTCCCCAGTGTAAGGTTTTGGTACCCTCACCAAGAATTATTTATCCGTATGTGCAAGGGTTCATTGTATTCCATTGGTCTTCGTGTTTGTCTTTATGGCAGCACCACAGCGTTATGGTTACTGTAGCTTTGTAGTAAGTTTCAAAATCAGGAAGTGTGATTCCTCCAGTTTTGTTCTTTTTTTTTTTCCTCCAAGATTGTTTTTGGATATTGGGGTCCCTTGGGGTTCCATATGAATTTTAGGAGGGTTTTTTCTATTTCTGAAAAAAAAATGTCATTGGGATTTTGATGAGGGATTGCATTGAATTTATAGATCACTTTGGGTAGTATTGACATTTTCACAATATTAAGTCTTCCAATCCATGGACATGGGATGTGTTTCCATTTATTTATGTCTTGTTTACATTGTTTCAGCCGTTTTGTAATTTTTATTTTATAGGTCTTTCGAGTTAATTTCTTTTTTTTTTTAATGTTTTATTTATTTTTGAGACAGAGAGAGACAGAGCATGAATGGGGGAGGGGCAGAGAGAGAGGGAGACGCAGAATCCAAAGCAGGCTCCAGGCTCCGAGCTGTCAGCACAGAGCCCGACGTGGGGCTCGAACCCACGGACCGTGAGATCCTGACCTGAGCCGAAGTCGGACGCTCAACCGACTGAGCCACGCAGGCGCCCCTCGAGTTAATTTCTAAATATTTTATTATTTTTGCTGCTAGGAGGAATCGTTTTTATAATTTACTTTACAGATTGTTCACTGTGAGTGTATATAAATGCAAGTCATTTTTGTGTGTTGCCTGTGTATCCTGCTACTTTGGTGAATTCGTTTGTTCAGTCAAAGAGTTTTCTTGTGGAATCTTTAGTGCTTTCTACTTTTAAGGTCATATCATCTGTAGACAAGTAATTTTACATATTCTTACCCATATGGCTTTTATTTCTTTTTCTTGCATAATTGCTGTAGCATGAACTTCGAGTACTGTGTTCCAAAGTGAATAGATACAGTGAAGGTAGGCATCCGGATGAAAAGGTTTCAGTCTTTTACCACCTGGGGTGATAGTCTCTGTGGCCTTTTCATGTATGGCTTTTATTTTTACTTTTTAAATTTGTTTATATAAATTCAAGTATAATTAATTAACATACGGTGTAGTATTGGTTTCAGGAGTGGGACCCAGTGATTCAGCACCTACATGTAACACCCATGCTCATCCCAACAAATGCCCTTAATATGGCTTTTATTTATGTTGAGGTAGTTCCCTTCTCTTCCTAGTTTGTTGAATTCATTTTTCTTTTAATCATAAAAGGGTATTGAATAGGTGCTTTTTCTTCATCAGTTGGGATGTTCATGGGGATTTTTTTCCTTCATTCTGTTAATGTAAGGTATGACATTGATTGGCTTATATTTTGAACCAACCTTGCATTGTGCTTGGTCATACTGTACAATCCTTTTAATATTTTGCTAAATTCTATTTGCTAGTATTACAAGATTATTGCATTAGTGACCATAAAGGATATTGATCTCTAGTTTATTATTCTTGTCATGTCTCTGTCTGGCTTTGGTACCAAGGTTGCACTGGGTTTATAGAGTGAGTTAGGAGATGTCCCTCCTCATTAATGTTTTGGAATAGTTGGAGAAGGATGGAAATTAGTTTTTCTTTAAATTCTTGGTATATTTCACCAGTGAAGTCATTGGATCCAGGGTGTTTCTGTATCAGATTTTTTATTATTGATTCAGTCTTTTAACTAAATGTAGGTCTCTTCTCATTTTCTAGTCATGATTAGTGTTGGGAGGTTTCGTGTTTCTAGAAATTCACACATTTCATCAAATTTCTTGGCACACAGGTGTTAACGTATTCTCTTATAATCATTTTATTAATGTAGAATTGTAGCGGTGTCCCCACCTTGGTTTCTGATTTCAGTAATTTGAGTAGTCTTCTTTTTTTCTTAGTCCACCTAGCTAAGGGTTTGCCAATTTTGTTGATGTTTTCAAAGAACCAACTTGTGGTTTCATTCATTTTTTTTGAATTTTTTATTTAAAACAAATTTTGTTAACGTTTATTTTTGAGAGAGAGAGAGCGCAGAGGAGGGGCAGATAGAGAGGGAGACACAGAATCCGAAGCAGGTTCCAGGCTCCGAGCTATTAGCACAAAACCCGACGTGGGGCTTGAACTCACGAACCAGGAGATCATGACCTGAGCCAAAGTCAGACACTTAACTGACTGAGCCACTCAGGCGCCCCAGCCTTCATTCGTTTTTTAAATTGTTTTTCTGTTATTTATTTCATTTGTCTCTGTTCTCATCTTTATTTTTTCCTTCCTTCAGCTAGCTTTGGGATTAGCTTATTCTTTTTCTAGTCCCATAATTGTAAGGTTAGGTCATCGATTTGAGAGCTTCCTCTTTTTTAATATAAGCGCTTCTCGCAGTCAGTTTCCCCCTTAGCACCACTTACGTTGCACTTCGTAAGTTTTTGCAAGTTGTACTTTTCAGTACCATTTGTGTCTAAGCATCTCTTAATTTCCTTTGTGATTCCTTCTTAATTCATTCGTTGTTTAAAAGTGTTTAATTTCCACAATTTTGTGAATTTTCTGTTACTGATTTCTAACTTTATCTCATCGTGGTGGGAGTAGATACTTCGTATGATGATCTGTTGAGACTTCATTTGTAACATAAGGTCTGTCCTGGGAAACGTCCCGTGTTCACTTGAGAAGAATGTGTTTGCTATTCTGGGTGGAGTGTTCTGTATGTCTGTTAGATCTAGTTGGTTTATTGTGCTGAGTTTTCTATTTACTTACCTGTGGCTGGTGGTTCCAGCCATAATTGTGAGTGGGATACTGGGGCCATAATTGTGAGTGGGTACTGGGGCCACGATTGTGAGTGGGATACCGGGGCCATAATTGTGAGTGGGTACTGGGGTCTCTAACTATTACTGCTGAGCTGTCTGTTTCAATACTCATAAATTCTGTCAGTTTTTGCTTCATATATTTTTATAGTTTTTGTTAGATGCAGTTTATAATTTTCCTGCCCTATTGAACATTTAATAATATAAAATGTCTCTTGTAACCTTTTTTGATTTGATATTTATTTTGTCTGATATTCCTGTGGCCGCATCTGCTTACTTTGCTTACTATTTGCATAGAATACGTTTCTCATACTTTTCACTTGCAACCTCTTTGTGTCTTTGGATGTAAAGTGAGCCTCCGCACGTAGACAGCATAGAGTTGGATCATGTGTTTTTATCCATTGTGCCAATCTCTGTCTTTTGATTGTTGAGTTTAATCCATTGATACTTGAAGTAATTACTGAAAAGAAGGGACTTCCTTCTGTCATTGTTCATTTTTTTCCCACATGCCTTGTGGGTTTTTTGTCCCTCATTTCCTACATTACTGTCTTCTATTGCATTTAGTTGGTTTTTGTAGTGAAACGTTTAAATTTCTCATTTCCTTTTGTGTATATGCTATAGCTGTTTTCTTTGCGGTTACCATGGGGATTACATTTAGCATCCTAAAAGATATAATACTCCAGTTTGAATTTGTACCAACTTACGTTCAATAGCATACTGAGGCTCTGCTTCTGTATGGCTCCTTCCCCTCCCTTGTGTTTGCTGATGTCACACAATTACCTCTTTATGTGTTCTGTGCCTAAAAGCATAAGCTAGTAATTCTCCTAACACCAGCCTCTTAAGTAATGTAGAAAACAAGATTTGGAAGTACAGACCAAAGTGACAATACTAGCTTTTGTGTATGAGTTTCCTCAATTGCATACAGAACAAAAAGGGCAGCTACCAACCACGTTATGATAACACTTGCTTTTATAATTGCCTATTAGTCTTTATTGGGGTGTTACTTCTCCGTGTATGTTCCAGTCACGGCGTCCCGTCCCTTCCCTGCAGGGCCGCCCGGCACAGGTCTTGCGGGAGAGGTCCTGCGCTCACACGCTGTCTTAGCTTTTGTTTGTCTGGGAAGGTGTTGATGTCGCCCTCACGTTTGAAGGACAGATTTGCTGGATCTAGGGTTCTTGGCTGACGTGTGCGTGAGTGTGCGTGCGTGTGGCTGTGTCTGTTTTCGAGCACTTTGAATCAGTCAGCACACTGCCTTCCGGCCCCCCAAATTTCTAATGAAAAATCTGCACATAACCTTATCGGGGGCCCCTTGTGTGTGATGGTCTGCTGCTGCCGCTGCCGCTTTTTTTTTTAAACTGCTTGCAAGATTCTCTCTTTGTCGTTGTCTTTTAGAAGTTTTGTTCCAACGCGTCTCTGTGGGTTTCTTTGAGTTCATCTTGCTTGGATATGGTTGAACTTCTGCAGTGTTTACATTCCCGTCTTCCAGCAGATTCGGGGTGTTTTCACCCATTGTTTCTTCACGTGTGTTCTCTGCCCTTTTCACTGCGTCCTCCCCTTTCAGGATCCCACGATCCGTTTATGGGTTTGGTCCCTGGGGCCCCACAGTCCGTCAGGCCTGTTAATTTTCCTCAACGTGTTTTCATTCTGTTTCTCAAACTCGGTCCTTTCTGTTGCTCTGCTTTCGGGTTTGCTGACCCCCCTGCCTCATCACATCTGCCGTGAATCTTCAGGGAAACTGTCTTTTCAGTCATTGGACTTTTCAGCTCTTAGGTGTCTTTTGGTTTCTTTTGGGGTTTCCGATCTCTGTCGATAATTTACATTTTGTTCACACACTGTTTTCTTGGCTTTCTCCGCATCTTCATTTCTTGGAACCTATTCGGTACTTTTCTTTTACAGTCTTTGTCTAGTGTATCTGACGTCAGGTCTTTCTCAGGGATAGTTTCTCTTGATTTGTAATTTTTCCTTTTAATCGGCTGTCATTTTCTGAGTTGTTTTATTTATATTTTTTAATGCCTTGCTATTGTTGAAACTGTTTTTTTTTTTTTTTTAATATAGTAATGTGGTAACTCTAGAAGGCAAAATCTCTCCCTTCCTCAGGTTTTGCTGGGTTTTTAGTCATTATATTTATTGGTTTATTTTAATTATTACAGACTGTCTCTGTGCCGGGGGTCAGCCTACCTTTAATGTCTTCTCAGGTCTTTTCCGAGCCTTTCCCTGGGCCTGCACGGTCACTTGCTGGTTTTTTCCCCCCCATGGGTGCAGTTGTTCTGGAATGTCCTAGTCTTTAACGTGTGGCTCCCAAAAGGGGAAAAGTGGAAAACAAAAGGGGGATAAGAGGGCACTTATCTCCTTGAAGTCACTCGAGCTGGAGCTGGAGGGGTGACAGCAATGGCCGCCAGCCTCTGAGTCCGCACCTGTGTGGTCAGAGCCTGGCCTCCTGCCGTTTGGGGGACAGGGTCCTTTTCGTCCACCTGGCTTCTGCGGGCTGCTCCAGAAACACGTGCCCGGCTGCCTGCCCCATGGCTGGGGCGCGGGACGGGTAGGTGCTGCTGTGCTGCGAGCTGGAATGGACCAAAATCGACGACTTCTCCCGGACACGTGGCAGGCCTCGGGCAGAGTCCAGAGTTCCAAAGCAGTCCCATCACACAGGTTCCGCCCCTGCTGTTGTCATCTGGGGGGGGAGAGATTCCCGGGGCCCCTGCTCTGCCGTCTTCCCAGAATCCCCTGTCTAAAGTCCCTCACTGTTCACTTTATTTTGCAGTGCGTCCCAGCGCTCAGTAAGTGCGCCGGCTTGTGCACTCGGGTTTATCACTGGATATCTAACATGAAAAAGTCGCTAACTTGCCGTTTTCCTCCTTTTCTGTCTGAACAGGAAGACAGTGACCCGCCCATTCACGAAAGTCTCAGCATAGAAAATACACTGTGGGCGAACACCATTGTGGCGTCAGGTAAGAAGTAAGCTCTTACGTTAGCGTGGACGCTCACACACGGGAGATTCTGCACAGTGTCTCTGGAAGTGCCTGTCCCACACGGGGACCTTAACAACGTGCCCTGGGGGCCGGGGGCAGGCCCTGGGGCTGTGCGTCCCAGGCCAGCGCTGGCTGTGGCCCGTGTGCCACCTGGCACGTTCAGTCTGAGGGGCAGGGCCCAGAGCCGCCGCGAGCAGTGTGCCTGCCCTCTGTGCCTCGGGGCAGGGGCGCTCTGCTGGCCGTGACGACTCTCTTCGGCAAGCCTGTCGGTGCCCCCGGGGCGCGTGGTCCTTACCGAGAGGCGGCGGGGCAGGGCCCGGGGTGCGTGGTGGCCTCTGAGGGATCTTCCAAGTCCTCCTCAGTCATCCGCAGAATTCATAGGAGGCCACTGTGGTGGGTTGTCTTTCAGGGAGGAAAGTATTAGATGAGGCAGGGGGGACCTTGGGATGTAGTTCATGTTGGGCCTTTGGGGGCCAGGGTAAAGGTCCTTCACTTTTTTTGAGTGAAAGTGGAAGATGTTGGAGTATTCCTAGTGGCTGAACAGAAGGTCACCTAAATTTACGTTTCGGAAAGTGAAGATCTCTGGAGTATTGAAATCTAAATGATGATCAGCTTTCCAGAAAAGTAGTCGACTTGCCAGTGGTGAGTGGGACTGAATCTGAGAAGCAGGAAGCCTGAAGGATGCTGGTAGGGGTGGGGAGGCCAGGACGCGATCAGGGGAGGGCTGTGTGTCTTACCTGTGGCCCGACACTGGCCGCCCTCCTGTCTGGGAGCTCAGTCGCTCTTCTGGTGGTTTTGTAAGAATCCCTCTCAGGGCCGGGCGCCGGTGATGCAGCGTGGGGCGGAGTGCTTACGGGTCCTGGCCTCGGGCGCTCACGGGCAAGGAAGAGAGACTCTGCTAAAGTGAGGCCGCCACGTCAAGTTGTGTGAAGTACCACAGGGAAGGAGAGGGTGCCCCAAAATCATAGACGCCTCAGTCCTTACCTGGTGAGAGCAGAGCGGGGGCTTAGATTGAGGAATAGACCGGTGCAGCGGGCGAGGGGGCGGAAAGGTGTGGGAGGATTCTTGTCGCACCCGCAGCCTCTTGAGGGCCTGGTGCCCCGTGGGCCGAAGAGGGTGATGCCCGCGTGCCTGGCGCATGGAGAAGAGACGGCCACACACGCAGGGCGGTTCTGTGCGCGTGTGCGCGAGGGCCTGTGTGGGCACGTGTTCACCTTTTAGGGAATGGAGGGTCAACCGGGACTTCGCTATACACATGTCCCAGAAAAAGGGTGACGGCATACAGGACAGTTTTCATAGAAATTCCATGAGCTGTTTCAGGATTTTCATACTGATGGATTGTAAAAATCTTCTCAAAATAAAGAGAAAGAGGAAGTAAGGATAGCACGCGTAGGAGAGATTCAGGGGGTGTAGGCCAGGTCTTGGGCCGTGTAGGCTTCGGGGAGGGGAGACTCACGGTGCGTCTGGAGTCACCGTGGAGGGGGCACCGTCACCAGGAGAGATCTCCAAATCCTGTGCTCACGCTTCCTCCGCATGGCTGTTTCCTGTTCACCTCACTGACCCCTGAGGATCACCCAGCCTCACCTTGTTCGTCTCGCTGCACGGGCCACGGACTGTGGCTCAGAGAGGCCCACGTTAGCGTGGTCACGCGGCCAGGCTGTCGCAGGGTCAGGATTTGAATCCAGGTGGCTGTCCTCCACAGCGGTCACCCTTCAGCCCGTAGCATTTTATAGTTTGTAGACAAATATTTACAACATACCACACGTTAGCTAAGGTTGGTCACGGATTTTACATTTTCTCTGTCTAGAGTTAGGTTCTGTTTTGTTCCTGTCATATTGAAGACACTCTTCTTAAACCATTCATTTTATTTGATCCTGTGTTTCCTGCATATTGGACTGTGGCCTGTCTCCCCACAGACAGAGAAGCACCCGACCGGAAGGCTCGTTCTCTGTACCCGCCTTCCTGCCCTCTCTCCAGGTGACCTTTCACCGGTGGCCCCTGCTTGTGCACCCTGGCGGTGCACGCATTAGGCATCAGATACGCTTGCCGTCCTGAGAACCGTTTCTTGCCCCATGATGTGCAGACTTCAGTTTGCCCGGGGTTATTTTGTCTTCCAAGAAAGTATTTCTGTCGCTCTAAAACCATCCATTCAGAAAAATTTAAATAAGACACATCTAATTTTAATTTGTGTTTGGACATTTAAAAAATGCAAACTGTTTTCATTAATTTGAAATATTTTAAGACATCCTTACCTTAGTTTAAAAACCTTAATAATGTGAGCAATTAAGAGCTCGTGTCTTCTTTATAAATACTTGATTACAAGTTGAGAAGGAAAGATTGGAATTTTTTTAATCTTATTTTTTTAAATGTTATGTGTCAACGGGATTCAGGTTGCCTCCTGTGTGAAGTGAACACAGACCTTCCTCCCCGGCCCTGGGGTCCTGATGCGTGGGGTCGAGGACTCGAGTTAACAACACAGAGGACCCGAGGACTGAGGGTCCCACAAGAGGGGCAAACACAGATGCTCATGGTGCTGCCCTCTTCTTCCCCTTGTAGGATTCATAAACATCATTTCTCCAGAGCACAGTCATGTCCCAGAGAGCGGCCGTGGTAGCCAGGGTTGAGCACACTTAACTGCCAAGAGCCTGGAAGCAGAGATGTGCGTCTGGGGCAGGGCTGCTGGGCGTGTGTGCAGACGGGGGTCTAAGGTGACCTCCCCCCCTCCCCGGGGCAGGGCTGCTGGGTGTGTGCGCAGATGGGGTCCTGGATGACCAACCCCCCCCCCCGCCCAGGGCAGAGCTGCTGGGCATGTGTGCAGACGGGGGTCCAGGGTGACACCCCCCCCCCCCAGGACAGGGCTGATGGGTGTGTGTGCAGACGGGGGTCCAGGGTGACCCCTTTGGATATGAAGTAATTCAGTGTCAAAAGAATTTGGACATATATATCGTTTTTGGTTTTTGGTTGTTTCATTTTTCTTGGTAATTTTGGGCACGGCGATTTCTAAAACTAGTCCTCATGACAGATTAGAAATTTGAAAATCAAACCTGTCCCTTTAGCATGCATAGTTTGTGAGGCTCCTGCTGCGGAGAGGTTGGTGGATTAGAACTGGGGTGGCAGGAGAAGCTGTCCCCTAGGGTCCACTGGAGGGACCCGACCCGGAGAGCTCTGGTGTGGGTGCGCACGACAGCGTGGTGGTGAAGCACTGCTACAGCGGGGGGACCGCAGGGACACGCCAGCACGCAGTTCATCGCTCCCAGCGAGGGCTGGGAGTTGCTGCTTCTCAACCTTGCGTGTCATGGGGCGGCGGTCTTGGCAGCTAGGAGGTGGGGGAGGCAACTCTGCCCTCCCTTCCGGCCCATCCGATCCCCACCCCACCGACTGTGTGCACAGCTGGTGGAGCCCAGACCTGGTGCGGGGCACAGCAGCAGCCGCGTCCCTGGCCTCGGTCTCTCCGTGTGCATCCGGGTGGGGTCTGGCACCTGGGTCACCAGCACCCTCCTCGGCCGCTGGCCGGAGTCTTCGCCGTCCCCACCATCCTGGGCACGCGGAATCGCTGTAGCGGATGGGCAGCCTGTGCTTGGGGGTTTGTGGAGACGGGTGCCGGGAAGGTGGTTTTTCACACTGACCCGGCAGGTTCCTGACTGATAGTGCACAATGGCTCTCTGGGTCCGTCTGTCTCTACGACATGGGATCCTTGTCAGACTTTCTGATGCCTGTGCTCTGTTGTGTCCCCTCCCTGGTCTCATGATATCCCCTTCCCCACATGCACACTGTTGCCACGTATACAGGGCGTATGCGACCTCTTAGCCCATACCGGTCCGTAACTAGGTGCCATTTGTCAACGAGAGTGGAGGGTCTTCCAAATACTTCGTGCTGATTTGAGTAACGTTAGCAGTCAGAGCGCATGACAGGCTCAGAAGAAAATGCACTCCACACGGAGGACTCATTTCTGTTGAGCATGAAATGAGGTAACACACACGAGAGCCTTCGCCAGACTTGAGTAGATTATGCAAGTAAGATTACACGAGGACTCTGTTAAATACTCACCACGTGTGGGGGATGTGGCCCGCAGACTCCCGATTCTGTGCGAGGGCTGTGTGTGTCTGATTGTGTACGATGCCTGTGTGTGTCCGATCCTGTATGGTATCTGTGTAAATCTGAGTGAATTGTTCCTTGTTAGCTTTCACTATTTCTCATATTTTGATGCTTTTAACTGTGATGCCAGCCTAGAGTCAACATTGCTAATAATTTGTCTGGATTTTAGGACAGGTTTTGTAGCCTGATTAATTTTTTTGTCCTGAGACTTGTTTGTTCTGCTAATATTAAAAATAATTTTGTAGTTTGTCTTGTTTTTTTGTTTTGCTTTTTTAACATTAGCTTATTTAACGGTAGACACTTTCATTTTTTAAATTTTTTTCTTAAAATTTTTTTTTAATGTTTATTTATTTTTGAGAGAGACAGAGACAGAACACGAGCAGGGAAGGGGTAGAGAGAAAGGGAGACAAAGAATCCGAAGCCGGTTCCAGGCTCTGATCTGTCAGCACAGAGCCCGACCCGGGACTTGAACCCACCAAATGTGAGAGCATGACTTGAGCTGAAGTCGGACACTTAACCGACTGAGCCACCCAGGTGCCCTGTGATATTAGACACTTTCATATTTTGGTTAAGTTAAACTTGATGGGCAAAAAAGGGAGAAAATCCTGATCTGGTTAGATTGAGCCTTTGGTTCACTGACTAAAGAACGTCTGATGTGTTGGTTTTGAAAGTCCCTTCCGGTCCGGTCGCACTGTGTATGTGCTGTGTCCCCACGCGCTGCGTACAGGGCTGCTGTCCGAAGCGTGTCTGGGTAATACCGTGGGAAGGTAGCCTGTGTGCAGTTTGGGCCAGCCTTCATGCTGCACGGGGGTCACTGTTTTCGGGACACGGTAAATTCGAGCCTCACAGCTTTCTGGATGGCACACAGTTAAAAGCGGGAGCGGGGGCGGGGGGATGCTTATTTTCAAATAAAAATGTGTAACCTCTGCAGATACGACCACTGAGGTCCTGTGCCATCTCCCGCCTCCCTGAGTGCTCTGCGGAGGAGACCAGTCGCAGGGTCGCGCGAGTAACTTGCAGCTTTCTGTTCGCGTGCACCCAGGGGCTCACTAAGATCACGTGCGCTCCGTGGCCCCTAATGACTCGCGACATTTCACACGTTACAGTAGCGTGACGTCACAGAGTTTTTGTATCACCGTCGTCTCCGTGAGTCCTGCTCGGCAGCTGCGGACGTGACCGTCCCCTCACCTTAATCGCTTCTCACCGCCAGAACGCACGAAGACCAGAAAACTGGGAATGTAAATGATGCCCGGCTGCAGTTTAGAAACAGACTTGAAAGGGCTTTCGTTTGACGTTGCGGAGGCGAGTGCCTCTGAGCCTTTCGGGGGCTGTTCCAGGGGTGTTTCTTCATTCTTCTGCCTCACGCTTGACAGGCCACAAAATGATCGCGTGCGCTGAGGAAACCACACCTCCAGGGGACGTGAATAAAAAAGACTAACGATATCCGCGTTCAAAATCAAATAATTTGTGCGTAATTGTCTCTCACTGC
This sequence comes from Acinonyx jubatus, assembly GCF_027475565.1. Lineage (NCBI taxonomy): Eukaryota > Metazoa > Chordata > Mammalia > Carnivora > Felidae > Acinonyx > Acinonyx jubatus. The sequence goes on from NC_069392.1 coordinate 91,608,730, forward strand.
TTTAATTGTATCTGTGCTGGAGCGTCAGCAGAGGCTCCGACTCGCCGTCCTGCCCGAGCCCCTCATGCGGGGAAGGTGGCTCAGCCAGTGCCGTCCGGGGGTGCGGGTCCCGGGACGCAGCCTCTCCTCACGTACCTCCGGCACCGGCAGACGGGAACGGATGAGGGGCCACCCTTTCCCTTGATGGCAAAAAGCATAGTCGTACATTTTCTAATGTGCGTAGGCATTGCTTGAGGAATCGTTTGAGTTGTATGTTGAATGGAGTTTGTTTTTGAAGTTGAGACTAGACTTTCCTGAACTAGCCCAGTCAAATATGCTGTTGGATAAGTTTATATAAAATTAAGTAGCGAATAATATTTTCCATCAAGACCGTTGATTAGAAAGTGTTCTCTGTGCTCACTCTGAGGCCTCTCGGTAAGGACCGCTCTCGTGTTTTTGCAGGTACTGTAATAGGTGTTGTCATTTATACGGGAAAAGAGACTCGAAGTGTAATGAACACATCCAATCCAAAAAATAAGGTAGGCTAGATTAAGGAGCGGCTGCTTTAATGACTTGATTTTCCCTTTCAGTAAGAAAGTGCTGCGCTTCTGAAGAGCTGGTTTGCTTGGGCTTAATATATCCTGTAAAAACACACTTCCAGAGATGGTGGTGATTCCAGATGTGAACTGTCTGTACTTGTGTCACAGCATGCTCAAACTGAACAGCTTCCGACAGTGTCTTTTCTTGCTTAATCAGAGGCGTTTATGTCTCTTAAGTTTTCTCTGTTGGACGTATAATTTGCCTGTAATTTGATGGTTAATTGTGGGTCTCTTAAATTTATTTATTTTATAATTTGTTTTAATTTTTTGTCTCGATGGTTCATTTTTAAAATAAAAGAATCTATATTAACATGTTACAGTATTTAATTTGATAGTATGGCATGGTTAAACTTGTTTTATTTAAGTTACTTTCATCGCATAAGAAGCATATTGAAAATCAGATTTTAGTTTTAAAGACTGCTCGATTATATTTCTAAATTGATTGTATTTGTTATATTCCTAAAATTATTATTTATGTAGTCAGCATGTGTGTGTAAGTTAGATTGTAACAAAAAGTTTGAATTGTTAGCTGTTATTTGGATAATACATGTTGTATGTGCTGATGCCTACTTTATGAGAAGTTCATGCTAACTGTGCATTTTACTCATTTTTATTTGAAATATAATTGGAGGTGTGTCTAAGAACAACAAAAAAAACCACTTCGTGGATTCATACCTTGCTTTGTGAGTAATAGAAAAAGTTAACTTTCGTTGGAATTTTTAGTACAAAGCAACAGAAGTGAAATAATTCTTTGAGGAGATATTTTAAAGGATAAGATGTGTTTCTTCTTTTCTTCTTTCTTTTTTTAGCTGAATACTGTTTTAAAAAAATAGTTAACCCTTCTGGAGCACCTGGGTGGGGCTCAGTCAGTTGAGCATCAGACTCTTGATTTCGGCTCAGGTCATGATCTCACAGTTTGTGGGCTCGAGCCCTGCGTAGGGCTCTGTGCTGACAGCGTGGAGCCTGCTTGGGATTCTCCCTCTCAAAATAAAGAAATAAATGTAAATCAATAAAGTAAAACAGTTAACCCTTCCAACATTAGGAAGGCATCCGTGACCCTCTGAATGTCTCCCCGTCTGCCGTGCAGCAGAGCGGCACTGACGGCTTCAGGTCTGGAGGGCCCTGGACTCCACCAGGGCCACACGAGTCATCCTGGTGAGCTTGAAGAACACTGTGTCTGTCAGGACTCCCAGATGGCTCTGTGTGTGACACATCGGCTAAAGCGAAAGAGAAATGTTGTACTACTAGCATTTTAGTGTAAATTCTGGTTGTGATAACCGGGAGAATTATGCTTGTCGATTATGTTACAGCTTTGCACTAATTTGAAGAAATCAGAGTCCTTAATTCCTCAGTAGAGTTAAATTTATTTGAGAATAAACTATTAAATTATCGACAGAATCGCATGCATACGTGCCTATGTTTCCTGGGAAGTACGGTGATCTTTTTTCTTCAGTAAGCAAAACTAGAATGTTCTAGTAATGCGTGTGTGGGTCGTAGGGTGTGTTTTTTTCCTTAATCGTTTTGCTTTTAGGATGAATATTGAGGGCAAATTCAATTTTAAATATTAAGTTTTAAAATCTTAGAAGTTGTCCTGTCATTTGACGTGACTCCTGTCTCCGGGCACCTTATTCTCTGGCGCGGCTTACATTCTGTCCCCTCCCACCGTCCCCGTGCGCAGCTCGCTGTCCACGCGCCTGTGGTTCTGGCTCACGTGCTCTTTTCCGTGGGTGTTGACGCGGGGGCAGTCAGGCGACCTTTCCCGTTGCTGCCTGCGGTGAGGAGCTGGCCCAGGGTTTACTGGTCAGAGTCGGTGCTGCCACCAACCAGCTCTGTGGCCCTGGGCAAGTGGCTGGATTCTGTGTCTTGCTAAGTAAACGTCCCCCGACATTACTGTCTTCCTGTCAAGTGAAGTGTGCGCTGTGAACGAGTGCCATGCTTCTTCAGCCCAGCCCTCGTCGTCAGTCCCGAGATGCTCACTGTGCAAGCAGCCGTGGGGCGCTCTCCCCGACGCCGCCACGCCAGGCAGCCCGGGGACCCCTGAGTGCCCGTGTGCACAGCCTTCTGCCGCTGCTCCTGTCCCTCCTCCTCCTCCCCCCTCCTCCACCTCCTCCTCCCTCCTCTTCCTCCCCACTCCCTCCTTCTTAAAAAAATAGCCTTCTAAGTTTCCTTGGTGTTAATGCAAAGTATCTATAAAACGAAGGGTGGCTTTGGCGTTTTGCAGAATGGGTCTCAAAACGCTGCCCTGCCACTTGTCAGCCTCACGTGTGGAGCAAACGTGCTGTCATCGGCTGGCGCCTTTCTGGTGCTTAAGTCAGCCTTCAGGGCTCCCCTTCCGGTGGAAATCAGCGTAACCGTGATAGCCGAGGCCGAGGTGCAGAGCCGACACGCGGCAGGCGCTGTGGACATGACGTCATGAGTCCGCACAGCCCTCAGAGGGAACGGTGTCATCTGGTTTTAGAGCAGGGACATCGCCGTGCGGAAGGCTGCGCCTGTCAGCGTGGGGCTCGCTTCTCCGTGAGGGCGCTGAGGGTCACAGAGCTCCCATGTGCTGTGAAGACACTTCTGTAAATCAGGGCGTAGGAAGAAGAAAATCTCTACGTTTGCGTATGTTATTAAGTCTTTCGAAGCGTTAAGTGCCAGGTTTATAAGAGAAAACTTCAGGAGACGTTATGAGCGTGCTACAGTGGGCAAAGAGGAGCAGCTGTAGTTTCTCCAGGGGAAGCACTGACCCATGCTGGAGGAACGGGTTCGGTGACACTCAGATGCCTGAAGAAAGGCGGACAGAAAGTATCGTTCGCTGTAAGACACTGTGCGGAGAACGTCCCCGTGTTCCTGGACATCTTAGACGGCTACTGGAAACAAGGAACCCCTTCAGAGGCAAGCCGGATCGTGTACCCGAGTGTCCCTCTCTAGGGAGGCACACTGCCCGTCATCGTCAGTCCCGGGGCCACCCTGGGTGCGGCGAGCGTGCGGGGCGCCGACCCACGCGGCGATCGGCGGAACTTGACCGTGCCACTCGTGACGGCAGAGTCGCCGCAGCTGGAAGGGCGCCTTGTGAGCCCCGTCTCTACGTCGTGCCGCCACCCAGACCGCCCTGAAGCCACGGCGGCCGCCTGCGACCGAGACCTTTCTCCTCAGGGCGCGTGACCGACACGACAGCCGGCGGTCCTCCCGGCCCCTCGGGGAGCCTCCTGGACACGGGCTTCCGTGGCACCGGGGTGGAGGCCCCGGCCACGGCGGGTTACCTGCTGACTCCCGCGGCTTCCTCCGGGGAGGGGTGGCCCCAGGAGGGTAGGTGCCCTCTTCTCGGGGAGAAGCGGGCGTCTCGATGGCCTGGTACCGCTGGCTGGCCCGGCGTGGCTGCGGATGAGAGTGTCCGGGCCTCGTGCGTACAGGGCAGACCAGACGAGCCTCCTGAGACCCCGCACAGTGCGGGCGGGGAAGGGCTGACGGAGGAGGGGTGCCAGGAGGGCAGGGCGGAAGCGGCGGGGGGCGGCCAAGAGCCACGGGAAGGGACTAGCGCGTGCCCTGCCGGGAGAGTCCTGCGGGCGTGGGGCCAGACGCTCGGGCCGGGGCACGGGGCCAGGACGTCGTCCATTGCGTTTCTCTGCGGTGAGAAAATGCAGAGCTACCGGTGCCTTCCATGGAAGGAGAGCGGCGCTCGGTTGACGCAGGAGAAAATGCAGCGTGTGGGCCGACGGTTGTCAGGGGCAGTGACTCCAGTGTGGAGAGAAGGTTCTCTCGGCTTCCTGGGTGCGGAGGGGCGCGGTTCCCCTCTCGCTCGGGGGTGCGCTTGCCCGCAGCCCTCAGGAGCGAGCGGAGACAGGCGCGTGCTCGCTTGTGGAGCTGCTTCCAGCTTCCCGGGTGGAAAGCCCCGCACGAACGCCGTGCTGGCGGAGGGAAGGCCAAAGCCAGCAGTCACCACAACGGAGACGGTGGAGAGCGGGACGCGGGATGCGACGGGAAGCCCCGGAGGACCCGCGCCTGACGGTGAGGGCTCGTCAACTCCAGAGCGACGTAAGGAGCCCCCTGCTGGGAGTCAGGTTAGTGACAGAACCAGTAAGGAGGGTGTGGCCTTCTCAGGCCTACGGTCAGGAGCCCTGGTGGCCGCTCTGAAGTGCCAGATCGTGGGCGGGAGGGTCGGGGGGTACAGGGCTGACAGCAGCCTCCCAATGAGGCGGACGTGTGGCCAGCGTGCCGCAGGCCGTGATCCACGACGTCACAACCCTTCGTCCCCACGGCCCGGGGCCCTGCCCCGCACCCCGCAGTGTCCCGCTGGCTCCGGGGACGGGAGTGTGACTTCCCCACGGAGGTCAGACGGGCCTGTTCACCAGCATCTGTGCTCCTGGAGCCACGTGTAGGGACGCCGGCTGTGTAACCACCGTGACGAGCTGCTTCGTCAAACCTGTTGTTGACCTTGTCCTTCTACCCGTCTCCTGTTGCAAGCCTTAAGTGGGCCGCTTCCTTTTGTCTTCGTTGTGTCTATTCTTTCCTCTCTAGCTGCTTCTTAAAAAGGAAAGCTCTAGCAGAAAAGGAAGGCGCTTCTCCTGGGGTCCCAGAGGCCACCACTCTGTCCCAAGTATGCGTTTAGAGAAACAGAAATTCAGGCAGCTTCTCTAGCTGCTGCCTCAGCCACCTGTCTTACTCTGTGACCCCTCTGTGTCCGCACAGCCTTCTTCCGTGGCCCAGCTGAGCGGCGCAGGGTCGGAGACCTGGGCGTCCCCCGTGCCTGCACGGAGGCCGCCCCGGGGATCCCCTAGATCTCCTGAGTCACAAGCAGGGAGACGCAGCCTCGTCTGGGGGCCGTGACACAGGCCGCCTTTTCCTTAGCGGTCGTGACAGGGAAGAGAATTTGTAGGCAAGTTAAGCTACAACCAAACCCACTTGCTGACAAGTGGCCCACTTTAATGAATCCTTTTGAAGTGATCCTTGAAATCTAAGTTGATAATTTTATGTAATCAAAACATACAGCTTTATGAATATTACGAGGGTTTACCAGAATACTTTTTAAGAAAACGTAGCACGTTTTATCCAGACACGGGGATTGACAATAAATCCCACCAGATTGTCAGATGGAGGAAACATCTGAGGTAGAGAGACGTTCTCCTGGCTCCTTTTCAGGGTTAGCACGCTTCCTCCCCCGCACTCACTGACGGCAGGTGCAGAGCAGGGAGGTGGGGTCTACTCAGTCTGAAATGTTTTTTTTATGTTTACTTATTTTTGAGAGAGAGACACAGTGTGATTGGGGGAGGGGCAGAGAGAGAGGGAGACACAGGATCGGAAGCAGGCTCCAGGTTTCCAAGCTGTCAGCACCGATCTGAGGCAGGGCTCAAACTCATGAACCGTGAGATCCCTACCTGAGCCGAAGTCAGATGCTCAACCGACTGAGCCACCCAGGCGCCCCTCAGTTTGAAATTTTTATCTTAAAACTTTGAACAAATCAAAAGTTTTGATTACTAAGTACTTTAATAATATTTGGTGAAAGTTTAAATTACAAGGAATGCAACTTGAGTAATGGACTGTGCTATAAAACCTAGCTTGAGACATATTTAATAAGATGATACTTGATTACATTTAAGACAGAAAAATTCTTCCAGGAGGTTAAGAAAAATCAATTGTGACAGGTTGCCATTTTCATGCCATTCATAATAATAAGTTGCTCAGAGCAAAAGCATCCAGGATGAGGCGATAATACAGATTGCTTCAAGCAGTTATTGTAGTCCCTCGGGCATATTGATTCGCGTTTCTAATAAAAAGATGCTCTCCGACGGCTCACTGACAGACAGACAGGTGATATGTGCCATTATGTGAATTAGAGCCTCTTCCCTGCATTGTTGTCGGGCGTTTGCAGAGAACAGAACAAAACAGGACCGGCCAGGCTGCACTTTGCAGGGTGCGATACCAAGGCTGTTCTGCAGAACACTTTTCTTACTTCAAAAAGGACAGTTTATTAATATTTTAAAAGTTGCTTTGACCTACATTAAGACGTTACGATAGAATAACTTATTTTTCTCTTTTCTCATGGCGATCAGTGTGCGATCAGTGCACCCCTTAATTTGTTTCATAGTTGCCCTCTTGAGGAATAAAACATCTTTGGGTTTAAATACGTGCTAGCAGTGCGATCACGTGCCTCACGAAGGCGCTGCGTGTTGTTGAGCACGGCATCGTGGTGGATCTCCGTCGAGCTCCGGGAATGCTGTTTTGGATAGCTGTTATTAACATTAACAAGCCGTGGTGTTTGAAAGCCTCCTCGGGAAAAGATTAACTAGAGGAACCAGTAGCTCAGCGGCGTGCAGACGGGACCCCGGGTGGCTCTCGGCGCTCGGGCAGTGCGCTACACCGCGTTCGCCACACTTGTGTGACTGCACACGTTAATATTACAGCTGCTCACAATTAAAAGTTGTGTTTCTTCATCAGCAGTGTGAATGTAAATAAACTTATAATTTCAGGAAAGCAATAAAGAGGCAAAATGCTAAATGCTTCGAAAGCAGTCCTAATGATAACATCTGGGACATAATGCTCTATCAGAGTATGCAGCAAATATCTACACCAGAAAACCTGGATTTAGTCCCTAAGTTCCTCTTAAATATGAATCTGATTATAAAGCAGGTGTTCTAAGTAGGAACACAAGCCTATTTATCATTTAAAATAAAATACATACTTGGTCTCACTAAAGAGACTTAGTTGGACACGGAGTTCTCAACGAGGAGGGCTTCCTCTCATTTGTTGTATGTTCAGTGAAAACACTTGACTGTATTTTGTCATTTCCAAGCCGTATTGGTTAAATTCTTCGTAATCAAAATCTTAACAAAGAAGTAGAATTCATTCAAGAAGCAAGTAAGCGTTTTCATGATTGTTTTTGTTTTTTGAAACCTGGAAACCTTATTCCGAGGCCATAAAAATGGTTAGAAGCTTCTGGAAGGTGTGGAGCCTTGTATATCACGCCGTCTCCATCTCACTTTGTGTGAGCTTGCAAAACGGAGCCCTTCCCCCGGGCCATCCTGAGGGGCTCTGAGGGGCCGGTGAGGGGCAGGCCCGAGAGTACAGGGCCGTCGTCGAACTGGAGGAAGGTGGGGTGCTGGGGGGCAGCGCGATGTCCCCGTTGCTCCAAGAAGTGGTGTCTTCTTCCCAGGAGGGCTGTGTCACCATGCGCGCAGTGGGGTGTAGGCGTGGCCATCCTGGGTTGGGAACAGGTCACGTGCGTGGAGCGTGGCCAGAAGCAGACTTTCCTGGGCGGGGAGTCCCAGCCGGCTCAGCTAGGAGGGAAGGTCGTTTGGTTTCCTCTCTGTGCCCTGGGAAGGCCGACTGTGCAGTGTCCTTGGCCCCACCTGGCTCCTCAGAGCGAGAAGCCCATCTGGGGCCGGGGGGTGGGGGGGCACCAACCGGCCAGCACTCGGCAGGTCCTGTGACATGCTTGTCCTCGGGGCTGGCCCCTTGCGTGGGGCGCCTCCAGCTCACTGCCAGCGACCGAGGCCCTCCCAGACAGCCGGCCCCGTGTGGGAACACCCCCCTCCCGGTGCTCCGCTGGCCCCACGTGGGAACACAACCCCCTCCCCCCCAGCCCCCCGCCCCGCCAGTCCTGTGCGGGGATACCCCCCCCGCCCCCATCCTGTGCCAGCCCCACGTGGGGACCCCTGTCCTGTGCTGGCCACCCTTGCGGTTTCGAGCCTCTGGCACAGCTCCTGCCACACTTGCTGAGCGATTGCACAGCTTTCCGAAGGAGCTGTTCATTTCTTCTCCCTCCATAGTTAATTTTTTCTAAGTGATAATTTTTTTAAAAATACTCCTCAGAAGCAAATCTTAAAACATCTGGTTTCAACTTAATTGTCTTTTAATGCATCTGAAAATGTACTTGGATGCTACTGTTTTTTAAAAATTTGAGTTGTTGACGTTAGAGTAGCAACTGTACCAAAGTTTCTTTTTTTAAAACCGCGTTAACTAAAACATGTGTATGATAAATTTAACATGAAATTAAATGGCTTCTTTTCTCCTCTGTAATTAGCAGTGTCAGCTAATAATTACCTTTTGTAAAACTTTAAAATATATCGTGTGTGAGTGAGTATGAGAGCTTTCCCACTGTGATCACACCAGACGTCTCTGAAAGGCTTGTTTTTAAACTGTGTAAGACCATCAAAATGAAAACTTTTTTGAGGCCTTGAGTCAGAATGACATTTTCAACTCTTGTCATTTGAACACAGGACACAGAAACTTGTGGGGGATAAATTACACATCAGACGTTCCCTTCTTACCTCCGGTATGGATTGAAACTGGTGTGCCAGCGCATGTCCTTGTGGTGCCTCCAAGAGGCAACAGGAAAAGTTTTAAGCGAGCCCAAAACATACAAGTTGCGGGTTAATTAGTCTCTCCCCACAGTGAGCGGAGCCTTCCCGGGGCGAATATTTAGGGCGCGTTAGTTGAGATTCTTACTGTTTGGTGGCGGTAAGTCACGGTTCGAGGCGGCGTCTTGGGAGAGCCTGTCGGGCACTTCCCGTGTCGTCAGCGACCCGTCCACTGACCTCGGGACCATGCGGGCCTGGTCCCGGCGCGGACTCAGAACCGCCTGCGCCGATCCTGAGCCTTAGGACAGACGTGACCCGTTGTCTGTCTGCCGGTTCCTCTAGTCCGCGAGCTTCTGCCCGCAGGGACTGTGCGGGTCTGCGGGTCTGTGTGTCCCCGGCACGGGGTTCGTGCTCAGCAAACGGGGGAACACCCGTGTCACCTGGGGTAACGCTTGTGTCCTTGTCTGTGTCACGTTGCTTCCTGCCCTCCGAGCTCCTCAGACGCAATAGATGTGGGACGGTTTACACTGGGAGCGAGAAAGAGCGTATAGAGGTGGCTCTCTCGAAGGTTCTGTGGAGCATTTGGGGGGGGGGGGGGGCGTGTGCACACGTGTGATAGAGAGCGGGGCTGCCCAGCTGGGTAGCAGAAGCGCTGTGGCAGGTGCCCGGGCAGGGGAACGGCTGCAGGTGAGTGCACGGCCCTGATGGCGCTGGGCCCCAGACCCTGCCCTTCGTACCCGACTCTGTCTTTCGTGCCCGTTCCGGGATCGTTATCTGTTCTGTCCCTGAGTGGCGCGTACACCCGAGCGCCTTCAGCCCCGTGTCTGCCCCGTTACCGTAAAGCTGTCATTTGACATACACTGTTTGTGCTCTCTGCCGCAAAGAGACGTTCCGGATTCATCTTGTAGCTTCTTTGCCCCGTCCTGGGTGCAGTCAGCAGAGAATGGTAGTTGGAAGTCAGGGTCCGGAGCTGGGTGTGCTCGTGGCTGTCGAGATGCGCCGTACCCAGGCCCAGGCATCGGGCAGAGTAAGGAGACGGACGGACGCATGGACAGGAAGATGGGTGGATGGCTGGAGAGATGGACAGATGTGGGCACATCCACACACCATGAAGCCTGTTTTTATGTACGTATATGGATTACCCTGAGTTCAGACACACTTCCTGCTTCAGTTCAGGTCCATAGGGTTTCTTCTAGTTTTCTCCTTCCGTGTCGGAACTCCTTTCCCTGAGAGTGAGAATGTGGTTGTGGCTACCTCGATGCATTTACTTACGTGACCAGTGCCCACACTTGCCGGCTGCACCCCTTTCCTCCTGTTGAACTCCAGCATATCTGGGCCAGCCCATCCTTGCCTGTGTCCTTCCTCCGTGGGCTTGGCCCCAGCCCCCCACCTGGGCCTGTGCCCTCGTGGGGGACTGGGCCACTCTGCTCGGGCACATTCATGTGTGTTGTGTTTCGAAAGGGCGGGGACACATGAATTATTCTCCAATGTTTTTTTTTCACTTTTATTTCATTTCTTGGGGGCTAAAGCCATTGCTTATTCGTTTTCTAGACCTCAGCCCAAGCGTATAGCGTGTTACATGTTCAGTGCATCCTGATGGAGCAAACAGATGAGTCAGTTGTTGAGAGAACCGATAGAAGATGTAGTAAACACTTAGAGCATCATCCCGAGAGCCTGTAGGTGACTACAGGATAGTACTTGTCTTTGATCGACGTAAGAGGAAGTGCTCACTCTTTGAGACCGACTGCGACGTTTCTCTGGTGAGCAGGGTTTTTAGTTTTGGCATCTCCGTGGTCCCAGTCTCCCGTGTCCGCCTAACAGGTGTTCTTGCTGTGGGGCCTCCCTCTATCCACGGAAAGCCCTGGGCAGGCACGGGCACGAGGCCTGATTGTTCATGTGGACCCCGACCCCCACCCCTGCTCCTGCCGAACAGCGGTCCCCGGACCCTGGGCAGAGACGCTGCCGAAACCACGTCCCTCCCCTTTCTCCGTCTGCCACTCCAGAATCCAGTAAACCGGACTGAATGCGAATCGCCTTTTGCCTCTGTTACTGCTTGGGATTCGAAATGATAACGGTGTCCTGAAAGAGATTACAGTCGAAAGAGGGAATGCGGCGTGGATACGTTTGTCTTCTCTTCCCCTATATTTTACAAATAGTAAACCCTCGATAAGTAATGACTTATTTGAGGTAGGAGTTGCTGTGTTGACATTAAGGATAGTTTTGTTTTTTTGTTTTTGTTTTTTAATATTCCAAATTAAGTGACTTCAGAGTTAATGAACAGATTCGGGGAACTAGGCCTGGAGCCCAAAGTTAGGTCTTCAAGCCACAGAGAGGATTCCTGTTGACCTGGCTGTTGGTGCGGGTGCAGCCGCACGCCCGCCACTTGTCTTCCCCGCGGGAGTGCGTGCGGCTGGGCCGCGTGGCTGCGGGACACAAACCACGTGCCGTTGAGAAGCAGAGAAGGAGACGAAGGTCACATTGCTACATAAAGTCCATTAACCTGTGGGGACGAGCGGGCTGCATGTGACATGATTTAGAGAGGGATTTATTGTGTTTGGGTTGGGTATTTAGTCATGCGAGCGACAATTTTCCTAAGTTAAAGTCAATAATTTGTGTTTTTATTACAATTCATAGCCTTAAGACACAGACATGGTCTGAAACCCCCAACACAGAAAACAGAATTTTCATAATGGACCCTTTTAATATGTTTTTAATTCCAAACAATATAAAGAAAAATGACTACTTCCAAGTTGTAATTTCGGGCTCAGATGATGCACTGGTTCTGTCCTTCAGATAAATGCAGATGGCTTTGCAGCAGCTTGACTCCGGGAGAGCGCACTCTCAGCCTCGTTGGCAGTCAGGTCAGGTTACCAAAGAGTGCACTCTGGATTCTAGAAGAATATCAGATTGAAAAGTTCCCTCACGTTCCTTAATTGGTCCCGAATTCCTACTCGAGATCTGTCCTTAAAGCTTGGCTGTCTGCATGAAGAACCGTAACGATTGCAACGATATTTAGGGTTGCTAATTAACACCAGTCAATAAGTAAACGGGCTCTTGCACATCTTAAAGTGTCTGTGTCATCGCACAGTTTCATTTAATACACGTTCCGAATCGTTTTAAGGACGTGTAATGTGCCAGGTTGTGAGTGTGCCGTCTCTGTTTTGACGCTGACTCAATACGTTGGACGGAAGGGGCGGGGGGAGGGGGGGAGGGTACGCAGGGCCTGGGTCTGTTTTCCAAGTGCCACTCACCGTGCTCTGGAGGGACAGTCCGCATGCAGGTTTTAAGAGTGAATGAAGAGCAACTCCATCATTTCCCCTTAAGGAGAATCTCAGTAGTTCCAGAAGTCTAAAAGTGTTGTTTCGCTAGCGTTGCAGTACTGGCTTCTGTGGTGAGGTGGGAGGCCTTCGGCTCCTGTCACCCTGGCGTGTGGGGAGGGGGGGCCCGGCCCACGCCTGCTCGTTGTCGGCTCTGAATCTCCGTTAGTTTGGTCGTTGGATGCAGGCCGAGCTGTTGGCTGCTGTTATCGATTAATACGAAGTTGCTTCTGCTTATACCTGTTTGCTACCAATTCACCTTACACGTTTCATACTGAGAAAGTGAGCATAAATGCTCAGGCTGTATTTAGTGCCTCCCGGCTCTGCTGAGAACTGCCCGGAGTGCTGGTAACTTGCCCCTTCGTCATTGGCGAACACTTGTTCTGTACAACAGGTGCTTCTGGAGGGAAGGAAGTACATGGGGACACAGACCCCCTTCCCTCAAGGAGCGTGTCGCCCGCCCAGTGGGACACACGTTAACAGACCTGGCCGTTACAGTCTTGCCCGTCGTCGGGTGTGTGGGGAGCACCGAAGACGGGCTCTAACCGACCCGGGGTTGTGAGGGAGGTGGGGCCCGGAGGGGTCGGACCCGAGGAGGGGGCCACAAGGTCGGGGACGTGCCCTGGTCCCGGACCAGGAGCGACGGGGTGCTGTTGGTGTGTGTGTAAGGAAGGGGCGGCAAGAGTTGTCCTTGAAGACACGCTCAAGGGCTGGGTCACCCAGGGCCCTCTGTGCCGCCGAGGAGGGCTTGACCCACACCCCCGACCCAGGGCGGAACGAGCTGAGGGGCGGAGGTGTGCGTGGTGCGGTGGGTTGTTGTGCAGCTGTGTGCAAGGCTGTGCCAGAGCGAGGGGAGACGCACGCCAGACGGCTGGACGCAGCCGGCTGGACGGCACGCGAGTGAGGAGGTGACGTCGTGCACTTTATGTACAGCACGTCGTCCGACACTTCATAACTGCTCAGAGTAGGTCCACGAACAGAATAGAGGACCCAGAAACGGACCCCCACGCGTGCGGCCAACGCATCTCCAACAGAGCGGGAAAGAATATCCAGTGGAAAAAAGACAGTCGCGTCGGCAAGTGGTGCTGGGAAAACTGGACAGCGACGTGCAGGAGAAGGAACCCGGGCCGCCTTCTGACACCAGACACACGAGAACTAGAATTTGTAAAATATCAACGTGAAGCAAAAAATACGTAGCCTAGTGCTCAGCTTTTGAGTTTCTAAGTAGATTTAAAACAAACAAACAAACAAACGTAATGGTGTTGAGATCTGAGACTTTGATTTGAAAGAACTGTGTGCTTTGAGATTTAAGAAGTCGGGTCTTCAGGGAACCCAGGTGGAGTTTATTTGTGGGCGGTACAGAAGGGAGACGACACGAGCAAACCGTCCGGCGTGGGCATCCCCGCGATGTCTTAGCCTGCCCTGGATGGGACAGGACACGAAAGACGAAAGACAGGTGTGGATGTGGCGCTGCTGCCTCCCAGACCGCCCCCCCCCCCCCCCCGTCCCCGCCAGCGGAGCTGTGCAAGCCGGAGACAGCCTGGTCCCCGGTCCTCTGCATGTGAGCCCCTCCCATGCGTACTGCGGGCTTCACAGTCACGCAGGACAGTGCCGGAGGTTTCCCTGCCCCCAGGAGGGTGCATACGGGGGAGAAGACCGGGAAAACGGCTGCCATGGTGCCGACTACCGGCCCCGGGATCCAGCACCCAGGGCCGCTGCCTTGCGGATGGATAGTGGGCGGAGGGTGGCCTCCCTGTCCTCAGCTGCTACTGAGCCCCCCTCAGCCCATCCGGGAACTTAGAGGTAGGTAGGGGCGCGGAAACAGAATGGCCAAGGCCGGAATGAAATTTGATTTAAATCTGAAATACTACTTGCTAATTGTAGGATGTGACCAGATTATATTCTGCTAGATTGAATATCTAGGAACTTGTTTTAGGAAAATACAGGTATGCTTTGCACATCCCTGCCTACCTCCTGTAAAAACGGTACCTACTACTCTAAACTTCCCGAACCTTGGCATACTCGGAGGTCGAGAATTCTAGGTGCGATTGGATACGGTCCTGTATCTCCTGGTCATGGTAGAGATATCGTGGGGACAGATACTGGACTCACGGAAACTGAGTAGGCTTGGGCCAAGGACGTGATCTGTGCTCCTCTAAGAGTTTAGGGTATAGGTCAGAGGAATAGAAGCCACAAAAGGGGGCGGGGCTATGAGTTGAATCAGAGAAGAGTTTCGAGCGAGAGGGGATGATCACCAGTATCAAATGCAGCTAACTAGAAAATAGACACGCATCTGACTGTTGGGACGACTTTGGGGACCTCTAGAAGGTGAAGGTGGAAGTCAGATGGAGGGGAGGTAAGGAGGGGGGGGAGCGGATGGCCTGACGGGTTTTGTGGGACTGGCTGTTGTTTCTAGGGCAGAAAAAGTGTGGCCACGTTTCCATGGAAGCATGTTTCCAGCCACGCCAGTAGCAGGGAAGAGGTGGACGATTCCAGAGAGACCAGGTCGGCAGAAGCACATCCCAAAGGAAGCGGGAAGGCCTTCAGCAAAGCGGCGGGTGTGCTTGAACCGGATGGGGGGACCTCCCGTTTCACGAGGCAGGAGAGAGAACAGGAGGAAGTCCGGTGGGTGCAGATTCGTCCAGCGGGGTGTGGAAGCCACCCAGCTCCGTGTTCTGGACGAAGCAGGAAATGTGTTTGTCTGTCACAGTGAGGCCAGCCGGGTGGCTCAGTCCGTTGAGTGTCAGACTTGATGTCCGCTCAGGTCGTGATCTCGTGACCCGTGGGATTGAGCCCCGCGTCGGTCTCTGTGCTGATGCATGCTTTTTCTCCAATAAACGTAACGGAGAGGGAAGTTAAGTCAGGGGAGAGGCCTCTGGCCTTGAGAGAAACCTCGGGGATTTGGAGTGGAGAAGGCTGGAGAGCAAGCCGTGCAAGGCATTGGAGAGATGGATCCGTGTTGCTGAGGCCCTAGTAGAGGCTGGAGCCTGCGTTTCTAGAAGGATTATCTTAAATTGCTGTGTGACTTTCTCCAGCAAGGAGTCCCCGGAAGCAGGGATCCGGATGTTGGGGTTTGGCTGACAGGGTTTTATGGCAGGTGACTCAGAGCGAGCTAATGTGTGGGAACAGTCCCCAACGTGTCCAGTGGCTCGGAAACAGCTTGTTCCTGCCTGGAGACTGCTCTTCTTGGGGTGACCGGAAATTTGGGTTTCTCCCAGCTTGTGGTTCCGGCATCCCTGGGGCCTCGTCGCTGCCCCTCCCTCCTGCTGGAAGCGGGGAGCACGCTGTGCCCTCCAGCATCAGCCCGGGAAACCCACACTCCTGGCCCTTGAGCGGAAAGGAGCTGAGCCCACAAAACCGGTGACTGTCCCCCGAAATCTGGAGACACAGGCTGAGATGTGCTGAGCTGGAACCGGAAACTGGGTGGAACAGCTGAGTGCTCATTGTGACAGATTCTGGAGGACGGCTGCGCACCTAGGCTGGGGCCTGGGCGCTGCCGTCTTGGGGGCTCACTTCCGTGGGCTTTTACGCGCAGAACACCACCTGCTCCGCAAGGCAGGGAGGGGACAACGGCAAGTGTCTTACTCGTAGACCGTGAAAAGCCTGTCTGGCCTTGTGCCACCCGGGGAGGGCATCTCTCCCACTCAGCCCCCCGCTTGTGAAGGTGGCAGATCCATTAAGAACCCGACCTAGTTACGGGATTCTAGAACACTCCTCCTGTCCCACGCTGTACGCGCACGCCAGCGGGTGGCTGGTGCAGCCGTAGTGGGTCCCCAGCGAGAGAGAAAGCCGCACTCAGGAAGCCCAGGTCGGCGGGAGACGGAGAGGTGGACGCCGGAGGTCCTGCCCGGATTCATAGGAAACCTCATGCTAAAAGCTGTTTACGTCAGTTCCTATTACGTGGTGCGTCACGTCCGGCTTGAAACAAACCTCGTAAGACACGCCGCCAGGTAGGGAAAAAGTCTGACGAAACGAAGCAAGCCTCAGGGCCGGGCCCCTGTGTGACCCCGTGTTTGGAGTTAGACCGGGAACGTGCAGGGTCCGTGGTCAACACGTTAAGGGCTCTAATAGGGAAAGCAGACGTTGTGTGAGAGTTAACTAACTTTGAACTTAAGTTTTTAAAGAAGTAAATTAAGTCAATAAATAACCTCGACATCTAAGGGAAAAAAAAAGTTACGGGTCCACTGCATGTCCACGTGGGGAAACCGCAAACTGTCCCGTCCCCACCCACGTCAAACGGAAAACCCAGATTCACGGGCCAAGAGATGCGACCGAGGTCAGCGGATGTGGACGCTGCCTTCAGGGAGGTGGACACTCAGGACCAAGAGGAGGTGGTGGAAATGAAAATCACTGTAGCAGAAACGAAGACCGTCGGTGGCGAGCTTCTCGGTGGGCTGGACACGGCCCAGGGGAGACTCCGCCCAAAGACACGCGCAGAGAGACCTCCCGAACGAGAAGCAGAAAGGAAAAGGAACGGGAAGGGGGACCCAGAAGCCTGGAGCGGAGCCCCCGAGGAGCGAGGACACTCCCAGCAGTGCAACACACCCCTAGCGGGGACACTGGCCGCAGAGAGGACAGACAGGCAGGTGAAGCAGTAACGCTGAGCGTTCCCTAAAACTAGCGGCAGACGCCAGCCGCGGATCCAGGACGCTCGAGGAACACCGAGCCCGGTGAATGCCAGGAAAGGCGGGACCCACTTGTGTGACACTCAGGCCGTGGCGACCCAAAGGCAGGGAGCACCTTGACGGAAGCCAGAGGAAGTCAGAGCTCCGGCCTGGAAAGGGGCAGGCCACCCCCCCACCTCCCACACCGCCGGGAACGGGTGTCCCCTCGCCGTCGCGCAGGCCGGAGGAGGGGGCCGGCCCAGGGAGGAAAAGGACAGCTGAAGGATTAGCCAGAGTCTTCCAGAACCTGGGAGGGAGGAGGAACCGGTAGACTGAACACGACCACCCGGTTGGGAAACTGGAGAGCGGGAGACCCCCTCGCCCCCACCGCCTTCCCAGTCACGCTGCCGGACGGCACGAGCAGGGAGGCGAGTGTGCACCCACGTGCCGCCGCGTGCATGCCGTGGGGCTCGGGAGTGCGACGGGTGGCGTGCGGTTTACGGTCACGCGTGGAAGCGTGGGTCGCCGTGGGGGGACGTCTGTGGGCGCCCCTGTGCCGCCTTAGGTGGTCGCGTCCGTTATATGCCGGCTCCTTCTCTGAGCTTCCAGAGGTGCTCTCCGTTAGCGTCTTCTGAGGCGTTAGATCCAGTTGTGCGCCTCGTCGTCCCCCGAGGCGGTCGCCCGCCACACGCCTTGCTCCTAGCACTCGTCTTGTGCCGTGGAGCGGCGGAGGCTTCCGCGGTGAAGGTTTCCGTCTGTCCTCGCATCGGGTTCAAGAACAGAGTGACATTGCGTCTGCGTTACCCCGTTGTAACTCTTACCTTCCGTTCCCACGCGTGCACCAGAGCGCACAAACCTGAGGCGTGCGGGTCGGCGAGCCACCTCCCCGTCTGGCACTTGGGCGGGAAAGGGCGCTCCGGGAGCTTCCCTGCCTCGCTCTTTCCTCCCCGCGCAGAGCCACCGTCCCGCCTCGGCGGCACGACTCCTCTCGCTCTCCCGTTTGCACAACGCGGTTTCGGGAAGCGTGTTGTGTTGAGCCTGGCTCATCGGGCGCAAAGCTCTGCGTGTGTGAGGCCGGCCGCAGCTGCTGCCGTGTGCCGCGTCGGTGCCCGTGTCCCCGGTGTGACCGCGAGCGCGTGGTGCGTCGTCTGCAGTCGAGGGAGGGAACCTTCGGGCCCCGCCAGCGTGTCGCTGTTCCCTGTGGTTCTGCGGCAGACGTCGGCGTGCGTGTGTCGGCGTGCGCCCAGGCGTGCTTCCCCTGGGTGGGGGCCTGGCCGCACGATGTGTTCACGGTCGCTTCGCGGGATCCCAGTCTCCAGGATGAGACACGCTTTTCGTCCGTCCCGGTGCCGGGAGCCCCGGTTCCGCCGTGACCTGGTGCCCGCCCGCATCGCCTGCTTTTCCCGCTGGGAGCGTCGTAGGGATATGTGGGGACGCTTCCTGTGTTCTTTGTCCTCACTTCCCCGAGGACCGATGAGGCTCAGCTCCCTTCCTGAGCTTCCTGGCGGCCCCGGGCGTGTTGGTGTGAGAAGCACCCGTGTGTGTGTGTGTGTGTGTGTGTGTGTGTGTGTGTGTGTGTGTCTTCTAGCTGTTTGTCCCCCGGCCGTTAGTCCTTCCCGTCTCCTGCTGAGCAGGTGGCCGCTAGGGCGTGGGACTGCCCCGGCCTCGAGCTCCTGGAGTCTTGCGGAATAGTGGTTCTCTACTGATCCAGCTGGCTCCTTGTCTTTCCGGCGTGAGGGCTCCCTCCGCCCCGGGTCCCGAAGACACTCCCTTATCTTCTTACCCTGTCACATCTCTTGACCTGTGAGACCGGGTTTTCTCTTTGGTGTGCGTGGGGACGGGACAGTTTGTGGTTTTCCCATGTGGACATGCAGTGGACCCGTAACCTTTTGTTTTTTTTCCCTTAGACGTCAAGTTTTATTTATTGACTTATTTTACTTGTTTAAAAATGTAAATTCAAAGTTAGTTAACATAGATTGTAATAATTATTTCAGGAACAGAATCTAGTGATTTATCCCTCACGTATTACACCCAGTGCTCGTTCCAACAAGTGCCCTCCTTCGTGCCCGTCACCCCTCTAGCCCATCCCCCAGCCACCTGCCTTCATCAACCCTCAGTCTGTTCTCTGCATTTAGGAGTCTTACGGTTTGCATCCCTCTCTGTGTTTGCCTTATTTTGTCTTCCCTTCTCCTGTGTTCATCTGTTGTGTTTCTTAAGTTCCACATATGAGCGACATCGTGGTATTTGTGGTTCTCTGACTGATTCGTTTTGCTTAGCCTGACACACTCTAGTTCCATCCATGTTGTTGCATGTGGCAAGATCTCATTCTTTTTGATTGCTGAGTAGTATTCCATTGTATACAGACCACATCTTCTTTATTCATTCACGTGTCTGGACATTTGGGCTCTTTCCATACTTTAGCTATGGTCGCTAGCACTGCTGTAAACATCGGGGTGCATATGCCTCTTTGACTCAGTGCTTCCTGTATCCTTTGGATAAATTCCTAGTAGTGCAATTGGTGGATAGTAGGGTGGTTCTAGTTTTAATTTTTTGAGGAACCTCCATGCTCTTCTCCAGAGTGGCTGCACCAGCTTGCATTGCCACCAACAATGCAAAAGAGATCCTCTTTCTCCGAATCCTCACCAACATCTGTTGTTGCCTGAGTTGTTAATTTAGCCACTCTGACAGGTGTGAGGTGGTATTGCATTGTGGTTTTCATTTGTATCTCCCTGATGATGACGACGGTGATGATGATGGTGATGATGATGTTGAGCATTTTTCGTGTGTTGGTTGGCCACCTGAATGTCTTCTTTGGAGAGTGTCTATTCATGTCTTTTGCCCATTTCTTCACTGGATTATTTGTATTTTTGGGTGTTGACTTTGATAAATTCTTTATAGATTTTGGATACTAACCCTTCATCTGATATGTCGCTTGCAAATATCTTCTCCCATTCTGTCGGTTGCCTTTTAGTTTTGCTGATTGTTTCCTTCGCTGTGCAGAAGCTTTTTATCTTGATGAGGTCCCAATAGTTCATTTTTGGTTTTGTTTCCCTTGCCTCCAGAGACGTGTCAGGTAAGAAGTTGCTGCGGCCGAGGTCAGAGAGGTTGTTGCCTATTTTCTCCTCGAGGATTTTGAGGGCTCCTGTCTTACATTTAGGTCTTTCATCCATTTAGAGTTTATTCTTGTGTCTGGTGTGAGGAAGCAGACCCATAACCGTCTTGACGGTCTGTCCTTTCCCCGGTGCCGCAGGCAGGCGTGGGTGCATGTCTGTGTGCAGCGGGTGTGCGTCCGGACCCTCTTCTCCGATGGCCCTGTTCATGTTCATCAGCTTCTGTGCTAAATGGTCTTCAGTTAGTGCAGGGGCTTTGATTCGGATTGCTTTTAATCTTCAGAGAACTTTGACGCATGCTGTGTATCCCACGTTCATTCAGGTGTTATTTAAGTTCCTCAATAATGTCTTAGGATTTTTCTTTGTAGAGTTTTGTACACCTTTTGTTCAATTTACTTGTAAGTATGTATGTAGACTTTGGTGATGCTGTTTCAGTTGTTACCTTCTTAGAATTTCATTTTCTGTTTACTGCTCTATAAAAGTGTAATTGCAGTGAACTTTTTCTTCCCAAATTGGCTTCCCGTTAAAAATATTAAATGCATACTTTGCATTTTAACGGTACATCCCCAATCAGATGTCAAGCACTGCCATGTCAAAAGTTACCCTGTCTAGGGGCACCTGGGTGGCTCGGTCAAGCCACCGACTTCGGCTCAGGTCATGAACTCACGGTTCATGAGTTGGAGCCCGGCATCGGGTTCTGTGCTGACAGTGCGGAGCCTGCCTCGGGTCCTCTGTCCCCCTCTCTCTCTGCCCCTACCCCGCTTGCTCTGTCTCTCTCAAAATAAATAAACTTAAAAAAATAAGAACTACCCCGTCTGGCCGCCGATAGCCCTCTTCACCGCTGCCGCTCAGGTCTGCTAACCCTGTGGGGCCACGGGGCTGCCGTGGCGCGGGTGTGAGGGAGGCCGACCTTGGGTGCCTGACATGTGGGTGCGGAGACAGCGTGCCTCCCGTTTGGCAGCCCTGCGGGCTGCTGTGCTGGAGCCAGAGTGCAGCGTGCCCTTGACCGGGCCCGTCCCGCCCTTGTTGTTCTGGCTCCGTACCATCCCGACCTTGGGAGGGAGGGGTGGTCGCTTTGGAGGCGCTCGGCCGCATCCGGATTTTTCCCCAGCCGCGTCTACTCACGGAGTTGGCGGGGCCGGGGTCAGCTCCCCGGTTTGTTGTGGGCACAGCCCGCCCCCGACCCTCCCGGCCAGCCCTGGGCCACCCTTCTGCCCTCACGAGCTATGGACGTGGGTGGGCAGCAGGTTTGATTGACTTGAAATTCAGCTTCCTTCCTCTGCCTCCCATGCTGAGATGGTGATGTATGTGCCCAGTGGCTAAGGGGCCAGCAGCTCCCGTGCCCTCCCGTTGCGAGATGGGGGACAGCTCAACAGCCAAGTCAGCTATCCTGTAGCCTCCTTTTGGCTTGGATTGGAACATAGGCGGGGGAATAAAAAGTAAAGGTAAAAATCCGATCAGAGGATAGATAAGTACGTGCAATTTTGTCACCTGAGGAAGAACAAGAATGAGCAGTTCCCCTGCGCCCGCCGTGGCCTGGGCAGGGCAGGTCCAGGGAGGACGTCCCCGCCAGGCCGCCTGCTGAGCCTGCCCTGAACCGCCCGTGCAGATGGCTCGGAGGCGAAGGGGGCTTTCAGGCACAGACCCCTTGGGCCCAGATGTGTCGCGCCTTGTAGGAGCTTCAGAAAGCCACGTGGGAAGGTTTGAGGCCACGTGGTCACGTGGTGCTAGGCTGGCCGACGGACACCCTCCCAGAGAGGCGCCAGCTCTGCCCGAGTGCCCGCCGCCCACAGTCAGGCTCTGGTTCTGCATCTCGAGACGAAAATCAGACGGGGAGCTTCCAAACAGGCCACATTAAATCCCTGCACTTCACACAGATGTGGCGCGTGCACCCACACGTGCGCACGGGCTCTTCTAGAGCCGAGCCCCAGGATAGAGCGTGGGCCCAGCGTGGGCCCCTGAGCTCTGGGAGGACACGCACGCTGAAGCTTGCTTGAGTCTATTGTCGCAGTGACAGGCAGATGGGAGGAAGCGGTGTGCTTCCGCGTATTATAGGTACTGAAAATAGTCGGGTGAGAATTAATTCGTTTAAATTCTAGTCATTATGGTGCCATCTCCTACCATCATGTCATACTTACTTTGAAAGGAAATTGAAGAAAAATGAGCTTACCTGCAGTGTGTCATTGTTTAAAGGAAATCTGATGACCACCGCTTGCTTCAGGCAATTCACGGCAGCTTTTTCTCTCGCTTACGATGCTTTTCATGTAAGTTATATGATTATCCTTTAGGAGGGATGCGTTTCTAACCTTGCCGTTTTCTTGAGAGCGTTGTCTCCTGAGGACGGCTAATTACCAAATAAGTATAAAGCTCTGAGGGATACGGCAAGACGTGGGGATGTACGTTGCCTTTCCGAGCGTCTGGGGCCCCGAGAGAGTCCGTCAGGCCCGCTTGCTGCACAGGTGAGCAAGGGCACTTGTGTGCACCGTGTCCCCTGCCCCTGGCTCTCCAAGGACGCCCTCCTGCCCAACCCAGAGCCTCAGGGTTCCACACACACCGTCCCTGCTCGCGGCCCCATGTCCCCCAGCTGTGCCGAGGACAGGATGTTGTCAGCCGGACCCACTTAGAGCGCAGGGGGAGGCCCCTCTGGTAGGAAGGCGTGGAGCCGGGTGGGTGGCGAAGGTGTGCTTCTGATCACTTGGCTGGATGAAGGACCTGCCTTTGATGACTGTTTTGTAGTCGTTTCAGTTACAACATCCGTTTTATTTAGTCTGTTCTTTTCCCTAAGTACTTGTTGCCGGTTACGCAAGTTTTACCACATCTGAACGAGAAATAGTAAAGAGAACATTTTGATAAGCGGGGTTTGACCAGTCTTCGTTTCGAGAACCCAATGCAAGTGTGTGTCGTTAATGAGAAGTGCAACCGAAGATCTGATTGTGGGGATGAAAACGAGATCCTCTCTAGCGCACGTCTGCAGGCCCAGGAGGCCTGGGCCACCGGCCTGGGTCTGACCTGGGTGCGGCCAGGTCCCGGCCGCAGCTCCTGGGGCGTCAGCCGTGCGTACTGGCCTGGGGTGGGGTTCCGAGGATGGACGACGAAGTCATGCCAAAGCACTTGGTGAAGACCGTTGGCTCGGAAGTTGCTAAGGTCGTGAGAAGCCGGAAATTAGGTGAACAGTTTCAACCCAAAATGAAACCGTTTTAGTTATCAGTGTGGCTCATCTTGTTACAGTAAATCAGTTACTTACGCCTTTGATTTTTGTCTGCGTGGAGCGTTTCTGCCCGCATCTTCTTTCACAGAGAACGTGGACTGATGGACTCCAGCACGGAGTGGTCTCCCTCGTCTCCTCGCTTCCGGCCTGGCTGCACCATCATAAGACTTTATTTTTGAGCACACAGGCTTGACAGACCGTCTTCGAGACTCTTCTCAGATCACCGGGGGCTGTGACCCCCCCACCGCCACGGTGCCGGGGAACCTTCAGTGCAGACTCTTGGCACAGTGGCTGTTCCCAGCCCGTCACCCGGAGCCGGAACCTGTTGAGTATGTTCCGTAAGACAGTTCCCTAATTAGTAGAATTTTACTGCTTTTTCGTTGTCATGTGGCACGTTTGTTTTAGCAGCTAATGTGTGTAATGACGTTTCAAATAAGCGGCTCCGAGTGCTTTCACAGCATTCTGATATTAGTGTTGTGACCTAGGAGTTGTCTTCTGGTGGCTGAATCGTTCATTTGTGTCTAAGAGCTTTTCCGTTTGATGGTTGCCTACCACGGGGTTTCCTGTGGAAGCTTCGCTGGCTTCCAGTGACCCTCAGCTGCCATCGGGTACAAGTGCTGCGAGCTTCTGTCGTCTGCTACCGATTGCTGTCCCCTGCACGTCCCAGGGCCCCAGAGCCGAGTGCGTGTGAGCAGGACGCGTGTGCCTTTTGGAGTGGAGTCCTACACACACACACACACACACACACACACACACACACACACACACACACACACACGTTCCCCCGGGAGGGCCGCGCGGTCCTGAGCTGTGGGGTTTCTCCGTGGAGCCGGTTTTCAGATCATTGGTATTTCAGTAGCAAGGTACGAATGATGGTGTCCGTCTTGGGAAGGTAAGTAATTCACTAAATCCAAGTGTTTCATCTGCGTTACGGTTTGTTGTCACGGTTCTAGCACTTAGTAGCTCTTCGGGCCGGTAAGATGGTTTCCGCGACACTTCACGGAAGACTTCTTTAATCCTCTCTTGTGAGCGGATACGGTGCGGTCAGGGCCCCAGCCTGCAGCACTGTCCTGTGTTAGTGTCTTTCACTTGTAGTTCAGGGGAGGAGAAGAGTGCCCTGACTCGGGCTGAACTGTCCCCTGCGGCACTGGCACAGCTGATCATCGCGAACCAGAAAGATGTGTATATCAAATAGTTTACAAAATGAAGCCAGCTGTGTTTCCCTACATACTGTGGCTTCCTGACATGCATCATTAAACCTTATTAGCTACTTCCTTTTACAAAGATTCTTGTAGGCTTGAACATTGCATATTAACATTTTCTGCCCCTCCAACTGGAAATTATTTGCTTTATTGCAGAGTGTCAACTTGCTCTAGTTTCTGATGCGTTCTAATTGGTACTTTAGAGTGTAATCGTCGCGAGATACCACGCCATGCATTTCTTTATTTGGAAATTAATACAGACCTTTTCACTTTATCTGTCAATCTGGGCAACTTTTCACACAATTCCTAACTCCTGGGATTGCTTACAAGCCATTAAGTATGAAATGGTTCATAAAATGTCTTTGAAGATATGAAGGAACACAAAAATTTTAGATTTAAAATAGTGCTGCATCTTGCCAAGATACCGCTAATAACTCTTCTTACACGGACAGATTTGATAATAACAGAGGTAAAGCAAGGTGGAAAGTCTTTAACCGCCTCAAGTTTGTCATACGCAGTTTTCAGCAAATCTGCTCAATTCCATTTCTCTTGAAAATCCAGGGGCATGTAAGTCTTGAGAGCCACGGACTGACTCAGAGCTAGACCGGTGGCCACTGTCCACCAGTGTGTCCACGCCATTCTGCGTGGTCACCTGCGACTCACTGTGGGTCAGTAGCTGCTGACACTGATGTGGGGTGGGGGGGGGGGGGGGGAGTGGTCACAGAACATGGACAGAACTGGTCCCCGTGTGCGGGGCCGTGTCATTCCGAGATGTTTCGAGCTCTGGTCCCCGGTGTGCTACGGATCTCGCGGGTGCTGCCCTCGGTTGCAGTTGGGGGCTGGCCTCTCATCGCCAGGGACTCCGTGAGCTCAGTGACACAGTGGTCCTGGTTGATTCCAGTAAATACTGCAGTCCCAGATCTTGTCAAGTCAGCTAGTGACCCTTGATTTACAAGCACTATTGAGTGGTTTATGTAATGACAGTTGCTGGATGTGTGGAGATTGGGGTGGAGACCTTACCTGGTCCGTAAGTGCCTACATATTGACACGATAAACTGACAACCACGAGGGAGACAGTGACGCGGGACCGGACGCCATCGTGGCCTTCTTGGGACGTGGCGGCTGGCAGCACCGGGGGGCATGGTGGCCTGCAGAGGGCCAGACGGGGAGCTAAACGGGACTCTGCCACTGGGGTTTCCTGCTAGTTGTCGTCCCCTCCCTCCCACGACGTGCTGCTGGCCAGACCCCTGGAGTCAGTGTTCTTCGGGACACCGGACTAGCGCCATCGCCCTCCCTCCCGCGCAAAGCGTCGTATGCACATGCTCGCCGAGCGCCAAAGCAAGAGCTTACACGCAGCGGCTTAAAGTTGATCTCCGAGCAGGTTTCTGACTTTATTATGGAGACTCTTCTGCATCGTGACGTCTTACGAAAGAGGACCTAGGGTTGGGAATAAAGATTTCGTTACCAATTAATGACCTTATTTACTGATAGAAATATAACCGTTTCTTTGTTCAAAGTTGCATAAGGAAAATAAGCAGGTGGAAAGGTGGTGCCCCCTAGCCCCCATTCCATGCAATGTTTTAAACAAAGGAAAGAAAAGGGAGGGGAGGGGAGGGGAAGGACCAACAGGTCTCAGGGTGAAGCCCCCGGCAGGTGCCTTCCCCTGGCCCGCCTCGCGCCTCCTGTGGATTGCAGGGCCTCGCCGCGCCGGAGGAGGGGTGCTCTGGCCTGTGCCCTCCTCCACGTCCAGCTTTGCCCTGTTAACCTGTGGTCCAGCGATCCCAAGCCACTCACAGGAATAATTCCTTCAACACCTCATTTTCTGGGTATCAGAAAGGTACGGCATAGACTTCTTTCAGCTCTTCCCCGAAGGGAAGCCGTCCTTGCGCTCGGGGATTTCAGGACGCGGTAGCGTGAGAAGCGCGGCTGTGTGCTTGACGGTCCCCTCAGCAAGTAGTAAGTAGGGCCGAGACTCGAGTAGAGTTCGGTAATGGCTCAGTAATGCAGCATTTTCCAGCCGATACCATTTTGTCAGTGATCTCTGAGTGAATAAGAGTGTATTTCCAGGGCATTTCTGAAATCCACAGACACGGTGTTTAAAGTAGAGGACCTGACACACTCAAGGGGCCCCGCACATGCACGCGCTCCCGACTGAGCAGCCGGCCACCGTCTCTCCTGTGCCCACGGGGGGCCAGGCTGCGGCCTGAGGCGGGGGCTGCCTCCCTGTCGGCCGCTCTCCCGAATCCGTGGTCTTCCCTTTCCTGCCGTGTCCGTTCAACTTTCAAGGCTCTAATAAAAGCCTTTCTTGAAAAATTTAAGTACCATTAGAGTTATTATTAGAAAAATCTGGTTCTCATGTTGCTAGGGAACAAAGAACTCCCAAGAGCGTCAGGTCTTTAAAGTGTTGGAAGATGCAGGCCACGGCCCGTGTCCCTGGGCATGCTGGGTGTCCCTTGTACTGGTGACCGCGGGCCCGATCTGTTCTGGCCGCGGCCCTCTGGGCTTTGTTGTTTATTTAAAAAAAAATTTTTTTTCTTTTAACGTTTATTCATTTTTGAGAGATAGAGACAGAGCATGAGTGGGGAAGGGGCAGAGAGAGGGAGACAGAATCCGAAGCAGGCTTCAGGCTCCGAGCTGTCAGCAGAGAGCCCGATGCAGGGCTTGAAGTCAGGATCTGCGAGATCGCGACTGGAGCTGAAGTCGGAGGCTCAACCGACTGAGCCACCCAGGCGCCCCCGGGCTTTGTTGTTTAAACACGGTGAGAGCATCACGAGACCCTAAACTCACGGCTATTGTGTTTTTAGATAGTAAGGATTTGAGACTAAGTTAATGCTATTTGTAAAATATCTGTTAAATATACAATTACCCAAATCAACTGCTTCTTTAATTATTTTGAAATCCAAATGCCTGAGCTCGAATTTCACTTACACGAACGATATTGAACGTTAAGGTTTCTGGTGTCAGTGGATAACTTAGGTTATTGAAGTCATTATTTTAAATTGGTGAGTGGTCTTGGCAAAACCATGTAAAATTGATAGCTTCCTACTTGGTTAAGACGAAAATGAGGGTGCAGCGTCTTGAAACCATTAATGTCAGCCGTTGGCCCTTGTTTCGTGTGTCAGTTTTGTTTACAGCCCTGCATCTTCAGAAGCCTTAGCGCTCTGGTACTGTGTGAGTCACCTGCAGTATTTTGGATGTCAGGGCTTTAAAAATGATCCCTTATATGGCAGTGTATTTTTATTCAGGAAATTCCCCTGCAGTCCAGCATGGTGAAGTCTGTAAATTATGTCCTGAATTCTGCACGGCAAAAATAGATGTTTAAAGTAACTATTTTTATAAAACAACAACATATTAAATATACTGAATTGGTTGAATTAGAGATTGCGTTTCTGCATTTAAAAAAAAAAAGGCTTTCAGGATTCAGAAAAAATAAGCATCAAACTTGAGCGCCCTCTGCTGGCTAAACTACAGAGTGCCGCACATTTTGCCCCCCGCCCCCCCGCCCCCTGCAATGAAATACAAACAGGAAATAAGACAGCAGTGCACACGAATAGTATTCAGTGTAGCGTTGGGATGGCAGTGGTTTGTACATTTTAGTCTTCTTATGTCCCCACTCTTCAAATAAATTCTGTGGACCATTGTAAAATAAAATGAGGAGTATGGTACATTAGAAACTTATGGGGTTTCTTAATATTCAGCCCTGGATTTTAATGTAACTTGTGTACATCGAGTGCAAATTAAATTTCCAAGTAGTTTCCAGACTCTTTTTGCATGTTTACACATACTCATTTTTGTTTGTCTTTGATGTGTCACAGATTGTATGTAAGAGAGTGTTTTGAAATAATTTATTACCTTAAAAATTAAACATTTAGCTTGCCACTTATTTTTAAGGCACTGAATTGATTTAAATTTGATGACTCCTGATAAATTGGTTATACCCGAATCAAGGTTCTAATATGACAGAGGGAGCTAATGGTACCGGACATGACCAGATTGTCCTGCGTGAACATAAAGGAAGCCTGCATTTTGCAGAAACAAATCTGAGATGTGTGCCCGTGTGTATACATATGTTCGTAGACAGTGTGCTGTGTTGTGGCATTTTTGTCAGTTATAAAAAGTATCCTGTCGAGTGGATACGTGCCATATAGGAAATGCTAAAGCCAGTATTGAAATTTCTCAGACGATCTGCAAGGATTTTAGGAATAATTTCAGCTTTAACAACATGCTTACTGTAGGCCGGCCGACAAGTGCCCTGACACTCTGCGCGGTCGTCCCGAGTTTGTGCATGCCAGGCTTAGGTCGTGCCTTGAATCCCCTGTCTCTCGACGTCTCCCACGTCGACACGGGCACGGCTTCCCTGCCTGCTGAGTAGCTGATCCTCACATCAGTACTTTGTTTTGTTTGTGTGAAAAATAGAAGAACCTTATTTTCTTTGTAAACGTTAAACATTCAACGAAAAACATCCCTGTCATAACTATATAGTAAGCAAGGGAGAAAAAAACCTTAATTGCTGAGTGTAGAAGGGTCAGGCGGAATTTGTTGGTAGGTAAAAATGTAGGATATGAAACACTGTCACGCAATAGACTTTAAACTGTTTGTTGTGTAAATACACATTTCGGTTTTTAAAAATCAAGGGGCTGTATTGCAACGTTAAGAATCGTCGTACGGATGCTTATTTAGGGAGTTTCCACAGCACCGATTACTGAGCCAGCAGACTAACGCAGCTCGCGGGCACACCGCGTATTTCGCAGATCGCTGAGGCGCGAGCAGCGGTCGTTCAGCCACGGCTGCAGAGCGCGGCCGACACCTACCACTCAGTAGTCGGTGTCGAAAGGTGAGTAAATAAGCAGAGTGGAGAAAAAGAGCAAAAGGCTAAATAGCACCTCTTCTTAAAAACTAACGCTTTTGATTTAAACTCCAAAATGGAAAGCGTTACTGCTGTAAGGCTTGGAGTTAGATTTAGTGGACGAGTTTCAGTTATTTGAAATGCATATTTCAGTGGTTACAGATGAAGGTCTGAAAGTTACCCATTTTTTCCTTGTTTCTTAAGATTCTACTAAAAGTGGGAAGTGGAGGGCTGACTTCGCTTCAAAGATATTTAAAAGGAATGTGCTTCGTACAGGGATTTCAGTTGGGTTACGGTGCAGCCCTGCTATCGGTTTCGTAGTCAGACTCCAGACCCTGAGTGATGAGGAACTTGATGGGCTGATCCGAGAGTAATTTGGCTGTTAAACGGCAAACGGCGCTAATCGCGTTGTGTTTCCCTGTAGGTAATCTTTCCCGTGCAAAGCCGTACTTCTGCCTGCGTAGATTCATCTTGAGCGAATTGACTCTCGGGCTGTTAGATCGGAGGCTTTTCTGCCTTTCAAAATATGATACGTGTGCAGCGATAAGATCGGACAATTAAAATAACATTTAGCGTCTTGCAAGAGTTTAAATTAGCTTTTTGATATTTCACATCCTCCTATTTTGCTATTCTGAAACACTGCTCTGTGGCGAGTTAAATGTGAGCTTTAGAAGACTGGTAAAGGTATGTTGAGGTTCGCGTCATGCCGATCTGGGGGTGATACCGTACGGTCGTGCGCTGTGGCACTGGTGCCTTTTGTTTTGCCCCTTAGCCAAGTTAGAACACGAGACCTCTGTTCCAGTTTGGGGTGTGCACTGACGTCTTAGGGACTGAGGGGCACACTGCGGGGTTTTACTTTGGGATGGACGGGACGGCACCGTGTCCCAGAGATGAGGCGGGTTCTCGTTCGTCCACGCACCCGTTTAAGGAAACCTGACTGATCTTTTCTTGATTAAGCGGAAGAATACCGTATTTACCCTTTATTGTTGGTATAAACCATTATTTTACTGAGAACCATTAGCTATTTAAAACTTGGTACATAAATTAAAGAGGAGCTAAATGGATTTGTGATCGTTGCCATTAGTAGCATTTTAGATTATACAGGCAATTATTGTGTTCATTATCCTAGAACAGCCCCTTTGCAGAACCATTGTGGTGTCTTAGACATTATGCACAAATTTTCCCTTGGAGATTAAAATTTCCAGTAGCGTATTTAATTTTGTTATCACAGTTGTTTCAAATAAAACAAATATTATGACAAGTAGAAGAAAATTTGCTTTACTAATATAGGAAATTACAATAAATGTTGAAAATTGCTTGCTAGTGTACTTAATTTACCTTTTCTTATACAGTCAAAATTACTTCGAGGGATTAATAACATATTTTATGAGTTGAAAGGTTTTGCAGTTATAGCAAAAGGCATTTGGTTCAGGTGTTTCCAGAAATTTTCTAAAGAAGGAAGAGATTCACATCACAACTGAAGCCACGGTCTTCTTTGTAAAAGCTGTAAGTTTACAAGTTAACTAGTTCTTATACTGAATAGTTTTTCAGAGTCCAGATTGCATTTTAGGTGAGTTGAAGAAACTTTTAAGTCTGTTTTAGAGAAATGAGTATAGAGATACTAGCTATTAGCCAGAAGCGTACCCGTAAGAAGCTAATTGTTGAAATACATCTTTTCTTTGCCCTGTGTTGTGTTAGCACCGACACAGGAAAATTCTGACCGTACTGTTCGCTAGAGCTCGGCTGCAGTGATTTTCCAGGGAGAAAAGTCAGAGCTCAAGGCTTCCTGCCAGAATGCAGGGAGCAGCCCGTTAGGGGACGGTTGTGGTTACCCCGCACACAGGGAGGCTTGCGACGGTGAGGCTGTCCTTTCTGCTGGACGGTGCAGGAAGAGCTGCGGGGCCGCGGGGCGGGGCGGGGGGGGGGGGGGGGATGGCCAAGCTGCTGGTGCCCACGGCGGGTCTGCCGGTCGGTGTGCAGGGGCCGCGTCAGCTCCCGTCCTATATGTGGCCCTTTTCAAAGGAAACTTTGTGTTCGTTTCTGACCGTTTTTGTCCTCAGCTTTTCCAGTCTTTCACTGCTGTGGTGCAGGGAAAGTGGGAGGTAGTGGTTATGCATTTTGCGAGACAGTGATTCTTTATTTTATTATGAAAAAAAGGCCAACTCTGGAAGGCCCGATTAAATCATCCCTTTCACTTTTTAATGGGATTTGGATGAATAGAGTAAAATGTGCACTTTGCGTTCATTGATAGCATCTTTAGGCTGAGGTAATTGAGCCTTCCTTCCCTGACTGAATGAGTAATGACTTCATCTGACCCTCAGCGAGGCCTGACACTTAGGCCTCCTTTGTCACAGCAGAAGGAGCTGCGCTTTGAAACATGCTCTACTTCCTCGGCTTAATTTTTCTTCATTTTAATCCCAAAACCTATTTTTCTCAATAATTCAAGCATAAACTATGGAGTAGTTGGAGTAGCGGAAACGGCAAGATATTTGTCCACGTCATGCTGCTTTTTAAGTGCGGTTGATAAATCAGGAGCCGTGGTCTGGAGCTGCCTGCCCCTCGGGGGAAGCCCGGCCCTTGCAGGGCAGCCCTACCGGAAGTTTTCGGAACCTGGTCAGGGTTCCTCTGCAGCCCCGCCTGGGCCGGAGGGAGGCTGTGTTGCGCGGCTGCAGGCGGAGGCCGGGTGTGGACCCCGTGTCCCGCGCGGCCCCTTGGCCCGAAGGCCACCTTGTGCAGAACGGGAAGGCTGGCCGCAGAAGGGCCCCCCGCCTGTGGCCGCAGGAAAACCAGGAAACCCGGAGTGAGTGCTGGGGGCCCAGCTGGGTTTGCTTTGAAGTTCCTTAGTTAGGAGGCTGGATGTGCCTGAACAGACCAGACCACCTTCCAACAGGTCTTGGGCTTTCTTCCCAGGGGCCTGGACCACAGGTGTCAGCCAGAGGGGCGGGGCCGCAGGGGGCGGGGCCCGGGCAGCAGGTGCAGGGGCGGGGACCACAAGGGTCGGCGAGAGGGGCGGGGCTCTCAGAAAGTGAGCCTCTGGGGTGGAGCCTATGGGGCGGGGCCTGTCACTGGCCGCCCGGGGCACAGACCCTGCCGTGTCTTGGTGGGTGTGCGGGTAGAACCCAAGCTCTAGAACGACGTCAGTCGTTACTTCTGGGTCCGTGTCGTTCCCATGTTTCTAGGCTGTTCTTAAAGGCGGTGGGTGTCAGTACACACACTGGGTTAGAGGGGAAGACTTGTAATTTTGTATGGCTGGTGGCTCGTCTTAGTTTTCCTACTAGACTGGCTGTTTCTTCCAGGTAGAGTCTCATAGCTGACTCATTTTTCATAACCTTACACTGTAGGTAGGAGTAAAATGCAGGAGACATTGACATGTATTTATTCAGTGAGTGAATTTTTTTGTAGCCACGCTTCACTGGATTTCCTGGCAACGCTTTGTGTTTTCTTCCTAACTACATGTTCTAATGTTCTCCTGCAAGTGTGTGGCAAACGTTAATCACAACCA
This sequence comes from Acinonyx jubatus, assembly GCF_027475565.1. NCBI lineage: Eukaryota > Metazoa > Chordata > Mammalia > Carnivora > Felidae > Acinonyx > Acinonyx jubatus. Next base: position 91,641,376 of record NC_069392.1, read on the forward strand.
GATGTGAACTAAATTCATGAGACATGGGGAAAGCTAACCTTTTATTGGCCACAGTTAGGGATTTTCAAAAATAAACTAAGTTACTAATTAGCTCAAACTAAAAACTCCTTAGTTTGAGAATTACGGTACCCCATATATTTTATCAAAGTTACGGCAGTCACTTTCTTTTTCTTTAAATCACCCTCTCTCAAAACTTGTACAGATTCGGGGGAAACTCCCGTGATGGAGACCCAGTCTGCTGTCGGCATCCTGGGCGTCGGGAGCAGGCAGTGTGCTGAACACGTGCCAGCTGAGGCCTGACCGTCACCGGGAGTGACAGGGAGCTTCCCCGGGCCCACAGGGAGTCCACCTCGTCTGGTTAGCAGGCGGGGAGCACCAGCGGAGAGCGGAGGAAAGCAGGGCTCGCCCAGCGCAAAGCGAGGGCCGCACAGTTAGGAAGCAGGGATGAGATGGAAGGGTTTCCTAGTGCCAGTAACGAGGACAAGAATGTGCATGAGGGCTCGCCCTGGACGCGGAGCTGCGCTCCGTCTCATTTAGCCCCGAGTCTCGTGACGAAGGCGCTTTTGCAGCCTCATTTTACAGATGAGAAAACGGCACTCAATTCTCCCAAGGTTATACCGCCAGCGTTCAAACTAGCCTGCTTTTCGATTCCTGAGGAAAAGTAGTTGCTCTGCGGCCCCCCTTGTCCCCCTGTAGCTCGGAAGCCTTTTTGCAAAGCCCGAGACCCCACCCTGTGTCCCCCCACACCCTGTACTGCGCTGTGGTCCTTCAAGCCGGTGACTTCGCAGGGGGGGCTTCGTGCCCGCCGCCGGAGCTCGAAATCCCAGTTGCGCACGTCTGAGTTGAGGAGCGAACGCCGCTTCTCGCCATTGCCACGATCCCGCACGGGACGCAGCAAGAGAGGAGCTCGTTCCCAGGGACACGACCTCCCCTCATGTTTTGCTCAGCGAGGCCGCGGTCCACAGGATGACTCCCGATACCTTATTGGGAGAACGTAAAGTGTAGGGTCTGTGTAAATTTAAAAAGGAATCCGTTCAGGCCAACTGCCCTGTTGCTTTTCTGCTTAGTTGAGACAGGCTCCTGGCAGCGAGGGTTGGCAGAGGCCGTCCTTTCCTGGGGCGCTCCGTCGGAATGAGATCCCGCGTCCCGGCTCACCGCAGCCGGCTGTCGGAACGCCTCGATCTCGGGAAGGATTTCAGTGTTTTGTGGTTGGCTACCCTGGAGTCGTGTTTTCTCAGTGGAACCTTTCTGCAAACGCTCTGGGGATCGCGACTCCTTTTCAGAAATTCTGCTTAAATCTCTGAAGAGGCTTTTCAGGAGAAAAGTAAAGTTAATACCTTTTTGTATTTCGTTAGGGTTAAGGTCAGTACGAGAGGAGCCTTAGTCATCACTATTGTGCATTCAAATTTGCAATATTAGATGCTTCATGGTTATGCCTAAATTTTGTGCTTTTCTTTCAGGTTGGTTTGTTGGACCTTGAACTCAACCAGCTGACCAAAGCGCTGTTTGTGGCTTTAGTTGCCCTGTCGGTTGTTATGGTAACCTTACAAGGATTTGTTGGCCCGTGGTACCGCAGCCTGTTTCGGTTCCTCCTCCTCTTTTCCTACATCATTCCCATAAGGTAGGTTTGAGAACTAAGATAAAACAAACGTCTAGTCTCGCTGAGTATGATTTTATTGAAAGTTACCTTTCTCGGTATGAAAGAAGTTTGTCCACACAAAGCTGAACGGGAGCCAAGACTCCGATATATCTTGAGAAGAGATTCCGTAGAAGATGCTACTTGGAGGGGCAGAGTTGTTATTCTTTGATTAGTCTAGAAATCTGACCCTTTTCCATACATGAATGTGTTGATAATATAACATTGAAGAATCGGGAGATGTTTCTCGGACTGGTTTGGTTTACTGCCAATGGACTTACTTCCAGTGCCCTTGGATTGGATTTGTGTGCCTCACTGACTTTATGTTTCAGAAACCACCTGATGTATCTGTCAAGTGAGACAAAGTATTGAGTAAGACAGTCTTTTAATGCGAACAGTGTTTCAAAACGGTAACCCTTGTAAGTAAGCTTGGGATATAAATAGTTATTGTGAGGTGTCTGTTTAGTTTCAAGACTAATCTTTACCGTATAAATGTGTATTTCCCCAGAGTACATTTTAAAATGTATTTTAAAAATACATAGTACACACGAATGAACATTTTTATGTGAGTGAGCAATTAAAACCTGATAAATCATGCATGAAGCATGAAGCTAGAGTAACCATTTTCTGTAACAGAACAGAGGAAAACAGTATAGAGGGCGCGGGGAGGTAAGCATTTGGAAGAGGAAGGCGCACATGCCTTTATAGACCAGCTTTCTCCAAAAGGTGGTCCAAGGGTGATGTCTCTGTCACTTACATCCCGAGAGTGGGGCCGTCGCGTGCTCTCGGCTGTTTCTGCCGGGGCCAGAATTCCGGCTGCCGTAGACCCTCACCCCTGGCGCCTCGGCATCGTAGCTGACGGGGCCAGCCCGCCTTCCCGGCCCCGCACGCCCCCCTCCACCACACGCCAGCGCGGCCCTCCTCGGCTGCGCTGTGCGGACGCTCTGCGAACCCTCCGAGGGGTTCCTCGTGTGCCCGCAGGCCCGCCTGGGGTTCCGTCCGCCTGCTGCGGCAATGCTTGCGTCTCCACCGGTCGCGGAGCCCCGTCCTGCCCGGTTTCTGATTCTGCGTGCTCACCGTGCTCCGTGGGGCGAGGGGCCCCGCTTGGCCCCGTGCCTGGCACAGCGCATGGCGTGTGCTGGGGCCTCGCACGCTTACGGAGCCACCCGGCACAGAGCCCTTCCCGCTCTCAGAGCGGCAGGCGTGCGCAGGGCCCGTCCGGCTGTCACGTGGCATCGTCGTCACCACGTAGACACACGTACCGAGTGCCCACAGTGGGCTCCGGTGACAGAGAGGTCACGTGTGTCCCCAGAGCCTCCCGGGGAAGTGGTACGTGTAAGAGTCCTACGGAAGCGACCTGCTCAGGTGCGGTGGTCCTGGCTCGGTCCGGGCTGTCCATCCCGCATACCCAGTGCCCGCCCCGCCAGCCGCCGCGCTCCCCCACAGCCAGCCCCGCGCTGCACCGTGCGCGTCGCCCGGTGTCACATGGGGCCTGGGGGCGGTCGCGGGCCGACGTTCGCGGGACCCGGCAGCCAGCACTCGGCTCAGCGGCCCTGTGGTTGCTTGTGCGCCACCCCGCCAGTGCCCGTGCCGCGCTCGGCACGCAGGGTGCCCTCCGAGGGAAGGCCTCCGCTGCCAGTGGTTCTCGTCTAGTCCCTTCTGCGCCGCTACTCGTGACGCAGAGCGCTCTGCCCGACGCGGTGACCGGGGCCCTGCTTTGCTCAGGGGAGCACTGAAGCCCCTCCCCTTTCTCCGGACCCCCGTCGGCGGGGCACCCGTTTCTGTGGGTTTGGTCTGCGGACTTAGCCCGACTGGGGTGCCCCCGGGGTCAAGAACCTTGATGTCATCTCTGCGTTGGACTAGCATCTCGGCTCTCCGCGTGGACTTCCCGCCTCTCATCCGGGGCTTGCAAGGAAGGGTTCCTGGCGCGCAGGGCATGTGAGTGAGCCTGCAAGGCCCCGCGTGCCAAGCACATCACACAGCCCACTGGGCACCGGGAGCACTCAGCGCTGGAGGGTCCGAGCTCGGGGGCCCCACTCCCCAGCGGGAGCCCCCAGCCCTGTGCGAACCCCATGGCTGGAAGGAGCCCCGCCGTCTGGTGTGAACCCCGCTGCCCGGCAGGAGCGCCCCCCCCCCCTCCCCCCGCTCAGGCTGGGTGCGCCGTGACTGGCCCGCACGTGTCAGACGCGTCTTTTCTCAGCAGTTCCCGTGTTTTTCATTTTGTGCGTTTATTTGCTTTCGCTAATAATCATTTCTCTGTGTTGCTTCTGTCGGTTCTAAGATGTGAGTATGACGTACGTGGAGATTGCTTCTGCCGCACAGCACGCGGCCTGCTGGGGACCCTGTGCTCTGTTCTGGGATGCTTCTCTATGGGAGTGCTGCGATCCCGTCAGCAGTGTGCGTGTTTTTATCATAGCAAAGTATTTTTTTCTGTCTTCGGTATAATTACACTACAAAGAAACTTGACATTTTAACTTTTACCAAAGTAGCAGGAAAAATGAATTATGGTTACGAAATAGAATATATTGTGAGCATTTTTAAAGTATTTGTGCATAACACTTTTATGCACTTTTATTTGTACGTCCAGGACACTGATTTAGGGAATTCGTGTTTACATCTGATTCAACCAAGTTTATTTTCCTTTTGCAAAGTTCCCATAAAATAGGGATAATAATATATTTTAGTATTTACTAAGTATGGTTTTCAATTTAATAAGGGATACATCAAAAATTTTTTTTTATGTTGAAAAGTGCAGTTTTCGAAAGTAAAGTGCTTTTTCCTCTGTTGACCTAACATGTTTCTAAAAAGTTTTTATTTATTTCTTTTTTATTTATTTTATTTTATTTTAATTTTTATTTATCGAGTGCATGCACATGAGTGGAGGAGGGGCAGAGAGAGAGGGGGAGAGAGAGAGAGAGAGAGAGAGAGAGAGAGGGAGAGGGAGGGAGGGAGGGAATCCCAAGCAGGCTCCATGTTGTCAGCACAGAGCCCAAGGCAGGGCTCCAACTCACGAACCAGGAGATCATGACCTGAGCCAAAATCAAGTTGGACGCTTAACCCACTGAGCCACCGAGACGGCCTGACCTAACACATTTTTGGAACAGAAGTGTAGCTGACACACAATGTTCCATTAGTTTCAGGCGCACAGCATAGTGACTAGCCAAGTGTGTGCCTTAGAAAATGCTCCCCGCAAGAGGGCCGTTGCCGTTCGGAGTCCTTACGGCATCATCGGCTACGTTCCCTGTGCCGTGTTTGTTTTATAACTGGAGGTTTGTTCCTGCCAATGCCCTTCATCTCTGTCACTCTTCCGCACCCCCTTCCCTGCGGCCACCAGCCGTTCTCTGTCTCTGTGAGTCTGTTTCTGGTTTGTTTTCTTCAGATGCTTTTTACACATTTCACAAAGTTAGGCTGTCTCACAGAGAGTGTTCTTTACGGGACAAAATAGTTTTGAATCACCTGATAGCACTTACTTAGTCTTTCAAGGACAGTGTTGCGGGATTTAACTCCCGGAACTGAAACGGATGTATGTTCCCTGATTGTGCTGCTCGGAGCTTGCTCCAGCTGTTCCGTCAGGCACGTGTGTGGCCGCCCGTCAGGCATGTGCAGGAGCTGGTTTGTTCAGCCAGTCTTCGGTCCGCACGCTTCAGAGTGCCGTGTCCCCTTCTAGCTGGTGGTCCGGAAGACTGTGCAATCGGGGCTGAGTCGCGGGAGGCACGCGTGGGCAGCAGAGGTAAAGCCGCACCTGACAGTGAGAATGTTCCCGCGGCGGAACACATAGGAACCATCTGTCCGAAGTCCTGCGCTTGGCGGGGTGTGCCTGGCTTGGGAGGCAGACTTTTCCTCTCACTTCCCGTGGCCCGTGGATGCCCCCGCTCCCGTTCTGCCCGTGGCTGCCTGGGGGAGCGAGCGCCCAGTGCCCTGCTCAGACCCCTGCTCGCTGCACACAGTGAGAACGCAGTTTCAAAACGTCAGCTGGCACAGGTACAAAGTTTGCTTCAGAACTTAGAAATTAACTTGCTTAACATCTCAGTGGGGCCTCCTTTTCCATTTAGCATGCTTGGGGGATGCCTGGGCAAAAGGGTGTTTCCAACCTAGGAAAGCACTCAATGGTTGGGGAAATTTTCAGCGTGTCCAGATTGCAAAAGAGGCTAATGTGAGAAAATTCAAGGTTTGGAAAGCAGATACAGGAAAGAAGGCCCAGGATGTGGCTGTACAGCTTTTTGCTGAAGAGGTTACGTATGTGACTCATGGACCCACTCAGCCATCTCAGCAAGAGCCTGGAGTGGACGGGGCGATCCAGGAAAGGTCTGTGCGGGAGCCTCTTGTCTAGTGGCGTGGTCCCCCCGTGACACACACAGGAGACCCACAAAGGTTTCGAGAATCTTTCATCAGCGGAAATGCCGTCAGCTTGCACTGGAAGGAACAGACATGGAATGAAATGAGAGCAGCCTGTTGACTCCCGAAATCCTACGGGCAGGAGATGGGCTGGTGGAGACCCCGGCCACAAGCATGTGCTGCCCTTCAGGAAAAAGGAAGAGTCACGAGGCCACAGGCCTGGGCCGTGTGGAGTCCTGGCACCGCGGGCCAGAGGGTAGGACGTCCAGTCTCAGAAGATCATTCCCCGGCCTTGTAACAGGACAGAGTCGGGGCCTGCGTGGTTGTGCCTGTGTTCCGGGCATTCTCGCCAGTTCTGGTTTGCTGATAATCTTTTTCGGTCCGTAGCTGGAAGTTCTACTCACCTGGCAGTGAAATCATCGGGGGAAGAAAACCTGTAAGTTTTACGTAGCCAGATTGAGAAATCTTTTTTGTTGTTGGTTATTACCCTGGGCAGGTTGTTCAGGAAGTGCTTCTGTACATTGGACGATGGCGCTGTCCTCCAGTGCTAACTTCTGAAAGGTTAACAGGGTTGGCCATGACCACGGGAAGCGGCAGGTTCTCTGAGTGCCAAATAGGGTTTTCACGTACAAATCTTTTCCATCCCAGTGGGCTCAGTGCCCCTTGTGGAAGAGACTGTCCCCCAGTGAGCCAGGGCACCTCTGTCCTACACCGGGTGCTCAGACAGGCATGGCCGGTTTGGGGTCTTCTGTTCCCTTGGTGGGCATGTCTATTCCTGACCACCTAACAAACTGTCTAAATACTGGCTTTGTAATAAGCCAGTATTTCAGAGACCAGGGCCTTCCTTGTGTCCTTTCAGAGTGCCTTTGCCCACATTGGCCGTTTGCGTTCAGTGTTAAATTTTCCAAACCATAAATCTGGCCTATCTGTTTTTTAGGTCTTGTCTTCTCCAGTACGTTGAAGTCTAAAAAATGTCTTCACAGAAATCCTGCATAACTTTTGTTAGAGCTGTTCTTAGATACTTGATATTTTTTGCTGTTGTAAATGCTGTGGTTTTTGAAAGTACTAACGTATTTGTAACTGGTTTGGAGAAGTAAAATGGACTTTTATAAAATGATTGAACCCATCAATTTTGGTAAAGCTTTATTGGTTTTAATTATTAATCTGGAGTCTCTTGAATTTTCTCTGTAGGTAAGTGTATTGGCAGCAAATAACGAGAGCTTTGTTTCTTTGGATCCCTTGCACATTTGCTTCTTTTCCCTGTCACTGTGTCCGATTCCTGGTAGCTCGTTACGCGGGAGTGCTGAGAACAGACATTGTTTTTGTCTCTGATGTGAAGGGCAGAACGTTCAAATTTCATCATTAAGCATACTATGTTTTTATAGAGGCCCATTTTGTACTAAGAAAGTTTTTCCTATTCCTGTTATGCTAAAAATTGTTATAAAATTATGAATATATAGGCGCTTGGGTGGCTCAGTTGGTTGAGCGTTCACCTTTGGCCTAGGTCATGATCTCATGGTTTGTGAGTTCAAGCCCTGCGTCGGGCTCTGTGCTGTCAGTTCAGAGCCTGGAGCCTGCTTCGGATTCTGTGTCTCCCTCTCTCTGCCCCTCCCCTGCTCACACGCATGCTCTCTCTCTGAAAAATAATAATCATTAAAAAAAATTTTTTTTAAATAAAATTGTGGGGGCACCTGGGTGGCTCAGGCGGTTAAGCGTCCGACTTAGCCCAGGTCATGATCTCACAGTCCGTGAGTTCGAGCCCCGCATCGGGCTCTGTGCTGACCGCTCAGAGCCTGGAGCCTGTTTCGGATTCTGTGACTCCTTCTCTGTCTGCCCCTCCGCCTCTCATGCTCTGTCTCTCTGTCTCTCTCTCAAAAATAAATAAACATTAAAAAGAAAAACATTTTAAAAAATAAGATTGTGAATATCGTTTTTTGTAAGACTGCTACTAAATCTGTTGAGGTGATTTTTTATTTTTAAGTTTTTCTGTAATATTTTAATATGAAAAATTATACTGATTGACTTTCTGATATGATACCTACCTTATGTTCTTCCGGTAAAAGATGCATCTTAATCGTGGTATAATATTCTTTTGTGTGTTACCAGATTCCATTGTTTGTATTTTTGTGAAGTTTTTGCGTTGATTCCCATGAGTGACGATGCTGTTACTGGTTTTCTCGTATCATTTTTCTGGTGTTCGGTGTCCAGGCTGTGCCGGTCTCACAAAATACATGGCCAAGTTTTCTTTCCTCTTCTTGTCTCTAAAATATTTTCTCTAAAATGATACTTATTTATTCCTTGGGCATTTACACATCAGGGAGGCCTGAACTTTTTACTGCAAAGAAGATGTTTGACAGACTTGATTTCTTTAATAGTTTTAAATATATTTATTGAATAGTTACAGTCTAAGTAATTAACTTTAAAATTGATTTCAAGTTTTTAATTTCTTCTTCAGTTTTGCAGTTGTGGTTTTCAGGAAATGTGTCACCTGTACCTGTATTCAAATTTATTCCTAAAACTTGTCCATAATATTTTCCTGTTACTTCAAATGGATGGGATCTGTGGTATTTATTCTTCATTTGTGGTACTTGTTTCTCTTTTCTGTTTTTCTTGATCGGTCTTTCAGTGGGTGTATCAGCTTTAGGAGTCTTTTGGACGAGGCTTCTCTAGGCTTGATTCTCTGTGACATATAGTATTTCTCTAACTTATTAATGTTACCTTCTTTCCTTCTGCCTTCTGTGGTTTGTATTATTCTTGCTTCTTGATATAGATGCTTAATTTACTAGTTTTCAGCTCCCCCTCCCCCCTTTTTGAATGTATGTCGTTGAGGCTATAAATGTTCACAGAGATACTGCTTTGGCTGATTCCCATACGTTTTCATACGTAGTATTTTTGTTATTTTCAGGTACAGAATATTTTTTAATTTCCACTGATTTCTTCTTTGACCCATGGTTATTACAAAGTCATTTCTTAATTTACCAGCATGTTTGAATTTTCTAATTATTTGCTGCATCTGTATTTAGTTTGTGTTGTCGTTAGAGAATGTATCTTCTGTTATCTCAGATGTGTGACATTTGCAGAGTGGAGGTGCAGGGCCAAGTGTCTCGTTGATTTCCATGAACACCTGCCTGCCCTCGCAGAGAACCTGGATTCTGGATTGCTGGCACGGTGTGTAAGCGCATCTGTGAGGCTTGTTGTCAGTGTCTCCACACCCCTACTGGCTTTTCTCTGCCTTCTCTAACACTTGCCAGGAGTTGTGTGGAGCTCTTCCATTAGTCTTGGGAATCTGTTTTCCCTGGAATTCTCTTGCGGCCATCATATACTTTGTGGCTTTGGTGTCAGATATATACAAACATAAATTGTTACGTATTTCTGCTGAATTACGTATTTTCTCATTATAACGTGACTTTCTTGATCTCTGCGCAAGCCTCCTGTGTTAAATTCTAGTTTGTCTTACGTTAACAGCACCGTGCCTGCTAGTCAAGCGCGCTCGGCTTGGCTGGCTCCGTTGAGCACTTCCCTTCTCTGTGTGTATGTGGGTCTCTTGGGTTTGAATTTTTATCTTCTCTGACAAATTTTGACTGTTGAGTGCCCACACGGTTATTGTAATTCTGTTACAGTTCTGATTTAAATTTGTCATCTTCTCTTGGGTTTTTGGTGTGCCTTACCTGTCGTAGGTTTTCCTCCTTGCTTACCATTTTCCTTGTAAGTTTTATAATTGCACTTCTCTGCTAGCGAGTTGGGAAGGTTTAAGCTATTTTTGTTCTTCTAGTCATTACCCTGTAAACAGAATGTTTTTCTTAATCTGTCAAAGTCCAAAGGCAGCTGTTTCCTTTGCCTGTCACCTTAGCCCATGTTTACCTCCCCTCACCCCTTTGACCTTGTGCCGTTTTCGCCATTTATTTTAATTTCGTTCATTCTTAGGCCTCAAGGATACTGTTGTTTTGTACACTCCCCGTATATATTGGTGTACATCCGTGTTCATTTCTTACCCTGAGGCCTTCCATGGAGAATAATTTTCCTCGTGTCAGAAGTTTATTCTTTTGTCCAGTATGGCTTTGTTGGGAATGTGCTAGGTTTCTGCTTGGCTTTCCTTAGAAACCGTTTCTCCTGCGTTCCCCGCTGCCTTCTGGCTGCGGCTAGCGGGGTCCCCAGGGCCTGTGCTCCTCGGTGCCCTCTGCCTGCCGCCGCTCTCACACCTGCTCCCTCCTGCTCTGCGCTCAGCCACCCTGTGTCCAGACTGAAGCTTCTCTTCGTAGAATGCTTAGGATTCGGTGCATTTCTCGAGTGTGTGGATGGGCCCTTTCCTTTATGCCAGAAAACTCTGGGTCTGGTCCTGCTGCGTCCTCTCCTTTGGGGACGTGAATGCGAGCTGTGTCAGATGTCCTCCCCATGCTCTTCGTTGGTCCTCTCGTTTTCTTCTTTTCCACCTTCTGTCTCCATTCCCCGTTCTGCCTCGTTCCAGCGACCCGTCTTCCAAGTCGCGATCTCAGCCTTGGCCGAGGCTGGTCCGCTGTCAGACCATTCGAGTTCCGAATTTCGGTTATTGACACCTTTTAGTTCTGAAACTTCTGTTTGGTGTCTTTATCACACTGCCTACTCGTTTTTATATTTGCGTATTCCACGCAGGTGATCACTCTAGTTTGGTTCCTGGGTCCTGTTTCGCAGTCTGCGTCAGTCACAGGCTGCTTGCTGTTCCTGTCGGTCTTTCTCCCTCACTGTTTCCTTCTGGCTCTTGCACGTGGTTTCACTGAGTGCTGTGTGGCGTTTGTTGTTGCGTGCTTCGGTTTCAGTTTATCTCTGGGGTGTTTTGTGGGTTTTTTTGGTGATTGTGTTTGAGAAGCTAATTATAGGAGTGATTTGAGATAAAAAATGGAAGCTGTCTTCTTGAAGCATATACCCTGCCTCTGCTGATACATGGAGGCGCCTCCTGTCACGGAACATCTTCCTCCGAACGTGAGATTCACTTCACAGTCCCTGAGTTGTGGGAGCCTGGCTCCTTCTCCACGTGTGGGCACACGGCTCTCCAGTCCCCTCTTAGTGTGGGGTGTAGCCCCTCTTGGCCTCTTATCCTGGAAAGAGGGGCCTCTTGTGGAACCTCCACCTGCCTTGGTCCTGGCCTTTGTGTCTGCTCCCCGCACCAGAAGGCTGCTGACAAGAAAGCTCAGACCATCGGGGGCTGGCGGTCTCAGGGCAGAGGGGGTCCTGTGGTCACTTCACCTGTGTGGTACCTGGTCAGGGCCCAGCCCAGAAGCCCCCTTACTGTCTAGTCTACTCTTTCTCTTTCTTTCCAGAAACTTAAAAAATATTTTACATGGTATTTGTTACTGTTTTCAGTGGGAACATTGGTTCAAGTAGGATAGCCAGCCATTACCCAAGATCACAGAACTTCCTTGCAGTTTTTATGTAAAGAAAGTTAGGGGCGCCTGGGTGGCTCAGTCGATTGAGCATCTGACTTTGGCTCGGGTCGCGATTCGCACGGTTCGTGGGTTTGAGCCCTGCGTCGGGCTCTGTGCTGACAGCTCGGTGCCTGGAGCCTGCTTTGGATTCTGTGTCTCCCTCTCTCTCTGCCCCTCCCCTGCTAGCGCTTACTCACTCACCCGCTCTCTCTCTCAAAAAATATAAAGTAAAACATTAAAGAAAAAAAAGACAAATTTGAAAATTTCTGATTAACTTCCATGGCAGTACTTTCCAAGGGTAAAACTTTCAGGTCCTAAGTGTGATCAACTTTATTCCTGAGAATGTAGCAAACTTTCTTTTAAACACAAAGTACAGCTCTATCATAGTGAACCTGGGAAATGCAAGCTGTTAAGACAGTGTCACCCGGATAAACCCTGGTATGTCCATTCAGTGAAGACTGTCCGTCAATAAAAAGGAACAAAGTATTGATACAGACAACCACTGGGGCATTTATAGGACATTTTTGAAGTTACAAAATTATGATGGACAATTCAGCGGTTGCCAGGGGGCAAGTCGGGGGCAGGTGGGGGTTTAGCTGAGGAGCGTGCGAGCTGCATGGAACCGTTTGACCCCGATGGTGGATGGGGTGTGACATGAGTCTGTCCTTGGGACACAGAAAGCAGAGAGCGCGTGTAAAAACTGACAAAGCCCGAGTGAAGTCTTCATCTGAGTTACTCGTATTGTAACCCCAACTCTGCCTGGGGGGGTGTGCTATGGCGGTGTGACGTGTCACTGGGGAAGCACCCGGGAACCCTCCTGGTTTGCTACTTCTTGTGAGTCTTAAAAACGATGTCAAAGTTAGAATTATGAAAAAGCAAAACACTGTCACCACCTTTGGTCCATGAGAGTTAGTGTATTCTGGGAGGTGGAGGTCTCAGGCTCTCGAATGGGGGCGATGAGCTTGCATTCGTGCCCTGAGGCTCCCGCTGCTGTGGCCTCCGGAGGGTTCTTAACCTGTCGCCTTTTCCCGTCTGCTTCCTCATGGGATAAAGTTTTATTTAAAATAATGCCTCAGTAGCGTGAATTCACTCTTCGTGACTTTGTCCTTCTGAGTCTTGCCCCATTCTTCGTGTGTCCGTTTCTGTTGGCTTTTAACGTCATAACAGGTAGCTCTTTATATTGGCCAATATAGTTATCTCATTTGTCTTTTTTTTTTTTAATTTTTAAAAGTTATTTATTTATTTATTTAGAGAGGGAGAGAGAGAGAGCATGCACGTGCACATGAGCAGGAGAGGGGGAGAGAGACAGAGAGACAGAGAAAGTCCCAGGCAGGCTCTGCATTGTCAGCGTGGAGCCCGATGCGGGGCTCAAACTCACGAACCGCAAGATAATGGCCTGTGCCAAAATCACGAGTCATTCACTTAACCGAGTGAGCCACCCAGGCACCCTTCTCATTTGCCTTTTAATTGTGGCACTTCTTCATGATAGATCAGTACGTGCAATTTTTAAGTTAAGTATAAATCTAAGGGAGCATTGGCTAATTTATCAAACGGGTGCAGGGAAGGTCAGCCACGCAGCCCGTTCATTGGGTGTGCCTCGAACGGGAAGCCCAGCGCCCTTTGGGACTCTTCTCCCTGTCTGTCGACTCTGCTTTCTTCTGGTTAAGTGTCATTCTCTGCCAGACCTTCCTCACCTGGTTACACAGACGGTGTTAGAGGCCTCAAGCCCGTGTTCTGCTCGCTAAATTACACAAGGAAAAAGCAAATACTTTATTTAGCCAGTTCCGGAGTGCATCTCCCCTGAACCCACCACTGCTTGTCTCGTATGTAGCGTGAGTCCGTAAGGCCCGGCGCCCTTGCCTGCCCTTGGAGGCCGGGCTGGGTCTCTTGTGCCGCAGCCTTGCGTGTCCGCTGTGCGTGCAAGGCCCCCGTGGTGCGGGTGCTGCGGGACCCCTCCCCCTCCTCCTCTCCTCCGGCCTGGCTTCGCTGTGGTCACTGTCCCCTTTGTGTAGAGAGCTGAGCTGAGCTTTTCCAGCCCCAAGCCTTCCACCTTTTCATCTGGTCCCTTTCTCCTGGTTAGCTTGCTTACTGACGTTTTTTTTGTTTTTTGTTTTTTTGTTTCAACGTTTATTTATTTTTGGGACAGAGACAGAGCATGAACGGGGGAGGGGCAGAGAGAGAGGGAGACACAGAATCGGAAGCAGGCTCCAGGCTCCGAGCCATCCGCCCAGAGCCTGACGCGGGGCTCGACCTCACGGACCGCGGGATCGTGACCTGGCTGAAGTCGGACGCTTCACCGACTGCGCCACCCAGGCGCCCCTTGCTTACTGACGTTTTGACACAAGCACTACCTGCTTGGTTTGGGTGGCTTGTCACGGGTACCTTCGCTGCTCCTTCATTCTTAGGCTGTTGGAGACATTTTATTTGAAGGTGCATCAAATTGCATATACTTAGTACTTTTATTCATTTATGAACTAAAGGAAGTGTTAGTCCTTTAATAGGAAGGTTTATCCCTTTGACACGTTGACACAAAAGATTTGGCCTCACTCCTGCACAAATATATTTATACTGCTGCCATACAGGATGACATCTGCGGGCGTGTGTGTGCGTGTGCGTGCACGTGCTCACACACACACACACACACACACACACCCCTTAGCACTGGCTGCTGCATAGCACATGTAGTGTTTCACGTGGCTCCCCAGTAAAGGCTGAAACCATTCTGAATGTTGGGGAAGACCTGAATTGCTTTGGTGTCCTTCACCCCATATCTGATCCCGTGACCAGCATTTGCTTGTTGTGGATGCTCGGGAGGTTGGCTGACATCACTCTGAATGGAAGGCCCTCCTGAGTCTGCCCCCCTCTCCCTAAGTGTGGCTCGGAGCAGTGGTGTATTCTCAGAGCCCCCCGTGGAGCCCCGGGCCCTGGCGCGCCACCTGCTGCCCTGTGCACAGCTTTGGACTCTCCAGGTGGCTCCAGGATTTCTTTGGTTCAGTTCATCTGGAACACTGACACTCCCATTTATTTTTCCTAAAACACCACGTTATTTCAAATCTCCCACACCCACTCGGAAACGTAATGCGATTCGGAATTTTGCTTGTACCAATTTAAGCTGCTTTCATGCCTTTCCAGATTTTCTGTTCTTAGGACCCAAGGCCACACTTCGTTTATCCTTGTGCACATGGCCGTGGGTGCAGTGCCGGCGGATTCGCAGGGCACTCGGGTGGATTTCCGCCTTTGTTCCACCTAAAGTCCTGCCCGTGCCCTCCGAGCCTGCGTCCTGCCTTCGCTGCTGGGGTAGGGCGTCCTGTACACCCCTGTCCGTTCCGTTTTGGCCCAGGGCCTGTCTTTCCTATCAGACCTTGTCTGGCTGTTGAGACCGGTGGTCGTCTGCTCCAGGGATGCAACTCACCTGTTTTTATGTGTTAGTGCAGTTCCCACAGCCATCTTGCACATACGTGGCATTTTACAGGTACTGTTACTGAGGCTTGGAGAACTCAAGTTGTCGTTTGTCCAAGATGATGGAAACTTGAAAATTAAGAATCAGTACAACTCACACGTCGCCTTAAACCTGTACAGTTCAGGTACCCACGCGTCTTCCGGGCGGAACATGGAAAGCAGGTGCAGGAGAACTTGGGCCGTGCAGTGGGCAGGAGGTGATTACTGACATACGGGAAGTGAAAGGAAAAAGGAACCCGGGGTCACTCGCCAGCTCTGTCCTGCTGTTCACTCGTGTGGAGAAATGGCTTCCTCATGGAGAAACCATAAACTTGCTCTGTGTTGTGGCGCAGGGAGAGGACGGTGTGTCGTATGCCTGCACTTAAAGGCTTTTGTGGAAAGGCGAAGGCTGGATGCTCGATTGGCAACAGATACAGTCGTCTGAAGCCTGGGAAGAGGTCCAGGTCCTGACGGAGGCCCGAGCGGCACCGTCACTGCGTGGCATTGGGTGAATTCAGCCAGTGAGGCTTGAACATCCCCGGCCACCCTCAGTATGTCACAGAGTGTAAAGATGTCACAAGAGGAAGAACGTTGGGGGAGATTCAGATAAAACCACATCTGTCCGTTTCCTTTCGGTGACAATTTACAGGAAAGGGGTTTGATGACTTTTGATTAAAACTTCTCATTAAAATGACTTTCCTGGGGCGCCTGGGTGGCTCCGTCGGTTGAGCAGCCGACTTCGGCTCAGGTCATGATCTCGCGGTCCGTGAGTTCGAGCCCCGCGTCGGGCTCTGTGCTGACAGCTCAGAGCCTGGAGCCTGTTTCAGATTCTGTGTCTCCCTCTCTCTCTGACCCTCCCCCGTTCATGCTCTGTCTCTCTCTGTCTCAAAAAGAAATAAACGTTAAAAAACATTAAAAAAAAAAAATAAAATGACTTTTCTTTTGCTCAGATTAAGATCTAAGACTAAACCTCGGTCAGGCAGGAGTGCACGTGAGCTGGTCCAGGTGGATTGTCCCCTGAGCAGCCGCAGGCGCCGGGCCCAGCGTGCCAGCTGAGATGTGCCAGGCAGGTGGGGCCTCAAGGGCATCGAATCGCATTGCGTATTTTAGGAGAATACACCTCACCTTTACCCGGGGCTCGGGTCTCCTCCTCAGACATTGTGTAGAGGAAGGGAGGCCACGGTGGTTGGGGGGGGGGGGGGGTTGGTCAGGAAGGTGGGCTGGTGAGACGGCCATGCTTCCCAGTTAGCCTGTGCTCAGGCGCGACCCTTCCTGACGCCCTGGCCGGGCCCGTTCCCGCCACCTTGTGTCACACTGGCTCATGAAACAGCAGGTTCTTATGGCTCTGTGATGACAGCAGTTGTTTTGTTAAATCGTGGCCGTTGGTGATGTCGAGAGGACCCCGTGGAAGAACCCAGAAGGTGCCCCTTTGGTCTCCACTCAGCCCCAAGCCCAGCAGCACCCTGTGAACTCCAGGAAAGTACCCATTTGCCCTGTGGTAGTTGAGGCAGGCTGACGTTTTTCCAAAATAATATGACCCCGGTACACAAGAGAAGAAGGTCGTGCTCCCGCACCGCGTTGGCCTCTGGGCCTGCCGAGCCCACCGTGCTGAGCTCCACAGGGACCCACACCGCCCCTGCACCCCCTGCACCCTGGTCATCAGTGGCCTGGCCCCCTGCCTGCCCCTGCCCTCTCACTGGCCCGCTGAGCCTCTCACTTGACTGTCCGGGTTCAGAGGGTCTGTCTGATCGCCGATACCCGGCTCACAGACAAGTCCACACAAGACCCCGCGTGTCCCTTCTCCAGCCCCCGTGCCCCTCAGCCTTTCCAGGCGGTGGCTCTTAGTGGCTGCCGCTGGGACCCTCGCCAGTGCTCCTCAAGCTCCTCGCCGGCCGCTCTGGGCGCTCACCCCGGCCCCACAGAGAGAGTGGTGTCTGCACCCCAGACCTTAACAGGAGGCCGCCCGTGAGGCCAAGAGGCTGCCGTGCTCTGCCCCCCGTGCCGTCCTGGGGTGTCTGTCCTCCCTGACCGGCTGGTCTCCCTGCCGTATCGGCATTGTAAGTAGCCAAGAGGTCGTGAGGCCGGTTTCAAAGGTCTGTGTATTTGTCGATTACGACTTTTCTTTCTGACCGTGACAGGTCTTAGGAGTTTTGAGATGGGAGCGTTATGGACAAATAACTCATTATGATCATTTTAATTTTCTTTAACTTGCCTACATGCTGTCTTCGCTGACTCTGACTCCTTCACGTTGTTTTCCAAGTGTGCTTTTATTGTTACGAATTGCCAATTCGTATTGGCAGTTTGGGTCGCCGTGATTGAGGGTCAGCAGCCTCACCACATGGTGGAGGTGCGTTGTGTCTGCTGTTTTCGTGACACAGTGACACCGGGCACAGATTTTTTTATGGGCTTTGACGCGTATCTGATGATCTTAAGTCTCATCGTTACCAAGAGCAAAGCGAGGCCAGAACTGCTAGGTACAAAAGCATGAGCAGAGCGAGCGCTTCACTTAAGCCAGCAGGTGGACGAGTGCAGCTTGGGTCAAAGAGGCGCCATTTTTAAAATGTACTCCAGACTCTGCCTAAGCCTAGTCAGGGGCCTCCGTGGCTCTTGACTGTGAGACCCTGCGCCGCACCTGGCGGCCTGGCCCCGGCTACTCTGATCCCGCCTCTTGCCACTGTCCCCGGTACCTGCTTCTGTCACCGCCCCGGGCCTCAGGTCGCAGCCCTGGCGTGGAAGCCTGGCCTTGTGCGGGGCCGGGCGCTCCTCCCGGGCGAGTTCAGCCTGGGAGTCACCACCGGGGGGGAAGCCTCCTGTTTGTTCTTGTAAAATGAGCACATGAGCACATTTTGACAGTCTCTCCCAGGGAGGCACCGCCTGAGCCCCATAAACACAGATCTCTCCTCTGGGCGTGCGTGGGGCGCGTGCGGCCACCCACCTTCTTCCCGGACATCCGATTCCACGCGCTCAGCTGTAGGGCGAGGATCGGGAGCCCGTTTGACCGCCACGTGCAAACACGTTGTGGGGCGTGAAAAGGTTCGTTGGCTTAAGTGTCAACAGATTCGTTTATTTTAAATGCTGAAATCCAGTATCACCAACCTAGTTCACGTAAGGTCAAAGGTAATAAATGTCTGTGGAAAACATGAGTGTGAGGGTGTTGCCTGGCTTTGGACCACACTGACAACTCTGGTCGGTTTTATTCGGCAGTCTGCGCGTGAACTTGGACATGGGCAAGGCCGCGTACGGGTGGATGATCATGAAGGACGAGAGCATCCCCGGCACAGTCGTGCGCACCAGCACCATCCCGGAAGAGCTGGGACGCCTGGTGTACCTGCTGACCGACAAAACAGGTACCGAGCTGGCATCCAGTCCATAGTGATCCTGTGTGTCCACGTGTGTGCCCGGGGTGTGTGTGTGTGTGTGTGTCCGTCCATGTGTGTGTCCACATGTGTGCATGGGGCGTGTGTGTGTCCATGTGTGTTCACGGGTGTGTGTGTCCACGTATGTTCAAAATGTGTGTATTCATGGGTGTGTGCGCCCGCATACATGCACAGAGCATGTGTGTCCACGTATGCTCACACGGTGTGTCTACATGTATGCACGGGGCATGCGTGTCCATGTATGTTCAGGGGCGCACATGCTCGTGTGTGTGTGTGTGTGTGTGTGTAGCAGAGCATTGAATTCATCCACATTTAGAATTTTCCAGACCTTGCCCTGAACACTGGCACACAACTAATCTTCATCTTGGAATATCATCAGAATTAGCAAAATGTTAAATCCTTGGAGATTTAAATGACGTGCTTGAATATTTTTAATTCTCTGAAGCCTTATGGTTCTTCCTTTGTTTTAACTGCCTTTATGACATCTCTGTGGAGGGTACGTAAGAGCAAAAACTGCTTGTTTATTACAGGATGGTACTTTTGAGCTGTTGGGAGGGTACGGCAATGTGTGTATGGATTTGGTATTTTCACAGTAACCCTCCTAAAGAGCCTTACTAGAAACTACCCCATCAGGTCTGTGCCCCAGATTTTATATTTTTTTATTTCACTTTTAACTTTTTTCATCAAAGAATTCTTGTCAATACGTAACATATTCAATAAAAGACGAACTGAATCCAGTACGATAATAAAAGTCCTATCGACAGGTTAAAGTCCCTACCCGATTGATCCATTCGTGGCTTAAATTCCCAGTAATTCTTGGTGAACTGAAAATAAGAGAATACTCCTATCACATGGTAAAATACGTCTCAAGTAAAATTCGACATGATTTTTAACAAGATGTGAGAACAAGCTTCATCGTAGGAAAAGTAAAGAAAAAACTAACGTTGTGATTTAGCACGTGTTCTAGACGTTGCAGTAAGACAAGACACAGAAGTCAGCCGTACAACCAAAAGAATAAGCAAATATTTGTAGATGAAACAATGAACCAAGGAAGCCAACTGCTAAAACTCCGTGAGGTGGCAGGTCACAGGGCAAAATGACAGAATGGCTCCCGGCGCGTCAAGCAGACTGAAGAGTAAAAGCCCGCTCGTGGCAGTGCGAGGGAGCACCAAGCGTGGGCGCAAATGTGAGGGGTGCGAAGGCGGGCAGACCTTCCAGAGAATCGCGAAGGAAGACGTGACCCGGTGGAGAGGCGGGTTGCGGTTCCCAGCGAGAAGTGTTTCACTGGGCGTTTCGCAGTCGTCCACCCTCACGAGGAAGTGAGGCGCTTACCGCGGTTCGGTCAAAATCCAGCTGTCAGGCGGCGTTGACGTCCGGTCTTCGTGAGGGCTTGTCTTTGTAGCGTCTCCGGGAACTTGCCGGTAAGTTCATGCATGGGTCGTGAGACCAGAAATCACGAGGAGCTTAGGCTCAAGACGGCACCCCGGGAAGACGCCTTCAGAGTCCTCCTTCCCACCCTCACGGAGCTGACAGGAGGAGATTTTAAGAACAAATCTGTAACGGTTGTGGCGAAGAAGCAAAAGCGCCCTTACAGAAGTGAATGATTTCTGGAAACCGGGTGGAGTCACTTTGATGGAGAAGCTGGAGCCAAGCAAACCCAAACTCAAAATGGTTCCTAGAGTGACCCTGCGGCGATGCCGGGACGCCTCCACCGGGGCAGCGTCCTGGAGACACACGGAGGCGATAGGTGCGGGCTGAGGCGGGCGAGGGCCTCAGCTGCCCCCAGGCGGTGGGAGGGACCCACCCGCCACAGCCCACAGCCTGCTCTCTAACCGCGGTCTAACAGATGAGAACAGCTGCGTGCGCTCGGACCTCCAGCGCGAACAGGCCTGCTTTCCCCGAGAGCAGGGGTTCCGTGACAGTTTGCCCAGAAAGGAACCCAAAGGAGCCGTCAGGAGAGCGTCTGGAATTACGGGACAGCTTAGTTACACCTGTAAGTTCATCCTTAAAATTTAACCACATTTCCTATACCAGTGACAATGGGGGCATTTAATTCCAAAAATGCCAATTAGAATAGCAACAAAGAGTATATTAAAAATAAATTCAAACAAAACCCGTGTAAGGCCTATACGGATGTAAGTTCTTACATTCTGGAAGACCGAAGTGGTGGACGGGCACACTCTTCGTGAGTAGGCGTCTTCGTGCGGTGGAGACATGGCTCGTCCCCACGTGAAGACCCCTGACCTGTGAGGGGCACACCGTGTCGGGCCTTCTCTCCGCTGCGGGTGGAAGTGTTGCCTGCTGGGCACTCGTCTGGGCAGGCTCCGCGCAACACTGCCTCTCGGGAAGCAGCTGCGTGTCTGAGACAGGAGACGACGTAAGATGGTTCACGGCATCGTTTTGGAAAACAAAACCGAACAGTGTAACACCAGAAAAGCAGTTACTGGTACAGCATAGAAGTTATGGAGCATTATGGGGCTCCCGGGTGGCACCGTAGGTAGGGTAGCTGACTTGGGCTCAGGTCATGATCTCACGATTCATGAGCTCGAGCCCCGCATCGGGCTCTGTGCTGACGGCTCAGAGCCTGGAGCCCGCCTCATTCAGATCTCGGGTCTCCCTGGCTCTCTGCCCCTCCCCCACTTATGCTGTGTCTCCCTCAAAAATAAATACAAATGTTTAAAAACATTTAAAAAGCAAAAATAAGTAATCTGGGCTCCTGAGCTTTAAAAAGAATTACAAAAAAGTACATAAAGCACGTTAGTGAGAGGTGCCTGGGGGCTCAGTCGGTTAAGCGTCCGACATCGGCTCAGGTCACAGTCTCACGGTTCACATGTTCGAGCCCCGCCTAGGTCTCTGCCCTGAGGGTGTAGGTCCTGCCTGGGGTTCTCTCTCTTTTCCCCTCCCCTCCCCTGCTCATGAAATAAATAAACTTGAAAAAATCTTCTGCATTTCATCCTCCGAAGGCCTTTTTGTACCAGAGGTCACGGGAAGGGACTCCCGCTGTCACTTCCTGTTTTGAAGACGTGGAGCTTGAAACATGTTTTGGATTTAAAACAGTTTTCGGTCTCGACCTTTCTCAGAACCTTTGTCGGTAACCACAAGGTGAACACCACTTACTGAGCACGTCCGTGTGGCACACGCGGTGACAGCCGTGCACTGTCCTTGTCCCGGGCCGTGTGTCAAGTCCACCCAGTTGCAGGTGATGGAAATGGGGGACAAGGTGTGGAGTCCCGTCACAGCTGCGGGCACATCACAGACACGGCACTGTCCTCGCTGTGACTGTAAACGTGCTTGTCACACAGGCGGATGGGGGCACTGGCACACGGGGGCTTGAGCCCTCGCCGCTGGGCGCCGTGTGGCCTCGGGCAGACGCCGGCCTTCCGGGCAAAGCCCCGTGTTGTTGGCCAGGCAGGTTTTGTGGTGGGCGTTACGCAGGGGAGGCGAGGGCAGTGCGGCCTTGCTCGCCTTCCAGAACCTGCCGGCCCACCCTCTGCCTGCAGCGCCCCCCCTGTGGCCGGTAGGCCGCTCTTTGTTCCTTCCTCTGTCGTGGGACTAGGTTGACCCGAAGTCGGCCGGGGCTTAGCAGTCACGGTGGGTGGCTGTGGAGAATCCGGGGTGTGAGTTTGCAGACACGGTCCGCCCGCGTGATTGCGACCAAGCTGTGGTGTGAGGGGCAACTGGAACCGAGAGGCGCCAACGTAGCCGGGAGGCGGCGCTCGGCGTGACCGGGACCAGGCTTGGGCTCGGTCGACGAGCGTTCTGACGGGAAGCGTCCATCACGCCGCGTGTCGTTGGCCACAGCCGAACGGAAAATGCAGTCCCCGTGATTGCGTTCCCGCTCCCTTCCCGTGGACGGGAGAGCAGCGTGGTGTAATTAGCTGTGATTAGAGTGCACGTTTCCGGTAAGATCTGAAATTAATGATGTTGCCATAGTGACACGTGTGCGGCCGCCAGTGCGTGAAACGTGAAGTAATTCGCTCGACGAGAGCGGACATCTGTTAGCTGCCGGGATGCAGACACCGACAGGGAACACCAGGCGTGCGCTGGACCCCGGGACAGGTCGTGGGTACTGGCCACAGTGAGGCCACCGTCCCCGCTCTGGACAGCGCCACCGCTCGTGCGACCGGACCGCGGAGGGCTCGGTAGGCTCAGCTCCAGCCAGGCTGCAGCCTCTTAAAGCAGGATCTTAGTCCCTTGTTGAGGTTCTGATCTTGACGTAGAACAGAGCTTTACCAAAACACCCCCCGATATGACAGGTTCTTCAGGAGGCACGCGGGGGTCCCAGCACCCGTTGCCCCGCGTGCCCTGCGTTCCTGCTCCGAAGGCCGCCTGGTCTGTGGCGGGTGGCAGCAGCGGAGCGTGGCACACGTGAGGTTTACGAGCGGGCGCGAATGTCCTGGGAGCCAGGGGACGGCGCTCTCCTGCCCAAGGACGACAGCCCGGCCTCGGCTTTCACGGGGCGGAGCGTCTGACCAGTACGGGATGCTCGGCGCACGCACCCGCCTGCAGTTTGCAGCGTGCGCCGATGGGCGCGCGGGCACACGCGGCGCTCGAGCAGACACGTACAGTCCCGGTTATCGTGACCACTTGACGGAAAGCCCTGTTTACAGCAGGTACAGTGTGGGACTCAAGTTCAATAGGTGCGACGCTTTGAAGAATCGACGTGTACTCGACGGTGTGGTAACTGAGTCTTAATCCCTTCCGAGTTTTGTTTCCCTTCCTTCTTTGTAAGGTCTGCCCAGCTAGGCCCTCCACAGGGAAGTCCACGGGCCACCGCCCTCGCCCTCCTACAGCAGATCCGGGGTGAGGCCGCATCTCAGCCGGGGAACAGTTGACCTGAAAGCTTCGCGTCTGCCTCTCCAGGGACGTCTCCCCTGGGCGGTTCTGGATCGCATCTGTCGATGCCCTGAGGTGGGCGCCCGCAGGACTTTTCCCTTAGAAACTAATAACCGTCTTTGCCTGCTCTGCTCCTCGTACTCCGGACCGTCTGCCCTAGTAAGGGGCTACACCTCTCCCGCTTTCCGGGAATCACAGACCTCTTCTCAGAAGATGCGTTCTGTCCCTGGCGCCATCAGAATGCCAGGTCAGTGGGAAGCCCTCCGGTGGCTTCTGTCTGCCCCTCCCGTTGCCGGCCCCTCCTGCTGACAAAGCTGCAGATTTGGGACATACTAACATGTGTTGTATTGAGATGACAGAAATTGTCAAAACTATCAACTGGTCGAAACCATGAAAATTGTTTGACTTGAAAAATAATTTTGCGTTGCCGACTCTTTTTTTTTTTTTTTTAAGTTTATTTGAGAGTGAGTGCAAGCGGCGTAGGGGCAGAGAGAGAGGACAGGGAGAATCTCAAGCAGGCCCTGTGCTGACAGAGCCCGCTAAGGGGCTTGAAGTCCCAAGCCGTGAGGTCACGACCTGAGCCGAAACCAAGAGCTGGACGCCTGACCGACTGAGCCTCCCGGGTGCTCTCCCCCCTACTCTTTTAGTAACTGATTGAACCCTAGACTTTCCTGCTGTTCGAAAGGGCATAGGAAGTCTGAAACCAGCCCTGAATTCCCTGCTCAGCATTTCAGAAACAAAACACAACTGAACTCTAAAATGCGCCTTTCACATAAAGGAATGTCTTTAATGCAACAAGATGTGAACGTATTTACTCGGCAAAATAACAGCCAAATATTTCATCGTTTGATGAAATGAGAGTCGTCTGTTTGAATACATCAGCTACAGCCTCCTTAAAACATGAGTTATTAGCACTAGGAAGTCGTACCAGGGGCAGGATGCGTCACCACCCGGCGTTTGACTCCGACGACAGGTCCCCAGGGCAGGCTACTCTCAGCATTTGGCACAGCTGCTGGGCAACCGTCACTGCCGTCGGAGCCTAGGACGCTTTTGTCCCTCGCAAAGCCACCTGATACGCACCAGCAGCCCCCACGCTTTCCCTCCCCGCACTCAGCCCTCCGTCACCTCTGACGACCTTCTGCCTCATCAGCCTGACTGTTCTGGATTTCTCACGTGGATGGACGCACGTTGTGTGGCTTCTTGTGTCTGGCTTCTTTCGCTCAGCATAGCGCTTTCCACGTTCGGCCACGTGGTCGCATCTGTTCATACTTCATTGCAAGTAATACTCGGTCGTGCGGGTCGACCACGTTCCATTCACCCACCTGTCCTTTGAAGGACATCGCAGTGGTTTCTGCTTTCTGTCTGTCAGGAAGAATGCCGCTGCGTCCATTCAAGGCTCGAGCCAGGGCAGGTAGGCGAGGAAAAGAAAAAGGCATCCACACTATAAAGGGGAGTAAAACTCGTGTGTGGCATGGTCTTTACACAGAAAATCCTAAGGAATCCCCTCAAAGTCTGTTAAGATCAATAAGTGAGTTTAGTAAGGTTTAAAATACAAGACGAATACACAAAAGCGAACTGTATTTCTACACACTAGCAGTGAACTATCCCAAAATAGAATTAAGAAAACAATTCCATTTACAATGGCATCAAAAAATAAAATCGGTGCCTTACAGGGTTACGATAGCAGCAGGATTCCCCAAGTTGATTCATGCACTCTACAGAGTCCCTTTCAGTCCCAACTGCCGCCTTCGTGGGAGTTGACAGGCTGACCCTACAACCCGTGTGGAAGTGCAGGGGACGCAGGGTGGTGTCAGCAGTCCTGGGGAAAGAGCAAACCGGGGGACTCCACAGTTCCTCATCCCAGAGCCTACCACCAGGCGGTCGGGGTCAGACAGGGTGGTGCTGCCTGTGAGGGCAGACGTCGGGACTAAGGGAACGGAGTCGAGACTCCGGACATCAGCCCGACAGCGGCAAGTGGCTTTCAGCAAGGCTGCCTCGATGCACTGGGGGGTGAAGGGCGCCTTCCGCAGGCCTTGCTGGGAGAAACCGCACGGCCACGTGCAGAAGAATATCTGGGACCCCTGCCTCACACCACACGGAAAGCGGCTCAACGTGGATCACAGACCTGTATGGAAGCTCTAACATGACCATTCTTTTAAACTGGTTGCTTTCAGAAGCTTCTCAATTTATTTTCTGTTTCGCTCTCCTTGGCTACGTTAAGCACCAGAATAGAGAGCTTTTAGAATACGTATTTGCCTCAATGTAACATTTGGGTTATAAACGTAACCTGAAAGGAGAAAGAAGTAGTCCAAATCTGGATTTAAGTTATCTTTTAATTATTTTAAACTAAATTTTATGTTACTTTATAAGTTTTTTTAATGTTTATTCATTTTTGAGAAACAGAGAGACAGAGTGCACTCAGGGGCGGGGCAGAGAGAGAGGGAGACACAGAATCTGAAACAGGCTCCAGGCTCCGAGCGATCAGCACAGAGCCCGACGACGCGGGGCTCGAACCCACGGACCGTGAGATCGTGACCTGAGCCGAAGTCGGACGCCCAACCGACGGAGCCCCCCAGGCGCCCCTACGCTAAATTTTAAAATCCAACACTATATTTACTATTCCAACATCTGCTTGTATGTGTCCGTGGGAATGATGGCGGCTCCCCTATCTTCAAGGGATCTGGGCACGTCACTCTAGAGGTTTCTCCAAACAGCAGCAAGAAGCATAGTGTAACGGCACAGATGGCGTCGGGGTCCCAGAACTTGAAACGCTGTCACCAGGCTAACTGGGGACAAGTAGCTAAAGCAGCCCGTTAAAATAGCAGTCACTCTTCAGCCCCAGATTCACTGTCCAGAGATAGTCTGTGAGTGGAGCGGTGGTCATGATGTGCCTTTGGTTGTGGAAAAAACTTGCTGTCCGCGTGGAGCGTCGCGCTTGGGGATGCCTCGTAGTTTCTGCCGCCATCACCTGTTGTGTCCCCCGCCGGTAGTCGAACCCCGTTTTCATCGTGTATGAAACCAGGGGTTTGGACCCGGCAGGTCAGTCATGGTCTTCATTTGACTTTTCGCGGTAAATGCTCCTAATAGAGGAGTGTGTTGTACTCTAAAATATATCACAGCTAGTTTAATGGAGGACAGAATGTTGCTGAATCAGAAGCTTGGCCATATTTCGCCTTGATGAAACCAAACTGTCATTCAGTCATTACATCTGACGCTGTATTTAAATCCACGAACCTCGGAATTATTTCCAGCTTTGCAGTCACGAGGCAAAGATTGATGGCCCGTGACACAAGGGCCACGCGTGTGAAGAGCAGAGATGTCCCCACCGTCAGGTGCACAAGCTTCCAGACGCCAGTAAGGGCGTGTCCCGGGCTCCCGACCCAGGCCTCCCTGCACGGCTGTGCTGCTCCCGTCGGTGTTTTCCCTGCTGAGTGGAACGTCCCCCACAAAGGAGCCAGTGTCAGGGGGACGGTGCGCGGGACGGCACTGAGACCCGTGCCCTGGGCACACGTCCTCCGTTCACGCCCCAGAGCCCTGTTCCTCATCCTTGCATATGTTTGGTGAGGTGGCATTCAGAACAAACTGTGCAGGTTTCTCCGAGTGACCGGCGTGTGCCGTGTAGGAGGTTTACGCGGCTGAGGGATCTGGGTTCCTTTGTCATAGTTCACCTTTAAGCACTTTTTGTATTCCTCGCGTCGTCCAGATGGCAGGAATTGGCACTCGTTTGCCCCGTCCACCTGCTGCCTGGGCATTGTGAGTTGAGCACGTGCATACGTGACCCCAGACAAGCTGGCCGTTGGCTCTGGTGGCTTCCTCCCGTCCGGGCTACTGCGGGATGCTTCCAGTCAGCGGTGTTGTGTTGCCTTGCTGATAACAGCGACATTCGCGTATTGCAATTCCTTTTTCCTTGATTGGATACGTGGAAAACGGAAAAGGGGATATTCTCCTAAGTATAGTACAGTTGAGACGACCGCGGAGATACGTCTGGAGGGGATGGAACGCGTTCAGGCACCGTCGTTGAACTTGCTTTGTGCGGTCATTGGCCCTGATCCGTTGGCAGAGCGTTTAACTTTGAAGGGAAAGGCTTGCAGTCAACTGGGTGGATTGCCAGAGTGTCGTGTCCAAACGCCAAGGCGCAGAGACGTGGGCTTTACGTTCCGGTTATTCTCCAAAGTGGGTCCTTTCCCTCGCTCCATACGCTGCATGCAGCCAGCATTCTCTTGTGGAGAGAGTGGTCCCCAGACTTCGGATCTTGTGACCGGCTTTCTTCTCGGGCGCTCTGATTCAGGCGACACAGGGCTGCGACTTGGGCTTGGGGACTTAAGCTCTCCCAGGTCTGCTGGGTGCACACAGTTAGACGCTGAGCCACCCGGCCCGAATGCAGCGTCCACATCCTGCTGGTCCGAGGCCGTGGGGCAGGAGACCTAACCTCGTGGGCATCTTGGACAGCTGACAAGTACCAGTCCCCCCCCACACTACTGCCTTGATGTAAAACAGATGTGGTCTTCAAAGAAAAGCATGGGAAAGCAAAATGTTTTATTGTAACAACGTGTAATCTCGCGACTTCTTTAAGTACATGAGCATCAGCCAGTTACATGTGAATAGAACTTAATATTTTTTTTAAAATAGGAAACAGGTATAGAAGTTAATTTATCACTAGGTAAGTGAATGTCTAAAATTACATCTTAAGAACGCAATCTACGGCCAGTGCCTCTGAACTCCTCTGCGATCGTGACCTGAAGCCTGTCGATGCCATGGCTGAGCATGCTGTGTTGGCGGTGGGCACCGTGACCAGTGTAACCCGGGACACATGTGTGGCACTGTGTGTAAATTCAGACTGTGCTCTCCGAAATCTCATCTTGAAGAATCTACCCTACGGAAATCACGCTTTTATAGCAAAAATTGTAAACCGTCTGAGTATCCATGCTTGGGAGACTCGCCCGACAGAATGTGGTATGTTACAGTGAGTTTGTGGTACACCCAGTACAGATTCCATACTCCTGTGTGTTGTCACGTGAGAAAGTAGTTTATAAACGTGTACCTGTCTCTGTCAGTGTCCTGTGATCGTAGGAAAGAGTAGGAGAGCTTCCATACCGAACTAGGCGATCCCAGAGTGTTAGAGGGTGACGTGAGCCTTCACAGTGTGTTCCAATAAACCCTAGAGCCTCCAGTTCCGGAACAGGGGAGCGGATGCCCTTCTCCCCGTTCTCCCTGCTGGTGTGACGTATGGAGCGCACACAGGGGGACCGTGAGCTCGGAGGGAAGCGGGCAGGCTCGCAGGGCCCCTGGGACCCCAGGGGTGACGGCGCTCGGTTCCCTGCTGGTCTGCCTCCGGCCCCAGCCCGGGTGCTGGAGAAGCCAGCGGTGCAGAAATGCCAGCGGCACGACGAGCCGCAGGACCAGCTGGTGGGACGGGGGCCTCCTACGCTTCCGTTCCAGCCCTTCCAAGAAGGTGTGCGTGTCGGTGCAGCGGGTGTGGCCCCATGACGTGCCAGATGGAGGGGCCGGCCAGCGCGACCTTGGCCGTCACATGCCGCATGTCAGTCTGTCCGGTCGGCCTGTCGTACACCTCAGACCTGCAGCGTTAAATTCCGTTCTGTGTCCGTAAAGCTCACGGAGGATCTGTGGCCCCACCCTCTGCCCCAAGGGTCCAGTGGGGACCCTAGACTTGCACCCTTGCCCGGCCATCCGGAGATGACCCAGCTCCCGGTCCGGCAGGTGGAGACCTGACGCGCTGAGCCAGGGCAGGGACGGGGGAAGGGTGGACGCGGCCGCAGGCGAGGGAGGTGCTGGCGCAGACCCACACGCGATGGTGACGCGGAACCACACGCACCGCCAGTGCTGCGCCTCTCAGTGTAGCAGAGCAGCCCGTGGTGAGGGGGTGCCGGGTGGCGGGCACGGGGGCCCCCCTCTGTGTATGTGTGCAGCCTTCTGTGAATCCATGATCCTTTCAAAATCAGTCGGAACAGAACCCAGCCACCCTTACTCAGGCTGCCACATCTGGGAAAGGTCTTCGCTAAGGCTCTGCTGCCCCCAGCGAAAAACGCCACCTGTGTCTGCGGGGTGGCGTGCGTCCCCGTAACCACGACGTCCCTTGGTCTTTGCGGGGGAGCGTGCGTCCCTGTAAGTGCAATGTCCTTGGGAAAAGCACATTCGCTACTTTTTCCTGTCATTGCACTCATGTACCTGACGGTTGTTAACTTTTGAAACTCTAGAACTCTCATCCTGTACTCCTCTAGCATTTCCAGTACCCCGAATACAAACCCAGGCCCCGCCCGATTCCAGCAGCAGGGATGCGCACTGCTCCCACCGGTCTGTGCTCCTCTGAGGATCAGGGAAGATGACGACTGTGAAAACAGCGGACTTGTAGAGCTCAGTGTCAGACCGTGGAGCGTTCCAGCTGGAGGGTCCACCCCGCACGACAGAGACGGTGTCCTGGGAGGACGGTCCGGCCTGAGCTCAGAAGGCCCGGGGGTCGCAGAGGATGTGTGACAGAAGCAGCAGCTTGCGTCGGTGCCTGTTCTGCCGGCGTGTTTGCTCTGCACGTGCGGCCATATTTCTCCCAGACGCTCTCTTGCTTCCGTGACCGGGTTTCAGGCCGTGTGTCTGTCCCGCCATCGGAGTTGCCGGTGTTGGACGAATGGGGTATTTTTCCCATTCACTGTGACGTGAGTGCGTTAAATGTTGTGATTATTCTTGACAGTTTAAAAACCTGTTGAAACGTACCAAACGCAGCCCAAAAGATCTTTCTAGAAATGACTGATGCTTTCTCCTACGGTATAATTTGATCTGCTCTGTTTCCTGAAATGCATTGTAACCTTAACTGAATCTGGTCTTTGAACGAAGCCTCATCCCCCTCGACACAAGTTAGCGCGGCACGGAATCTGGTTGCTAGCTAGCAGCCGTCGGACTGAGGCAGGTTGACACGTAGAAGACAGAATTTGTCATCTCAGGATCTGAGTTCTTGTCTCACTAACGTATCGACAGTCTGACCGTATGCGGCTGGTCCACTTTCTTTGTGCCGTATTTACTTCTGCCTGGAGCGGGGACAGTGCTTGCTTGCCCTGGCTGCTCAGCAGGCTGTGGCAAGGGGCGTCCGGCGGGCTGGCACCTTTGGAACCACGAGCGAAGGGTCTGTGGTTTCTGCGGAGCCCTGCCGTGTGCATGTGCCCAAAGCTTGAAGGGGTAGGAGGCTCAGTACGGCGGGCCCCGCGGCTCCGTGCTGGGGAGCTCGGGACGGGGACACCATCAACAGAGCACAGCCCCCGGGCATGCCGGGCCCCCTCCCCGCTAGCCCTGCGGAGACCAGATCCCCGAGCAAACTCCCGGCCTCTCCAGCCTCTGGATTTGCACCCTCTTCTCTGTCTCCAGCCCTGCCACCACGTCCCTGGTCTCCTAGACCTTCCTCGACTTTGTCCTCCACCGTCACCACCACCGTGCTGACCAGTCACCTCGACCCACGCGGGAGTCCCCAGAACCAAGTCAGGCCCCGGATGCCCTCGGTGACGGGACACTCATCAGTTCTGCAGCCCTCACTGCCATCCTCCTCCAGCGGCTGCGGCCGCAGACCCCGCACGTCTGCCCCCCCCCCCCCCCCCCCCCCCCCCCCCCCGTGCTCAGTGTCCCCTGGGAGCAGACCTGGTCTGTGCTCTTCTCTCTGCCTTTGCGCCGCACGGTTCTTGAGCGAAGGGACCCCCAGTCCTCGTGCTTCGGGCTCTTCGTACATGATCTTACTCACCCTGTGCCACAGCTGGGCAAGGTACGTGGTCTCCTCCTTATTTGCAGACACACTGAGTGTGACATTCCTTGGCCCACAGGGAACAAACAGGGCGCACACCCTGATCCGTTAGCCTCCAAAACCCAGTGCACAGCGATGCCTTTAAGGGAGTTTTTTGCAAAACGCATAAATGAATGCCAAGTGTGTTAGAAATCGATGGGAATGTGAGGGTTGATGGTGTTTGGGGAATGGTGGCTGCATCTTGAGGCCGTGCGGCCACCGGAGCCTGTGGCTGATGTAGGAGGAGTGTGGACCCGTCGGGGGAAGGGGAGGCCAGGGGGGATGGGGGGGGGGGATGTGGACCAGTGGGGAGAGGGAGAGGCCAGGGGGGATGGGAGGGTTCCATGTGGACCGGTTGGGGGAAGGGAGGCCAGCAGGGATGGGGGGGGGGGTCCATGTGGCCCAGTGGGGAAAAGGGGAGGCCAGGGGGCATGGGGGCGGGTCCATGTGGACTGGTTGGGGGAGGGTAGGCCGGGGTTGATGGGGGGGTCCATGTAGCCCAGTGGGGAGAAGGGGAGGCCAGGTGGGGATGGGGGTCCATGTGGACCGGTTGGGGGAAGGGGAGTCCAAGGCCGTGCTGTGCATCCAGAGCACAGAACAGCCATCCTAGAGGAAGAGTGGGAGGAGCTGGGCGCTACAAGATCGGGAGGTGGGGGCACCTTAAACTCTAAAAGGTCAGCAAAGCCACAGTCCTAGCAGCACGGCACCGAACAGACCAGTGGAACAGTCAAGAGCCAAAAACACCCACGCACGTGAACGGCAGGCAGCTAATGTCCAACGAAGGAGACAAGAACACAGGATGGGGAAGAGACTGTCTCTGCAGTAACAGCCTCGTGCAGAAGAAAGTACTGGACCTTTTTCTTATACCCACAAAACTAGCACAGAACTAAAGACCAGAAACTGCAAAAGTTCTAGAGGAAAACACAGGCCGTAATCTCTTTGACCTTGGCCTTAGCAACATTTGTTTGGATCTGTCTCCCCAGGAAAGGGCAGCAAAAACTAAAATAGACCAATGGGATTTCATCAAAGTGAAAAGCTTCTGCACAATGAAGGAAACTGCCAACAAAACGGAAGAGCAGCTACTGAATGGGAGGAGGTATTTTCACATCCACCATCTCACAAGGGTTAATATCCACAAATATGTAAAGAACTTAGACAACTTAGCATCAAACAAAATTTTTTTTTAATGGGCAGGGGCGCCTGGGTGGCTCAATCGGTTGAGGGTCCGACTTCGGCTCAGGTCACGATCTCACGGCCCGTGAGTTCGAGCCCCGCGTCGGGCTCTGTGCGGACGGCTTGGAGCCTGGAGCCCGCTTCGGATTCTGTGACTCCCTCTCTCTCTGCCCCTCCCCTGCTCATGGTCTGTCTCCCTCTGTCTCAAAAATAAAAACATTAAAAAAAATTTTTTTTTAATGGGCAGAAGACACGAATAGACATTTCTCAAAGAAGACACACACCTGGCCAACAGACACATGAAAAGATGCCCCACGTCACTCATCAACAAAACACAAATCAAAACCACGATGAGATACCGCCTCACACCCACCAGAATGGCTAAAATCAACAAGTCAGGAAACAACACATGTCGCTGAGGATGTGGAGAAACGGGGACCCTCTTGTACTGTTGGTGGGAATGCCAACTGTGCCACCACTCTGGAGAACAGTGTGGAGGTTCCTCCAAAATTTAAAATAGAACTACCGTGTGATCAGTGGTCGCACTTCTGGGTATTTAGCCAAAGAAAATAAGAACACGAATTCAGAAAGCCGTGTGCACCCCTGTGTTCCTAGCAGCGTTATTTACAGTGGCCGAGACACGGGCACAGCCCAAGTGTCCACCGACAGATGAATGGTGAGGAAGATGTGTGTATGTACAATACTACTCGGCCATACAAATGAAACCTTGCCATTTGCGACCGTGTGGGTGGATCTAGAGGGTATCATGCCAAGGGAAACAAGGCAGAGAAACTCAAACGTGTGTAATCTAAACAGAC
The DNA here is from genome assembly GCF_027475565.1 of Acinonyx jubatus. Taxonomy (NCBI): domain Eukaryota; kingdom Metazoa; phylum Chordata; class Mammalia; order Carnivora; family Felidae; genus Acinonyx; species Acinonyx jubatus. The sequence goes on from NC_069392.1 coordinate 91,674,165, forward strand.
AAACAATAGAGAAACAGACTCCCCAGACACAGAGGTGGTGGCCAGAGGGTGAAACAGGTGAAGGGGATGAAGAGGGACAGACCTGCAGTGACAACATAAGTACGTCCCGGGGACGAACAGTGCAGCACGGGGAGCGTGGTCGATGGTCCGGTAGTAGCTCCGTCCGCATGGCGCCCGGTGGCAACCGCCCTTCTGCAGCTCATTTCGGGGAGTGCAAAACACTGAATCACTAGACGGTGGCCCCGAAATAGATAGTACATGTCCATTTTACTTCGGTGTCTACGAAGAGAAGACGGGGTGAACGATTAATACAGAAACAGTAACAGCGCAGAGTGAACTCGCGCTCCCAAGTGCCTGTCCCCGCGGTCCCTGTGGCGTAAGACAGCGAGCGGAGGAGAAGACGCGTCTCTTTACTTGGGGTCTTCTGTGACTTGTATCTAGCGGTTTAAAGACCTAAAGAAATAACAGTTTACTCCTCGCAGGCACTGTCAGGCCATGGTATCCTTCTCTTTGCCACATACATAGAATCGCCAGTAAGAAGTCAGGTTAGGAGAAGACTTATTCGTCACAGTCCCACTTCTGAGCTGCCTCATTACCGCAGCCCTTTGTAAACCAGTCTCACGTTCAGTGTGTATCAGAGAAAAAAATGTCGACAGGAAATTCTCTGATTGTGTCAGTCTGATGAGTAAACCATTTTCTATTAGAGCAACATTAAATAATTTTTCAGAGAACTCATCCGGGCACACATAATAGAGGTGAACTTTGTGCTTATTCTAATAGGAATTAACGTATGATTTCATTGTCTTGATTTCGGATAAGAGAACTGTCGTTTTCGTCTCAAATCTCTGATAGAAATCATTTCTAGAACTTCCCCTTATTTCATTTGGAGGCTGACTTGTCTTTAATTACGTTGTTTAACGTAAGCCACTATTTTAAGCTAATTCTATTTAATGACGACACAACCCAAAAACTGTACTTCTCACATAATTTTGACTTCAGGAAACTTGGGTTCCATTTATTCAAGGTATTAAAAGGGTTAAAGACAAAGTTTATAAGACAAGCCCCCGTAAGAGTAGCTGCTCTCTGAAATGCATGAAGGTCTGTTGTATGGTGTCCACTCGTGCAGGAGGACTGACGGAGCCACCCCTAACACCGTGACGGGCAGCACGGGCTTTCCTCTTACCTGTCACGTTCAAGTGGCCTCCGTGTCCTGGTGGGAGTTCCGAGTCGGATGACCTATTTTGTCTTGAACGCTAGTTCTCGCTAATGTGTGTGGAGTCAGGGGTAGATAGGAAAACGCTTTGTATTTTCAGTGTCACGTGTGCCAAAGAAAGCAAAAATCAGTTAATATCTTGTGGGTGTCTCGTAGCCGTGTGGAAAGCCCAACTTTTATTATCACCGATCGGCAGTGGGGTTGTTCATATTCACGTTTATAACGACCTCAGCCCGTGGGCGATCCTTCCGTGTGCCTTGAAGTAAGTGCAGAAAAGCCCAGGGAGGCTGTGTGACAGCACGTCATTGCAGCACGTGACGAACACGTTCACAGGCGTCCACGTGTCCCCAAGAGCAAGTAAGCAAAAATTATATGCACGTGTTCTATGCATATTTTTATATCAAGTGATATATATGTTCACAGAGTTTGGGGTTTCCAGAGTCATGATGTGTAACAAGGTGAATTTATGTGTCACTTTTAATGAAAACTCACCATGTTTTTGAAATAATGTTCTGTCTCACTGCCTTTCATGAGGTTACTCACTGTATTTGGCTGTATACGTTTCTGATAGGAAGCCAGACCCCGGGAGTCTCATAAACCTGACCTGTGCTCCTCTCCTGACTGCCTTCCTCACACGCCGGGAGTGAAGTACTTACTTGTGCGCAGGCACACGTTAGTGGCGGGCACACGGGGACCGGCAGTCCCCAGGGGTGACCCCTGACTGTCTCTCTGGAGGGTCCTCCCCATCTGCGGAGGGCACTGGTCGGAGACCCAGCTCGGGAGAATGTGCCTTCCTGCCCACGTGCTCTCGCCCCACGTGACACAGATGGACGCGAAGGCTTAAATGCACCTGTTTCTGTTCAATGGAAAATATCTAATTTTTCAAAATTGGGTTTTTAAAAAACCAATAGGCCTGCTGATTTGGGACTGGCTGATGTCTTTGTCAGGCGGCGTCCTCAGGTGTAACTCCGGAGACCGGCCGTGTCTTCCCCTTTCCTGCCTGTCTCAGAACGTGCAGGACTCACACGTGGGCCAGGTCACACGCGTGAACTGAAAGGCGGAGTGTGCCCTGTCTTCAGGGAGCCACCGCGGAGGGAGCTAGGACGGACGCTGGCCCTCGGCAGAAGGACAGTTTGGGTGCTGGGATTCCAGAGCGTGCTGAGGGGAAGCCTGAGCAGGGAGGAGAGCGTCCGCCCGCGGGTGGAAACGTGGGTGGGGAAGTCTTGTGTTCGGCCTGCTGGCCTCCTGTGTGTGCACTGATTTTCGTCTTCGCCACTCCTGTCGTAGGAACCCTCACCCAGAACGAGATGGTGTTTAAGCGGCTGCACCTGGGGACTGTGTCTTATGGAGCAGACACGATGGACGAGATCCAGGGCCACCTCAGGAATCCGTGCCCGCAGGTGAGCTCGCGCACCCTGGCGCGGACGTGGTCTGCGGAAGCCAGCCTGAGCTGTTGTGTCTATTCATGCAGAAATCGGCAGACTTCTTTGAATGTCCCAAAACATTCGATTCTAATTTATAAACCAAGAAGCAGTTTTGGGACTTATTTTATTTTATTACTATTTTTTTAATTTTTTTTAAATGTTTGTTTGTTTGTGAGAAAAAGAGAGAGAGCACAAGCAGGGGAGGGGCAGCGAGAGGGAGACACTGAATCTGAAGCAGGCTCCGGGCTCCCAGCTGTCAGCACAGAGCCCCACGTGAGGCTCGAACTCACAGACAGGGAGATCATGACCTGAGTTGAGGTCGGGTGCTTAACCGACTGAGCCCCCCGGGTGCTCCCTCAAATGTGTTTCTTAACAGTCCCTCTGTTTTCCTTCGTAATTAATAAGACTTTCTCATATTTTTTTGCCTTTTCAATAAATAGCAGTGGGCGCACCGTACCGTGGTGAGCCCGTCGCCCTGTCATCCACGTCAGCAGGTGTCCACGCACAGCGGGTTTTGTTTCATCCATAGCCCTTGTCCTTCACCGTGTTTGTAGTGAACCTCAGATATCACGTTATTCCGTCTGTAAATGTGTGGTCTGTATCTGGATTACGTAAGGACGTTTTTGTGGGAGAGGGGCACATGACCTAAGTCTCGTCTTCTCACTGGGGCCTCAGGAGCTGAGGTTGTGAGAATAGGAATTACTTGCTTTCCCACAAGGTTGCAGCCCAGTAGTCACAGCACCTGCCCGACACTTTGTAGGCGGCGGGATCTGCAGGTGACACCTGTGGTGTGGCCTGGGACGGTCCTGACGCTCCAGGTCCCGACGTCGGGCCCACGGGGCCCTGTGCGTGCACAGATCACAGATCGCGAGCGGAGGGACGGCAGACATAGACCATTTTCCAGAGTTTCTTTCAGGCTGCGTGGTTCCTTCCCACAGGCTGTTCCCAGGTAGTGCGTGTGTTGCGCTCGTGTGGACCCACTGATTCTGTGTAACCGCACCTCACAACCCTGGGGTGTGTGTTTAAGGTCCTCGCACTGAAGGCTGCGGTCGCCATGGAGGACCAGTCACCGCTTCCAAGGCTGCTTCTCTGCCTCCTCGCCAGTTTTTGGTAGGGTTTAGTCACCACGTAGTATGTCAGGGAGAGGACCAAGTCTCCCGCCCACCAAGGACGAGGGGCTCACGTGTCCGCAGGCTCCCCTGGGCCCTCTGGGGGGCTGTGGACCGTCTGTGTTGACCGTCATGCTTCCGACCTGTCTTCCTCACACCTACCCCGAGTGCTTTCTGCTCTGACCAGATTCCAGTGGACTGTCTGCCTTGCGTTTAGTTTGTGAGAACCTTCTCTTTCTTCTGTAACACTTACTAGAATATCGTATACTTTACTTTCAAGATGGTGTCAGATGAGAACCATGATGCATGTAAGTTTATCGTATGTACGGATCACTTACGCAAGCTCAGGTACAAACTGGAAACCAAACGCTTTACTGAGTTGGACGTCACTCATTTCAAGACAGAGTATTCTGAGTGTTTATTTATTTTGAGAGAGAGAGAGCATGAGCAGGGGAGGGGCAGAGAGAGTGGGAGAGAGAATCCCAGGCAGGGGGATCTATGCGGGACTCGAACTCATGAACCACGAGATCATGACCTGAGCTGAGATCAAGGGTTGGTCGCTTAACTGACTGAGCCACCTGGGTGGCTAAGTATTGTGTAACCTAGAATATTGATTAACAGAAGGAAAATCTAGGAAGGAGAAGGAAAAAAGACTTCTCTTCTAGTAATCTTTGTCTAGTTGGAAATCGTACCGGGGAACATCTTTTTTTAAAAAAATAACTAATTTACATTATCCATTAGTATGATTTTAATAGCTCCAAATAAGCTATTTTAATAGAAGAATCAAAAGCAGAAAGGATAAGTCACTGTATAAAAACAACAAATATTTAATGCTTATTTCCATGTAAGAGTTCTTTTAAAAACCCTTTTTGTTAGCTATCTGTTGGTTAGACAGTACTTTTTATGTAAAATTGATTTTATTCCTTAGATTCTGTCTTTTTATTAAGATGATAATAGTCTACCAGGTCCAGTGTAAGGTAACAGATCTTTCGTAATCTGATTGTATTTCCCCACTGGAAGCATTTGGTGATGGAGGGCATAATCTTTAATGGCATTTCTGTGAAATTAAATCATACAGCCGTCAATAAACATGACATAATTCATAAGGGGGAGTCGGCCGTGGTCTCTGCTGTGACGCAGTCATGTGAGCAGCACGCAGATGTGGGTCTGAGTGCCAGCTGCTGTGCCGAACAGGCAAACCCTTCATTAGACAACCCTGTAATTTGATGGGCAGAATGTTCATGGTTCAGCGGCTCTACACGTGCTGTCCAAGAGCGGGAGACTCACTGTCTCGGGAGGACTCACGAGCGGCTGTGAACTTAACTGAGGAATGTCTGAGGTCCTATTGGTGGCGGGGGGGGGGGGGGGGCATCCTCCTCCTCCTCCAACTCCTCCTCCAGGATGGGGGACAGTGAGCAGCCGCCTGCCTCGCTGGCGAAGGTGAGCTTCCCCGGACACGGCTCAGTGCGACAAGAGCCAAACACGGTGTAAATGGGGAGTCACCTCGAGAGGGCACGATTTTGAAATCTGACACGGGGATCATTCTTCCTCAGAACGCAGTGTTTATTGTGTGTAATGATTGTTAAGCACAAAATCAGACCCTAACTTCAGAGGCTGTCACGAGATGGATTAATTTATCGTACTAAAGGAAGATTCATAAGCATTTTCCTCCTGCTTTTAGCTTTATACCCCTTGAGATACGGCACTTTTAAAGAAAAGTGAGAGCACTTACAAGTCTACTGTTTGTTCTTCAGCGAACCCCATCGTTAGAGGGAGGATCAGCATGAGTTATTAAGGACTTAGCAAGTTAATGCCGTGGCTCAAGTGAATCTAGTCAAAGGAAACACCCAGATTTTAAGTATTGAAACAAATATTTTGGTATGTATGACAACTGTAGTAATAGCTGTTCTGTAGAAGGGAATCCGAATCAAACCACATAATCAAATCGAGCTACTTTCCTTCCTTCCTTCCTTCCTTCCTTCCTTCCTTCCTTCCTTCCTTCCTTCCTTCTTTCTTTCTTTCTTTGTTTCTTCTTCCTTCCTTCCTTCTTCTTTCTTTGTTCTTTCTTTCTTTCTTTCTTTCTTTCTTTCTTTCTTTCTTCTTTATTTCCTCTTTCTTTTTCTTTCTTTCTTTCTTTCTTTCCTCTTTCTTTGTTTCTTCCTTCCTTTCTTCCTTTCTTCTTTCTTTGTTTCTTCTTTGTTTCTTCCTTCCTTTCTTCCTTTCTTCTTTCTTTGTTTCTTCTTTCTTTCTTTCTTTCTTTCTTTCTTTCTTTCTTTCTTTCTTTTTCTTTTTGGTATTTTATTTTAGAGAGATTGAGAACATATACATGAGCAGGGGAGAGGAGTAGAGAGAGAGAGAGAGAGAGAGAGAGAGAGAATCTCAAGCAGGCTCCAGGCCCAGCACAGAGCCCAGCGTGGGGCTCGATCCCATGACCTGAGCCAAAATCAAGAGTTGGACACTCGACCGAGCCACCCAGGCGCCCCAAGCTGCTTTTCCTATCCCTAGCTAACTAGCTTATAAAAATAGCATATGCTAATAACTCCAGCATCAACTATATTGTATTTTCAACTTTATGACATTCTGTATTTTACCAGATGCAGTCCCAGGCTGGCGGAAACAATGCCAGTTCAACGCCCCCGAGAAAAGCCCAGTCTTCAGCTCCCAAAGTCAGAAAAAGTGTCAGCAGCCGAGTGCACGAAGCGGTGAAGGCCATCGCGCTGTGCCACAACGTGAGCCCCGTGTACGAGTCCCGAGCCGGTGTGGGCGGGGAGGCCGAGTACGCCGAGGCAGATCAGGACTTCAGCGACGGGAACCGGACCTACCAGGCCGCCAGCCCGGACGAGGTCAGTCGGGGCCTCTTGGAGAATCAGAGTACAGAACTCATCACCTTGGGTTTCAGTCGGGCGCAGAAGGCGCGAGAATGAGTTCTCTCACGGGGTGAGAGGCGAGCTTTACCATAGTTCTAGCAGGCCTTAGCTACGGGCCAGGGGCCACACGGCTCTTCACGGCTGGCAGCCCCTGGCGTCTGGGTCCTTTCCAAGACGGGCCCTTGGTCTCAGTGTGTCCACATCTCCCAGAAAGTCTAAGTCCGTTACCGGAAAGCACATGAGAGAATCCAGAACTTTTGTGACCAAGTCCCATCTTCCTGAAGCTGCTGAGACTTGGGCTGTTCCTGCCTCATCGTCCTCTCTCTCCTCCAAGTAAATTTCCAGGGCTTTTTGGGTTTTTTGTTTTTGTTCTTTTGCGGCAGAATTGAGATATAGTGTATCTATTTCAAAAGAGAATTGGGATGCAAATCGTCTCAAAACTCTGCAGAAGACAAACGAAACAGTAAAATCCTAAATGCAGTAAATTAGTCATTTCTAACTTTGCATCATTTTTTGATTTTTAGATTGTTAAATCAATTTGTCCAATTACTGTACAGCCAGTATATTTTAAACACAGTTCTCTTATGTATTGTTTTCTACTCCGGGTTCTTCAGAGATGATTCTGTCATCAAACCGTGGAAGCAAACAAGTTTCTTTACCTGCTAAAACTGGATAATACAATAACCTCCAATCACAGGGTGTTTTAACCTTTATTTATTTTTGAGAGAGAGAGAGAGAGAGAGAGAGAGAGACAGACAGACAGAGCATGAGTGGGGGAGGGGCAGAGAGAGAGGGAGACACAGAATCCGAAGCAGGCTCCAGGCTCTGAGCTGTTGGGGCCCAAACTCACAGACCTGAGAGCATGAGATCATGCATGACCTGAGCCGAAGTCAGGGGCTCAACTGACTGAGCCACCCAGGCACCCCAAAATCACAGTTTTTTTTAAAAAGTCTGATGTTTTAAAGAGAGGAGCCTGGTGATTCTCGTTATCAAGGTTATTTCAGAAGAACAGGGTCCTTCCACTGTAATGACATCACTGCAGGGAAACTGGGTGTCGCTTTACTGCCAGGGTGTCAGCATCGGGGAGCTGGTGAGGCCGCGGACGCTCAGGGCCACATTGTGCAGCCGGGAACGGGAAGTGGCGGGTGCTCCCACACGTACCCCGCAGAGCCTGGAACCATTGCACCCTGTTTCAGTGATTAAAATCAGTCAGGAAGTCACAAGGTAAGCGGTGAGTTTAAAGTGTTAGGAAAGGCGTCCCAGGAGTAACGGCCGAGCCAGCTTGTGGCCGTGGGCAGAGAGGACCGTGCAGCCTGTGTTGCGGGGCCGAACGGAGGAGCCCTGGCCAGGCTGGCACGTCTGGAAGGGGCTTGTGTCCTCTCCCTGCAGCGAGAGAAGGCGGGTTGTGACCGTCCTGATGTGTCTCGTTCCCAGAGGTGCCCTCAGCCCTTGTCTGTGGCCTCCTGGGGCGCCACGGGTGGACACATCGGCACCCTCGATCCTGTCTGCACATCAGGTGCGCTCACACCTCGATTGTCTTTTTTCTGTTTTGTTTATCTGCCTTTTTCTGCGCACAGGGCTCAGTTCCACCGGTGATTGTTGGGTGGGTCTCGTGGGGCTGGACGCTGCTCCATTCTGGGGACGCGCTAAGGTGCACCCACGGCTGAGAGCCCCCGGGTCCTGGCCGTCTTCCCGTGGCCCCTCCCAGGGCGTGCTGCCAGCGCCCGAGCCAGGAGCCAGGTGGGCCAGTGGTCTGAGCGGCTCCTGGGCAGCGCCCCCCGAGGGTCCCCCAGTGGAAACAAAGACGTGACTTCATAATGATGAAAACAGCACCTACAGATTTGTGGTGTTTTACAAAGCTTTATGCACTGCTGTATTTTCCGGAAACCAAATTCATTTTTGCGGATTTGGTTACATTGGCATTTCTTTGATTATTTAGTCAAGAAATTATCTGATAGTAACCAGAGCAAACTAAGTTAGAAATTAGGGCAACACGTCATTTCTCGTGTAAGAGCTTAAAGGCGGTGAGAAACCAGCCAAAAAGGTAGAAGTTGGGTTGTTTTCCTTTTGCCGCGGAAAGCCCAGACCAGGGCCGCTGCTCCTCTTCCCCCCTCAAACTCAACGCCTGGAGCCCCCTCCTGGTGTCTGTGCCCACACCCACACGTCCTCCCTCCTGTGGCCGCTGTCGCGTCCCTCGCACCCCTTCCCTGCAGGGTCCTCCCACGGGCGCCCCGAGTGTCGCACCCCGACTTCTGCCCGGGCGTCTTCGCCTGCGCCCACCAGGCACCCCGTCCTTGGTTCTCGTTGATGAGGACGAGATAAAGGGAGCCCTTACTGTTTCATAAGCACCGTTACTGTTGGACGGCTTTACAGTAACTCTGTTGCTCTTGGAATTACTCGGTTTTCTTACACTGAAAAGAATGAAAAAGGCTGAAGACAAAGCAGGGTCTCAAATCCGCTTGATCCTGAACCATTACCTCCACGGTGTCCTGTCTGGGTCACCCTCTGGCACATCCTGGGCACAGGGTACGTGGTGCTGCAGGGGTGTGGGGGGCAGACTATGCTCTTACTGTGCCTCCTGGGACCCTCGTCTTCCTTCTCGGGTGTGTGGGTCTCAGCCAGGCCCCCCTCCCCCCTGCGGATGTGGGGTGCACGGGTCTCTGCCGGGCCCTCCCTCTTCCGTGGGTGTGAAGTGCACAAGTCTCAGCTGGGCCCCCCTCCCCCTGCGGATGTGGGGTGCACAGATCTCGGCCGGGACCCCTCCACTTGCAAATATGGGGTGTACAGGTCTCAGCCGAGCCCCCCCCTCTTCCGTGGGTATGGAGTGCACAAGTCTCAGCTGGGCCCCCCCCCTCCCCCTGCGGATGTGGGGTGCACAGATCTCGGCCGGGCCCCGAGGCCCAGGCCGTGCAGGGAGGTGTGGGGAGCAGACCTTGGTAATTATCCAGAAACCAGTCTCCTGGCAATATCAGGCCATGACATCAAGTGGGAACCAGAGCCCTGGGGTTTGTAGCCTTTCCCTTTTCGATACCTAATGAACTGTGATGACTGACTGCATCTTTTTGTGAGTCACAGTGTCACCCCGCCCTCTCATTTGGGGGGTATTGGCTCAGGCTGTGAACGTTGGATTAGCGGCGGTGCTGTGGGTTGTCGAGAAGCTCGAGAGTGTAGCTTGTTGTGTACGGAGGAGACTGGGTGTGTACAGGACCAGGCCCCCCACTCCCTCAGGCACAGCCGCCTCCGGGTGTCAGCGTCCTGTAACACCGGGAGTGTTACATTCTGTACATAGACGTAAGAATCTGGTGCGTGTGTGCGTGTGTGTGTGTGTGTGCGCGCGCATATGTGTATTTGGTAACAGGAAACGTAGGAGAAACTATAAGATGAATAGCTAAGATTTATAAGATCTAGAAGTTGCCGTCTCAGCGTTCCGGTGGACACTTGGAGACAAGTGTAGGCCACTGGTGACTGCTCTGTAAAGGAAATGGACCACATTCCTTTTCATGTAAGGAAAGGGTTGAATACATCGTGTTCTGTATTATAACATGCTAGAAATTGTCAAGAATCCCGTTTGATTATGGATTAAGAATTATTTCTCAGTCTTAAGCACAGGAAGCTGAGACCACAGATGTTTCTCAAGAAAAATTGTATTTGTTTTAAAAATATTATATTACATATTTCACCTTAATACCTGCCAAAAAGAAATACGAATTTCCTGAAACTACATGGGATTTTTGGGGTGCCTGGGTGGCTTAGTTGGTCGAGCATCTGAATCTTGATTTCATCTCAGGTCATGATCCCAGCATTGTGGGATCAAGCCCCACGTCAGGCTCCGTGCTGAGCGTAGAGCCTGCTTGGGATTCTCTCTCTCCCTCCCTCCCCCGCACTCCCTCACCGCTACCTCTCTCCCCTCCTCGCTGTCTCTAAAAAGGAAGAAAGGAGGAAAAGAAGGAAGGAAGAAAAAATACATAGGGTGTTTTATCTTTGGTTTTTTATATAAGTCCTAACACTTTTTAAATCTTAAATTAGGAATTCACAGTAGAGAGGGATTTCGTTGATTCCAAGATTACGAGAACTAAATAGAACTGCTAATCTTATAATTAAATTTTTTACTTGTTTACAATTTTCCTTCTACTTTGGAGATAGGGCAATGATTAGAAGTAGCAGCATGTTAAATAACTTAAAAAAATCCCTAACAGATTTTAAATCTGAAAATGAAAAAATAGACTTTGTCATAATTTTTAAAGAGCTTTATTGATGCAGTGTCTGCAAATCCCTGAGGCCCAAGGAAAATCATCTAAATGGTTCATTATTTAGCTTATTGAACTTTGCTGCAGTTAGGTTGACGGATGATGGCAGTGTTCCCAATCACCAAAGCACCGTTTTAAAAGCATTTTTTATTGAATAAAGTGCTTAGAATATTGCACCCTGGAGCTTTGTTCAGGGAAATGGCTCAATTGATGGTTTCTGTCTGACCTCAGCGTTGACCTATCACAACATGTGTGGTTAATAAGCAATGCTATCGCTTGGGAGCTTTGTAGCAGATTCTGCGTCAGCGCTCCGCCCTCACGGTCCCTGCGTACTCACGGCTCTCGCGTCCTCTTTGTCTTTCGAAAGGACGCGCTGAAGTCGAACGTTCCTGTGTCCGAGTCTGACGTCACAGTTGCATTTCCTCACAACAGAAGCGGCCTTCCTTTCCATTTTCCTGCAAACAGAGGGTCTTTTCCCTCCCTGCAGGTGTGCACAAGTGAATGTTTCATACAAATAATTGCATTCTGGGGCAGCTCATGTTAAACTGAGGTGCGGTCACTGAATACTTGTGGCGACGTGTGGTCGTGGAACGTGGGTGATACTTTAAGGTGCGGCAGGTGGCAGTGCTGGAGTGTCAGCAGCTCGTCTTGTATTCATCCCGTGGAGCCCCGATGCCCTGTCCTGTTCCTCATGATAAGTGATCAATGGTTCATTTTCTCTATGAGAGTAGAAAGTTTCACTTGCCCATCGCTTTGTCTCTACAGCGTCAGCAGAGCAAATTGCAGCTTAGTGAACGGTGGGCGTTGCCTGGAAATCCCTGGACAGAGTTGCAACCCAGCCCCCTCCAGCTGTCCTATGTCCAGCGCAGGTAGAGGAAGCCAGGACCCTGAATGTCACGAGCAGTCCTGGCGGGTACGAGCTCAGTGGGCAGAGCCTTGGCGTTGGAAGGTTGTCAACTCAAGCAATCAGGGCATATGGTGACACAAACCTTGAAGGGCTCTGGTGTCTTTTGGTCCAAAAAGATCAGTCGGCTGTGACTTTAAGGACAGCTGACTTCTGAACACTAGCTACTCGCTAGCAATGTTCTTGTCCGCACCGTGGCCTCATCCTGCACGTAGGTGAGGTCTGCGTTTGCATATTATTTTCAGGTGTAGATGTTAGCTCCTCACTTGGACCTTTCTTGGTAAGAATCGGCTAAAATTTATGCCAGACTACAAGTGGATTATTTAAATATAGAAGAATATCGCCTCCTTACTGGCACTGCTTTTGGACTTACCAGAGCGAGCCGTCCCGCGCATGGTGTGCTCTCGTTTTACACTCACTGTGTCGCGGGTGCTCCTCGCAGTGGGACGGACCGTGGCGCTTGTCAGCACGTGTGGGCTCAGGTCCCTGTCAGCGTCGGAAGCCCTGCTCTCAGGAGCCGCAGAGAAGGCGCACGCACGGCCCGCCGTGGCTGTTGGGGGCAGTGTTTCCAGGTGACCAGCTTGCCTCTCGTGTTTGTGACTCCATTCGGTATGAGCGTGCTGGTGGGACCTCAGTGGAAGATGTGTGGGTCAGTGACCGGGTTACGATTTCAAAGGTGCCTGGTAAGAAATGCATCCCTGAGCAGAACTGCCAGGTGTGTGTGTAACTGCCAAGAGGAGAAAAGTAACGTCCCCCAAGCTTTTCGTTAGTAATAGCACGGAAGTTTCTGGATAATGGAATCGTAGGGAAAAATTCGTGATCAGACCTTGCCTCATTTTCTGTTTTCTCTCATGCGGTAGCACCCTGGGAATACTTTCCTGTACTGGCTCCTTGAGCCTGGAGAGGTGACAATGTGTTCATAAGTTGCCCGTGACAAGGGTTGGATGTCACTAAGCGGCCTGTGGCTGACATTTAGCCCAGGCTTCCTCCAAATGTAGTTTTTATATTCACGTTTCAAATCTCTTTACCTTTGTATTATTGTCAGTAGTCACATTATTAGAAATTTCTATAAGCTCGGTAATCCTAGAAATAGTCATTTGAAACGTGAGCCTCTAAGCTCTGAGCTCTCTTCACATATCAGAGGAATACCTCTGAGGATCACATCCTAGTACGTCAGCAGCCGCTTCCGTAGGAACATGGCAGCACCCGAGGAAGATGTGACAAACTAACCCCCCACGTTTTATTCATGTAGTGACAAGGCTGCCCGACCAGATGAGATCACGTGGAGACCGAAACTTTCTTACTAAGGAGCCCACACCTGAGTGCCAGGAAGGTTTCGTGTTCTGTGGGCCACGGATATGGGAGCCGGGGTGCTAGGTGGCCCACACCATCACTGAGAGCACCCCCCAGGGAACGGGGAAAGCCGCGTGCCCTGCTTCTGCCCACGGAGAGGGCCTCACCGGGAGAGCGGGCAGCAGCGCGTGACCTGCTCCTGAGAGAGATTCTGAGCCGGAGACCTGACAATTTCTATCCACCCTCAGCAGCTTTGTGTGTACGTCCTGTTAGTGTAGGGAATAGGACCCGAGAGAAGCCATGGTCAGGAGAGGCCAGGGACACGGCGTGACCTCCGTGGGGACACCGAACAGCTCCTGCTCGCGCCGTAGCAGGTGCAGTCAGCAGATGAAAGTCCGCTTCTGCCAGAGGGCATCCTGCCGAGCACCCTGCAAGCCAAGCCGGAGGCTGTGCTCACCCGTAAGGAGAAGTAAGTGAGCTTGCATCCACGTAAACAATTCAGAAGACAAAACAAAACCGAAGGAAATGAAAGGAAAGGAAAACAAAAAGGAATGGCTGAGAAGGCAATAAGTTCAAAAGCTACGTAAAATGGAAAAATGACTGGCAAAATTCGTAAATAATACCAGTGAATGCAGACTAAGCATACACACAAAATTTGCACGTGAGGAGTGTATACCAGACAAACAGGCTTGAATTTTTGTGAGTGTATTGAACAGCCCCAATGCTAATATTTTTGCAAAGCTCACTAAGTAACCATGTTCGGGAAAAATATAAATTAGCCAAGTGGAGTCTAAAACACCTAAAACCTGAGTAGACCAGAAACAAAATTCAAAAAGTTGCCAAAACCACTTTGGACCAGACAGTTTTATAGGCCAGTTCTTTTAAGCCAAAAATAAATCCCACCCAAAACTTTTCTGGAACAAGGAAAATAGTACAAAGCCTTCTAAGTCATTTCATAAGGGCAACTTACTCCTAAGTTCTAAAATCTGATCAAGACACACAGTATAAATATACACACAGTAAAAAAAGGAACTCAGAGATAAATCTTATAAACAAAGATCCAGAAATCCTGTAAGGCCAACAAAGCTACAGTACTACTCAATGACTGTGACCAGGTGACCTCTTCCCCAGGGATACAAGAACGACTGACTAGGAGATGTGTCCGTACGGCTCTGTAGAAGTTGAAAGCCACTTGATAATCTCACTTCCATTAGAGACTTTTAAAAAGGCATTTAAGTTAAAACCCAGTACCCATTCCAGATCAAAACAGACACACTAGCTTCCTCTCCAAATCCAGCAATAGTCCATTGAAAACAGACAGATCTTTCTTAACGTGATCTGTGCTACCTGTCTTAAACCAATACTCACCGTCACACCGGATAGACTGTGCAGTCCTTCCCAAGCGAAGGATAAAACAAAGATGTTTGCTAACATCAATGCCATTTCATACTGTCTGTCCCGGATGCTCTATCCAGACAGCCATGGCAGGGAAAAATCATCACAGTTATTACAAGAAAATAAAATTACCCCTTAGACATGGTGTGACTGTATATCTAGGCAAGGATTCAGGAGACCCCAATAAAAATGCACAAACCCATACACTCTTCTGTAGCGACCACAGCCTGTTACGTTGAAGACAGTGTCCCGTTCACGAAACCACAACAATAAAAATATTTAATCATGAACCTAAGTAGGAACATGTCGTGCGGATGGAAACAACTAATTTTAAAGCTAGACTTTAAAGCACACTTATTAATGCTATACCTACACTCTTCATCTTCTCTGAAAAAGGTGTCCTCGTTTATGAACAGAAGTAAGCGCAGAAAATGCTGGCATCTCATCCAAGGCCAAGGGAAGTTTTGTTTTTAATGCCAGAATCATGGTTCTTTCTGGTCATTATCAGCCCTGGACCGCCTTTGGACACATTTGAGGAGTTCTAGACCTCCCCGATGTCTAGATTTCTCCCCAACCTACTGAAACTAAATCTGCAGAATCAAAAATCCTTCTGTTGTTCCTTATATTGTTTCTAATTTGTCTGTTTTAAAAACAGTTTATTTCAGGGCACCTGGGTGGCTCAGTCAGTTAGGTGTCCGACTTCAGCTCAGGTCATGATCTCACAGCTCGTGAGTTCGAGCCCCGCGTCGGGCTCTGTGCTGACAGCTTGGAGCCTGGAGCCTGCTTTGGATTCTGTGTTTCCCTCTCTCTCTGCCCCTCCCATGCTCATGCTCTGTCTCTCCCTCTCTCAGAAATAAATAAACATTAAAAAAATTTTTTTAAACAGTTTATTTCACTGTTAAGGTTGCAATATACGTTGCTTAATAAATTAAGTAGATGCACATCATCCCGTTAGACTGTTCTATGCATCTGCCTTTTGCCAGTGCAGAAGAGCCTCCCGTGAAGCGCACTGCTGCAGGGGCCCAGAAACCACGTACCCGTGTTGGCCTCAGTTGCCCAGCAAAAGAACAGGGCGTATGCTCATGCGCATATCAGTAATTTCTCCTCCTCTCCCCCAGCTCTCTCACAGTTACTGAAAACACCCAGAGCCATCACAGCTCTTGTATCTAGTCAAGAAATTTCATTTGCAATTACACACCTTTCCACGTCCAGGGCTAGGTGGCTTCAGGTGAATTCTACCAAATGTTTAAGAGGAAACAATACCAATTCTGTACAAACTCTTCTGGAATACAACAGGGGAAGAAACGCTTCCCTGGTGGTAAAGTGATACTGATACCAGACAAAGGCATTATGAGAAACTGGAAACGTAATCACTTACGAACGTAGACGCAAAACTCTGTTACAAAGTAGGAGTGGATAAAGCCTGGCAACAAATAAAAAAGGTAATACATTATGATCAAGTGGGGCTTATTCCAGGAATGCAAGGTTGGTTCAACTGTGATGAATCAATCAGTATAATTTGTCTACAGGACAAAGGGGAAAATCCATATGATCATTTCAGTAGTTTCAGGGGGAAAAACACTCTTGACTGAAATCAAACATCCATTCCTAATAAAATCTCTCAGTAAACTAGAAATAAAAGAATTTGTTCAACCTAGTAAGGGGCATGTGTGAAGAATCCTGTCGTTAGCATGATACTCAATACTTAACAACAAAAAGTAAAGGTGGGGTGCCTGGGTGGCTCGGTCGGTTAAGCGAGCACCTCTTGGTTTCAGCTCAGGTCATGACCTCACAGTTCACGGGTTCAAGCCCCGCGTGGGGCTCTGCACTGAGTGCACAGAGTCTGCTTGGGATTTTCTCTGCCTTTCGCTGCCCCACCCCACCCCCCCAAATAAAGAAACATTTTACAGTAATAATAAGACCTTAAGAATAAGGCTCGGTGCTTCCTTCAGATGACTGGCGTCTTGTGTGTGAAGAAATGGTCTAAAGGCAGACTGGTAACTTCAGGGAGACCGTCGTTTCTTAGCTCCCAGCCCCGGTGATGCTGGGGGGGGAGGGGGGTTGCTCACCAGTCTCCTCCCAGAACTGGGGAGAGTGCCTCACACAAGCAGGTGCTCAGAAGAGCCCCATTTATGCACTGGCACCTGTGTCAGGTGCCCCAGCAGCTTTCCACTCCTAAGTCGCTCCGGGTAAGAGACCATCCGCTCTCTGTGGCTGGAGGACTGTCCCGTGCTGGCCACACGAGCGCCTCCGGCGTGGAAGTCCCAGATGTGCTGCGGGTTGGGGCGCGGGACGTGACCAACAAGCAGACCCCCGCACGTGTAAGTGTAGGTCGTCACGATGGCCACTCAGAGAAGAGTGGGTACACCCAGAGGAGCACAGGGGAGGGAGCCAGGACGCAGCACCTTAGGCAGCCCATGGAACCTTCCGGAGCAGTGGAGGCGGGAGAGAAGGCCTGCTGTGGCATGGTGGAGAGGGGGCGTCGGGCCGGCTCGCCACGCCAGCCCTGAGCACAGACCTGGGACGGGCAGAGGCTGGGGGTCCATGGGTTGGTTCCAAGTGGAGTGTCCGCGTCCGTCGCCACACCTCCCTGGGCAGAAGCCAGGTGGCCATTCCCGCACAGCAGGGCTGTGGATGCAGCACTCTCACCGTGTGTGTGCGCGTGTGTGTACGTGTGCGTGCGTGCGTGTGCATGTGTGCGGCTATGGTCTCCAGCCCTCACGCTTGTAGCTCCCCCTCCCGTCCCTCATACAGCAGGCGAGGCTTGCAGGCTTTCAAAGAGGACGTGCGTTTTAACCGCTTACGTGTCTTTAGGAAGAAAACAGCCAAACGCCAACACCTCTGAAATTTTAGTTAATTTCTACATTTACTATTGCTGGATTTAAGCTGTTTCTAGGAGGCCTTCTGGATAAACACTACTGCTCTCTTGCAGAAATGAGAGAGTTGCTATGAATCCGACCAGGTCCCCTGCACTCCCAGTGTGCTCTGAGACGAGGTGGGAAAGCTCAAGGCCGGAGTGAGACCCTCTGTTCACCCTTCACTGAGCAACTCGCATCAGGGCGGTGAAAGGGGTCACACTCCTGGTTGGCGTCACGTGGAGACTTAGTCCTCGAAACGATGATGATTAAAAACAGTTGTACGGGCACCTGCACTGACGTGACGCGGTTACAAGCCGCTCCCTGAGGCGGGTTGTGCGGGCACGCGTACAGTAAATGGCACACGGGTGCGAGTCCCCCGGTAGGGCCTGAAGTCCTGGCTGGGGGGGCCCCGAGGAGGTGACGGGGCGTCGGCAGGAAGAGACCCTTGACGGGTCAGAACGTCACAGTTGCCCTTCGCCTGGGGAGTGTGGGGCCATTTGCGGTTCATATCGAAGTTTTATAGGAAAAGCGTGTCCAGTGGGCGCTTCCTTTCCCACCCGAGGTGGGCTGCAGAACCCACGCTCCCCCCTGCTCCTCCTGTGACGGCCACGTGTCTCTGGGGTGCTCTGAATCAGTGCCGTGTTATCCGTGGTGTGGTTTTAGGATCTTGGCAAACTCGAGGAGCCCAGTAACACACTTGAAAACCAGACGATGTGAGTTCTCATGTGAGCTGCACAGTGACTCTGGTTAACGCTCAACACGCCTACAGGATGCCGGACTGCCCTCCAGCCCGGCCGCGCAGCTCAGGAGCAGGAAGGCCCACACACGTCCCTGTGCCTGCACACACGCCCAGAGCAGGGCCGGGGTGCGGGAGGTAGAAAAAACGCAGACTGCTCCTGGGGTGTGGGTCGGGAGTCTGGGGGCTCGCCCTGCCCTCGGAGGGTCTGCCCTGCCATCCTCTGCAGCGGAGAGTGGCCACGGGGTGGAAAAGCGTGGCGGGGAGGCCACCGTGGCTGCCCCGCCCCAGCCAGTATGGCCGGCGAGACCACCAAGCCTTTGCTCTGCAGCCTGTGTGCCTGGACTGCGTGGGGGGCCAAGTCGGTCCACCCCTGCCGTGGGCAGGAGCCGAGAGCGTGTGAGCGCTTCCTGCCGCGGGAAGACCCGCCCGCCCGCCCGCCTTCAGGTCTGCGGCGTGGGGCTGTGCCGCCTCGGCCTTTCCCCCTGGTCACCCGGGTTCAGACACGTGGGTCCTTCCCAGGATCAGAGGTGTGCCCTTCCCAGATGGCTTCTACTTATTTTTAAAAGGCAGCGAGAAATCCCAAATCCAGTTCAAAGGTTATTTTTCCTCTTTTTATTCTCCACCCAGGGCAGTGCCACGTAACGTCCGGGCCTCACTACTCGGCTTTTCCGTTCTCTGGGGCCCGGGGCCCCTGCTCCCGCCCTGGCTGGGCTCGCTGGGCTCGGGGAGACTCACCTGGAGGGGTGTGCTGGCGTTTGCTGGACCCCTGCTCCACACGCGGTCCGCACAGGGCTCCTGCCAGGCAGGGTCTGCAAAACCTCCCTCGGTTTGGTGGTCACTGGCAGGAGGCCTGTGCTCAGCTATCAGACCGGCCCCAGCTGTGACCACGGAGGGACAAAGATTAAGATCTACCAGGGAACCCATGGCACAGCTGCACAGGCCGGGGTCCCCCAGAGACCTGCCGTGCGCTCCCGCTCGCCCCCGCCCCGAGGGTTGTGTGCACCGTGCTTACTTCTCCAGCGTGTCGTGTGACGTGTGCACGGCACCACCAGGGCCGGAAGGCCACTGAGCCTCGGCATCAGGGTTTTTACTGGGCTCTTTCACGCAGACATGGTTGACCCCACATGGCTGACCTGTTTCCTGCCCCTGCAGAGGTCGGGGTGACCATAAGCCCAGCACCCCTCCATAAGGCACACTGATGGTGCAGACCGTGTGCAGCCCACTCCAGGGCCCGTTACCGTGGTGGGGACACCCGCCCCCAGGAACAGAGCCCACAGTCCTCCCTGCACGATGAGGCAGTTGCCCCTAAGCAGGGCAGTGTTCTGGCCTTCCATTGACTCCCCGGCAGAGGTGAGGGGTCACAGCATACTGTCCTGCCTCTGACCCCGTTGGCGGTGGCTTTGGTGGGCAGGTTCCACTAACAAAACGTGAAAATCATGAACAAGTCCTGTCGACACAACGGTCTCTCACAGTATTGGACAGACATTAAGCATTCGCTTTGTGACTGTTCGTATAATTTACCTTCTGGAAAGGAAGACCAGTGATCTTACTGAAATAGTTCATCAAGTAGACAAAAGTAAACATCTGCTCATTTGCTTTATTTCCCCCAAAAGGGGGAGAAGCATCAGTTGCACGTGGGCAGTGGGGGCTTCAGGCGCACAGCAGGTAAAACGCTAGGTGATCCCACGAACAGCGTGCTCCCAAAAGGCAGCAGGAGTGAGTCCAGCACTTGAGACGTGGTCTGACCAGCCCAAATGTAATTCACACTGAGGGCTTCTGACTTATTCTTGGTTTAGGTTTTGCCTTACCAGTTTAAATTCAGTACTCTAGCCTGTTGGGCACATTGTTGAATTCGATCCGAGGTTTTGGAGAGCAAGCGGGTCTCCCCTGTGTAAGGACCCAGGCACAGAGAAGGTCAAGGTACACACAGCAGGAAAAGCTCAAGGTCAGAATTTCCCCTTCAGCGGGACGCTTCCCAGCAGTGACCGCTGCGCCACAGGGCAGCCCCCCGACCCGGGGCGTCCGTGAGACGGCCTGTGTGCAGGGCCGGCCGGCGCGTGGACGGGTTCTCCTTCTGGACGTCAGAGCCGATTGCGCAGTGCTGCTCACACAAGATGGTGGTTCTGCACCGTTGACTCTCTAGCTGGCGACCTAATCTGTAACATGGTACTGTTGCTAATGCTGTGACTTCACTAATTTAAACGGAACTTGTGTTTTTAAGGGGAAAATCGGGGAGGAGAATTTTGCACCCCGCACGTAGCCGTTCCCGCCTCAGCAAGCAGACTGTGCCCCACGGGGGGTTGGGGACCAGGCGTGGGCAGTGGGGCCGGGCAAGGGGGCAGGAAGTCTCCCCTCAGGCACCGGGCGCTGACGGGCCACAGCGTCGGAGCGCAGCTTGCGCACGGCGGGCCACCTTCGGTCCGGTCAAAAATGAGACCTCTGTGTCCCATCCTTGGGAGTAGGAGGTGGCACCACGGTCACTGCCTGTGTCTGGCATTCAGACGCCGAGCCCGGGTGAGAAAGTTGCTCTGAGCCCTCGGCCTTTCTTCTAGGAATGCGTTACTATCTGCGAAGTGATCCAGTAACGCGGGGTCGTTATTACCGTTTCCCTCCCAATCCCGCTTTTCTGAAATTGTTCCGTTCCGTTCACTGTGGGCTGACTCTACCAGGTAATCTTTGTAAAAGACTTTGTAAAAGATGCAAAATTTCTGCCACGTGAATTCTGGTGCATTGACCTATGTTACTTATTTAAAAAAAAAAAAATGATTTTAAACCGTGTGTCTTTACTACCCTGAAATTTTACCCCCTACCTGTCTGTTTGGCTCCTTTACGAGATCCTAACATTTGGGGAAATAAAGCCCACCCACCCCCCGACCCCGTGAAGGAGACGGACTGGTGTCTGTCAGGGATTTCTTTATGACCAGCCCGTGGAGCGTGGCCGTCGTGCCCCGAACCAGCCGCCCGGCGGTAGTTCCTGCCAGCACAGCACAGGCGACTCGTGCTCTTGACTGTGTTCCGAAACACGTGCCGTCCCAGATGACCCTTCACTTCCACGTTCTCCTGCCTTCCTGTCTCTGGCCACTCACGGCCTCCCCAGCACGCACTGGAGCAAACAGCCCCTCACCCTCAGTTGGCGGTTGTGCTGGAATCTTCCTGTAGTTAGAAGTGTGGGGGCCACCTAGGAAACCTCACCTTGAAAGGGATTCCCGTTCTGTGAGGGAGGGTGACGGTGGAACCCTGACACCCCAGATACGCTTTGGCGTGCACGGCGGCCTGCCCGGTGGCCTGGCCGCCACGGTTGTCCAGGTGAGGAGTTGGAGTGGGGGCGACCTGAGCATTCCAGCCTCGGAACCAGGGCTGCTGGGCCTCATCGCGGCCTGTCCCCCTGCGATTTCACAGGGAACGCTCAGGCCCAGCGGTAACGCTCTGCTTGCTGGGCAGAACTGAGTGGGTGCACTCCTCCGGCCCGGGGTAAATGCTGGGCCTGTAGTGGGTGAGTACAACCGCAGGCCTGAAGGAAGGGGCGGGGGGGCACGGGAGGAGCCCGAGCCCCCCAGCTTGCGTATGACGGCCCTTCACCGAGCAGGGGGGGAGGGGGTGGGGGGGGGGTCCAGCGGACCACGTTCTAGCTGAGGACTGTTGTCAGGTGGCTTTTAAAGACAAACTGATTTTTTTTTTCCCCAGAAAACACGGTCATGAAAAACACTGTTCATAAATCAGCTTTAAAAATTACTCTTCTGTTTATGATTTTCACATTTTAATGCTAGATAATGAACCGTCAACAAGAATACTTCTGTTTTTGAGGAATGACCGTGTGCCAGGGGACTTTGGTCATTTCAGCGTTAGAACAGTTTGCAAGTCTGTTTTCCTCCTGACCCAGGGGTTGCTGGCAGAGCTGAGCTCAGTTCAGGTGCTCCAGTAGACGCACCAGCTGTCCTCGGTCACCCGTCTGGCTCTCATTTAGAAGGAGAGCAGGGCCCCATCAGGGACGTGGCGCTGGCGGGCGGGCGGGCGGGAGCTCTCGGGAGGCCCCGTCGCTCACAGCCCGCTCTGCGCCCAGGCCGGCACCTGTGTGGGTTTTAAAGCCCCACCTCTGGGCACCCGAAGACACAACGAGCAACAAAAGAATGATCGGTAATGGATTTCATGCTGGAAAGCGAGACCCAGGGGCCCGGCCACACTGCCAGGTCGTCAGCCAGAGAGTGGTTGTTCCAGGGTCGATACTTGACACGGCCGCAACCCCAGGAAGGTTCCGGACAGCGTAGGTGTCGTGAATTGCCGCTGCCGGTGAGCTTCCTGACCGCCAGCCTGTCGCGTCCCTTCACGTGTAGCGCGCGGCCTCACGTCTCGCTGGTCTCCTCCAGGTGGCCCTGGTGCAGTGGACGGAGAGCGTCGGCCTCACGCTGGTCAGCAGAGACCTGGGCTCCGTGCAGCTGAGGACCCCCAGCGGCCAGATCCAGACCTACTGCATTCTGCAGATGTTCCCCTTCACGTCGGAGAGCAAGCGCATGGGGGTCATCGTCCGGGTAGGCGTCCGCGCGTGACCCAGGCTTCCACTCCGCTCGGGGCTGTGCACGCCAGGCTGGTGACTCGGGGTGGTTCTCTGCCAGTGCTTCTGTTTGCTACAGTTCTCTTTCTTTAAATAAAATCCAGACTAAGGATTTATACCGAGAAGTTAGCGAGGCTCTAACGGCAGTGATTTAAAGGGCAGAATAAGTCAAAGGTGTTAGCCGGTAACGTTCGAAATCCGCTACAGCTGTTGGGTTCTGTTTCCGACGGCAGTAGCACGCCAAGGGGCTCTGCTGGAGAATGAGTTATGACGATAAAGCTGCCGACCTACACCCCTGTTAGATGTTTCCAGCAAATTCCAAAAGCATATCCCGGAAGCTGGCTGACCAAAGAAAGCGTACTCGATCGGGCGGTGAGAACTTGAGAGGGTTCACCTTCTCCTTGCTGTCCGAGGCACGTGTTGCCAACAGGTTGCGTTTCAGCAGCCTCGGCACGGCCTGTCGAGATCTGCAGTTACGTTCTCAGTTCTCATTTGCCCCAACACCTAGGAGGGGAGGCTGATGCTGCCTGCACGGGAGGATATTTGAGTAGCTCAGGCCCAAGGAACACACTCGGGGCAATCGCTTCTTCCAGCGCGTTTCTAGCCAGGCAGCTGCCATCTGCAAGGCGCGGTGTGTCCTTAGCGTGCCTGTGCTCCCTCCCTGCGCAGGACGAGTCCACTGCGGAGATCACCTTCTACATGAAAGGGGCCGACGTGGCCATGTCCTCCATCGTGCAGTACAACGACTGGCTGGAGGAAGAGGTAAGCAGCCGGCTCACGCGTGCTGCCGTCACGGCGGGGATCGAGACAGCACGTTTGCGGCCAGACGCCGACAGGTTTCTGGACACGGAATTGGCTCTCCACCAGATTCTTTTTTTTTTTTTTTTTAACGTTTTATTTATTTTTGAGACAGAGAGCATGAACTGGGGAGGGTCAGCGAGAGGGAGACACAGAATCTGAAACGGGCTCCAGGCTCCGAGCTGTCAGCACAGAGCCCCACGCGGGGCTTGAACTCACTGACCGTGAGATCATGACCTGAGCTGAAGTCGGCCGCTTAACCGACTGAGCCACCCGGGCGCCCCTCCACCAGATTCTTTTAAGCGATTCCAATTCCTCTCAATTTCGTAAAGCAGAAAGGAGCGGGTGCTGCTTAGTTGCAAATAGTTTACTTTCTGTATAAACAACTACTCGATTTGGTTTTTGTGGGGATGCAGGTAGATACGTTAGTGGGTCCTTACGAATAATATTTGTTTCCAGTAGTGAAAAAGTAGCATTACTAATCATTCACTAAAAATTCTGAAATAACATTGTATTATATTACATATATTATATTTTCATGTTTATTTTGTAACCTAAGTTATTTGCAAGATTTTAATTAGAATTTTAATCTCACTCTAATGTGTACATATGAATCACTTTAAAACCAGAAAGTACGGGGGCACCTGGGAGGCTCAGTCCGTGGAGGGTCCCACTCTTGATCTAAGCTCAGGTCATGATCTCACGGTCATGGGTTCTAGCCCCACTTCGGGCTCCGTGCAGGGCTTGGAGCCTGCTAGTTAATTAATAAGTAAATAAAAATAAAATAAAATACGAATAAAATCAATTCTCTATTTTACCAAATTCTCCCTATAGAAAACAGGATTTATGTTTCGCCTCATGAGGTTATGTTATTGTTTATGTTTGTGTGTTAGTGAAAAAGTTGGATTTCAGAGTCCACGGAACCCTTGTGGGTGTCGGCACAGCCCTCTGTGGTGCTCCTGGGTCACCCGCTGCTGCCCACACCCCACACCCCACACCCCATACCCCACGTCCGCGGCAGCATTGGCAATATGAATCAATAGCTCCTTCAGGCGCTTGGATTTAATCAGGCCCATGAATAAATTAAATTCCCTGAAGACCTAGTAAAATGCCATAAAAATTACTTTTGGTCATAATGATGTGCCATTAATTATAAAATACTTGTTTAATTTATTTAGCTTTATGAGGTCAAATCAATAAATGTCTTGCAACAGACAGATAATGTCAGATTGTTTTCCACAAAGATAACTTTATTAAAAATCCTTTGTGCATTCAGTGCTCAACTTGACATTCCCTTCCTTTAGATAAATGTTTTGGTCCTCCACCCATGTCTTTGCAGTAATGCTCTTATAGTCTGACGGCCTTTACTTTATTTACAACAAAAACCAAAAAACACGCAGGTTGGGAGAGCCTGAGCATCGCTCCCCACGTTGGATTCTTGGCTGTAAACTTGTATTCTCCGCTTATTAAACAAAAGAAAAACAAGCCACCAACACTCTTTACTCACCACGTAACAGAAAGAGCCAATTTTGTCAGACCCGTGACGTCAGATTGTGCAGTGCGCACAGACCTAGAACAACCGCGCCCTGGACGGCGAAAGTGCTCGGGCACTTGGCCTCCTGCCCTCCACGCGCAGACGTGGAGCAAGGGTCAGAACTGGGGATCGGGGAAGGCGTGAATGAAGGGGTGCGGTGACCAGTGCCCTGCCTGCCGTCCCCAGAAGATGTGTGAGGCGGGGGCGTGGGAGCTGTGCCCACAGTCCGCTTCTCCGTGAGCATCAGACCTACTCAAGCGGCCAGATTAGAAAGGATTTCAGAAAGTCTGAATGGTTCATACTCCGCGTTTGCAGACTTGAACATCTCAGCAGCAGTCTGGCAGGTGAGCTTTGTGAGACGTGAGCGCCCCACCCAGAGAGCGAGCGAGCGAGAACCGCGGTTATCTGGAAGCGCCAGCCTGTGCCCTGAAGGGACAGCGGAGGCTGAGGTCTGTGCGCACGGCCGGGCAGGGCAGAGCGCGCGTGCAGAGTCGCGTCTGGACTGTCGATCAGTGAGTGCGGGCACTTGTCCCTAGTGATGTGGGGTTTCCACTCACGGAAGGTCACACACTCCAAGTCGTGGCTCCCTCAGCGGCCGTAACTGCCCGTCTGCGTGGCTTTGTGGCTGCACGCAGGGCTGGCGTCCGGGCTTTGGCGCACACGCCAGGACGTCCCGAGCAGGGTCGCGGGGAGCTGTCGGTGTGCGGTCCCAGCGTTGGATACCCAAGCTTACTAGCACCCGAGTTTCTTTATGAACCAAAAAGCAGCTGATTCATTTGTCTGGGATCCATTCGCCGAAATGCGTGACTACGGTGTCCGTTCTCATTTGCAAGTACACGTTGTGCACGTCGGGGATTCTGTCTGTGGCTGTTGTATGGCTGAAGTGTGGAGCCCTGCACCCCTCGGGCTTTGCCGTGGACACTTGAAGAGACCTGCCCGACTCTGCGTGGCCCGGCAGCGAGCGAGCGGTCGCGCACCCAGGCGCCACCTCTGCCGGGCCCCGGCCCACCGCACCTGCCCCACGAGGCTGTCCGTGCGGTCCGGGAGCCCCTGCTGGGGCCGGGAAACACTCCAGAGCAGGGTGAGCACGTGGCCCTGTGCCGTGTCGACCACGAGTGCCGGAAACAGGCTAAACATGCTGCAGGTTAAGCTTTAGAAAGATGCTCAGCCTTCGAAACAGTTCCTCAAAGTTCGAAACTTGAGAGCGTCAGCAAGAAAGAGGTGAAAGGCTGTCAAGCAGCAGGCCTTCGGAAGCCTGCGGCCTGGAGGAGCCTTGGCTGGTGGTAGTGTTCTTGATGTGTAGACAGCGTGGCCGCAGAGAACGGTACAGCTTAGCGCTCAGGTTGTTTTTTACATTCCGTTTGCATCAACACACATCGCTCCGAAGCGCTGCTGTTGACGCCCGAGCTTGGGCCTCTTGGGCGCTTGGTCCTCAGACTTCCCGTGCGTCTGTCCCAGCGGCCAGGGAGCCGGTGCCCCACTTGGCAGCGGCCTCCACGTCTTCTCCCGGACGCTCTTCCTCTCCCTGCTCCCCCTGCTGTCCACGCGGGGGCCCCCTGGCGCCCACGTGCGCCCCAGGGACACTGCCCGGTTTTGCTCGGCTCAGAGTCCGAGGGCAGTGACCGGCGGGGGCCCCTCTCCCGCCTCCCACACTGCCTGGTCCTCCAGGGGTGGGGCCTCTATTTGGGGCGAGACAGCTGCTCGCCCCACAGGCCGCCCCCTCCCTGCAGACCGTGGTCCCACCTTTCCAGGCAGCGTTTTGAGAATGTCAGTCGGTCTCCACGCCCCGTGGCAGCTTCACGGCCTGAGGGAGGGACGCGCGGTCACAGAAGGAAGCGGCACCCGCTCTGGGGGTCCACGGCCGGGAAAGCGGCGTGGGCTCCTGCTCCGCCAGCGTGGCTGTGTGCGCGACCTCGGGCGTGGCTCCTCGGTGCCGGCTGGTGTGCACGGGCCGTGTCCCAGCTCCGGGCCCCGTCCCCCGGAGGAGCGCCAGGCGCAGGTACCTGCAGGTACCGGGTCCGTTTCCAGCAGTGGGATTTGTGTCGATGGCATGTGCAGCTTACGGTGACAGGAGAGGCCCGTCACCAGCAGATAGGTGGGCGCGGGTCAGGCTGTCCCTACACCCCGTCGTCCACTGAGGCTGCCCGGGTTTGCCTCCAACAGGAGAGGGTGTGTTTGGGTGGTCTCTGAGCAGGAGGACTGGACAGCTTCTCACCTGTTGAATGCGTTTCCGTCTCTCAGTGGGAGCGGGGGCCTGTGGCGTCTCTTCAGGCCCCTTTCCCTGCAGGTTGAGACTACGCCCCAGGGGCCTCGGGGTCTCCTCCCCACCCCCGGCACCAGCGGCCTCCTGAGACCACCCCTCCTCCTCCTCCTCCCCGTCCTCCTCCCCCTGCACCTCCACATGAGGCCTTCCCGCTTCCCGCCCTGGCACCCTCACTTCCTGTGTGCAGACAGGTGTAGACTTTGGGAACATCATGCTCCTGACACCATCTTGGAAAGCCTGACTGGAGGTGGGAAGGTGTGGTTGTTGCCCGAGAGCGTCACCGTGACGGCAGCCCTGTCCGCCCACGGAGAGCAGGAGGGGCAGAGCCGCCCTCCCGACACGGCTGTGACACGGCTGTGACAGGAGGCTGTGTTTGCCAGGTGTCCGGGGGGACACAAGCCTGAGAAGCTGGGAGGCGTGGGGCGCACCGACAGACACGGGGACCGCGGGGCCCACGGGCGGTCCTTCCCGCGGAGCGGTGCCCGCAGATATGCCGGGGACCCGTTGCCCCCGCGGGCAGCCATCGGGGCCACGTGTGACCCACGTCTCCTTTTCCAGTGCGGAAACATGGCCCGGGAAGGCCTGCGCACCCTCGTGGTTGCCAAGAGGGCGCTGACGGAGGAGCAGTACCAGGACTTCGAGGTGAGCCGACCCCTGCGGGCACCCACCCCGCGCGACCGCCCGCCGGACCGAGGCCGGCCCCCCTGACCGCACGGCCCCTGTCTCCTCAGAGCCGCTACAGTCAGGCCAAGCTGAGCATCCACGACAGGGCACTCAAGGTGGCGGCCGTGGTGGAGAGCCTGGAGCGCCAGATGGAGCTGTTGTGCCTCACGGGTGTGGAGGACCGGCTGCAGGCGGACGTGAGGCCCACCCTGGAGCTGCTGCGCAACGCGGGCATCAAGGTGCGGGCGCGGCCTGGGCCCGGGGGGTCCCTCCTGGAAGCGCCCGCCGTGCCGCCGGGGTCGGGGACACAGGACCCCTTCCTCCCCCCCCCCCCAAAGTCGCCCCAGCCCCCCGCCTGCCTCCCGCCCCAGCCCACGGTTTGTCTCTCTCGCTAGCCGCCCGCCACCCTGCCCTTCCCTGCCCTTCCCTGCTCTTCCTTGCCCTGCTCTTCCCTCCCCCACCCCAGACCTTCCCTGCCCTACATCTACCCCACCAGACCCCCACCTCCACCCTTCCTTGCCCTTACCCTGCCCTACCCTGTCCTACGCCACCAGACCCTTCCCTTCCCCCATCCCTGCCCTTCCGGCCCTGCCTCTACCCTTTCCTATCCCACCCTTCCGTACCCTTCCCTTGCCCTGGATGTCCTGGCCCACCTGGGTCTCGGGCTCGCCCGTGGGGCAGCTTCGTCCCGGAGACTTTTCGTGGCCCTGGGCATCCATCGGGTGTGAGCTCGGGACAACCCCGGCCTTGGAGACCTCGGGTCCCACCCAGATGGGGGTGCCCCCCCTCGTGCCACCGAGCTTCCTGCTCACGACCTGATATGAAGGCGAGGGCCACTCGGCACTGCCTCGTCTGTTCGTCGTGCTGTCGTGGGGGGGGGTCCCCGTAAGCCACACGACTCGAGGCTGCGTGGCGCTGCCTGCCGGCCCGCCCTGCCTTTTTCTTCCTGGTTTGTCCCCTTCGTACAGGGGAAATTGGCGCGTGGTGGCGTTGAGTGTTAGCTTTGAGAGAGGTTCTTTCTGATCCCACGTGTTCCCAGTGAAGCCCAAAGTTCGGTTACAGGATGGGAGAGAAGATTTATCCCGAGGCTGCCCTGAGGACCGGGCCTCGCGCTAAATGGTGAAAATAACGCTCAGCTGGCGTTGGTAGGTAGCTAGTTGGAAGAGAACCAATAGGTAGCTAGTTGGAGACGAGGAAAGCAGCTCCCGGGGTCCAGGTGGGAGACGAGAAGATACGTCCCTCCGTCCCGGACCTCAGCCGAGTCAGGAGGTACATCTGGCTTCGGAATTACGCGAGAGCAGTTCAGACCCCGGGCTCTTACGTGATGGAAGCCTGACTGCTGTGCAGCAAACATTGGCGGGAAGAGCTGTGACCGCTTAGAAGCAGGGCCCCGCTGGTTTTGCTGAGGTTTTTCATAAACCTCCCCCAGTCTCGGTCGTACGTGCACGGTGGTGGGTGGGGGGGGGGGGGGGCTGCCGTGGTGAGTGTGCCTCGGGTGTGGTGCGGGGGCGTTCACACTGATTGTTCTCTAAGCTCGTAAGGGTTTCTGCCCTTACACCCCCGTGTCAGGAAGGAGACCCTGCACCTCCGCGTGGCGTGAGGGTGTGATTTCGAGGCCACACGTGCCCCTGTGCTGCACGCGGGCTCACCAGCGGCCGGGGGTCCGGCCCAAATCGTTCCCAGCTTTGTCTTAATGACGCGTCGATACATCGTAGTCTAGGTCCAGGCTCCGTGAAGGGAAGCGGTGTGGGAAGTAAATAAACCGCTTGAGTCCCCAGACGCCGAGAAGACCCACAAGTCTCGTCACCGGGAGTCACGCCTGAGAGAACTGGTGTGCCACGAGTTGTTTGCTCTTTTCAAAAATGCGTATGTGTACACGATACACAAAACACTTGAATTCAGATGTTAATGAGAAGTGTTTGCCTCTCTGTGACTAGGTGTGCAGACCATCCAGTTGTGTATTAGATGTCCCGGTTGTGTTCTCTTTATAGTCTAGGGATGCTTACGATACATAGCACGTGTTTATGTAATTCCTTTTTAACTTTATTTTGAGAGAGAGAGAGAGTGCACACACTCACGAGTGGTGGAGGGGCAGACAGAGGAAGACAGAGAGAGAATCCAAGCAGGCTCCACGCCTTCAGCGTGGAACCTGACACGGGGCTCGAGCTCACACACCATGAGATCATGACCTGAGTTGGAGTCCAGAGTCAGATACTCAACCGATGGAGCCACCCAGGCACCCCATTTTTTTCAGTAAGAGTAGTAGTAGTTGACATTTTTTTAAGTTCATTAATCTTGAGAGAGAGCGCACACACACCAGTGGTGGAAGGGCAGAGAGAGATCAAGCCATCGGGGGAGGGACAGAGCGAGGGAGAGAGAGAATCCCAAGCAGCCTCCGCGCTGTCGGCACAGAGCCTGACGCGGAGCTTGACCCCACGAACTGCAAGATCACGACCTGAGTGGAAGTCAGGAGTCGGATGTGTAACTGACTGAGCCACCCAGGCGCCCCTCACGTGTTTTATTTGGTACAATTTTTGGCTTAACTATTGCCCATTTAAAATCCATGTGGAACCTCAGTTTCCAGTGGAAAAACCAGCAAGTTGAGCAAGGATCTCCAGGGGGCTCCTCACCGTGCAAGCCCCGCTTGTTTGCACACAGGCTGTGTGAGCTCTGCCCTTGGGTGTGTCCAGGTGCCCTTGTTAGCCTTGGTCCTGACCTGCCTCAACCCCCGGCATTCCCGTGCCTCCAGGTCTCGGCTGCCACGTCTAACGTCACTTTGCTCCTACTCGTTTTAGATAAGTCGACAGACTCTTCATACGGTGGTGACACGTACGACAAGCAGCAGTTACCATCGTAGCCACTCTTCAGTGTGTAGCTCACGTCACTGAGTACGTGCCCACTGTCGTGCGCCTGTCCCCACCAGCTGTCTTCGGAGCTCGTAAATCTGAGGCTCAGTCCCCATTAAACGCTGACCTCCCCCCGCCGCCCCAGCCCTGGTGTCCACCCTCTGCGTTCTGTCTCTGGATGCAACAACGCCAGGGACCTCCTGCAAGTGGGATCACACAGTGCTTGCCCTTCTGTGACGGGCGCGTTTCACTGAGCGTAGTGTCCTCGGCCGTCCGTCTTGTTGCGTCTGGCGGAATCTCCTTCCTTCCTAAGACCGACCGCTATTCTGTGGTGTATGTGCCACGTTTTGCTTATCCGTCCGCCCGTCCGTGACACTGGACAGCTTCTGCGCTGTGGCCGGTGCGCGTGGTGACGCTGTGCACCTGCGCGTGCAGGCGTCTGTGTATGAATAGGCACTTGCAAGAGACACAGGTGTGGTAGTGTGGAAGCTCACCACCGTCACTGGTCTCCTAGATATGGATGCTGACAGGCGACAAGCTCGAGACCGCCACCTGCATTGCCAAGAGCTCGCATTTGGTGTCCAGAACCCAAGACATTCACATTTTCAGACCAGTGAGTATTTGTCTGAAAGCACTTTGGTTTACCTGTTGGTTTTGTGAGGATGTACGTGCAAGTGTGTGTTAATTCCTGAATACCTCCACCGAGAGAGAAATACCGTCATTTTTTACTCCCATCTATAAAAACGTTGAAAACGGTTTCTGTCAGCCGCCTACCTCATGATGAAAAAGCGACATTTTAATGGAGAGAAAGGTCTAAATTCACACGTACTTTCCCGTTGTCCTAGGAGGTTCATTTATTCACCAAGTTTCTATTTTAACACCGATGCATTCATTCCCTCTTCAGTTTACAAGCTGTGTGTTGGTAAAAATTACATTTTTATATTAGTTACACCCTAGTAGGAATGCACCTTTAATCTACCACAGTTTTCAAATGAAATGCCGTTCCTTAATTAATTCAAAGAAAATCAGTAAGATGGTCCAAAGTTTGTGTTTCCTGTATGTATTAGTTATGACTGTTTGTAATTCAAACAAAAGTGAAATTTCCTGGCTCTGGACTGCCGCTGCAAGACCGGACCGCGTCTTAAGTCACGTGTCCCCGGAGGTCGCTGTGATTCATACACACGGGCTGTTTGTCCCTCCGACTTGAATAATACTGTAACGTGGGTGCCTTTCTCTCTTTTGTGGAGGTGACCAATCGGGGAGAGGCCCACTTGGAGCTTAACGCCTTCCGGAGGAAGCACGACTGTGCTCTGGTCATATCTGGGGACTCCCTGGAGGTGAGGCTGCTCTCTGACCAAGCACAGGTCTGTCCCATCTGCCCGTCCGGCCACTCTCTGACCCGGCTCGTGTCTGCTCCCCCGCTGCGGACCAAGGGCTTCCTGGGTCTCACCTGTGATGTTGTTGAAGCTACTTTTCTGGTAGCAGCACTTGTGCGACCCTGGTGAGCACCTGTGGCCTGAACACGGGATAACTTGTTCCTTCGTGTTTTAGAGGTTGATCCATTTCCGACTTACAGTCCTCTCGAGGCGCTAGGCCTCATTCTCGCGGTTAATAGCACAGCCTCCTTGGAGCCTCCAGTGTGGCGCCGACAGTCTGGACCTAGACGTACCCAGACCGGCATTTCCAGGACTGCGCCCCGGGTCACAGGAACAGGAGACAGGCTTGCGGCCCCACAGGAGGGGGCTGTTCCTTCCCGAACCACACTCACCCTGAGGCCGGAGCCCGGGGCCCGTGCCCCGAGTCCCCGGCCTCTTTCCTGGTTCCCGTGCCCGGGGGCTAAACCCAGCCTCTGCCAGGGCCAGACGCCAGGGGTTCTGTGTGTCTGGCCGTGTGCGGGCACCTCCCTGACGCTCCGCCCCGGGCATCCGGCGGGGCAGCTGCTGCGGGCCCCGAATCCGCGGACGGGCGGGGTGGCCGTGACCCGGGGAGGAGGACGCGGGGTGCGCCTGGCACCCGTCCGCGCGGTGCTCTGTGCCTCGGTGCTGACGCCGCTGTGTCGCAGGTGTGCCTGAAGTACTACGAGCACGAGCTGGCGGAGCTGGCCTGCCAGTGTCCCGCCGTGGTGTGCTGCCGCTGCTCGCCCACCCAGAAGGCCCGCATCGCGAAGCTGCTGCAGCACCACACGGGGAAGCGCACGTGTGCCGTCGGTGAGCCTGCCGCCCTGCCGGGCCCGGGCCGCCCTGCCGGGCCCGGGCCCCCCCCCGCCCGCCCCCGGGGAGCTGGTCCCGTGTCTCCGGGCTTCCGTGCCACCTCCTGCTCCTGTGCCCGCAGGTGACGGGGGAAACGACGTGAGCATGATCCAGGCGGCCGACTGCGGGATCGGGATCGAAGGGAAGGTACGTGTGCCCCTTGGTCCCCACGGCCGGCCCCGAGCGACCCCTTCGGTGGTGCGGGGAGAGAGCGGAGCCCGCCAGCGCCGGGCCCCTCCCGCGTCCCCGCATCCCCGCGTCCCCCAGGAGGTGTGCGGGACCAGCCGCCTGCAGCCCCTCCTGCGTCCCCGCGTCCCCCAGGAGATGTGTGGGAACAGCCGCCTGCAGCCCCTCCCACGTCCCGTGTCCCCGCGTCGCCGCGTTCCCCAGGAGGTGTGCGGGACCAGCCGCCTGCAGCCCCTTCCGCGCCGGGCTCCACGCGTGCCACCAGCAAAACTTTCCTGCCGCCGCCCGCACCCCGTCTCCCCTCACCTTGGCACAGGCCTGTGGCGGGGGGTTCGTCTGGTGTGGGAATGAGCCCGGTGCGTGTCTCGCTTTGCCCGACAGCTGTGCGTCAGGTGGCGCCGTTTAGAGTCCCGCCCCCGCACAGCTCTGTGGTGTGGCCTGCGGCTGCTTAGGGACCCCAGAGCCGCCGTGCGGGCCTGATTCCCGCAGGGCCCACGGGCTCCCGGGTCCCGGCCAGCGGTGGGTGCGCCCGTCCCCTGCGGGGCCACAGGGACAGGCCTCGGTCCTCGGGCGGCGGACGCGGAGAGGCGCTGGGTCCGAGCGGCACCCCTGCTCGTTTCAGGAGGGCAGGCAGGCCTCCCTGGCAGCGGACTTCTCCGTCACACAGTTCCGCCACATCGGCCGGCTGCTGATGGTCCACGGGCGGAGCAGCTACAAGCGGTCGGCGGCACTGGGCCAGTTCGTCATGCACCGGGGCCTCATCATCTCCACCATGCAGGTAGCGGGACCGCTGCGGGCGCGGCCGTGTGCAGCCGGTGCAGCGCGGAGGGCCGGCGGGGCTGACGGCCGCTCCCCTTCCCTCCCCTCCCCTCCCCTCCCCTCCCCTCTCCTCTCGGCAGGCCGTGTTCTCCTCTGTCTTCTACTTCGCGTCCGTTCCTCTGTACCAAGGATTCCTCATGGTGGGGTGAGTGAGCCACGCGCAGCGCCGTCTGGGTGACCCCGCGCATGGTCGGCGTCAGGAGCTCGGACCCCCTTGCGATCTGAGCAGGGCGTCTGTTTCCCGGCGGGCGTCCGGGGCGCGGTGAGGCGGGTGGGCGACCGTGGACCCCCCTCACGGGCTGGAACACAGGTGGACGTGCCGGGGATGTGGCCGGAGACGGCCCCACAGCAGACGCCCCGGGCCGGGAGCCGGCGCCACACCAGACCCCGGGAGAGTCTCCCCGCTAGCCACCACGTCTCTCCAGATCCCCCACGGCAGCAACTGCTGCCAGTTCTGCCCGTCGAGCCTGGAAAGCGGGAGTTTTCTGTTACAGTGAATGAAATGGAGCTTCTCTTCCCCTCGTGCTTCAGAGTTACGCCAGGAAATAAAACCGGCAGGACCGTTGGCGTGGCGGTGAGGTCCAGGTTGTGCCTCCCGGCACCGCCTCCCCCCTGCTCCCGCAGAGCCCAGCACCCGCTGCCCTGCGCCGCCCGTGTGGTCGCTCCCCGGGCTCCATCCGCACAGCATCCCTGCGGCGCAGGCATCAGCGGCTCCCCCGTGTCACGGGCAAGGAAGGACACACCCAGGGGCCGGGGAACGTGACAGAGGCAACAGCTCGTAGGGGCAGAGCCGGGGCCTCACACAGCCCGACCTGTCTCCTGCGGTGTTTAGCGGCTTTCCGGGGCAGCAGAGAACGAGCCCGTGAGCGGCTCCAGCCCTTGGGGTTGGGGTTGTTTTGAGTACATTTCATTGACACGTGCCCAAGTGCCAAGGTTCCGGGTGATCCGAGAACCGGGAGCACCAGGCCGGCCCCCTCAGGCTCCCCTGGACACTGATGTCCGGAAGTCCCCAGCGTCGTCCCAGCGCGAGGCCAACGGCAGCTGCTTGCTGCCCCCCCCAGAGCTGCACCCGCCGGGGAGGCGGACGGCAGGCAGACCTGAGCACCGCTCCAGGGGCCCGGGCGGGGTCGCGTGTGTCCTCAGTGCGGCTGCGGGGCCCTCCCACCTGTGGTTGCCTCGGCCTGGGGCCCGGGTCCTCCTGCAGTCACAGGGCCAGCTGTGCGACCCAGCCTCACTCCTGATGGCCCAGGCCCGGGGACGGTGACCAGTGCTGGCGCCCAGAGCAGCACACAAACGGGCAGACCCTGAAGGTGCAAAAGGTTTCAGCGCTGTTTCACGTTTTCCATTGCCTTGGCCTCTGCGACACGCGTCCCATGACTTGCTGTCGGAGCACGGGGTCTGCACACGACGTTGTGACAGCCGGACTGTTTCTGTGGAGGCCAAAGAAAACAGTTCCCACTTTCTTTCCTGCTGTCAAACTGTGGACTTGAAACACGAAAAGGAGAATTTAAGGGACAGCGGCGATCCCTTCCTAAATGACACTTGCCCAAGTTAGCGAAAGCACAGCTGTAGGCCTGTCTGCTTTGATGCGTCCCATCACAGCCTGAGCCCTCGTCAGCAGAAGCTGGCACTTCTGTTGGCTCTTACTCAGAGGTAGTTTGTCTGCAGTCCACGAGAGGCATCCAGAATTTTCTCGAGCCTCAGTGGGCTGAGTCTGTTGGCAGTGGAGGAGAGATGCTTTTGTGTTAAGCTTCTTGAAGAGTAAACAGCGAAGTCAGTTTTGCCCTCACCTAGAAAACAACAGTCAGAAGTGGATGTGAAGGAAGCTGATTTCTATCAAACCCTAACAAGGCCAAAGTAACGTTCTCAGATCAGAAACCCAGCTACAGAAGCTGCAGGACAGTTGGTACAATTCAACTCCGAATATTTCCTGGCGTTGCCCCACTTTCCTCTTGTCGGCTTGGCAGGGGCACCCATGAGGTCCGTGTGTCCGAGGCGAGGCAGCTGGGCAGCCGTGGGCGCCCCCCCACCCCCCATCACAGGTCCTGGAAGAAGTCGCACCCGCCCCTCCAGAAAGCACGCCTCAGCACAGTTCCCCGCGAGCGCGGTGTTCCCAGCCCCTCTGAGAGGCTCACGCGCTCACCAGCAAGTGGAAGTCTCGGCGAGACACCTGGTGGAGAACCCGTCCCACGTTGCCCGGCCTGCCGGCGTCTCCTGCTCCGAGCAACATCCTTAGGGCCAGGCCGGCCTTGGTCAGTGGGTCCCTCGTGTGACACGGCAGCTGCCGCTCACAGGACCTGGGGGCCCTGTGTCTGCAGGCACTGTGGGGGGGAGCAGCTGTGCCCCCGTCAGCTCCTAAATCCTAAGGGGATGGGAATTGTTCCCAGAAGGTTGACAAAAGTAACTAGAAATTTGGAGGAAAGGTAGGGCCTTAAACCAGTTTAATTTAACCCAGAAGTTAGGGGTTCGATCTGTAGGTAGCTCCTGTGACCCCGCTGACCTCTGAGAGCACAGGACGGTGGGCAGTAGCCGGAAACACCCTCCCTGAGAAGGTTCCTCCCCCACAGCCCCGCAGTGACCCTGGGACCCGCGCCGGCAGCTAGGCGAGGTGGCTGGGGTCTCTCGCTGCGGTGCTCGGCCACTGGCCGACCTCCCAACTTGAACGCTTTGTCACGGATGAAAATGTGAAACCCGGTCCTGTTTCGGGAAAGTCAGAGGTACTTTTCTTCATCCTTCTGCTAAGCGTAACCAGAATCTCACAAACATCGTACACAGGACACGCGTATGGAGACGTGAGAGGGAAGAGGAGGGCCTGGGGCAGCACCACCTGAGCCCCGGGGTCTTGCCGTCCGTGTTTCCCCCCCCCCCACGCCCTGGGACGGACGAGCTGGCAGCTGGAGATGGCCCTGGTCCCAGGGATGAGGACCCCCAGGAGCCTGTGCTGCGGCCGAGGGACAGGAGGGGGCAGCCGGCCGGACAGGGAGGGTCCCTGCAGCAGCCCCCATGCCCCGTCCCTACCTCCCTGGAAGGCACGGTAACAAGCAGTCCTTGGCGGCATCCAGGGCGGGCGGGGGTGGCACAGCTCCAGGAGACCCAGGCTGCACGGCACCCGACCGTCCGGGTTTCAGGAGAAAATCACTCGCCACACCAGGAACCAAGAAGGTTTCCGAGTGAGTCAGAGAGAATGGATGCCAGCCCCGAGGAGCCCGGGTTAGGTGTGTCTGACGAAGGCGTGAAGCGGCTGTGCAAAAATACCGTAACGAGTGATGGGAGCGTTAGAACCAACGGAAAGACAAGACTCGGACAAGATGTAGAAAAAGTGAAGCAGAACCAAATGGAAACGGACCAGAGCGCAGGGCCCACCGCCGGTCGGGACGAACGGCCCAGAGACCCGCGGCCTCCAGGACTCTGGCCTTGTGCCCCTGGAGCCCCGGAGGGAGGGAGGACAGAGGGCAGGGCTGAGGAGACAGCTCCCCACACATGGTCCATCCAGGGACATCCACACCAGGATGCTTCAGCCTGAGACTTCAGAAGACAAACTCCTGGGCAGCGGAGAGCTGGGGGGCGCGGCCAAGGACAGCGGGTTCTCTGCAGAACCCAGTGGGAGGGACGGTGTCCGGGCACACAGCCGCCCAGCAACACTGCTCCCAGGGGAGAGGGCGCACGGGCAGGGCCAGCAAGTGTGTTTGAAAAACGAAACCTTCCGCTACCGAATCCCCCAGCAGTTACGCTCCTGGGCTTACGACCCCAGGCGGCTCCTTTCAGAAACAAGCGCCAGCTTGGTTCGACACGAAGACCCGTGCAGTGAGTATTCATAGCGCTTCTATTTGTGGCAGCCGGAAACGGGGAATGACCCCACTGCCCTCCCGTGATCGACGGGGCCGCGGAGGCAGGCACCCCCACCGGGCACACAGGGGGTGCCCGCGGCTGCAGTGGTGCCTGGAACAGCCTCCTGGGGGTCAGGCTGAGTGCGAGGCACGAGTGTGGCCTTGCGATGACAAAACTGTAGGGTGGGGGGCAGGTTAGCAGATGAGCGGGGGCAGGGGGGCGTGGGAGGGAGGGGCGTCAGGGGCCCCGCTGCTGCCGGTGGAGGTTCTGACCGCCGGCGCCCACACGACACCCGGGCCGCGAGACGGGGCTGCCACCGCCGGGCAAGCTGGGTGAAGCGCACCGGGGTTCTCTGATTTCCTACAACTGCCTGTGGGTCTGCAGAGACCTCAGAATACAAAGGGTAAGAAAGAAAAGTGGACCTGTGTGAGCATTCGTTCCTTACAGGCTGTGTTATTTGGGGTGAGCATTAAGTCCCAGGAAGAAGCCGAGCCTGGTTTTGCTGTTCGGGATTTGGGGCGCCAGCCCCTGAGCGCACAGCTGTGTCGACAGGGGTGCGCATTCCTCGCGCTAACCTGACTCCCTGTGGGTTTTAGGTATGCGACCATATACACCATGTTCCCGGTGTTCTCGCTGGTGCTGGACCAAGACGTGAAGCCGGAGACGGCGATGCTGTACCCGGAGCTGTACAAGGACCTCACCAAGGTACCCGCCCGCGGCCGCGCCTCCCGGGACCAGCACGCCCGCTCCTGGTGTTCCAGCTGAGCACCTGCTGTGAGGACGTGTGCCAGCCGTGACGCGTTTCCAGGCGGGCTCTAAACAGTGTCCTCTCCATTCTTCCGCATGTTTTTCACTTTTCCTAGTTGTTAACATTTTCCTTTTGACTTAAACATCAGAAAGGGAAAACCGTTTTCTCAGATGTTTGCAGTCAAGCTCTGTCGTGGTGCGTACGAACGGTTACAATTGCAAAGAGGCTCTGAAGCGTTGGGGGGACTTTGGGCAGCTCGGCAGATGGACCCGGGTCACCCAGTGGCCGGTGCGCCCTTGTTGCCTGTTCCTGCGGGAAGGACGCTTACTGGCAGGACTGACTTCCCGCCCACTCGCTGCCGCGTCCCAACACTGTGCACGTCAGAGTCCCATCTGAGATGCGATGGACAGTGTGTCCCTGTCCCCAGGACCCAGGGCTGTGGTCACAAGGATGCTGCGGAGGAAAAGTCCACCCCCAGAAAACACCACTTCCTGAAAGCGCGTAGTACATACATTTATTTGGCCCCAAACCGCGCTCTGTTCAGGTCGAAGTATTCCCGAACGAAGCTTCGGTGTGTCGGGTTTGTTTATGAGACCATGTTTTCATAACGTGGAAAACAGGAACAGCCCCCAGCTCTCCAGGCACAAGTTACAGTGACCTTGGAGTTTTGCAGAAGGCTAGTCTCCTGAAGGAACACTGAGAACAAAGCCCACTAACCCCCAATTAAATCCAGGTTTACAATTGCCAACCTGAAATCACCAAGTCAGATCTTTAAGACTACAGCCGTGTGGAGAAGGAATTTGCTGGTGTTAGCACGGACTCCGTTCAGCTGACGGCTGACCCCTCGGAGAGCGCTGGCCCCTTAATGTTAATTAAAGGACGTCAATCTTTGGGCTTGGTGGGTTTCTTGTGGAGTTGGAGCAAAGCAGATTTAAAGTTCCTTGGAAGAAAACACAGAGTGCTCACGTTACTTTCATAGTCAGGACAGAAATAAAGCTAGTGCATCAGTATCGTGTAAAATAAAATATCAGTCATTATATTCAAGAACATTTAATTTGATAATAAAATGCAAATGTAAAATATATACATCAAGCACTAGTATCTTGATGGCAATATTATTGTGAATTACAAGGAAAACTTTGATTTAATATTC
Source organism: Acinonyx jubatus (assembly GCF_027475565.1). NCBI lineage: Eukaryota > Metazoa > Chordata > Mammalia > Carnivora > Felidae > Acinonyx > Acinonyx jubatus. Next base: position 91,713,850 of record NC_069392.1, read on the forward strand.
TAAAACGGCAAAACCGTTATCATTCAGTAAAGCGGTACAGGATCAAAGATCCAAAAACTACAGGAAGCTTTTGTGAGTAATTAGAATTTTAGTAGATCGTGTGTTTCCTTATTTTCATAAACTCCAGAAACGTTTACTTAAATGCCGCCTCACACGCCTGAGGCGGAAGCAAGCTTTTCATGTAAGAACGAAACTCCGTGAGCTACTCTGAAACCACGGGCAGTTGGTGGCCCAGCCGCCCACGGCCATTACAGGTGGGCCCGGGGGCGTGGCCAGACCATGAAGGACTCAGAGAGTGAGGTCATTACCAGCTGGACGGGGTCGCTCACGGTTGTTCAAGATGTCAAATGCGGATGCCCTAAGTTAACCTAGTAGCCAGAATATGTTTACAGGGTCACAGGTGGCCCACAAATCCGTAAACTCCCCATTAGCTGATGCGTTTAAACACAAGGGGACTCAGGAAACGGTGTTTGGTTCTGACTGAGTTGGATCTCGTTAAGGTACTAGCTTTTCATTTTTGTTAAGGTGACCAGTTTAGAATATTTCGGTATCCTAAAGTCTGGACATCGTTCCTACGTTATTTTGACAGGAATTCAGCCACTTATCTTCCCGAAGCATCTTTTCCCTGAGATCTAAAATCTGTTCCTTTTGTGTTTATGGTATATCTTTGTAAATCTGAGAGCCTTCAAATCCTTTGAAAATGAGGTAGCCTTAAAGTACTCAACCACCTAACTTGGTAACAGTTGAGTCATGTTTTCTTACTGAAGCCAGGGAGATATCTTGAAGCTTCACGTTGCTTCGTAACACTTTGTGGATGACTCAGGAGGCCGGTGGGCCGGCCGGCCGTGGGCAGGCGTGGAGTCACGGCCACTGGAGGTAGCCGGCTGGGCTCGCAAAGACACACGAAGCCATCACTGGTCCCAGGAAGCCACGTGCAGTCGGGAGAGAAAACAGAAACTCAGATTAAGTTAAACGACACACAGCACAGGACGGCAGCGCAAAACGAGCCGCAGACGGGTGTGAGCCGTCGTCTGCCGCGCTACATGTCCAGCCCATTTTGAGCCCAAGGTCACGATAAATTTCTCAAATACTTTCAGAGGAAATCGAGGGAAGCAGAGTACGGATCCCTTGCAAAACAGACAGGAAATCCTATGCTTGAAAAGAAAATGCCCTGTTTTTCATACTTCCTTGATAACCAGTCTTTTTATCCCGGGAGTGTGAAGGATAAAGCGTTCGCCCCTGACTGACTTATCCTAACGGGGTCAGCCAGCCTGAATATAAATGTCCGCCCTGCTCTGCCTGCAGAGCCTGAGCCCTACCTGGAGTCGGTACCTGTCCAGTAATTGTTTGTGTCAACGACGGGGTGAAGGACTCCCAACAAAGAGGCCGCCTTCCCTTCTCCTTCCTAAATCCGTATTCTGTTCCTGGCGCAAAGTGCGGTTAATGTTTTGGTGTTCCTCTTTTAAAGACCAGACTCCGCTCTGAACGCCCACACTGTACTCAAGAGGAGCAGCCACTTGCACTGTCCCGGGCGCGGCCGGTGCATCAGGGGCCCTGCGCACTCCTCCCTCTCCCAACTCTGCATTTATCCCAGACGGTCTGTGGCCTCGTAGGAAAGGCCACGCGAGCCGAGATCAGGGGTCAGGACTAGTAAGGTGACCCAGGCTCAGCTCAGCCAACCCCCATGGTCCTAAAATATCTCAGACCTGTAGTTGTGAATTCTGAGTCCCAACACATTGTTCTGTGTACTCATGATAAATAACCTGCTAACCGTGGAGGCATCTGGGTTATGGCTGCACTAATTGTCAAGGTATGAAGTCGGTAATACCATACAGTCCTTCATACACAACCGTGACACCGTTAGACGCTCAACTATTAGGATTACTTCACTATTTTCTTACTTTCTGTTGAATATTCTCAAGATGGCTTTAGCTCTGAAATGTATGTATTCTTCCATAATTTAGAAATAATAGTGATAAGGCAAGAAAAGGAAACTAAAGACAGAAATCAGGGAGGATCCTTTTGCAGATGAAGTAATCATCTCTGGAAAATCCCGAAGCATCCCCAAAACCCTTCTAGACTAGTAAGGTTAGTTACCTAGTAGTAACTAACTACTAGTTACTAGTAGTTAGTTAACTAATAGTAGAAAAATATATTTAATAAGAAAGAAAAAATATATTTAAAATAGATTTTAAAATATTTAAAAATCTATTTAGAATATATTTTAAAATATTTAAGAATCTATTTAAAAATATATTTAATCATTTGTAATTCTGTATATTAGCAATAAACAGTTGAAATCTGAGAAAAGTTTTTTTTTTTTAATTTTTTTTTTTTTTAATGTTTATTTATTTTTGAGACAGAGAACATGAACGGGGGAGGGTCAGAGAGAGACAGAGACACAGAATCTGAAACAGGCTCCAGGCTCTGAGCTGTCAGCACAGAGCCTGATGCGGGGCTCGAACTCACAGACCGTGAGATCATGACCTGAGCCAAAGTCGGTCGCCCAACCGACTGAGCCACCCAGGCGCCCCTGAGAAAAGTTTTTAAACTGCGTTTGCGGTGACGTAAAGTAAAGTTGGCTTAATGACGAAACGTGTGTGGGGTGTGGATGCTGGAGGCTGTAGGGTGCGAGAGGGGTCTTTAAAGGTCCAAAAGAGGGGTGCCTGGGGGGCTCAGCCAATTGAGCATCTGACTTGTTGATTTCAGCTCAGGTCATGATCCCAGGCTGTGCTGACAGCACAGAGTCTGCTTGGGATCCTCTCTCCTTCTGCCCTTCTGCTCCCCATCTCAAATTTAAAAATTAATAAATAAAAGTGCAAAAGAACGTTTGTGACTGGAAGGCAGCGTGGCCAAAAGCTGACAAGCTGATTCCAAAATTTACATGGAAAGGCAGGGGAACTAGGATTATTAAAAACGTTTTTACAAAGGGGAACAAGGTTGGAAGACTCAACTGTACCCGATTTCAAGACTTTCTATTCGGTAGTAACCAATGCACCAGATGATCAGTAGACGATGGACATGTGGGCCAGCGGGGTCGACAGCCTGGAGAGAGAGCCACCGTGTCACAGCTGATCTTTGACAAGCGTGAAGGGAAATCCAAAGGAGAGGGGTCATCGTGTCAACTGATGTTGTCGGAACCACTGGCAAAAATGGAGCCTCCACCCACTCCTCACATTTTGGGGGAAATGCACTCAAAATGAGTCCTAGATTTAAATGTAATACTGTTAGCCTTCCGGAAGAAAATGGGGAAGAACCACGTGCGTGACTTTGGGGTAGGCATAGTTCTTAGATATGGGGCCAGATGCATGATTCAGAAAGGAAACACTTGGTAAGTTAGACTTTATCATAATTGAGAACTTTAGTTCTGTGAATGACACTGTTAACAAAATCAAAGGGCCAGCTACAGACTGGGGGAAAATACTTGCAAATCATGCAAGACAGAGGACCTGTATCCAAAATACAGTAAAACCTTGGTCTCAGCATAATTCGTTTCGGAAACATGCTTGTAATCCAAAGCACTTGTGTATCAAAGCGAATCTCCCCACGAGAAATAATGGAAAGTCAGATGATTCATTCCACAACCCGAAGATTCATATAAAAAATTATTATAATACTGTGATATAAGATAATAAGGAAAATACAAACTACAAAATAGAAAAATAAATTAACTTGCACTTAACTTTGAAAACTTTTGTGGCTGGTGTGAGGGAGACAGGAGGGAGGAGGGTTACTGTGTAGGACGACTTTCACTACCACTAGTGGAATCACTGCTATCTGTTGACTCGATGGAATCTTTCTCTGCATGGGGGCCATTGTATACACTCGCCCGGATCATGACTGCGGTGCAGTATTAATAAACTCTCGTCATAGACTGTATGTAATGTAACTGGCAGTAAGGCAGCAGAGGAGAGGGCGCACGAGTGCCAGTTGTGGGCACCTTCCAACGTCCAGAAAACTCACTGATTTCTGCCAAACACTGAGGCCTGAGACCCAGCATCCAAGCATATGAGACGATCACCCACAATCCCGCAGAGAGAGAGAGAGAGAGAGAGAGAGAGAGAGAGGGGAACCCTTGGCTCAGTTGTGATCATGTGACGTTCTGCATCATGTTCTACTCACAGCAAGACATCGCTCGTGTATCAAGTTAAAATTTGTTAGAAATGTTTGATCGTCTTGCGGGACACTAGCAGGACAAGTTCCTCGCCACCCAAGGTTTTATTTTGGATAAATATAAAGAGCCCTCAAAACTCAAAAAGAAGACCACCCAGTTTTTTCAACGGGCAAAAGACGAACTGACGTGACACCCAGGGTCACGACATGCAGGTGGCAAGTGAGCGTATGTGAAACTCCCGCCACCGCTGTTGCTGGGGGGCCGGCGACGACCCCCCGGGCAGGCAGGTCCAGAGCGTCGGCTGCAGCGCGGGCTCTCCCACGGCTGACGGAACACGGGATAGCACAGCCGCCCAGACGGAGGGAGCGTGGCTTGGAGTCCCTTGTGAGGTTAGACACGCACTGAGCACGGGAGGCAGCAGTCCTACTCCTGGGCCTTCACCAGAGAGAGGTGAAGACTCGTGTTCACACGGAATCCTGTAGATAAATGATTACGGGAGCTTTGCCATAATTGCCCAAAACTGCAGACACGCACTGGGATAGCGTTCAGCAGTGAGAAGAAAAACCATCAGTCCAGCAACACGGATGAGTCTTGAATGCGTTTTGCTACACAAAAGAAGTCAGGCTCAAAAGTCCGTAAGGTCCCATTCGCCTGCCAGCCTGGGAAGTGCCGAGTGATGGGGACAGAGGACAGGGGGGTGGCTGCCCAGGGTCCAGGTAGGGAGGCTGAGAGGGGCAGCTGGGGGCAGCTGAGCTGATACGGTGTGGCCCTTGTGATCCCTCGGTTTCAAACCACATGACCTTCAGGTGGATTAACCTTTCCCAAAATTTGCTTGATTGTATTTTTTACAGTTTGGGTTGGTGTCCAATAGAAAAGTACTTTCGGGTCTTTAAGATTTCATGTTTAAATATTTAAATACAGTAACAAGCATTTATTCAATTCTCAGTAGTTCTGGCTTTATGCTTGCTGTCTTCTGTCCGCATGAGTATGTGCCATGATCATCTGTATTCACTTGGAGGAAACCACTCACCCCGAGGTTAGCTATGTGCCCTGGGGCGTCCCAGGCAGGACTCAAACCCGGGGCAGCCGGTCCTGAGCAGGGTCTGCCTGTTTGCCCGGACAGAGCTCCTGCTGAAGGAGTATCCCGTGCGTGTGTGAGGCAGGGGTGTGAAGGGCTCCACCAGTCAGTGACAGACACGTTCTTCCTCTCCCAGAACCGAAGGAAGGCGTGTGTGGGCCCACGAGAGCCGCTGGATGAGTGGAATGGAATTGCATTCGTGCACAGCACACTTGTACCCCCGAGTACGGCGAGACTCTTGCTTTCGTCTTTCAGAGCCATTAACAAGCATCACATCCAGAAGCTAGTGGTTTATGCGTATTTTTCAGGTTTTTTCTCCAATCTATTGTGTCGACAGTTCTTATGCCCATCTTGTAGCGTTTTGCCTCAGGAACCTACAGCCTGCTTGGATACAGGAGCTCGCGCACACTGATACGTTCTCTTTAACAGACACCGTGTGATGACTTTGTCACTTCTCATACAAGAAACAGCACAGATACCCCTTTGTGTCTTTCACTATATAAACTGATCATCGTGTCACATACATAATGTTGAACAGATGTCAGCAAATCTGGCTACAGACTAAATCTGTTGGTTTTACATCAAAAAATTTAAGTTCTCTTTTAAAATACTCAGATAAAATCGGCCATGTGCTTAATGACACGTGCGTTTTGTTGAGGATCAAACACCTGTTGGCGTCCAGTCAGAGAAGTATGCTTGGGAAATCGGCACTGAAAGGACCTGTGTGACACAGGTGAACGTTCTCCGCCTTTTTTAAATCAGCATTGCCTTTCAAAAACACCTGTTGTGTCTGAACCTTACTTTTCACACGTACGTATGCTAAGGACTCGGGTTTGGCGTGTAACTCAGGAAGGTGCTGGAGTGGCCACACGTGTCTCACGGCATGCGTCTCTTCTGTGAAGTTGTCACCTGACTCTAGGTGATCACGGCTCGGATGCAGACTGCTCTGGAGGTCGTCATGGAGACGCCCCCCTCCATCTCCCACATTCCTTTGCTGGCATCTGACGGCACTTTGACTCGGAGACCACCCACCTCCCCGGGCAGGAGGACCCTGGTCACAGACACAGCTTCGGACTCTGGTCATTTGCAGTTGACTCTTGAACCTTGGGGGGTCAGGGGCACGGACGCTCTGTACAGTCAGAAATCTGCAGATCACTTTCGACTGCCCGGCATGTAACTGCCAACAGCCTGCCGTTGACCAGAATCCTCACTCGTCACGTAAACCTTTGATTAACGTGGGCTTTGAATATCATGTGTTATATACGTCACACACATCACAATAAAGTAGGCTGGAGAAAAAAACGTTAAGAAAATTACAAGGAGGGGCACCTGGGTGGTTAAGTTGGATGAGCATCTGACTCTTGGTTTTGGCTCCAATCATGATCTGTTTGTGGGTTTGAGCCCTGCATGGGGCTCTGTGCTGACAGCTTGGATTCTCTCTCTCTCTCTCTCTCTCTCTCTCTCTGCTCCTCCCTAGTGTACTCTCTTTCTGTCTCTCTCTCTGAAAATAAACTTAAAAAAAAAAAATCATAAGGACAAGGAAATACGTTTTCACTACCATATTTATTTAAAGAAGAACCCTCACAGTTCAAACCCATGTCAAGGGTCAGATGTACACATGAGCACAGCTAACCTGCAACGTGGACTTATGGAAAGCCCCAGGCTCTCTGTGTCTCTGTAAATGGGGACGATGTCTGCCCGTCTCACCACGACCCTGCATGGATGAGAACGTTGAAGCAGCGGTGTGGAAGAAACGCAGTGGTCTGTGAGCACACGCATCTATCTCGTGGTGGCCCCGAGGGGCTCTGTCCGAGTGTCTGTCGTTCTCACGGCCTTGTCTAAGGAGCATTGCCTTGGAGCAGCCCTTAGCGCCAGCAGGTCAGTGCGGTTGGTTAATGGCCGAGTCTTCCCTCTTGGGTGTAGATGTCTTCGGGACGGAAGTCAGGCAAGGCCGCAGGCCGTGCTCCACCCTCCTGGACGCATCCCGAACGGCCCGGTCTAAGTTGCAAAAGGGAAGGTGGCTGTACGAAACCACTCTGTCTGTCACTCTTGGACTCGTTTCCAGAAAGGATCTCAGGGTTCATAAGCTCCAACTTGAGCAGAGATAGACCGTCCGTTTTTATCTGGAGAAACTAAAAAATAAACATGGAGATGTTTGTTCAGAAGAAGTAAGGGCGTAAATGAAGTTGTTTTTACGACAAAGAAAGTCTTCATCTGCTAGTGCATTTAAGCGTTTGCTTACACACATCCACTCCGAGCGTGTGGCTGCAGGTCACCAGAGGTCAAACGAGACATGGCTGTGTGCCACAGGTGCACACGGGGGGCGCAGGCAGGTTGTGGGGGGTGGGGGGGTTGGGCCTCGGGGGCCTTTTAGCATTTGTGCTCATTCCTGGCTGTTTGAAAAGCTGTGTGTCATGCGTGTTCCGCTCTGTTAACTAAGATATTCCACTGTTTACCTCTAGGGGAGATCCTTGTCTTTTAAGACCTTCCTCGTCTGGGTTTTGATCAGCATTTACCAAGGTAAGACGGGCCTGCCTCTCCGGACTGAGTGCGTCGTGTCCTCTAGCAATGCTGTTCTCACCCCTCGGTTCAATTCCAGAAGGTCACAGTTCCATCAGCAGCCCCAGACCCCTGCACGCTGCAGTGTGGCCTGACGTTTTGACTGGCGTGCGTCACCTAAAAACTGACCTGTTTTTAATGAACTGTTAATCCAGGAACATCTCCACACGCACCTACACATTGTGTGCCCCACGCAGTGGTTTCCCTTCAAGGGTGAGAAACCTCACTTGGGTGGAGAGAAGCCGGCAGCCGCCTGGGCTGGGTGCTCCCGACAAAGGGGAGGTCGCGGACGGTCAAGTCACCCCGCGTGCGTTCCCTCGAGAGCAGACCTGCCGGTGGGAAAGGCGACGCGGCCTTTCCTCCAGGTTGCAAACGTTCCTGCGCCTCTGCTTGGGGCCACGTGTTGTTTTATCCGTAATCCGGAGTTTCCGTAAATCGTCAGTCAGCGCGACGTGTGGGGTGCACGCAGTCCCGTATTTTAAGTGTGACTCGTGTCAGGTGCTGCTTCTGCGATGTCGCCCCGCCGGCTTGCACGGCGCTCGTTTCGCACCCTGATTGGAGCCGCGTGTCCCCCGCTTGTGTGTTCCAGGTGGCATCCTCATGTACGGGGCCCTGCTCCTGTTCGAGTCCGAGTTTGTGCACGTGCTGGCCATCTCCTTCACGGCGCTCATCCTCACGGAGCTCCTGATGGTGGCCCTGACCATCAGGACGTGGCACTGGCTGATGGCGGTGGCCGAGGTCCTCAGCCTGGGCTGCTATGTGGCCTCGCTGGCTTTTCTGAATGAGTATTTTGGTAAGTTGCCTTGGAAATCTGGTTTGTTCAAAGTGTTTTTGAACATTTTATATTGTTGCTTTTTACCACGTCATCTTAAACCACAGATCACAGTAAAACCCACGTCAGAACACTTCACGACACAAAAAGCTTGTTTTCGTGGAAAGATTAAAGTCCTTGTCATAATTTGAAAAATTCAGATCGTCAGCACGCTGGCTTCTTAAGAGACACTGAAGATGACCGTTTCCACAAGTCTCCACGGTTTGTCCCTCTTCCCAGGGGACGGGCGGGCTTGCCCCCGACACGGAGGCCACAGGGCCCCACGGCAGCGGCACGAAGCGCCGTGGGCACTGTAATGGGGTCACTGGGCACGCTCATCCCCACTCCGCTGACCCTGGCCTAGCGACCTTGACAGGGTGGCCTCACAGAACCTGTCCCCACACGTGGCTGCTGGTCCACACTCAGACTGTGGCTCTGGTTGCCACCAGGCTGGTCCTGGTCACCCTGCCGTACAGATCAGAGGGAGAGTGGGCCGGAGTCGCCCTCCCCTGCCACCTGATGCCACCTGCCCAGGACCCGCCCGAGTGCCTCGAAGCGCTTCCCTCGGGAGGGACTCCTGCCCGGAGAAGCCCCACGCGGTCCCTTCGTCACATTGTCCTCACCACACAGCAGCTCCTCCCTCCCTGTTGCCAGTCTCGGGCCTTTCCAGCCGGAGGTAGACGCCCAGTGGCCAGTTCCGTCGGGCGCCGTCCTGGAAGGGAGTGATGTGGCCTTGGGACTGCAGGGATTTTAGAACTAGGGCAGCGAGAAGACAGGATATGGTCAGGTGAGCCCAGAGGTGATGTTTGTCCTTCAGGCATCACCGTCAGGTGCTCGGGCCTCCCCCACCCTGAGCCCCGGCCCCCGCAGGGTGGAAACGGTCCTTGGGTCCACACTGCACGTCAGAAACTCAGCTCAGTGACTGCTTTCCCGGTCCGACGTGGAACTCCCCAGGGGACTTTGGGCAAAGGGAGAAGTGCGTCGTGTCCCTGGTGGTTTCGTCAGCGCCAATAACCACAGCAAAAGGCGCTGCCTGCTCGTACCCGCTGCCGCTGTGCCAAGCCACTCAGTCGCACTCTCGTGTGACCAGTGCCGAGGACTTCCCAGCACCTCCCCACCGCCCCCAGAGCAGCAGAACTGGGGTTGTCGCCTCAGGGCCTTGTGACATCAGCCTGTGGCTGGCCTCCCAGCAACAGTAAACCCGAACGGCCTCCAGACAGCCCCTCGTGTGACTGTGGTCTGTGCAGGCCAGCCCTTCCTTCAAGTTCACTCACGGAGGATTCCGTTCTGTCACCTGCCCCACGCGGCTGGACGCCCAGCCCGACGGGCGCCTGACACACCCCACAGAGGTTCCCAGCAGCGCATCGTGGCTCCGATGAGCGGAGAGCAGACAGCTGGGGAGAGGCCCTGGCAGACAGACAGCCGCAGCCCCGGAGGGGGGCACAAACCTCAGAATGAGAGGAGCTGTGTCCGGTGGCCCAGAGCAGGGCGGGGGGAGTAGCGTGATGACAGAGACGTCGCAGGGGTGGGAGATAACGACCAAGGAGCCCTCCCCGAAGGTGAGCAAAGAGGCGGGGAGAGGGTTCGTGGGGTGCAAACCAGGAGGAGCACGGGTCCCTGCCCTCGACCACCAGGATCCCCAGGAAGAGAACACACAGCGTGGGAATGAGTTCAGAAACAGCACAAGAAAAAGCCAGATCCGAAGTCCCTGCGTCTGCGGGGGACAAGACGGGATGCACACCCAGACCCACCTTCCTCGGAAGCTCCAGACGCCCCCGAGGATGGGAAGTCCCCACGGCTCCGAGGGAGAGGCCAGAGCAGCCTCTGCGGGCGGTCAGGAGCGTGAGCGTGCCCTGCAGAGGCGTCCGGGGAGTATGAGTCGCTGCCCCAGGTTCCGAGGGCAGCATGCACGGCTGAGCAGGAGAGCGGCTCCGGCCTGGCCACGGGGAGAGGAGAGGACGGTGCGGGCGGACACGCGCGCTCCGTGAAAGCCACTTCTGGGAGCACTGTCCGAGGCCGCCGGCCGATGGAGGCTGATTCCCAGGCCCGGCCCGTCTGCAGGAGAGCCGGGGGCTTCCAGAAGGTCTCCGTGTTGAGTGGCCTCTTTGGGGGCAGGTCACGGTCCTGGCAAGGGCTGCGCTCTGGGGCAGCACCGAGGCGTCGAGGGCACCGCCGGGCCGGGTCCAGGCTGGCCTGCGCGACTCCAGCCAGCGCCTGACACCCGGGGCGCGTGATGAGGCCACGTGCCGTGGGCGCACCACTCCTGTGGCTTCGCGGGGCATCGGGGCAACTTGCTGCCTGGGCAGGTGCAGGACCCCGCGGGAGGGAGCTTCACGGTGAGGGGCGCGGGGCGTGGGAGTCACGCGGGTGAGTGCGTCCGAGAGCCAGCGTCTTGCCGTTGGCACGTGTGGGGTTGCGGCAGGCGGGAGGTGAGAAGGTAGAGTGCCGCATGGCCCTGGGGATGAGGGCAGGAGGACGGCCCTGGAGTCTACGTGACTTGCCCCCCTTCAGATGCTGGCGGGCCCTCCCTGATCAGCCGTCGGGTCAGAGCATCGCCTGTGGGTATGTCGACGTGTGTCAGAAAATTCGTCTTGAGGCAGAAGCCTTGGTCCCTGAAAATCAAAACGGCAACGCTTTTTCTGTGAGCAAGCAGCGTTCCAGGCCACACCATGAGTCTTTGGGGCAAAGTTGTCTTCACCAGGAGAGAAAGAGAAGAGCCTCAAACTGCTGTGGAAGGGTGCGACACAGACACAGTCGTCTGGGGTGAGGACTGATGGTCACACACAGCAGCCCCTCCCGGAAGCACGTCTGTCCTTCGTGTCAGGACCAGTCACCAGCGACCTTCGTGTCAGGTACAGGACCTGCCAGTAGGCGTGTGCACATGGCACCTGGGGAAGCGCCACACACAGTGTGTTTTGCCTTTGAGACTAAATCCCCCGGAACCTTGAGGTCTGGGTCCTATAGGGAATGTTGGGGGATGTGCCTTAAAGTTGCAGTAAGTTGGGGCGCGTGGGGGCTCAGTCGGTCGATCGTCCGACCCTTGATTTCGACTCAGACCGTGATCTCACAGTTCATGGGATCCAGCCCCACCGCCCTGACAGTGCGGCGCCTGCTGGGGATTCTCTCTGTCCCTCTCTGTCTGCCCCTGCCCTGTCCGCACTGGCTCGCTCCCTCAAAATTAGAAAATAAACAATTAAAAAATGAGTAAGTTGCCATGAGTCAGTTATTGTCTTTCAGTTATGGTTTAAAACATCTTACAGGGCACCTAGTGGCTCAGCCGGTTGGCCTTCTGACTCCTGATTTCAGCTCAGGTCGTGATCCCAGGCCGTGGGTTGGAGCCCCGCATCGGGCTCCTCACTGGCCGTGGAGCCTGCTTGCGTCTCTCTCTCTCTCTCTCTCTCTCTCTCTCTCTCTCTCTCTCTCTGTCTCGCTCTCTCCCTCCCTCCCTCCCTCTCCCTCCCTCCCTCCCTCTCTCCCTCTCTCTCTCTCCCCCTCTCCCTCCCCCTCCCTCTCTGCCTCTCTCCCCTGCTCACGCTTTTTCTAAATAAATAAGTAAACTTGACAAAAAAGCAACACTGTATGCCGACACGACAGGCAGGAACACAAAAGCACTGAAACCACAATTACAGATGCATTTCCCATGGTCATGTTTACCGCTGACAGCTTGCGAGGTCCTGGTACCCCCTTCGCCTCTCCTCTGTCGTCCCCGTTCCTGGCCTGTTTTCAGACAGGTGCAGGCAGAGTGTCTCCGGAGCTTTCTTAGCTGATGTTCTTGCTTCTTTCACAAGGCCACAAATTTAGCGGAAGAGTTGGAGACAGGAAGTGATGACCAGTCTCCCTTGGTTTCTCACTGACTCTCCTTGTGCCACAGGCTGGCGTTGGGCTGTTTCCCGCTGAGGTTCCCCCACCTCTGCTGGGTGAGGGCAGGTGCCCAGGCCTCTGCATCTGCTGCTGAGAATCGCGTCCGTCAGGGCGCCGTGCATCCCTCCCTGTGGCTGGTTTTGCTTTTCTGTCTTTAGTGGTTGAGGCCCTGGAAAACACTGGCAGGGTTTTTCAAAGCACGGTTAAATCCAGACCATATCCAACCGTCTGCGGGCTCGGCCCTGCCTTCGACGCGTGTGGAATCCGTGAGTCCTGCCAGGGCGAGAGCGAGCACTGAGTGTGGGCTCCTGCCCGCGCCTCCTCCCAGGACGCATCCGGGCAGCCCGGCTTTCTCCGCCTGGGCGGAAAGGCGAGCCTGCGGGCCCCTGGGGCTGACGGCCCCACCCGCCAACACAGAGGTCACGGTGCGGGAGGTCACCTCCCAGACTGGGTACGACAGACTGCGCCGAGCCTCCACCCGCCGGAGGGCATTTGGGGACGTCGTACTGGGTCTCTAAAATCTGGTTTCCGTTTCTTCTGCTGAAAGAGCCCGTCACGCCAGGTGCGCGGGCCCGTCTCTAGCGTCTGCAGGGACGCGCCACGGCCGCGGGTCTGCGGCTTCGGGCCGCCTCTTCAACCTGTTCCTGCCTCTTCCCTACAGATGTTGCCTTCATCACGACCGTGACCTTCGTGTGGAAAGTGTCGGCCATCACCATGGTCAGCTGTCTGCCGCTGTACGTCCTCAAGTACTTGAAGCGGAAGCTGTCTCCCCCCAGCTACACCAAGCTCACGTCCTAGGCCGGCCACAGCGGCAGTGCGGGGGCCGTGCGGGGCTGCGGGGAGGTTGGGAAGGGACAAGCCCGAGGGCCCGGGGCCCCCGCCGCCTGGACGCTTCCGGCCCGCGTGGCGAGTCGCGCTCACCGTTGCTCACGACTGCGTTTCCGTGTCAAACCACTCGCGTTTCTTTCGAAAAGAAGCCCTACTTCTCCCACTGTTACTGTGAAGCATTCATCTGACTCTCGTGTTCTGAGAATTAAAGTGAAAGTTTATTTAGCATTTGGCCATTTCCTAACATTCAGATTCTTTCTCCGATGTCACGGTAGAGAAAGCCCCTTCACTTAACCAGAATAAAGTCTAGACGCCAAACGCTGGTGTCTGTGTTTGCTGCCGATGCCTCCCCGCCGGTCACACTTCCCCTGCGGGGACTCGAGTTCCCAACGTGAAGGGCCGCGTCTCCACACGCGCTGCAGCCAAGCCGGAAGAGGGGCCGTGTCTCTGCACTAAGTCCGTGGCCGCCACCAGCGATGTGCGCTCGAGGGCATCGCCGCTAAGTAAACCCGCTTCTAACGGGGAAACCCCCCGCACCGGGTCTGGAAGTGGACCCTGGCGGTCCTGTGCGCTCACAGCGCTGCCTCGCCCGCCCTGACCCTGCTGGTCCCGGCGCTGGGGTCGTAAGCGCGCACACACACCTGACAGCGCCCTGCTAGAACCAGCCCGTGTGTTTCCGGCTGCCATTAGGGTTTTTGCACCTACGCAGCTGTGTTTGTCCAATGGGGTGTTTTTCCAGGCGCGGAGGTGGCCCCTGCCACTCTGCGGAGCACCCTGGGTGTCACTGGTGACCCCCGACCCCCCCGCCCATCACCAGGAGCATACTGGGGGGTTCCAAGCGGTGGGCTCTTGGCTGGAAGGGCAGCTCCTCCCTGTGTCCTGAGGCCGGGTGCCTCCCATGCCAGGTGGTTCCGGTCTGTTCTCACCCTTCAGCTCGGCCTCCCCCAGCAGGTGTCCCGTCCCCCAGTCACCACGGGGTCATCAGCCACCGGTGGAGCCGCACGCCGTGTCCTCGGGCACCACCCACCTCCTGGGCGTCCCTGCGGTGTCCTCCCAAAGCGGAAAGGCAGCAGCTGCGAGGAAGGAGCGCGGGCAGGAAGCTGCTTCGGCGAGGGGCCAAGCGCTGGGGCCCCCGCTGCCGGCCCGACATCGCCATCTCCGGCCGCGGAGCCGGCCCCGCGCGCGGTGGGCTCAGGTCCTGAGGCCACGGCGCACGCAGCCTGTGGCGGGGACAGGAGCACACCCGGAACTTGGGGCATCACAGAAATCTCAGCCCGTCCACAGCCAACGGCCTGTGGGACACGCAGGATGTCCCAGAGCAAATGGGGGGGGGGGTCCGCCTCGGAATTGCTTAGTTGCGACATAATGAGTTGTGAGCGACCAGAAACCTGAGAAACCAGGAAGCTCTGGGAATGGTTCTGCAGAGTGATTTAAAGATCCAGAGGGACGCCTGGGTGCCTCAGTCGGCTGAGCGTCCGACTCTGGGTTTGGGCTCAGGTCATGGTCTCTCACGATTCGTGGCATCGAGCCCTGAATCGGGTTCTGCACGGACAGCACGGAGCCTGCTTCGGATTCTCTGCTCCCTCTCTCTCTCTCTCTCTCTCTGCCTCTCTGCTCCTCCTCCACTCACACTCTCCCTCTAAAAATTTTAAAAATAAAAATAATGAAAATAAAAAAATACAGAAACTTCTCCAAGCCATGGGGTCTTAGCTGGATTCTGACTAAGCAGACGGAGTTCGACCTGAGTCCTGAGAAATGAAGGCGCATTACGTCCGAATTAGACTCCGAGCTCAGGTGTGTTTCCATCTTCGAAGGGGGAGCGATCTCTGCCACCAGGGCTGAGTGACGTGACAGTGGCAATAACAGAAGCTCTCCGTGGGCGGCTGTCGCACGGTGGTGGCACGGGC
Organism: Acinonyx jubatus; assembly: GCF_027475565.1. Classification (NCBI taxonomy): domain Eukaryota; kingdom Metazoa; phylum Chordata; class Mammalia; order Carnivora; family Felidae; genus Acinonyx; species Acinonyx jubatus. Next base: position 91,729,008 of record NC_069392.1, read on the forward strand.
GATGTCTGTGACTCCAGCCCTCTGCCAGGTGACACAAGGCAGCTGCCCCACGAGGGTCACCCGGTCCCAGTCAGGTTCACGTTTACGAACCAGCCCTGCAGAGACGGGAGGGCGCTGCACAGGGAGGCGGCGGGCAGCGACCGTCCCCGCGCTTGGTCCCCGGCCCAAGTTGCCAAGCCCCGTCAGCTCCATTTGCGAAAGCTGTCCGACCCTGTAGGACTTCAGGGTTGCTTTGCCGCCTTTTGGGCGTGCAAAGTGCTTTTTAATTGTCTGATAGTGTAGCCGTGTTCTCCCTGTCTGCTGTGAGCCACACGCAGTGCGTGGTATCTGTTGTGCGCACAGTGGGTGTGCACGGTGCCCGTGGTGGGTGCCCGCGGGGCAGGTGCTGCCCTCGCAGGGATGGGCCTGCTCCCCTGCCGAGGAAACTCGCCGAGGCGGAGAGGCGCGCTCCGGAAGCCAAGGGCGGGTGACCGGCTCCTCCGAGGAGGTGAGGCCCACGCTGAAAAAGAAGCGACAGCAGCTTTCTCCAGGCCCTGCGGTGGGGGAGCTCAGCAGGCCGGGGCGGGACCAGAGGCCCACAGATGGCAGGCAAGGCCGACTCGGCACTCGGACTGTGTGCCCCAAGCACCTGGACAGATCACGAACGCTTTGGGCGGAGGACGACACCGCACATCAGACAGCCCCAGGAAATTCGACGAGCGAGAGGAAAGGGTCTCGAGGTCAGGAGGTGGAGGGCGCGTGCGGAGGCCTGTGTGTTTACAGACCGTGACAGGCGGTCAGGACAGCCCGCCGCCAGGGAATTTAGACCAGTTCATGTTAATGAGGAACATGGGCACGAGAGGGGCCTGGTGTGAGGAGGTGCTGAGTGTTTTACCCCAGTGCCTCACTGCCACTGGAGCTCTGACGCGTGCAGTAGGGTGGACCGGCGGTTGAATGGGCAGATGGGTGGACAGGCGGGTGACGCGGTGGGCAGGTAGATGAATGGACAGGTGGGAGAAGGGGTGGATGAAGGCACAGTTGGGTGCATGGATGGATGACAGGGTGGGCAGGCAGGTGGGTGGGTGGCCAGGTGGATGAGTGGAAGGATGGGTGGACAGGTGGGTGAACGGACGGATGGGAGGCCAGGTGGATGAATGGACGGATGGATGGACAGGTGGGTGAACGGACGGATGGGAGGCCAGGTGGATGAATGGACAGATGGGAGGCCAGGTGGATGAATGGATAGATGGGTAGATGAATGGACAGATGGATGAATGGACGGATGGGAGGACAGGTGGATGAATGGACGGATGGGTGGACAGGTGGGTGAACAGACGGATGGGAGGCCAGGTGGGTGGATGGATGGATGGATGGATGGACAGGTAGATGAATGGACACATGGATGAATGGACGGATGGGAGGACAGGTGGATGAGTGGAAGGATGGGTGGACAGGTGGGTGAACGGACGGATGGGAGGCCAGGTGGGTGGATGGATGGATGGATGGACAGGTAGATGAATGGACAGATGGATGAATGGACGGATGGGAGGCCAGGTGGATGAATGGACGGGTGGGTGGACAGGTGGGTGAACAGACGGATGGGAGGCCAGGTGGGTGGATGGATGGATGGATGGATGGACAGGTAGATGAATGGACAGATGGATGAATGGACGGATGGGAGGACAGGTGGATGAGTGGAAGGATGGGTGGACAGGTGGGTGAACGGACGGATGGGAGGCCAGGTGGGTGGATGGATGGATGGATGGACAGGTAGATGAATGGACAGATGGATGAATGGACGGATGGGAGGCCAGGTGGATGAATGGACGGATGGGTGGACAGGTGGGTGAACGGACGGATGGGAGGCCAGGTGGGTGGATGGATGGATGGACAGGTAGATGAATGGACAGATGGATGGACACGTGATGCAAGGACACATGGATGGACAGGTGGATAAATGGACGGATGGATGGACAGGTGACAAATGGACAGATGGGTGGACAGGTGGATGAATGGACGGATGGGCAGGTCGGTGGATGCCCTCTACAATTTTGTCCTATTCCAGACAAGCACCTATTATCATGTGTTTTCCTCAGTATTTCTGAATATTGAGGGCTGAGCTGCATTAGCAAAGCCTACAGACTACACCCCAAGGAGCCAAAGCAGATTGCAGAAGTGGCCACCTGTTCCTTGCTGCTTAGGCCAAAGAGGCCCCTCGTCGAAGTGGGATGGCCCTGGAGTGACTGCCTCGGACCCTGTTCGTCCTGTCCTGGCTCTGGGGGCATGAAGGCTCAGGGTCATCGGGCAGGGGACCCCCAGTGAGGAGTGGACTCCCACCTGTGGAAGGAGGCCACGACTCCCTGCACCTTGAGCCTCGTTGGGAGGCCCCCGTGGGCTCTTGTCTCCCCCCTGCCTCCCACATCACTAGGGAGCCCAGGCTGCTGTTCAGGGACACAGGTCAGGGTCTGCTGCCCTTGTCACCTGGGCCCCCGACCCACAGATCTGCCTGCCTCACTCGGCGTCACCACATCTCACCTGAACGCTGCAGACTCAGCCCAAGGGGCCGGGCCCCAAGCAGATGCCAGCACCCCCCCCCCCACCAAATTCCTCAGGCTCTGAGGACGAGGAAACCCACAGAAGGCCCCCTGTGTCCTCCAGAGGACATGCTTCCCCCGCCCCAGAGATGGGGTCACCTCCCTCCACCCCAGATCGTGTCCACCTGACGTGCACCGCAGCCAGTGCCTGTGAGCAGGTGGGTCACCCTGGACGGCCCGGGCTTGACCGAGGCCCTGCCCTCCTCCCTTCCGGACTTCCATCCAAGGAGGTTATGTCCTGGGATTCCTTCGGTGGAACTGGAAGACAAACAGGTAGGCACTGACCCGGTCTGGTGTTTGGGGGCAGAAGGACAGCTGAGTTTAGGGCTGCTCGGGTGTGGCCACCGTCACGTCCCCCTCTACCAGTTCTCCCCTCAAGTCCTTGGGGGTGGGCTGGCCTTGTCCCCCTCCCGGGACAGCAACGGTCACCTGACGCCTCTGAAAACTTTTGACAGGGTGTGTGGAGAAACCAAGGCACAGGGAAGTTTAAAGTGATTTCCCCAGAGCCTGGGAGGCCGTCCGCTCCTTCCTGGCATTAACCTGAGGCCGAGGTGCACGAAGATCCCTCCCCAGACGGTGCGGTGGGGACTCGAGGGGAGCCGTGTTGCCCCCCCACCCAGGGCGAATGGTCAGGCTCCGCCCCTCCTGGTGGCCCCCTCCCAGGGCGGCAGCCACCAGGACAGACAGAGCGCGGCAGGCCTTCCTGCCAGGACCCTGCCGCCAGCCTCCGGGCCGCCCTGTGTCCCCACGTGACGGGGCTTTCTGGCACATCTCCTGAGAGCTTTCGTCTTGGAATAATGTCAGACCAACAGAGGAGCTGCAAAGACAGTCCGTCGGAGCCCCCCTTTCCTCCCGCAGCCTCCCCGGGCCGAGCGGCCTCCCCTACAAGGGCTCTGTCCCACTGGCCCAGAAGGCCCCTCGTGTCCCTCTGTCCTGGCGGCAGGGAGTGCCGGGTGGAGTTGTGGGGGCCACTCTGAGGCAGGAACGTGGCACCGACGTGCATCCTCGGGCATCTCCAGCCCCCGAGATGCAAGACGCATGGGAGGCTTCGAGCAGCGCCTGCTGGTGGGGGCCCTCGTGCCCTGGTGCCAGCCTCAGACCCGCTCCAAACACACAGGAAATGCCTCAGCATCTGGCGTACCGCCGGGTGTCATTTCAGAAGATTCCAGAAGGTGGTGCTGGAAGCTAAGAAATGACACCCCGCCGGTGCGCAGCAGAGGCCGCGGCTTGGGGACAGCAGAGAAGAGTTCTTACACCTGGGTGTCCTCCCTGAGCTGCCTCGGGGCCCACGGGCTTGTGTATACATGTGGTGCCCGTTTTGTCTGAATGGGAGCCACGGGCTCCTCCTCCCAAACAGATGAGAGGCAGGCCCCGTGTGTCGGGCGGGGGTCTCCTGGTCCAGGGGAGGGCCCCACGAGAGCTTGTCCCGGCCCGCAGCCCCCTCCCCGTGGACAGAAGCTCCTGGTGGGTCCGGAAGTTTCCGGAGGCCGAGCTGGCCAAGCGGAAGCTGTGGGGACCAGCAGAACCGATTCTGTGTCCTTTCTTCTGAGTCTTAAAAATACTCAGCGGTGAGAGAACGAGAGAGAACCCAGAAGCGCCCTGTGTCCGAGGCCACTGGGCGGCGGGCGGGCGGTGCGTGCAGATGCCGGCTCTGGGGCCCCAGAGGCGAGTGACACCAGCCTCGCGCCCTGAAGAGAGGCGGCTCCGCATCAGGGGCCGCGGGGCTGCTCCCAGCATCCTGGTGCATCCCCGCCATGCGGGTCCTCGCCACGGGGACCCCTCCGGCCCTAGCCCTGCTGCCCTCCCTTGCTCTCTCCTCCCCCCGCAAGCCCGGCGGGGGCCCGGAGCGGCGACCGGTCAGAGGTGGGCAGCCGTGTCCACCCCCAAGGCCCGGGCCCGTCCGTCTGTCCGCCCCCCCCTTACCGGGCTGCCCGGCGCTCCACCATCTGTCCACCCAGGGCTCGTGGGGAGTCCTGGGCCCAGCCAGCAACCTGTGCGCAAAGAAGGGGAGAAAGACCCAGACCCACCAGGGGCGCCCTCAGGGACCAGGGCACCGCAGGGCCCTGCAGGGGAAGGCCCGGGTCACCGGGCACAGCGGACGGGCCCCCAGAACACAGCCGCACCTCCTCACCCCGTCGGCACTCAGCTAGGCCACCGGCAGGTCTGGGCCCCTGCCCTCGGCAGAGCCCGGACAGGGTCCCGGCCAGAACCCCAAGGCTCCGAGAGCGGGGCCCCCGTCCTGCCAGGGCCCTGAAACGCTGTCCTGCAAGCCAGGCGTGTGCGACACCAGATTCGACCCTCGGTTCTGGGGGCCTCGTGTCAGAGGCCAAAGTGTCCGGGGCCGTGTTCCCGGGGCGTTCTTGGGCCCGTGGCCCCGTGGCTCCAATCTCTGCCCCCGTAGGTGAGGACACCTGGTAGACGTGAATTTGTGGGGACACCGCCCAGCCCAGGACAGTGGGGTGACCGCTGGAGGCCGGAACGGCGTCGGTGACGTAACAGCCGCGTGCCGTCCGCCGAGGTTGCTCCTTCCGCCTCTACCCGAAGGCGCCAGGGTCTCAGCAGCCTAGCAGAAAGGTGGTTTCAATTGTATGACTAGTAATTGTGTGTCCTCAGGCGCTGTGCCCGCCCCCCTGCCCTGGCCCCCGGCGGACACGTTCCTGAGAAAAGGGAAAACCTGCAAGTTTGTGTCAAGTCACAAGCTCTCGAGAGTTAGTGGTGGGGTCTGAGTAAACCCAGGGCGCCGGGCAGCCCCTGGGGGGCACCGTCCACACACACACATGACCTGGACTTGGCCTCGGGCGTCTTTCTGTCTTGAGCGGCGCTGTCTCTCTTCTCTGTGACTCGGTTTCTCCTGGTGGCTCCCAAGCGAGTGGCCGTGACCGAGGAGACTGGGGACAAGCAGGGTTCTCTGAGCATCTGGACACTGTTACCATGGGAGCAGCTTTGGGTTCTCACACCGGAGAAGGGGACGCTGCATTCTTACTGTTTTCCTCAGATTAGAGCCGAGAAGGGGCCACACCATCAAACCCGCAGCACGGACCTTACCTTGTCTGGGGTCCCCTAAGCGGAGCGAGGACGCCTCTGGCCCGCGAGCCCTGGGGGGGGGTCATCACTCCCGCCTGGGAGGTGCCAACGGCCTCCGCGGTCCGGAACAAAGCAGCCAGCTCCCCGCTCCCTGGCACACCTGTTCCTGTCCAAGCATCCTGCGTTTAGGGCAGGTTCCGTGGAGAAGATTAGCTTGTCGCAAGGAGGACTCACACCATTACCTTCCAATTATGCGTCCGACTCCGACGTCCCTCTGATGTGCTTTTAATTGTCTGTATTTCTCTGTCGTTCTCTAAACGGTCCATTTGTGGTCCCAAGTTGGGAAGCTGACGTTCCCCGCCTGTAGGGGCTCGGGGAGAGCAGTGCCCCTCTTCCAAATTGAAGTGGTTATTGATAAATCCACACGGTACATCTGGCTCCGTTACCCGGACGAGCCACCGGGTGGACGAGCCCTGTCCTCCCGGCCCCCACGTCCAGCCTCCCTCCCACGAGGACCCTGAATGCACTGAGCCCACCTGGAACCCGGCACTGTCCCAGCTCAGAGTCCTTTGTCGCTTCTGCCACAAGAGACGACAGGCCCCGGGTTCCTGGGACGAGGGCTGGACGCCTGCGGGGCCGTCGTGACCGGGGCGGAGGCCCGTGCACGCGATGGCTTCCTGGGGCGTGCCAGGAGCAGGACGCCACCCCGGCACGTCGGGGGCCGGCCCTGGCACCCCAGCTGGGTTGCCCGGCTCTGCCTGCCCCTCGGACACCAGCCAGGGCTCTGTGTCCGCTCCGCTCTCACCTGCAGGGGCACCGTCTCAGGAGATACGAGCACTTCCCACAGGGCGTCCCCCGCGGGTGCTGGGGCCTCCTGCCAGCTCAGAGGACCCTCCAGGTTGGCCACCTGGCCCCCCCGAGGTGCTGCATCAGCCACGCGGCAGGGATGTGGACGCCGGGACAGACGCCACCCAGAGAAAGGGGTGGGGCAGTAGAGCGACGGGAACCCGCCGTCCAGGGCCCTGCTGTCCCTGGGAAGAAGCTGGCGCCCAGGCGGCTCCCTGAGCATGGCGCCCGCGAGGGGGAAAGAGGCCGGGAGCCCTCGAGGTCCCTGCTCTCACTCCCTTGCTCTGCCCGACACGTGCCCAGCGGGAGAGGACCGGGTGCACAGGATGGCAGACGTGAGGCACACTGCAGGGCCGTGCGGGTGACCCAACGCCTGCGGGGCCGGGGGGCGCGTCACAGCCACGGTGGGGGCTGCCCCCCCACACCCCCACCACCCCCTACTGCACCGCACCGGACGGATGCGGCCGACGGCCCACCCTGAGCCCCAGGGACCCTCACGGTGGCTTCCTCTGCTCTCCCTCTCCCCTCGGTCGCCCTGGGCACCCCCACCCCGATGTGTGACAGAAGGAGAAGAAAGCGACACAGCGAGAGACGGCGGGTGGCCTCTGTCTGCTCCTCCACCCACCCGGCCGAGTCTCGGGACCAGGGCACCAGGGGGATGGCCGGCCGGAGCAGGCGCAGAGCCCAGGGGCATGCGCGTGAGGCCGCGCAGGGAGACCCGCAAACACAGAAGCCCAGGCAGCCTCTCCTCACCGGCCTCCCTGGGCCCAGCAGCCCAGCCCTCGGGGACACCTGCACCCCATGTTGGCCGCAGCACGGTCACGAGAAAGGCACAAGCGAGCCCGACATCCATCTGTGGACAGACGGATGCACAGAGGGTGGCACACACACCTGGAATATTCTTCAGCCTTGGGGGGGGGACTTCTGCAAGATGGGGGAGGGTTGAGGACTCTCGGAGGGGGGGCGGGGGGGGGCAAGCAGGAAAGTCCCCAGACTCAGAAGCAGGGGGACAGAGGCTCGGTCAGTTTGCAAAACGAAGGGGTTCTGGGGACCGGGGACTGCCGGAGACGTGCGCCCCAGAGTGGCTGCTGGTAAATTTTTATGCGCGTTTTACCGCAGTTGTAAGAAAGGGCACCTTTGGAACACTGTCGCCGTCCGTCGGAGTGCCGGAGGCCCAGGGGCTGGGGCGGGCACCGCTCTGCCCCGCGCGCGTTCCGCGCCCCCCCCGTCCCCCCCTCCCCCCTCCCCCCTCTCCCCTCTCCCCTCCCCCCTCCTCCCCTCCTCCCCTCACGAAGCAGCCATCCCAGGTGGGCGATTCTGATCCCTCACAGGGCACCGCCCACCCGCCGCCCCTGGCTCCAGGGGCCACACGGCCCGGGGCCGCGGCTCGCGGCGTGGGGTTTGAAACGGCATCAGCGTTCGCTTACGCTCTGGCAAGATGCCACTTCCTGTTTCTGAGAGCAGGCTTGTAAAAACTGCCGTCTGCCGGACATCAAACGGCTCCCGCACAGCATCTTGATGAGTTAAGTGTAAATGAATCGGAAGCTCATGGGACTAAATTTCCCTTGAAATTCACTCTGGTTTGCAAATTAATGGAAAAAGCGCCTGGCAAAACTTGTTTAGACCTTTATTGAACCAAAAACACTTTAAAAATAGTTTGGGGAGCTCAGCGAACAAGCCCGGGCTGGGCTCCGCGTCTTGCGTGGATTTTGGGTGGATTCCACTCCATTCCCTGGGGTTTGGAGCCAGGACGCTGGGAGGGGCACCCGGCTTGTGCCGCGGCCTGGGCCTGGGGGGGGCGGGGCAGTCCTGCAGAGCCCGCCCCCCCCCCCCCCCCCCCCAGCAGCACGGCACCGGGCCTAACAGGGAGGTCACGGAGAATCGAACAAGGGGATGAAGACGATCGGCATCCCTGTCTAAGACCGGGGATAAAAACACTCCCGTTTCGTTGCCGCTTAATTGAACAGATCCAGGAAGCCGGCTAGCTTAACGGACGCGTTTCAATGCTGCCATTAGAAGACATTGTGACCTCACAGGTGCAAACCCAAGTATTGTCAGAAACAAAAGGCGGGAGGGTGATAAGAGCCAAGGCCGCAGCGTGAGGAAGTGGTCTCTCCTCCCTGGACGTGGCCAGAAGGACCCTCTCAGCCCGGGGCACGTGGGGCCGATAAGGCTGAGGCCCCCCGTTTGCAGGTGCCTCTCGCGTGCTAGAAACTAAGGTCAGTTAACGGGAGCGTGACGTCTCCGGGAGCCTGTGGCCGCCCAGGGCTGGCCGGGCGGGGAGCCCGGGCGTGGGGGGCCCGGGGGCCGCTCGTCCGGGCCGGCACAGGAGCCCCCGTGGTATTTCAACAACCTGCGCCGCCCGACGGGCACACGCCGTGGACCACCGGCGCGGCCCAGTTTGTGTTTCCCAAGAGTATTCCAGGTGCAGAGCGAGGCAGCGTCCTCCGTGGGCTCCGGCAGACCACGCGGCCCAGCGCCTCCTTCTTCCTGCCTCTTCGGGGCATCGCTTGGTTCTCATCTGCCTCCGAAGCTGGGCTGGGCCGTCCCCGTCCGCGCGCAGGAGGAGAAGATCGTGTCTGGCCACGTACACTTGCTGTGTCTTGTACGCCGCGTGGCTCCCGTAGCCGTGGCAGCACCAGTCAGACCGGCCTGAGCAGGAGGGGAGTCGTGTCCTCAGCCTGGCGACACGCTCACAGGCCTGCGGGCCCGGCTGGATCCAGACACTTGAACCGCTCGCAAACCCGCCCCTGGATCTGCTTCCCTCCACGTCGGCCTCGGGTGGTGGAGTTTCTCCAGGAGGAGCCACGGGCTGGCCCCACAAACCCCAGAGGAAGAGACGCCTCCTTCCGGCAGGTGCAGGAAGCCTGCGGGGAGTTGGGGGGGGGGGTCCCATGACCCCTCAGAGACCGTGGGCCAGGCCCCGAGGCAGAGGCTGCGTGACAGGGGAGAGCTGGTGGCCGTGGCTAGCGCCCACGCTCCCGTGACACGTCCTCTAGGGACAGCTGGGTGGCATCCAGGGGATGGGGGCCGCGGGACAGGACGTGGGGGACATCCCGGAAGGAGACGAAACCGCGCGGTGTCCGTGTCCACCCCTGGGGATGCCGGACGGTCACCTCTGCTGACACAGCTGCCAACCCTCCGGAAGTTCCGAGTCAAAGCACCACTGGGCTGTGGCCCTCGCCAACCCGTGGGGGCCCTCCCCGTCTCTGCCCAGCCCCACGTGCTGGCGGCACCTGGCACTCCGGTCCCTGCCCTCCGTCACCGCGTGGTGACGCCGCCACGTGACCCCTTCTGACAAGGACCCCGGACGCACTGGGTTAGGGCACACCTACTGGCCTCCTCGGAGCCAATCACGTCTGCAAAGACCCTCTTTCCGAATAAGACCCCGTGGGCACAGACCAGGAGCTAGGGCTCTGACCCATCTTCTCGGGGGGCGTGGTTCAACCCGTGACCATACTGCCCCGGAATAAAGGGTCCAACGTGTTGAGTGACCAGCGGGAGACATCAGTGACGCGAGCGGCACCGTCTCACAGCCTCACGGAGGCGAAGACCCTCTCGGCCGCGCCCCTGGGGGGGCAGCGGGGACACAGACCGGGCCGACGCAGGGATGCCGCCAGGAGAGCTCCAGGCAGCCGCTGAGCCTCTCCAGGTGGAACCGGAGAACACGCTTTCAAACAGAACCACCACTTGAAGCCTGTGGACGCGGTCCTGAAGGCAAGCAGCACATGAAACATCTATCCGAGAAAATCTGGGAAAATTCATTAGGAAAGGCGCGAGGCATCGGGCTCTGAACCAGGACCGCCCCCGCCCTCGGCTTCGTGAGGACAGAGGCTCGCTCCGGAGGCTGCAGCCCGGCACACGGGGCCCCTGCGCCCGCCCCCCGCCGGAGGGCTTTCCCTGCAGGAGAAGCAGGGCGCAGACACCCCCACTCTGGCCCCTGGGAGCAGCGTCAGGGGCTGGACACCCCGGGAGGGCAGGAGACGTCACTAGACGATCCAGTCACTGAACAGATAAGCAAGCGAAGGACAGGAACAGGCAGGCCCCCGATGGGGGGGCAGAACCCCATGTTGCTACGATATATTATCTAAAATGTCCAGTTTCCAGCAAACAATTACGAGGCACTCGAGACGCAGGAAGGCACCCACACGCGTCGGAAAGCAGGCGGGCAGAGAGGCCGCCTGGGGGAGCCGGCAGGTGCCAGACTTCACAGAAAAGTACTGCAGAGTACCCACCGCAGAACCCCAAGTACCGCGGAACTCAAGGCAGCTGCACTCGAGAGGCGAAGGGATGTCACGTGAAGGAGACTGTGGAGGAAGAGGGAGAACCCATAGCAAAGAGCCAAATGGAGGTTCTGGAGTTGAAAGGCACCGGCACTAAAGGGCAAGGTACACGAGAGTGGATGACAGAAGACCGGGACGGGCAGAAGAAAGAATTCCTTGGCTTGAAGACGGACCAGTGGAGATTGCAGCCGAGGAGGCGGAAATGCAGGGAAGAAAGCGCAGGGGGCGTAGAGGAAGGGGTTCACGGCACCAAGTGCGCAGCGGGAGACAGAGGGCAGAAGGAAAGAGGGAAGTGTGGGCCGATGTCACCCACCTAGCACCGAATAGTGACGTAGGTGCCCGGGAAGCTGGATGGGGATAAGTGTGGACTCAAACCCACACGTGGCCGAAAAGCCGAACGCCGAAGACAAGGAGGAAATCCTGAAGGTTGCGAGGGAAAAATGCGCCCCTTACGAGGGACTGACGGTGACTTCTCGGCAGGGCCTGCGCAGGCCCGGAGGCCGTGGGCCGCGTGTGCAAAACGCCCGTCAAGCAACAGCACGATCGTCAGCAAAACCATCTTCCGAAGACGAAGGGGATGAAGACTTTCCCAGGTTAAAACAGCATGGCAGCAACGAGACGGAATTCGCCACCCGCAGGACCCACCCAGCTCGCAAAATAGAGCAGGACGCGCTTCAGGCTGAAGTCAAGCGCCCCAGACAGAGGCTGAGTCCGCCCGAAAAGCCAGATCGCCGGTAAAGACAAATGTACAACATTTCTCCCTCCTTCGGTAACCAATTCAGAAAGCAGTTGTATAAACCAGTGTGTCTGTGACATGACATTGGGCCTATGATTAATTCAAATGTGATAGACGTGTAATACATGTGCGATAACAACCAGGAAGCAGGTAGGGCAGAGCCGTGTGGCCTAAGGAGACGGGAGAGCGATAATTATCGGAGTGTTGCCAGGACCGGGTGTCACATGATCTCGTAAACTCGGGAAAAGGGAGTGAGCGTACCTGGGACTGAGGTTCACACCGGCGCCAGAAGCAAGCGAGCATCTCGTGAAGCGGATTGTGACTGAGATGCCGCATTAGGGAAGAGTCGGCCGGCATTTTGAAAAAGGAACAGAAGGGAAGAGAAGAAGGGAGGCACGAGAAAAGCAGAAAACAGCACCGTAGACGTAGAGCCGACCGCATCGATAAGAACATTAATGTGGATCGACCAGACGATCCAGTCAAAGGGCAGAGACTGTCGAGTGAAACAAACAGAAACCCCACCATCCGCCTTCCAGCTGGAGACGGAGAGCCCTTAGGGGTCAAAGGCACAAATGGACGAACGCAGTACAACACAGCGTCTGATACAGGCCGGCAGAGGTGAGAGGCTCGTGCGAACGTCAGACAGAACGGACTGTAACACGAGGGTGCGATTAACGACACAGAGGGACGCTCGATACCCGACCCGTCAGGAGGACGCAGCCGCAGAGCTCCCACACACAGCGAAGAAACCCGTGGAAAGAAGGAGAGACAGACAGTTGTCCCACAGTAGCCGCGGACGGCGTCGCCCCACCGTCCACGGCGCTCAAGCAAGCCGAGCGAAGGCCAGCAAGGAGACAGAAGAACTTGGCTGCATCATCAAGCAGCCGGACCCGCCAGGCGTGGACAGACAGTCCACCGCGACAGCAGGGGCGTTGTACTTTTCAGGTGGCACGGAAGGTTCTCCAGGCTGCGAAACAAACGGGCCACCACGTGAGGCCGTCACACCAGGAAGTGAGAGGGGGCCGTGGAGGCGGGCCGAGACTTATCAGGGGGAGGTGAGGACCCTGGGCAGGGGCGGCAGGCGGCTTGGAGGGAGGTTCTGGTGCCTGGCCAAATACAGGTGGGGAGACGGTCCTCCAGGCCCTGGGACTGAGGCTGGTTTCCTGGTGAGGAGGTCCCCCAGGGCTGCCCCAGGTGTGGAGCGGGGAGAACATCAGGTGCCAGGCTGACCACTTTGGCCTTGACCTTGGTGCCCTGGGCAAGTGCCCCGGGGAGGGAAGGTGAGTGAGTCTGTGACGACTGAGGTTTTAGACCTGGCAGTGCCTGGACTGGGTGGTCGGGCTGCGTCTGGGCAGAGAGACAATAAAAGGGCCTCTGCAGGGCCCCAGGGGAAGGGGGTGGGTTAGAGAGAGACTTGGTGAGTCAAGTGCAGCGGAGAATCTCAGAAGCCCACATTCACGGAGCTCTCGGAACACCTGCACCCGGGGGGGAGTCCGAATGCTCTGACACGGGTGCCGTCAGAGGGCACCCCGTCTTCCCCAACTCCAGGAACAGTTGTGAGACTTCTCTGCCCTGGCTGTTTTTAAAAACATCAGCAGTTCACCTGAAAGCCAATGACCCTCCGTAGTTGTGATTTCTTAGTAAGCACCATCTCCACACTCTGCTGGATGTCAAGGTCACCCCAAGCTCGCGTCCTGGCAGCTCTGACCCGCCTGGGTGCCCCCTTCCTGCCGGCGAGAGGTGCCGTGAGGAAGGAGAACCCCCACCCGCGGCCGACAGGGGTCAGAGGCTCAGGGCCCCTAAACGGAAGAGGTTTCAGAGTGGCCTCGGCTGTGGTCCGGAACACAGGTCCAGCAGGAACCGCGCTCTCCCCTAACTCGCCGATGTCCCAGGTGACGTCCAGGAGCAAGAAGTGACTGGTTGCCCAGCTGAGTAACAGGAAGAGGGGCGGCCGGCCGAACCCCCGGCCCAGGAGCGGCTGCGCTTGGCCGGTGCGGACCGAGGCGGCCGGGAGGATCGGACCCCGCAGGCCCCAGCGGGTCCCCCAGGGCAGGGCGCCGAGCCTCGGCTGCAGGGCAGCGCAAGCAGGCCCTCCCGGCCCGGCCCGGCCCGCACACATCACATCTGGGCAGCACTCGCGCACAAACTCAAAGCCAGGCGACAGGCATGGCCCGGGCTCCGGGCGCTCGACACTCAGGTGCGCTCCAGGAGGAGGGATCTGGCGCCCAAAGGGACTTTGAAAACGGTCAGCTTCCCTGGGTGCATCGCCCCAATAATCCACAGAAACAACAGTAATCTAAAAATAGTCTTGTTTTCTGTCCTCAGCTCCTTTTAACTTCGTTAGTCACCGATCCTTAAAATAAAACCCGTGTAGCGTCTCTCCTGGTAGCGGCGATAAACACACCCGCGCGCAGGCCGCGCCGACGGGCGGAAGGGAGCGCAGGGGCCGCGGCCGGGGACCGACCGCGGTGGCCCCGGGGTGGCCGCAGGAGCCGCCCCGGGCGGACCGGGGGCGCGCTGGCCGAGGAGCCGCCGCCGCCTCCGGAACTCCCTGCGCCCTGGCGCGCGGCCACCGTGGTCCCGGCAACGGCATTAAACAGAGGGAAACAGACGGGGATCCCGTCACCGGGCGGGGAAGAAGGAGGCATTGAGAGCAGACAGGAAGAGAGCTTTTCTGGATGGAGTGAAAATTATTTACTGAAGGGGAGGAGGGGGGAGGGGGAGGGGGAGACGAGGTGGGGGGAGGAGGAAGAGGAGGGAGGAGACTAGGAGGAAGAGGAAGCGGAGATGGAGAAGGAAGTGGGGGAAGAGGAAGAGGTGGGGAGGAGGGAGGGGAGGAGGGAGAGGAGATGGGGAGGGAGGGGGAGGAGGGAGAGGAGATGGGGAGGGGAAAGGGGGAAGGGGAGGATGGAGAGGAGGGGAGGGGTTGGAGGGAGACAAGAAGGAGGAAGAGGAGGGTGGGGAAGAGAAGGAGGAGAGGTGGAGGCAGAAGAAGATGTGAGGAAGGGGAGGTGGGAGAGCAAGAAAACGGGGAGGAGCCTGTGTGGGAGGGGCGGACAGGAAGCGATGGGGGTCAATTTTTATTTTCATGCAACTTGTGAGACCTTCTTGCCCCGGTGCCCGGACTCTGCCCTCAACCCTCCCCGTGGCCCCAGATGTGGGCCACTAGGACCCCCGGGCCGCAGGATCTTTGTAAGGGGCGGGGCGAGGGAGGGGCAAGGGCTGCGAGGCCCTGGCGCCCCCTGGCGGCCTCCCACGCAGGATGCGCGCCCCTCCCCCTCCCAGCCTCAGAGTCTTCGCGGGGTCCCCCCAGCCTCGGGGCATCTTGATGGGGTGCCCCCAGCTTCAGCATCCTCGAGGGGTTCCCCCCCACCAGCCCTAAGCCATAGTATCCTCCCCCCCTCCCCCGCGTCACCTTCTCCCCGGCCCTGGGGCACCAAGGCACGTGCCAGGCCCAGTTCACCGCGTGGTGGCAGATCTCCAGGTAAGGGCACCTGGGAAGTGTCCTGACAGCCACGCAGACACCCGCGGGCGCGCGGGCGCCTGACCGAAGAGTGGGTGGAAAGAGGGATTTCAGTTCTGTCCCCAACGGGCTGGATAAATAACCCAACAGACGGCGGTGGTGACGGCTTCCGTCGGGCACCGATTAGCCAGCGAAACTCACCGCTTGGGGCAAATGTTGCACCGCCGCCCCCCCCCCCCCCCCCCCCCCCGCCCCGAGTCCAGGCCCTGGAGGCTTGTGGGGCGTCCGCTGCCTGCAGGCCTCCTGAGTCCGCGCGGCAGACACAACTTTGCTTTTGGGGTTATTTGAAACCACATAAGGGTGTCGTGCAGCAGATTTATGATTTTTATACACCAGACGTTTTAACCGCCCTGACGCCCCAACCCCTTCCATCCAAGGCCAACACGAAAATACGGTCCGGTTTTGGCAGCTGAGCCGCGCCGAGGAGAGGCGGGGGGGCGGGGGGGGGGTGGTGAGAAGAAAGTGTAAAGTGAACCGGCGGCGTTCGAGGGGCCTTCCCGAAACCAGCTCCCGGGCTCAGACCCCTCCCCCTCGGCTGGAACCCCAAAGTCCCTCCCGGGGCGGCTGGGAGCCCGGGGGCGGGCGTGGGGGCTGTGCCCGGGTTCTCCGGGACCCCCCCCCGCCCCCAGCTAGCTCACGCGGCAGGCAATCTGGGTCGCTCAGATATTTACAGAGTAAAATGACAATACGTCCACGTCCCGGGACTGCCGTGCAATCTGTTAGTAATTTAGCGGGATGGGAATTTCCTTTCTCGGGCCTGCCAATGGAAGCGCTTTTCCAAATTTCCACAGCGGGGGAAGCCTGCGATTTTACATAATGACTTCAGCATGCAGGGCGCTCTCGGCCCCCTCGTCTCCGCTCCCTCCGCCCCCTCTTTAAAGCAGAGTGTGACTCCCTTAGGACTCGGGCTGGACCCCGGCGTCCCGGCCGGCTCGTTCTTCGGGTGCGCCCGGGTGTCACCCGGTGCGCCCCCGCCCTCCACGGGCGCCCCCGCCGACACCCCCCGTGCGCCCCGGCCCTCCGCGGGCGCCCCTGCCCGCCCCCGGCGCGCCCCCTCCGGGGCCGTGCGCCCCTGCCCGCCCCCCGTGCGCCCCGCGGGCCCGGCGAGCAGCGGGCCCGGCGGCGGCGCGGGGAGGGCAGGAGCTCGGCGACTTGTCCTCCGGGCCCTGCGCCGGCTCGGGCGGGGGCGTGATGTCACGGCAGGGAGGGGGCGCGGGAGCGGCCGGGCCGGCGGGGAGGCGGGGGAGGTGTTTTCCAGCTTTAAAAAGGCAGGAGGCAGAGCGCGGCCCTGCGTCAGAGCGACACTCAGAGGACTCCGAACTCGCCGGCACAGTCACCGCGCCGGGTCGGGCGGCCGGGCGCGGGCACCGGGGCGCGGGAGCACACCGCCGAGCCCCCGCCACCCCGCCACCCCGCCACGCAGCTCGGGCCCCAGGGCCGCGGCTCGGCCCGCCACGCGCGCACACGCCCCCCAATGACATTTGTCCGGGGCGGGCGGCGCTGAGCCGGGGGAGAGGTCCCTGCCTTCCCGGGAGACCCGGCCGGGGCGGCGGCGCCGAGCGCCTCCCGCTCCTCCTCCCGCTCCTCCTGCTCCCCGCCGCCGCCGCCGCCCGCGCCGCCGCCGCGTGGATGCCAAGTACCAGTTTTCCAGTCCCTTCCAAGTTTCCACTCGGGCCTCCGGCTGCAGTCTGCGGGAGCGGAGAAACTTTGGGGCCCGCGCCGCCCTCCGGCGGCACCATGAAGTCGGCGGAGGAAGGTAAGCCGGCGAGGCCGCCGCCCCCCCTCCCCCCGCGCCCCCCGGGGTCCCGGCCCGGGAGCGGCGAGCGGGCCGGGCCCGGGTCCGCCGCCGGGAGGGGCGCGGGCGGCGGGGCGCGCGGCGCGGCGCGGCTTGGGAAGCGGTGTCCCCCTGGTGTTTCCCCGGAGCAGCCCTGGTCTCGAGCGCGCCTTCCTGCCAATAGGTGTCTCCTCTCCTCCAGCGCTGAGCGCAGCCTGGCGGCGGAGCCGCTGCACAAACTGCGTTCAAACGCAGGCGGTCCGGGGACCGGGCGAGGTTAGGGCCGTCGCCACCGCAGGAGACGTCTTGCGACCGAGCCAGGAGGTTTCTTTGGGAACGAAGTTCGGCCGGTTTCGTCCCCAGCGGGGGCAAGGCCACCCTGCGGCCTGGGAGAGCAGCCACGCGGCGTGAGGTGGGGGTCTGCGCCCCTCCGCGAGCTCCGCCGGTGGCGGGCGCCGTCTCGCCCCCCGTCCCCCGCCCCGGCTCTGCCTCGCGGGTGGCTGGACTCGCAGGACTCCAGGCATCAAACGCGCTGTCTGGACACAGCCCCTAATTCAGAACATTTTGCAACCTCGTAGAAGGCGAGTTCCAACCGTAGAAAAGGATTCAGGATAGTTTGAAAAGAGACCGCCAAGTTTCAAGCCGCTTGTTTATAGTCCCAAAAGTGCGTAAAGTGAATGAAGCCTGGTGATGGCGACTCCGCTCCGGACAGGGAGTCTCACGGAGTCCCCTTGGCCCGCTGCCCTTAGAAGCGCCACCACCTCCAGCCGGGCGGCCTGGAGCGCCCACCGGCTGTGCTCCCGCAGGTGTCTGAAAACGGCCTCCCACCGGGGTGACCGGCATCCTGCGGGGGCATCCGGACGGCGATTGCACCCTGGGAACCGGGAGACACCTTCCCAAAGGCCTTAGGAGCGCCCGATGTTTATTTAAATTATTTTAAGACAGCGGGCAGACTTGGTAGTGAGCTTTTGGGGCGGACGTGCTTCCGAGGACCAGAACGTTCCTGCGGCATTTGCAGAGCAGATTTAGAGCCGCGTTCTCGCCAGCGTCGAGAACCTACGTTCTTTAACAGAGAGGAGCCCAGGCCAGTCGGTGTGCTCATCAAACGGAGATCGATTATTTGCCGGGTGTTTTGTGTGGTGGAGGAAGACGTGCGTTTCTTACCATTTGGTCTCAGTTGAGGGGCTGTTTAAATGTAAATACCAGGTGATGGTTATGGGCCAAGCTCTCGCTATTGGAACAGTTTCTAAAAAGTGTGCTGAGGTTTTGCTGTTGGATTCTGAGACACCGTTCTCGGAGTGTCTTCACTTGAACAGCCGGTGGCCCATCCTGCAACAACCTCTCTTCTTTCACAAGGCAAAAAGCCATCTGGGGGGGGGGGTGAGGATTCTTCCTGTTTCCTGCATTTGACAAAGGGCCTCTGCAGAAAAGACAGCAGGCCAGGTGCAGCGAGGCCTTTGGACCAGGTGAATATCAGCGTATGTTGTGAGAACTGTGAGGCGAGGCAGCTAGAAAGCGTGGTCGAGTCCTTCAGGGAGACAGGCTGAGGGTTCGACAGGCGCTCCGTTTTCTGCAGGTCAACGCCTGCCCAGCCGAGCGAGCGCTGGAGGACGCGTGATCGGTCCCCTCCCCAAGGCCTGACTAAGGCGTCAACTGCCCCTGTGAGAATCTGCGCGATTCCCGGGCACTTCCCTCCAGTTTAATGAGCATCTGGGTTGAAGCTCATTAGGCCTGTTGTTTCTGAAGGCCTTGTGCTTGTTTTTCCGCGTGGAGAGCGCAGGGAAATGCAAGGCCTGGTAGGTAGCCACCCACCCACCCATTCCGAGGCTGGTTGCTCCACACAGAATGCCCCCGGGGCTCTCCGGAACAGAACAAAGCTCGCTCTGTTCTCCCGACACTTAACTTCGAGCCGGCCTCGCAGTTTCCTAATCCAGATTAGGAGAGGCCCTGCTCTATCACACCCAGGGCTGGAGCTCTGTGCTCCCACACCCGCAGCCTCAGAGACTAAGCGCCAAGCTAAACATTTGCATCAGGACAGGAGTGTCTGCTGAGTTGGCAAATAGCTCCACACCATCTCCCAGTTGAAAGGCACTCACCGGGAGGGGGTTGCTGGTAAGGGGAGCGTTTAAAAACCTGGCCTCCCCATGTGGTGGCTTTGGTTGGGGATCTGAAACTAGGTTGGGGGCGGCGGGGAGCTCAGCCTTAGGCAGGGCAGGGCTGAGTCCTGGTCCGCTGGCCCAGGTGGGAAGCTGGTGGGCACCCGTGTGCGTGTGGAAGTACGAACCCACTTTCTCTGAAAGTGGTCGAACGGTCGACCAAAAAGTTTTCGTCTAAACAGATGACAAGGGCTGTTGTGTGTACATTTTTGGTGGGGACTAGAAGGTGGCTGCAGAGAAAACAGCTGGAAAGAAAATGAAATGTTGCGGCTTCTCAACAGAAACAGACTTCCATTTGCCCGAAGGTCAGCAAAAAAAGCGAACTAAAACAAAACAACCCTCCAACATGCATCTCAAAGTGAGCACTATTATTAGAAACTAAATCAGGCCAAAGTGAACTATAGTTTATCACTGGAGAAAACCAGGCATTTTGAAAAGGGTCAGGGGAGAGAATCATGGGGGGGGGGGGTCACGTGATTTGCAGCTTATTTGCTTCCGGAAAAAGCAGTACCCCCAGGGCAAAGGGCCTGCAGGGCAGAAAGGAGGGCGCTTGTTCCTTAGCGGACCAGCAGCAGTGGCTGCCCTCCCTCTCTTGGACGTGTCCTTCTCCGTGGCTGACGCTCACTCTCCTGTAAAGTTCGCGTGTTCTTGCAGATGCCAGTTGTGCGTGGCGCTGAGACACTGGGGACAGTCAGAACGGACGGCTGAAGCAAAGACGTAGGAGACAATGGTGCCCAGACCTGCCTTGTACATTAGATTTGCTGTGCCCGGCTGCTGTGTCCTAGCCTTGGGTTTCAGTCCCCACACACCGAACCTTTGAAAGCTTTGCAGTTACTTGTGGACGCGTAGGAGTGTGCACATGTGTTTTAAGAAGTTGCAGGACTGAAGCAAACGGTGTTGCAACGAAGCTAGGTGGCAGGTGGGCACGAGCCTGTGAGGAAGACGCCACAGCACAAAAGGGCTGCTGTGTGCCAGCCAGCGGCGCATAGATGTGCCCAGCCTGCAGGCCACAGCAGAGCCTCCCACTGTACCGGAGGGCGTTTCCGGTCCCTGCGGAAACCCGCACGTTTCCTTGGCATTTGCGGGTGATTTAGCCACGGGGGCTGAGAGATGGTGCACCCCCCGCTGCCTGTCCAAGGGGCAGGCGGGTTAGAAAGCGAGCACAGCTATCCAGTGGACTGCATCCGCACTGAGGCGAGCGCCGGCCTCTGGCAGGACGTGCATGTTGTAGACTCAGGCAGCAACCAAATCCTCGCTCCAGACGAGGCTCCGGCAGTTTGAGAGATTTTTTTTTTTTTTTTTAACTTTTACACAAATTTAGCAGGCGGGACGCGGTCTCCCGTCTCGGTGGCACGCAGTTTTCCATCTTTGGGCCACTCGGTGCCTGGAAGCGGCGCCCTCTCGCCCCCCTGGGACCCGGCGGGTCCGCGGGCGGGGGCGGGGGTCCCAGACGCCCGCTCTCCGCCCGCGCCCCGCCCCCGCCGCCCCCAGCCCGTCGGGCGCGGGCCGCGGGCGGTCTGGCCGGGGCGCACGTGGACCCCCGGTCGCGGGCGGGGGGCGGGGGACACGAGGGAGCCGCGTGCGCCCCGGCTGCCCCGGGAGTTTATTTAAAACTCGGAAGCCGGCGGCCGGCGAGCGGCTTGTTTATGTCAACCCGGAAACGGCGGGGGGGCGGGGGAGGGGCGCGGGGGCGGGCGCGGGGGAGGGGCGCGGGCGGGAGTCACGTTACCCGAGGACGCGCGGCCCAGCGCCGGGCGCAGCCGAGCCCCGGGCGGCGCGACCACAGGTGCCCGCGGCCGCGGCCCCGAGCCAGGCCGCGACCCCGACCCCGACCCCGACCCCGACCGACCCCGGCCCGGCCCGGATCGGGGCCAGGGCCCCGCCCCCCTCCCTCCCAATCCTAGACCGGGACCGCCGCCGCCCCCCCCACCCGACCCTGACCGGACCTTGACCCCCGACCCCAGACCCCTACCTGACCGGCCCCGCACCTTGACCCCAGACCCTGGGCCCCGAGCCCGGATAAGGACCCCAACCCCGACCTGGCCCATCCCAACATGACGGGGCTGGAGGAGGACCAGGAGTTCGACTTCGATTTCCTTTTCGAGTTTAACCAGAGCGACGAAGGCGCCGTCGCTGCCCCAGGTGGGTCCGCGCGGGGCCTGCGGAGGGCGCGCCGGCGAGGGGCGCAGGGGCCGGAGGTGCGGGGGCCTCCAGGGCTGTGTTTCGGGGTGCGAGGCCGCAGGTGCAGGACCCTGGCGGTGCAGGGCTGGGGTGGGGGGCGCAGGAACCAGACTGAAGTCAGGAGGGCTGGCCTGGGGGGGGGGTGTGCCTGGGGCCCCCATCCTGCCCCTAGGGCGCCGAGACCCAGTTTAGTGGGGAGTTGTGGGAGGGTGGGACAGGCCGTGTCGCCAAGTGGCCACAGGGAGAGCATCAGGCCTCCTGCCTGCGGGTCACACTGTGGGGTCTCTCGGGCACTCATGCTGGAGAGGCGGCTTCTCCAGGGTGGGGGTGTGCTGCTTCTGCCAGGGGACACGAGTGTCCGAGGCTCTGGACTTGGACACTGTCGAGGGACAGGTGGTGAGCGGCCATTGCCAGAGGGCAGGGGGCCATGGAGCCCCTCCAGACCTGTCCCTGAGCGCCCCGGAGGCCCCGGCCCCTCCCAGAGGAAGGGAGGAAGGGAGGAAGCGTTAAGTGAGTCTGCCCTCAAGAGCGGGAGCCTTTGTCTCTTTCATTTTCTCCTCTGCTCAAAGAAAGGTTTCAGTTAAACAAACAAATAAACGAAACCTCCAGTCTCCCGGAGTGGATGCTCTTGAGTCAGAGTCAGAACTCGAGCTGAGCTGTTTAATGTTCACAGCCAGCTCCTGGTGGCGGGCGCTGTCTGCGGGGCGGGTGCAGGACCCCCAGAGCCGGGCCCCTCACCTCTCCATTCTGGCCTGCCCACGTGGCGCTAAAGCGAGGAGGCCGAAGGCAGCTCTTGGCGCTGATGGGACGGCATTTCTGCGATGATTGTATAATATTTTCCACGTCGCTCACCACCCCTCCTTTAAAAACTGCAACGTCCTGTTCGTTTTTAAAGAACAAACGTTGCAACCAGGCAGAGGCGGCCTGCGTTTTGTCATCTGCACCCCGTTTTCGTCTTCCACGGCTGTGGGTCTCCAGGCCTCCGGGGTCAGTGGGAGGCAAGGCAGTTCAGGAGGGGCTTGGACTGGAAGGGCCGTGGTCCCTGGGCCTTCACTTTCTTCCCTGAGTCTGGCGGATTTCCAGCCCCCGGTTTCAGGCACTCAGCAAGTGTCTTTGCCAAGAGGCACAAGGTGAAAGTGGGGGCCGTGCCTGTGACTCCCCCCCCCCCACCGTGGTGTAAAGGCCCATCCTGGGCAGGGCCTCCCGGCACCGTCCTCCCACCACTGGGCCCTCAGGGGTGCTGCTGTGCCGGAAGGCTGGGGGGCACAGACCCCATGTGGCTTCTGTGGTTGGGGGCTTCCAGAGCTGGGGAGGACCTCGCCGCCCTCCTGTGCCTCCCAGAATGTCTGCTCCACACTCAGAGCCGACCCTGAGCCGGAACCTTCATAAGGCTGCTTTTAATCCTCAGCTCAACATGTGCCCCAGCCCCCAGGCTCCCAGGGGAGTACGATCCAGGGAAAGTCTCCTGCGGGAAGGCTTCCAGGGTGCCGGCACCTGGGGCCCAGCATTCACCAGGCTTTGGGGGTTGGGCGGTCCCGAGCAACTTGGAGATAGCTCTGGGCAGAGGAGGCCAGGCAGACAAGGAAAGGCCTCCTTCGCATCATCACGTGTTAGAAAGAAGTGTAGGAAACGTTCCTCTTTTAACGTATTTTTGTGAGAGATACTCGTGTTTTGTTTTGTTTTGTTTGCATTTGACTAAGACTGTCTTTTAAGAGCACTTTTAGGTTCAGGGCTGAGGGAGAGGAAGGTGGAGAGATTTCCCCTAGACCCCCCCGCCCCGTCCCGCCTCAGCTGCCCTGTCATTTAACACCTGCCCGGAGAGGGCACCTGTTACTGTGCTGGACCTGTATCCTCACCCACAGCCCACAGTGGATGGTAGGCGGCGCTCTTGGTGGTGCACGCTCCGTGGGCCTGGACACACATACGAGGACACGTGTGCACCGTGACCCTACCTCACAGAGCACTGGCACACGAGGACACGCAGGCAACGTTCCCGCACCCCACGGGGTCCTTGCACGGCCCCAGACACCCTGTGGGCTCCTTCTCCTCCAGCTCCTGGTGACCGCTGGTCTGTACTGTCTCCGTAGTTCTGCTTTTTCCAGAATGTCTTCCAGTTGGAGTCATACAGGATGTAGCCTTTTCAGACCAGCTTCTTCCACTCGGTGATGCGCGTTCCGGTTTCCTCCGTGTCTCTTCGTGGCTAGTGGTAGCTGATTTCTTTCTGGTGCTGGGTAATAGTCCCTTGTCTGGATGGACCGGTTTATTTATCCATCACCTGCTGAAGGACATCGGTGATTGCTTCCGGGTTTTGGCCATTATTTAATGAAGTCCCTCCTCTTTGTTCTGAATAATTGACATATCATAATTATTAAATGTTAAAATATCACGGTGTTATAGTAAGCTGTTACGTTAAATTCTCCAGCCTTTACTGGGTGATAGAAATGGCTTCACGTTCGTTCTGGAACGAGTCTGGATGTAACTCCGGGGATGGGTAGCTGCCCCTGCGCTGGGCTGCGAGGCCTGGTAACGCGGCCTGACGGGCCGCCGGGCGCAGGGAGATGGGCGCTCGGCCGCAGGGGCGCGGGGGCACGGACCGGGTCTTTGTCACGGCTCCCCCTGCCTTAGCGGCACATCCCCCACCCTGAGGAGTCGTGGGTGGTGGGCCTCCACCCCCGTCACTCTCGTGCTCCCGTTGGGCAGGAGGCATGCACACGGCTTCCGTCTCGCCTGGCGCTTGAAGGGCTGGGGTGCACAGAGTTCCTAGTCCCCAGGACACTCGGCAGGCCCAAGTAGTCACCGTTTGTTGAGGGAAGGGAGAGAGCACGTTTAGAACGTTTAGAACCATTTGCCCCCACTGAACAGGAGGGGTGCTTGTGCTCACAGGGTCTCCGCACCCCCCACCCCCGTCCCACCTCTGGCGGCCCCAGCGACCCCCAGAAGGCTGGCGGGGCCCCTTTCTCAGGCTCAGGACGGAGCTGCCGCGTAGGCCGGGAGGCGGGCACCGCCCTGCTTCCCACCCGGGGCCGGAGCCCGGCTCCTAAGTTATTTTGGCCCCGAGCTGCGGTGCTGTCGCTGTGGCAACTCGGGAGGAAGTCGGCCAGGCCTGTGGGCCCGGGCTGGAGTGTCCCCGGCAGAAGAGCCTCCTCCGGGCCTCTGGCGGAGGCCAGGCGGGCGTGGTGCCGGGCGCCGAGGGTGGTGTGTCCCAGTGCGCACAGAAAGGAGACCTGTCTGCAGGGACCTTTATTCCTAAGTCCGTTGTCAGGAAGGTGGCGGTGGCAGGAAGAGACCCGGGGTCTCTGGTGCTAGGGGCTCGGTGAGTGTGGGTCCTGCACCCTCAGGGGGCCTCAGGGGGGACCCTCAGCTTGCGGGACAGGCGCCCCTGCATTCAATGTGGGCGGCCCACCGTCCGCACTTTGTCCCGAGCTTCCGGGATGTTCCATCAGGATAGTTACTGGCACGAGGGTGTTTTCATTCAGGGCCTTTGTCAGAGGAAGACTGCAGCTAATAATGACAATTCCTTGAAGACAGGGAATGAGAAGGTGAGGGCCTGAGGGACAAGAGGCGTGCGGGGCGCCCGTGTGGCCCGGGGACAGGGGCGCCGCCGCCGTGAGGAGGCCGCAGAAGGCTGGGGGGGAGGGGCACCTTTGGGGCAGGTGGTGGTGTCGGTGCGAGACCTTCCCGGGCAGGTTGTGGGGCCCCGGGGCTTCCTCGCGGTTCCGTGTGTGCCCCGCGGCCGCCGGGCCTGGGCCGCTGTGGCGCCGCCTCTGTGTGCTCAGGAAACAGGGCCGGGCGGCAGGCTCTTGCGTGGAGTGTGTTTCAGTTTTGTTTTGCTCTGTTTCCATCACCTGGGAAATTGCCGTCTTGCTGCCTGGTGGCCGTGGGGCCTCGGCGAGAAGGTCTGGTCGGGCGTCTTGGAGGACAGGACCGGGCGTCACGGGTGTGCGGTCCTCTGTCCAGCCCCGTGTCCTGCGGTCAGGCCCCAGCAGACGCCATGGGGTGGTGGGGGGGGGGTTCCTGGAAATGGAGAGCATCATTTTGTGAAGGACGAGGGGAGCCCGGCGGGGGTGAGCCCGCCCGTCCGTGCCCCGCCCGTCGCCGCCTGCAGGGGACGGGCCGGCAGGGCCAGGCCGGTGGCCGGGATGATGCCCAGAGGCCGTTGGCTGCAACACAAGACACATGGATATACTTTTCTGGTGGTGGTTCGGAAGTGACAAAATTGTCTGGTTCTGAAATAGATTCTTTCTCAGAATGGGAGGAAATGGTTCTGACAAGTCCGAGTGCCGGAGAAGCCTGGGGGCGGCCCCCGTCCCACCCGGGCGTCCCTCCTCGGGGACACGCACCTGCGTGGGGCTGGGACTCCAGTGCGGATGGCGGAGGGGCGGTGCGTGTCCTCAGAGGACGGGCCACACTGCTGTCACTCTCGCGTGTGGAGCCTTCTGAAGGTCCCCACGATACTCGCTCGGACCCGGGTGCTGTCTTTCGCGCTCCCCTGCTCTGCAGGTTACTGAACCCTCGTTGGCAGACGGCCAGGTCCCAGAAGCAGCGGCAGAAAGTGACCCTAATGGGTGTTGAGCGCCTCGGCGGCTCCTGACGCGACATGAATCAGCCTGAACATCTCAGGGTTGTTAAGAAAGTTACTGCAAACATTTTCACTGAATTGCTAAGTAACGCAGATTTGAATACGGCTTAGGTGGGTCCTCAACCCAAACGGAGTGGGGAGCAGGCGGGAGCCCCCGGGCGCGGCAAGCAGGGACGTCTCCCTTGATGTGTTTTTGCCCCGGCAGAGATACTTCCATCATCCAGCGCCCAGCCCCGCCGTTGTGGGGCCCTCACGAAGGTCAGGCGTGTGGCTTTCCGTCTGTAATTTGTTTAATTAGGGAAAGTTGTGTTTTAGGTGAGTCTTTTTTTTTTTTTTTTTTAATGAGGTTTTTTTGCTTTTTCTTTTCTCATTGACTCATGTTTATTGACAGTGTTTGGTTTACATAAAGTCCCCTCGGCAGTTCCACAGCCCAGGCCCATTGTCTGCTCCTCCTGGTCTCTTCCAGATCCTTCTAGAAGACGGCGCTCCCGGGGGGCACACCGGTCAGACCGGCCGCGCCCCCACCCGCCGTTTCACCCAGCCTGTGACCCCCCACACGCCTCCACCGGCTGTGCAGTCAGAACCTGGGGCCCAGGCACCTGCTGTGGGGGGGGCAGTCCTGCTCGGCTGTTTGGTAGGATTTGTTTTTTAACTCTTCAATTACCTTCTTGCCAACAAATGTTAGCTCAATTGTGGGCTCAACCTTCCCTCTTTTTTACATTTATTTTTAATTTTTTAAGGAACCTCTGCCCCCAACAAGAGGCTCAAACTGACGACTACAAGATGGAGAGGTGTTGACTGCACTCACTGAGCCAGCCGGGTGCCCCAACTCATAAACTGTGGATGCACCGTTTTACTTTTTTTTTTTTTTTTAATTTTTAAAAATTTCCTTCTGAGAGAGAGTGAAAACGAGTTGAGGAAGGGCAGAGGGAGGGAGAAAGAATCCCAGGCAGGCTCGCATGCTCACCGCAGAGCCCGATGTGGGGCTCAATCTCGCGGCCCTGGGATCCTGAGCTGAGCCCAAATCGAGGGTCGGCCGCTCACCTGACTGGGACGCCCGGGGAACCCCACCCATCGTGCTCTTTTAACCGGGTCAGGGAATACAGGGATTGGTCCATTAAACTTCTTTTGAGGTCCAGACAGCCTGGGAGCTGGTGGGGGGCCCATCACAAGGGACACCACTTCCTTGGCGGTGACCCAGCACGTGGCTTTGTGACACACATTTGTATTTGTGGCGTTTAACATTCCCCCTCAGCCCCACGCCCGGTGCTCTGTCTGCTGGAGGCGGTGATTCCCTTTGAAATGAAAACACGTTCCTCACCGAACGCTGGGATGTCATGTGCGTCACGGGTCCGAGGGCTCTACGGCAGGGCCCACGGTCCGTGTGGGTGTGAGCGCCCCAGCCACAGGTGGGCCAGGGCCTGGGGGCCTCATCCACTGGGAGGGTCTGGCGAGGTGCCCCTGTCGTCGGGACGTTGCCACCCGGAGGACGGAATGTCGAGACCGCGCTGGTCCTGGGAGCCCTTGGACCTGAGCCCACAGGCGGGCCGCACAGTCCGAGCTGCTCCAGGGAAGGCAGAGCCCCTCATGCCTGTGGCTCAGGGCTCGCTGGGGGCCCCCAGGGGTGTCTGGCCCCCCCGAAGGCCAGAGGAAGCCGAGACCACAGGAGAGTAGCAGCGTGGCTTTCTTGGTGGTCTGGGAAAGTGTGTGTCTGGACAGGTGTGACGGCGGCGCGGACGCGGGCGGGGATGGGGCGTCTGCAGACCTGCGCTCACTGCCCTGCGGGCGGGGGGCTGCAGGCGCCCAGAGAGGCGTGTGCGGCCGGTGCCAGCGGTTGTGGGATCAGCGCTGCTGGCTGGGCGCCTGTGGCAGCCCAGGAGGCAGGGGCTACGTGGCCCGCAGCGAGCCGGGTGCTGGGGACCAGGACAGCCGAGCGTGTCTTTCACTCACACTCAATTTTGCAATATGTCAAACACACTAACGTCGTTCCTTGACGTCTGATTACTAACACTCCTGTCCTCTGAGTGTGTAAAACGGACTCATGCTCTCCTTGCTGATATTCTGCTTACTGATAACGATACCAATACGCGGGGAAACGTGTTTAGTACACGAGAAGGCGTGTGGCTGCGAACAAACGTTTTCTGCTGAAGTGGATCTTTCTGCTGAGACCCCGTTCCGTGTGGAATGGCCCGGGTGTTGGCGCCCCTGCTGCCCCTGCCTCGTCCTGTCTGCTGAGGATCCAGAGTCTGGGTTGGGCCCTCCTTCTGGGGGCTTGTCCCCTCGCGCCTGCCGGGCCCCTCCCCCTGATGATGTCCCCCTCAGGCACCTGTGTGGCGGTTTGCCGGGTCCGGGTGTGGGGATGTGCACACGTGTCCCCGGGGGACACGGCCGCCATGCCACCTCTTCCTCAGGAACCGTGACCTTCTCCGGGAAGTTCCTTTCCAGGGTTGTAACTTCTTGATTTTTACCAAGACTGTAATCGTATTTGTAACTTTTGATTGCAGTTCCTGTGTTCAGGTGTCAGTGGCCACGTGGGGAGCATGGGACACGGTCCCAGGGCAGGTGGCCCGCGTGGGCCCAGCTCCCACCTCCTGCCCTGGGGAGACAAGGGGCTGGTCTTTTCCCCGCCTTCAGTGTCCTGGGTCCTGCTTGCCCGCAGGGCCGTGGGAGCAGGTGGGGACCGAGATGGGAGGTGGGCGGCAGGGTGGCTGGGCCGTCCGGACGGGATTGCGTCCTGTTGCTCCCGGCGTCTGGTCTCCCCAGGGGCAGTGCTGCTCTCTCTCCCTCGGCAGAGCTCTGCCCATGCTGCCTCCACCAGGGCGTCTTAGCACCGCTGCCCGCCGAGCACCTGGGGTGCTCTCTCGGAAAGGGGGTGGGCCTGCGCGCTCTCCCCAGGCCACCTGTGAGGGGCCTGGAGGAAGAGAGGCCATTTGGGGAATAGCAAGCAGGTTTTCACGGGGGGCATTCAGAGCAAGAAGGCAAGAACTTCTTGGTAGCAAGGACGGCAAGAGCCTGGGTCTCCAGAGAGCGTGGTTGAATGGCTCCTTCTGGAAAAAAATAAGAACAGCTGTAGACCCTTCCCTATTTAGGGTGCTAGACTGCTTCCTGTGAGCAAATACGATGGGGTTCGAACCTGTACTTTGAGACCCTTGATTCTCCAAGGTCGGTCCGTGTGGGTCTCTGAAACACAGCACAGTGCCCTTAAACCAGGGGACGGTGTAGGGTTCCGTGTGGCGTTTCCATTATTCAGAGACTGTGCAGTGCTCCTCTCCAGGCCAAGAATAATGAGGCACCAAGATGTGGCTCCAGAAATGTGGCTTTCCTATTAAAAATGACTAATTACACTGGTAATGATTTTTTAGAAACGTTTTTCATTGAAGTTATAATTAGCATATCGTGATTCTTAAATACAGCTATGTGCCACTGTCATCTGCTTCCCAGGCCATGAGAGACCCCAGAAAAGGTTTCTGTCGGATCCTGGGGTGTTATGTCTGTAGCCAGTAGTTAGGACATTTGACAGCGATTAGCTCATTGCATCTCTTTACATGTCCAGGTTCCTATAGCTAAAACCCACCCATCCGCCCACCTGTCCATCCACCCATCCTTCCATCTACCCACCCACCTATTGATCCACCCACCACCCGTGCATACGTCCAACTGTCTACCCACCCATCCTTCCACCCACCCACATTTCCATCCACCCATCCATCCATCCGTTTGACAAACTGAGGACCTCATCTGTGCCAGGTACAGTCATAGGCTCCGAAGACAGCCACGAAGCAAGCTAAACCAAAGCAGGCAAGGGGTCCTGCTGTCACGGAACTTAGTTCCTTCTGATCAAAGAGGTGATGACCGAGGTGATGTTAAGTGCCGAGGAAAAGAGATCGACTGGGGTGTCTGCATGGAGAGGGGTTGGGCTGGGGACCGAAACCTGGGGGGGGGGGGGTGGCCGGGGAAGGGGGCGTTTGCGTGGAGAGCGGAAGGGAGGGGGGAGCGGACAGCTCTCTGCGGGCAGGAACTTGGGGCAGAGGACGGCCAGTAGGAGCGTGAAGGCGGTGTGAGGTGCAGTGGGTGCCCTCGTGCTGCAGGGCGGAGAAGGGAGGGGAGGCGGGGTCGGTGCCCGGGGTCCCGGCCCGGGGCTGCGCGGCGCCGACGGGCTCGCCAAGCTGTGCGCGTGCTTTCTGACGACCGGCCCCTCACGCCGTCTTCTTCTCTGGCCCCTTTCTAGAGCACTACAGTTATGCACCCCCCAGCATCAGCACCGCTCTGCCTCCCGGCTCGGCTCACCCCTCGCTGCCGGCTCTGTGCCGCGACCTGCAGAGTGCCGCCCCGGGCATGCCGGGCGCTGCGGCCGGCCAGCCCCCGGGCTACGGGGGGGCTGTGGACAGCGGGCCCTCCAGCTACCTCCTGTCCTCCGGCCACATCCGGCCCAACGGAGCCCCCGCCCTGGAGAGCCCCCGCATCGAGATCACCTCGTACATGGGACTGCACCATGGCAACAACCAGTTCTTCCACGATGTGGAGGTGGGAGACGTCGTTCCCAGCTCCAAGCGGCCCCCCTCGACGGCCACCCTGAATCTGCCCAACCTGGAGGCCTACCGGGACCCCTCGTGCCTGAGCCCGGCCAGCAGCCTGTCTTCCCGCAGCTGCAACTCTGAGGCCTCGTCCTACGAGTCCAACTTTTCGTACCCCTACGCGTCCCCGCAGACGTCCCCGTGGCAGTCGCCCTGCGTGTCCCCCAAGACCACAGACCCCGAGGAGGGCTTCCCCCGCGGCCTGGGCGCCTGCGGCCTGCTGGGGTCCCCCAGACACTCGCCCTCCACTTCGCCCCGCACGAGCGTCACGGAAGAGAGCTGGCTGGGGGCCCGCACGTCCCGGCCGTCGTCCCCCTGCAACAAGAGGAAGTACGGCCTCAACGGCCGGCAGCTCTCTTGCTCCCCGCACCACTCGCCCACGCCGTCCCCGCGCAGCTCGCCGCGGGTCAGCGTCACCGACGACACCTGGCTGGGCAACAGCACGCAATACACCAGCTCCGCCATCGTGGCCGCCATCAACGCCCTGAGCACCGACAGCACCCTGGAGCTGGGCGACGGCGTCCCCATGAAGGCGCGCAAGACCGCCCTGGACCGCTGTCCCTCGGTGGCGCTCAAGGTGGAGCCGGCCGGCGAGGACCTGGGGGCCACGCCGCCCACGTCTGAGTTCCTGCCCGAGGAGGTCCCCCCCTTCCAGCACATCCGGAAGGGCGCCTTCTGCGACCAGTACCTGTCGGTGCCGCAGAACCCCTACCAGTGGGCCAGGCCCAGGTCCCCGACATCCTACACCAGGTGAGCGGGGGTCGGGGGCGTGCAGGGTCCGCGGGCGGCGCAGGCGGCTCCTCGCGGCCTGGTGGCTGCCGGGTCGGGATCCGGGTGCCCGCGGGGCCGCTGCCTTCTGGTGCTTTCCGGGACGCCCACGTGGCCCGCGGCAGCCTCAGGGTTTGCCCTTAGAAGCATCACGCGTTCCCTGGGCCTCAGCGCCCTTCTCCCCGCGTGGCTGTATTCAAATCTGCTTCTTGTAAGGACACCCTCAAACCTCGTCTTCACTTAATTATCTCATTAAAGGCCCCGTGTCCCACCAAGGCCACGTTCTGAGCTGCTGGGGGGGGGGGGGAGGCTCCCGCACGTGCGTTCAGGTGGGGACCCGCCGGCGGTAACGAGGGCGCACACGTGTGCGCTCAGCATTTTTTCCATAAAACCAAACGATCCCTGTTTGTGTGCTTCCCTCCGCTGCTCACCCGCTCCCGTTCTCCCGCCTAATTGCCACCGTGGCGTCGCTGCAGCTGGGGCCTCGGCGCTGCGATTCCCCAGAGCGGCAAACCCGGCTCCCCCGCGTCCTCGGAGAACAGCACGGCCTCCCGTCCCGGGAGAGCGGCGCCCGCTCCCCGCAGTCTGGCGACGGGAGCTCAGGCGAGCGTCTCGGGCTGTTGATTTTACTCCTCAGCGGCGTGCGGGCTGCGCCACTCCGCCGGGTCCACTTATCCAGCCCGGCGTTTTTATTTTTAACTAAATAGCCTTCCCGACAGGTGGGCCACTAATGCCGCCTGGCAGAGTGCTTTCTGCACCTCGAGCTTTACCAGCACGGAGACGGGCTTCCCTCGCAGCGCGGGCCGCCTCCCTGGACGCCCCCGTGTGTCCAGTGTCCTGGGCTCGCTGTCCCGTTTCTTCCGTCCCTGTTCTGTGGGAGGGCGTTCCGGAAGCGACACTGGGGAGCGGCACCCACTGGCTCCGGCGAGCGCGTCCGCAGCATCGTTTGATTCAGAATCTGCTCTGCTCAGAGCCCGTGTCCACAGCGAGAGCCTGGGGCGCGGCCGCAAGGGGTGATGGGCTGGTGGGTGTCAGGCGAATCCGGCTGAGCCTGGAGAAAGTTTGTGGTGGGAAACCAATATGACGTTGACTGGATTCTTTTTTTAAATGTGTATTTATTTATTTTGAGAGAGAGCGCGCACGTGTGAGCGAGCACGGGGGGAGGGGCAGAGAGAGGGAGAGAGAGAACCCATCCTGAGCGGGCTCCGCACTGACAGCCTGACGCGGGGCTCGATTTCAGGATCCGAGGGATCATGACCTGGGCTGAACCGACCGAGCCCCCAGGCGCCCTGTTGACTGATGGCCTGTAGAGCATTTAGCTGGTGGATGCTGCCTTCCTGCCAGCGTGCTGTTTAGGGTAGGAGTCGGTGACGAGAAAACAGGAAAGCTCGAATCACCACGGACTTCTCTTGACTCGTGTCATTTCTATCCCAGCTTCTACTTTGCACGGTACGAAGCTTAACGAGTGGATGTATTCAAAGTTATCATCAAAACAAATGTATTTCAGCACCTGGATTTAATTCATAAACATGGGAGTTTTAAAAATCCATTTGGAGGCATTTAAAAATTTTTAAGAACCTTTTATGCCTGCTGTCCTCTCTATAATTTTCGAGTAAAAATAAGACTATTTCCAAGCCAACGGCCATAAGCACACAGGCTCACAAATTATAGTCTCCGTGGACCCTGAAGGCCACGGTCTCTCACTGGACTCCTTGGGCCAAGGCCACAAGCATGAAGGAAACCGTGGCTCAGGGTGAAGCGTGACGTGTCGGTGACCCTGTGTGCTGGTCTGTGCCCTGGCGGCGTAGGCGACAGACATTTGTTTCCCGGGGTCAGAGGTCAGGGCGCCAGCGGGTTGGCTCCTGAGGCCCGTCTTCTTGGCTTGTGTCTGTCCAGATGTCCCCTAGTTACAAGGACACCAGCCACTGGACCAGGGCCCACCCGGTGACCTCACTGTAACGTGACCCCATGTGCAAACACAGTCACATTCTGAGGTCCTGGGGTTAAGACTCCAGCCCAGGTATTTGGGGGGGATGCAGTTGAGCCCAGAGCACCCGACGTGGCCTCCGCGTGAGGACGGCAGGACGCCTTCGACGATGGCTCCCCCTTGGAGGCTCGCTCAGCTGCGGGGCGTCTGCAGGAACGCGGGTGTCCCTGGCAGGTTGCTGTGGGTGCGGACCAGAGGAGTCTGTCCGTCTTGTCTGTGCTCAGGGCCCCGCGACGTGCCCCTGTCACAGCGCCCGGTTGGGAGCAGGGGAGGGCGCCCGGAGTTCCTATGAGCTTGGCGAGCAAACACGGCACGTGGGGGGAGGGTGAAAGCTAACCTTTCCCCCTGTTTTGGTTTCACCGTGAAATATGTTTCCTGGTCCCTTGTCCTGTTCCCATGCTGTCCTGTCGGCTGGTGCCCCAGGGCAGCCGGGCCACAGGGACAGGCCGTCGTACCCGCGGGAGAGGGTGGCCGCATCAGGCTTCCTGTCCTACTCTGGCCGGCGCCGAGTTTGTAACAGTCTCTGGAGTCTGGGATGTGGAGAATTCATCACAACAGATGTGCTGGGTGCACTTTTAATCCCATCCTGCCCGGAAAAGGAGCTTTTTAATGAAAAGTGTGCAACACTAGCCTTTCCCAAGAAGTCTGGATGTTGTGGGATTCTCTCCCTTTTGAGGTCTTTTGTCTGTACATTTATGGCGACCCCTCTGTGCAGAGCGTCCTGATAGGCCCACGGCAGTCAGAAAGGATACTTTCTGGTAACGCTTGGGACCATCGCGGTGTCCCGGGGGTCTCGCCCCCGTCGCACCCCTGTGGGAGCCCTGGCCCCGCGCCGTCTGTGCTCAGGCGGTCTTGGGCCCCCGGCCGGGGTGTCGGCACGTGGCTCGTGGCACAGCAGCAGGCCCCTGGAGGAGGCTCGCTGACACGGAGCTTTAAGACAGGAGGGAGCCTGCTGGGCCGTGCCGTGGGGCCCTGTGGGGACTCTGTAGGGTCCCCTTTGTGCTGGCAGGACGCAGGTGCAGTCGGGGACGCCCGTTAGGGCCCTGGCTATCTAGGGGCAGAGCCAGAACTCGGCCCGTGACCCCTGACCGCTG
Organism: Acinonyx jubatus; assembly: GCF_027475565.1. NCBI lineage: Eukaryota > Metazoa > Chordata > Mammalia > Carnivora > Felidae > Acinonyx > Acinonyx jubatus. The sequence continues at coordinate 91,763,106 of NC_069392.1, forward strand.
CTCCCAGGAGACGTGTCGTGGAGGGCGGGGTGGGTGTCGGGACGTGCCCGGAAGTGACGAGAACGCGTCCTGCTGCAGGACGCTGAGCGCGCTTCCGGGGCGGGCGGATGCCCAGCACACAGGTCCCGGGGAGGCCAGAGATTAACCTGAGGCCCAACCCCTTCCGGGGTGAACCCGGCATCTGGGGGGAGGATCCAGGCGCCGGCTGTCCCCGTCTGGGACACCGAACGCGCCGTGTCTGCTTGCCACAGAAGTACGTGGGCCGAGAGGCCCGAGCTTGAGAGGCTTTGCGGAGACCCGGGCCTCTGCCTCTCGTGCGGGTTCTCTCTGCTTTTACCGAGCTCACGGCCGACACCTGGGAAGGTGCTTCGCGGCCAGTACTGCCTCTGCCTTGAAAGGTGAGCCTGCCGTTGGCGAGCGTAGTTAGCGGATGTGTGGGGGCAGGGAGGGCAGGGCGAGGCTTCTGCCCACCTCTGCCATGCTTGTCCCAGGTGCGTGTGCAGGACGTGGCCCTTAAGTCAGACCACCGAGATCCGGACCGTGGCTCATTTCATAGACCGGTCAGGGGGCGGGAGGAGTTACCGCGTCGAGTCTGACCTGTGCCTGGCCTGGTCCTGCTCCCGTCTGTCCCGTGCACACGGGGCCTTCACGGGACCCCAGTGTGGAGATTTCCCAAACAGTGGGAGCCCTGCCGGGAGCAAGCGTCCTGTGACACCCTGTGTCGGTGACCGCAGACAGATCAGAATTGATCTCTGCTTGGGCCTTTCCCTCTGAGGAGAGGGTGCGGGAAGGGGGTCGTCCACCCCCGGTGTGCGGTGTGGCCTGCCGCCAGGCCAGCTCCTGCCAGAGACCGTGGTTGTAGCAGAGACCCATTCAGGACTAGACCTTCCACGCAAAGCAGCAGGACCTGCTTGTCCCTGTTGCTTGGTTTCTTGAACAGAAACTACTTACGTATCACGATGGGGTTCGTTTTTTTTATAAATAGTTCTAAACCGTCATCTGCGAGCTGGGACACACAGTATTCGGTCAGTTTTCAGTAAACAAGCAACTTGCCTAAGGTCTCGCTTCTGACGCAGGTGGTCTGTGCCCTGCGTGCCGCCTGCACGTGGGCCGTGGGGCAGGTGCATTTCCGGACGAGGCCGCTGCCCTGAGAAAGTGCACGCGGCAAACCCCACCTGTCAGGCTGCCTTCGGCTCCGCGCTGCAGGGACTCGGGGGCCAGGGTGTCTATGAACCCCGGAGCCACCCGCACGCTAGGTTCCCGGCTCTGTGGGCGCTGATCCCTGCCAGCCCCGGGGGGAGGGGCAGGTTCTAGTCCTGGCATAAACGCTTCTCCTCCAGAGCTCGAGCCGCCCACGCAGGGACACGCAGGGCGCAGGAGCAGGGAGTTACGCGTGGTGCTTCCATGCTTAGTGTGGTGACAGCTGTGCGGCTTTATCGCCGCTGCCGTGTTGTTGCGACGGCCTGTCGAGGCGGGCGGTCCAGGCCTTTCTCTGGTGCGCAGGCTGCTTGTAGGTTAGAGTGGACGGTCGCCAGAATGTGGTGGTTCATCCCAGTGCCCGTGATCTCACACATGGTGACATCGTGCCCGGTTCTCCAGCCACGTGGCAATGCCTCGATCTCCCTCGGCATCACTCCCCACAGGTGAACGTGGCCATCTGCGGGGTGGGGGCACGGTGACGAGTGCCCCCCTTCCACCGGAGCCTGGGGTCCCGCAGGGCTGTCAGGGGCGAGCACTGTGGCCTGAAAGCCTAACGTGCCCCTCCCCAGGGCCCGGGACCTGGGCCCAGAGAGCTCCTTGCTGTGGGAGGCCGTGTGTGGGTAAGTCTCATCATACGGATGGAGGAACCGAGGTGTGCGGCGATTTCCCAATTTAAGGTAAGAGAGTCAGAGGCCACCAGGTCCCGTGAGGTTCTGGATGGCGCGGCCTGCTCACTGGAGGGCTCTGTGCTCTGAGGCCACGTGCGGATCGGGGCCCCCATGCTGGTGTCTCGTCCCAGCCGGGGCCTGGAGCTGCTCGGCTGCAGGGTGGGGTCTGGGCTCCCACCACGGAGGGGCGTGCGGGCACGCGGGCCCGAGGCAGAGGCCGTGGGCGGCGGCTGATGCTTGCAGAGAAGGGGCCGTCGGCTCTGGCCGAACTGGGGACAGGCACCACAACCCCCGCAGGCAGGGCCCGGGACCACGGTGACGTGGCTGCGGCATCCGCTGGCACGGGGCTCCCGTGGCCTGAGCCCAAGGGCCCGGCCCCAGACAGCGTCCCCGGCGTGAAATGCTGTGCTTGGACACATCCCTGACGCGCATCCTGAACCGTTGGGTTTCTAACTTCACGTTAGAGAAAGAGTGGTCGCTATTTGATGAGTATCCAGGCTGCGGGTCCCCTATTGGAACTGAATGCATTAAGTGACCTCGGCTGTGTGTCTGTCCCTGCCTGTCCCGCGTGCTCTGCCCGGTGGGAGAGCCTGCTTCACGGCACCTTTGCACCCCAACCTGCGTGAACTTGGAGGTCCCAAGTTTCTCAGTTTTTATAAGCAGCGTGTGGCTGGTGGCGTTCTGCTGCCCGAGTGCCACCGGGAGAGGTGGTCTTTGTCCACACAGGTCCAGTCTAGTCCCGGAGGGGCGGAGCGCAGGGGCAGGAGTGAGGCGTCAGTACAGAGCTCCCTTCTGCTGGGTCGACGGTGGGTCCCTCGTAGTTGTTTCCGTCTGCGTCCGGATTTCTGGACCAAGCCTCCTCCTCTCTGCCTCCCTGAGCAGCCCCTGCCTGGTGGGACTGTAGGGAATCTCTGGCATTACTGGATCGGTCTGGGCTGTTCTGGAGGGCAGGGGGCTGGCGGAGGCCGTGGGCTCTGGGCCATCCCTCCCCATCTGAGTGCAGGGCAGTGAGGTCAGGGCACAGTCTGTGGCCGTGGGGGCCGTGGAGGCGTGTCTGCGAGTTGGGGGCAGAACGCGGGTGATGTGGGTGCCCCGGGAGCTAGAAAAAGCCCGGGCGGTGGGACTCCTGAGGCAAAGATTATCAGGGAATTTACCGAATGTGTCAGTTTAGAATCCGGCACGAGTATGGAGTATGGCTCGCACGCCGTAGGTTCCCAGTTTGTGCTGAGTGTGAATGGAGCTCCTGACTGGACACAGCCTCCCTGGGCTGCTGAGCCTGCACACGGGGTACAGGGACAGGTCAGGGCCAAGGAGGCGGTGTCGCTGTGGACGGGCCTCCTGGAGGGGCTCCCGGGTCCCAGGACCATCACGGGACGCGTCGCCAACCACCGGGAGGGGCGGGGTGGGGGCAGACGGCTCACTTGGGAGTCTGCAGACGATGGCCTCCTTGTGCCTTTCCTGCATCCTCTGCGTGACCGTCCTCCCTCCGGCATCTGTCCCAGGTCCTGCTCCGAGTCACCCTCAGTGACGGAGCAGAGGCAGCCATCGGGCAGCGGGGGCCCAAGGCTCCGGGAGCAAAGTCCTGTGCGAGGTCTCCCCCGGACTTCTGTCCCCGCAGAAGCGAAGCCCCTCCTTCCCGGGGGGCCACCCTGTGGGCCCCGACAGTGGGCGCTGCAGGGAGGACGTGCACAGGGAAGGGCGCCTGGCCCTGGAACGCTGGTGGGCGGTCAGCCAAGGTTTCATCATGGGTGGACCTACCTGTCCCTTCCCGACAGGACTCAGCCTCCCTCTAGGAAGGTCGACCTCTCGGGTGTGGGAAGAAGCTTCTCAGCCCAGAGCCGGGCGGGGGCGGGCGGCCTGTGCCAGGACTCCTGTGTGGTCCCGGGCGCACCCTGTGCCCGGATCCCGGGCGAAGGGCCTGAGAACCGCACTGATAACCCTCTTTAAAATGAGAGGGAAAACCAAAATAAACAGATGAGAGGAGAGGAGGCCTTTGGCCGCGACCCTGAGAAAATGTGTTGCGTTAAAACTTTGATAATTTCGTTTTCCTTAAGTTTCGATTGTCCTGTCCTTCTTTGGGCAGGCCTGAGTCCTGCCAAGTTCAGAGTTTACGGCTTCGGCTGCTTTAGGAAAATAGAGCTCATAAAAGCCGTGACAGCTTTCTTCTAAGTGCTAAGTACCTGTAAGCTATGGATACACAGAAAGAGACACGGATCACGTGGCCGGGCCCCGAACACCACAGCGGCCCCGTGAGCGCTGTCGCCTCCCGTGAGAACCTGGCCCCGCCTGCTACTTGGTACCGCGGAGAGCCGAGGACGCGTGCGACAGAGTCCCCGCCGTCCCCTCCTGGCCGTCCCACAGCCCAGACATCGCATCGTCTCATCTACACGTTCAGCGGGCGTCTCTTCGGAGCCACGACCCCGTCGGCCATCAGGGCGTCCCCCCACCCGGGCTGGGTCTCCCTGGTGCCCCCGTGGTGTTGCTTTGCAGGCTCTCCTGTCCTGGGTAGTCCCTGTTTTGTTTTTTGTTTCTCAGACTGGCGCCGAATTTGGTCATCTGGCTTCGTGTTTTGGCAAAATGGCGAGTGCACGCCCCTCGGGAGGCAGACGTCCGGTGTCCCTCTCTGGCGTCAGTGGTCACTGACGAGGTGATTTCCATCCAGAGTCTCGGGGCTTTGGAGGTCTGGCCTGAGCCCTGCCGTGGCCCCGTCAGCCATGGGTCTCCCAGAGCGCCGGCCGGGTGGCTGACTGTCGTGTGAGCCGCGCTGAGGCTTGGAGACTTCTGTGCGCCCCGGGCCTTGGCAGGAGCAGTGCGGTGTCATCAAGGTCACCTTGGTTTTGAGTCCCAGTGCAAACAGCCCCCCCCCCCCCCCCCCCCCGGCGGCTGGGCCTCTGGCTCGTCGGGTCCCCTGCACAGAAACGCTGGAGGGCCCCGCAGAAGCCACGTCGCTGTCCAGCTTTGTGTGCGAGGCGGTCAGGGCACCACGTGTCACCGAATACCTGTTAGGAACTGGTGCTGTGACACGAGGAGGCTGTGTTGTGCAGCAAAGCACAGATGCGTGGCTCAGCGGACGGCCCTGCTGACGGTGCTTCTGGGCAACGTCGCTGAAGGTAAGAGGCCGTCGACAAGGTCCTGCGGGGTCTAGAGACGCCGGCCTCTGCCCATGCGGCCCGCGACTCTGGTGAGGGGTGGAGCTGGCGGCCCGGGTGGGAAGGGCTTCTCCGGGGTCCCGGGACCGGCCAGGCAGACACAGCTGGGACCTGGCCGGTTCCCTCCTCACAGCCTGGAGGTGCCGCGAACCAAGCATTTAAAAGAACCCTTCACGCTTTTCCTATGTGGAGGAAGACTGAGGTTTAGTGAGAGTTGAAAGGCGTTTCTCGTGGGAAACGGGCGGTGGCAGCCGCTGCGAGAACCGGGTGATTCAGACTGGGAGCGCGAGGCTTCCTCTCCCCACGGGAGGCCTCGCCCACGCTCGGAAGGGGCGCCGGGGAGACTGTGACGGCTCGAGGGAAGCCGTCACACGGGGCAGTGCTATCCGGGCCCCTGGCACACGTCAGAGCTCCCGGCGGAAGGGGCCCCTGCCCCCCCCCAGGCGACTGGCACTGACCCGGGCCCCAGGGCCGCTCTGGGGGGAGAGGGGGGGTCCACATGCGACAGCAGCTCGGGTAGTTATGATAGTAATGGGCACGTGATTCGGATCTATGTCTCCTGAGACGAGGACGACCAGTTTTTTTTAAGTTTATTTTGAGAGAGAGAGAGAGAGAGAGTGGGGGAGGGTCAGAGAGAGAAGAGAGAGGGAATGAGTGGGGGAGGGACAGAGAGAAGAGAGAGAGTGAGCAGGGGAGGATCGGAGAGAGAAGAGAGAGGGAGTGAGCGGGGGAGGGAGGGCGTCCACGCTGCTCCTTCGTGGTTGCACATTTCCCAGAGTCCCCTCTGCGCCAGGCCCGGCAGCTGAACCTCGACCTGTGGTCTTGGGGGACGAAAGGAGTTCGGGCTCTTCAAGCTAAAAGCAGCTTTGGTCAACTGTATACCTTACACGGGGCTGGTGTTCCCGTGCCGTTTCACCGGTTTGTGCTTCACACGGAGTTGACAAGACCTGTGTCCTGCGATTGTGAAATCATTACGTGTCACTTTCAAATGAGTGTGAACAGTACTAAGGACGGTGACCGTCAACCCGGAGCAGATCTGGAGGACGTGGCAGGACCAGGCCGTCTGTTGGGCTGGGCGCCAGGCCTTTAGGCCAGGGGTTGGGGGCACGCGTTGTCTTCGGAAAAATGCATATGAGAAATCAGACGATGGGGCTCCTGGGGGCTCGGTTGGGCGTCCGACTTCAGCTCAGGTCATGGTCTCACGGTTTGTGGGTTCAGGCCCCACGTCGGGCTCTGTGCTGCCAGCTCGGAGCCTGGAGTTGTTTCAGATTCTGTGTCACCCTCTCTCTCTGCCCCTCCCCCACTCCTGCTCTGTCTCTCTCTCAAAAATAAATCAACATTAAAAAAAAAGAAATCAGACAGATATGGAGCTCTCCTGAGATTTGCAGAGGTTACTGCTGCTGGTTTGAAGTGTTTGTTATTAATATCTAACGGCCTGTTTTGCACTTGGTGTGTCTGTGACCATGAGGCCCCAGCAAGGTCTTTGGTGGGATGTGTTGGCAGGATGGGCGCACGTTCTCCAGCGGGGTCACACGCACGACCCGGCCGATGAGGGGCCTCCTGGAGTGTCTCGGGGCGACGTCTGGAGACACATCCACAGGTTCAAGGGTTCGCTGCCTTTGATGTGACCAGGAAGGTGGCCTAGGCCTCTTACTTGGCCGTTCACCTCGCTGGTGATGGCGACAAATTGGAAACAACCCAGAATCCGAGCAGCGAGGTAGCAATCAGTTACTTATATGGCAAAATAGGATACTGGGATCGAACCAATTTTTAACAGTATGCCAAAATGCTGAACGTCTTTAATTTAAAAAAGGCAGGGTATCCAGTTACATATTTTACTTTATTAAAATACACCCTTTTTAAAATGAGAATACTCCCAGATACACATCCAATTGTGGAGATCGTTTCTGGGGAGGATTTTGAGATGTTTGAGCGCGTGCATATAGAGAGCTTCAGGTAGTCTCGACAGGTCACGTGCATCTTACTTATGGATTCAGCCACCTTTTTCTTGTTGCACTGAGAGGATCAGATCAACTCGGAGATGGGTCTGAAGTACGGAGTTATCTGCTACGTTCAGCGGGCAAAGCCCAGGAGCCGGGGCCGAGGCCAGGCGGCAGCGTGGGGACCGGCCCGTGGGGACCGCGGAGCTGTGGCCCCAGGGCCCCAGATATCTCTCCGGGCTCGGCCCCGTCTCTGAGCCGGAGACGAGCTTGCATCTGTTGTCGCGCTGCCAACGCCATGCCGGGAATTTTCAGCGACTTTAACCGCGTGTAGCGTAGCACTTTGTGATCACGCGAGTCCATGCGTGCCACGCGTGCGCTGTGGGCACACTCGCCGATGACCCAGGGCGGGTCGTTCGGGCACATTTACTCTTCGGTCACGTTCAAGTACGCAGGAGATTAGAAAGCGCCTGTGCCCAGGCCCACACTCCAGGGACCTGCCGCGGTGCCTCCCACCTCCTTCCTGCCCCCCCCTTTCTGGTTTTACCTCCGGGAGGCAGGTGGCCCCCAGAGTTTGTTTCTCTTTCTGTTCACCTAGGTCGGTGGAGCGGTTAGGGTCTCACGGGGCTGGTGTGTGGGACACTCTGAGCGGAGGCGCCCTCGCCACAGCGGGGGTGCGGTGTTTGCCTGCGCACTGCGCTGTGCGGAGTCCGTCCGGGCGGGGGAGCAACCCGCCGACCCCCTTCCCGCCCTCGACCCCTCCCCAGAAGCCCTCCCAGATGGCCTTTCCTTCCGCCCTCGGTGTCACCGGAAGCCGGCGCTCGGCTGATAACCTCGTCTAGGAAATGCCTCTGAGCCACCAAGGCGTTTCCTTCGTCAGGAAAAGTCTCATTTGACGGCTGTGTAAGCCCTTTAGAAGCGACACTGGCATTTCACGCCAACTTTGGCCCGTTTTAGTCCTGGGCAGATTCCCTGCACACATGTGTCTGTACCCCACTCTTAACTGGTCAAGTTGCTGGATCGGTTTCTCTAGAGATCCGTGAGGTTTGTCTACACAGTGAGAGACCCTGGGCCTCAGGTTTTGTCTCAGCATCTCGTTACAATGGAGTGGACGTGCACACAGCAGGCAGGGGCGTGAAGGGGAGACAGGGCCCCCAGAAGCGGGCTGTGGTTGGAGCGCGGTGGCCGGTGGACCAGACCCCGGTCCTGTGGGGGGGACACAACGGCCAGCACAGGTGGCCCAAAGCTGCTCAGGGCTGCGCGTTAGCTTCCTAAGGGGCGGGGCCCTGAGGCATATACTTCGTCGGGAGAGCGGGACCTGGTTTCAAAGGGGAAATTGCCTCCTTTGCAAAGGTCGCCAGCTCTGCAGCTACGAAACGGGGCTGTTAAAGCAAACCTCTGTGCCACGAGGAGACAGCGTGGTTCCATGGCTCTTAGGATGGGATCTGGCAGGTGCACACGCTTGCCCTTGCCAGCGCACACATTTAACCTCGTGTGACACCCCCGGTTTCCCTCTCTTCTCCTGGGTCTGCACCCTCAGCGAGCAGGCCGTCTCGTTTGTCCTGCGTGGGCCCCTGGGTCGAGGGGGCTGGGGTGCGGTCGCCGCGAGCTAGTTAGAAGGGGGGCCGGCGAGCCCTGGACGGCCGGCGAGCGGGGCCGTGGCCTCCCGTTCCTGCGGTCACGCTCGTACCTCGGTGACTTTGAAAGGATCTTCAGTTAGTTCCGGAACCCGTCCTGTTACGGAGGATAAATCATTTAAAAAGCCCTATCCCGACGGGAGGGAACTATTTTGAGGTCGTGTGCGACGTCTGCATCTTGTCCAGAACCTCGTCTTGAGACCCGACAGCCTGTGGCGTGCGTCCCGGTCACACGACCGTTGGCCTCACGGGGTGGTTCCCCTGCCCGACGGGAACGTCGGACGCCGGACGTGGCGGAGCGCCTCCACGGTGTGCGCGCGAGGAGGCGCGTGGCGTCGCCATCTAACGCCCTGTGTGTTCTCCCGCAGCCCGTCCCTCCCCGCCCTGGACTGGCAGGTGCCCTCGCGCTCGGGGCCCTACGAGCTGCGGATCGAGGTGCAGCCCAAGCCCCACCACAGAGCCCACTACGAGACGGAGGGGAGCCGCGGGGCTGTGAAGGCGTCGGCCGGAGGACACCCCAGCGTGCAGGTACCGGTCTGCTGGCCGCAGGACGCGCCGGGAGCCCGATGGGGCACCTGGTCCGCCGCTCGTGGTGCTTCTATCTGTGCTTCTCTTTTGCTCTTAAAACGTAATTGTTCTGCCCTGGGCCCTTCAGCTGAGAGTGTAGAGTCCTGCTTTCCTCCTTCGTAAGACAGTGGCTGGCAGTGGACGACCACGTGGCTCTCGGCTCCGTAGCTTAAACCCAGCTGTAAGCAGCTAAGACTGTGTGCACGTGGGATTACTTTCCGGGATTCCCAGGGATCTCTAGGGCCGGGGGTCGCCCGTGTGGGCCTGGCCTTGGGTGGGGGCCGGGGGTCGTCCCTGTGGGTCTGGCCCTGGGTGGGGGCCGGGGGTCGTCCCTGTGGGTCTGGCCTTGGGTGGGGGCCGGGGGTCGCCCGTGTGGGCCTGGCCTCAGGCGGGGGCCAGGGGTCGTCTTTGTGGGTCTGGCCCTGGGTGGGGGCCGGGGGTCGTCCCTGTGGGTCTGGCCTCGGGTGGGGGCCGGGGGTCGTCTTTGTGGGTCTGGCCCTGGGTGGGGGCCGGGGGTCGCCCGTGTGGGCCTGGCCTCGGGCGGGGCCAGAGGTTGTCCCTGTGGGTCTGGCCTCGGGTGGGGGCCGGGGTCGTCCCTCGGGTGGGGGCCGGGGGTCTCCCGTGTGGGTCTGGCCTCGGGTGGGGGCCAGGGGTTGTCTGTGTCCACGTGGGCCTGGCCTCGGGCGGGGCCAGAGGTCGTCCCTGTGGGTCTGGCCTCGGGTGGGGGCCAGGGGTCGTCCTGTGGGCCTGGCCTCAGATGGGGGCCAGAGGTCGTCCCTGTAGGCCTGGCCTCGGGTGGGGGCCGGGGGTCGTCCCTCGGGTGGGGGCCGGGGGTCGCCCGTGTGGGCCTGGCCTTGGGCGGGGCCAGAGGTCGTCCCTGTGGGTCTGGCCTCGGGTGGAGGCCAGGGGTCGTCCCTGTGGGTCTGGCCCTGGGTGGGGGCCGGGGGTCTTCCTGTGGGCCTGGCCTCAGATGGGGGCCAGGGGTCGTCCCTGTGGGCCTGGCCTTGGGTGGGGGCCGGGGGTCGTCCCTGTGGGTCTGGCCCTGGGTGGGGGCCGGGGGTCGTCCTGTGGGCCTGGCCTCAGGCGGGGGCCGGGGGTCGTCCTGTGGGCCTGGCCTCAGACGGGAGCCAGGGGTCGTCCCTGTGGGTCTGGCCTTGGGTGGGGGCCGGGGGTCGCCCGTGTGGGTCTGGCCTCGGGCGGGGGCCGGGGGTCGTCCCTGTGGGTCTGGCCCCTGGCGGGGGCCGGGGGTTGGTTGTCCGTGTGGGTCTGGCCTCGGGTGGGGGCCGGGGGTCGTCTTTGTGGGTCTGGCCTCGGGTGGGGGCCGGGGGTCGTCCCTTGGGTGGGGGCCGGGGGTCGCCCGTGTGGGTCTGGCCTCGGGTGGGGGCCAGGGGTCATCTGTGTCCGCGTGGGCCTGGCCTCGGGCGGGGCCAGAGGTCGTCCCTGTGGGTCTGGCCTCGGGTGGGGGCCGGGGATCGTCCCTCGGGTGGGGGCTGGGGGTTGTCCCTCAGGCGGGGGCCGGGGGTTGCCTGTGTGGGCCTGGCCCTGGGTGGGGGCTGGGGTTCTTCCGCATGGGCCTGGCCCCTGGCAGGGGGCGGGGGGCCCACCCACTGCTGTTGCCGGCAGGTCCACGCTTGGCGGCCACCCCCTGTGGCGTGTAGGTCGTGTGGGTGGCAGGAGCCTTGCTGATGCCACGTCCAGTCGGACGCCTGCTCTCCCCACGTCTTCCTAGGCTGACACATTTGATTCAGACGAGACGTAAAGAGGAAGATGAGCCCGAGGGCCGGCCTTGCTTCCCTGATGGCACCCGTGGGCAGTGTGCGCGGTGGGCCATCTTCCACGCCTCTTAGGAGCCGTGACTCTGGCTGTTACTCCTTCGTTGAGGGTAAACAGAGAGTGAATTAAATATAACCTCGGAATCAAAATGTTTTATTTTTGAGGAGCTCTTCTGTAAAAGTCTGTAAAGTGCCAGCAAAGCCAGGGCGCTCTTTACGGGGCTCTGCAGAGACTTTGCACCCGCCCCGTCCCGCCCGCTCAGGTGGGGGCGATGAGGAGAAGGTGCCCGCAGCCCCGGGCCGTACCTCTTGCCCAGACCTCGCTGTCCCTGGAGCGGTGGCCTGGGGAGACCTCAGCTGCCCCGTGTCCATCCAGGGCGTCTCTAACAGCAAATCATTAGGAGCCAACAAAAGGTCCCCTTGGCCACTATTTAAGTGAATTCCATTCACGTGACGCTGCTTTTGGCTTGGGTATTTTCAGTGGTTTCAGTGTTTGGTTTAAAGACTTCCTTCTTTCTGAAGAACAGAGGTTCTCAACATGAGGGCCCTGACCTGGGAGTCGCTAGAAATGCAGGTTCTGTGGCCCACACAGACCACGGATCGTGGAGTTCCTGGGTGGGCCCAAGGTCTGGTCCCCTCGGCTCTCTTATGTGGAGCGGGCTGTGCGCGGTCTGTCCCTTCCCACATCTTGGGGATCCTCACGCCGGACACGGGAAGAGCAGAGGACGTGCCTTGAGGCGCCTGGGCATCAGGGAGCCCCGCGCTCCCCAGGAAGAGGCGCCACACACCGCCAGGCCGTGCTGGGGTCTCCTGCCCACGTGTCGGGGGTGACTGCGGGTGCTGGCCTCCCAACTGAAAACACTGGACGGGAAGAAGATTCATTTGGCTTTAGAGCTGGAGCGTTTGTCACTGGTGTTCCGGGGGCACCTTGGTAACTGTGATGGGGACAGGTAGTGTCCACCGCCCGAAGGCATCACCCTTCTACTCAGGGAGGATGTGTGGCCACAGAGCGTGGCCGCTGTGTGACGTCGGTGGACTCTGTTCCTGACAAGCTTCGGCCCTCCTGCCCAGGCCCGTCGCTGTGACTCTTGGGTGCCCGTGTGGGGTCGGGCTTGCTCTCCTGCCCAGAGCTCCAGGCGGTGGATGGGGAATGCTTGGCCCCCACCACGAAATCAGGAGCCCCGACCGGTCACTGGAGGAAGGAGGCCAGCCGGAGGGTGCCTGGCAGGGCACGGCACGCTTTTACTTTATTCCGTTCCGATAAACAGAAGGCCTGCCAGGGAAGGAGCCCCAGAGAGAAAGGCCGTCCGCCCAAACGACAGCAGCTGGAGTTTGCGGGGACTGTGCTTGTGGCCCTGCGCTTCATGCTGACTAGTGCTTGCCTGCTTGGCTGCGGGACGCACACACTGCGGCCAGCTGGGCGTTCTCCGTCCCGCCTTCACGGCGGGCTGAGGTCGGGGGACGCGGGCATCAGCCCGGCTCTGTGACTACAGACGTTGGACTCCCTTTCCCGCAGCCGTTTTCACCAAACAAAAGTGCACTGCTATGGACAGGAAAGGCCGTGGAGCAGCTCATGGAGAAGAGAGAATCCGGCAGCAAAACACCCCCATTTCTTGAAAGTAAACGCAGCAAGGGGAGCAGCTCCTGCAGTGGGGACAGCTGCGTGCGGACGTTAGCGCCTTCCGCGTGGACGTGCGACGCCTGGGACTTGGCGCGCGTGATTGAGGATGGTCCGCGGCCGGCGGCCACTGTCCTGGGGGTCGGGGAGGGTGGGCAGCACAGCCCGGGTCTCCGGGTGCTTTGCGTCCGTCCGCCTGTGCCTGTCGCCCCTCGCGGGACCCCCGCCTCCAGTCTCTAGTGTGGATGTTACGGCGAGGATTATGGAACTTGAAGTGGCATTTACAACATCTGAACGATTGTTTCAGATTAGATGCAAGAGTGGGTTGTGGGTTTGAATGGGCCGAACGCCCCCCCGCCCCAGCCTCACGGGGGAAATACAGCAAGAAAATGGTGCCTAGCAGAAACTGTCAGGTGCTGAGAGGGTCTCTCGCGGGTGAGAGATGAGCGACTGAGGCTTTTCTGATGGATCCGTGGCAAAGTGAATTCCCGTCTGTGCACGTATGAGGTGAGCAGTTAAAAAGAAGGGGTTTGGAGGGTTTGCTCTCTTTTTCAGTCGGTGGCCCGCACACTGGGTGAAAATAGCGTTAGTGCGTAATTACAAAACACGTGAAAATAGAAAACCCTCTCAGGTGCCGCGAAAGCCTGCTAACCACAGGTTTTATCCTGTGGGGAGTCATTTTAGCGCATCCTGACACGGGGCCCCAGTGCCACGCCCGCTCCTCCCTTTTCGGAAGCCGGGTGCCCGCCCTTGCCACCAGGCCGCGCAGGGGCGGTTCCTAGGGAAGCCTGATGGCAACATGACGTCCCCGTGCCAGCCGCTGACAGCCAGGCTCTGCCGCGTTTCCAAGTCTGTGCGTCAAATCGCAGCCCCTGTGCAGAACGGGACACCCAGCCGTGCCCCAGGGCAGGACCTGCTCCGGGTCAGCCGTGTCCCTGACTGTAGGAAGGAGCCGCCCGGTGCACCTGCCTCCAGGAGGTGCCTCCTTCCCAGGCACGGGCCGGGACTGGAGGGTGGGAAGGGACTTCAGCAGTCACGTGTCTCCCGAGCGCCCACGTTAGTACCCGTGGCCTCCTGGGCCAGCCTTGCCCCGGCTGTAGTCCCGGCCCTGGGAGGCCGGCGTGTGGCCGTCAGAGGGTCCGGCAGAGCGAGGCCCCCGAGTCCTGGGGAAGGTGGGAGGCGTCGGAAGGGCCTGCGTGAGACTTGCCTTCCCAGGGGGCGCAGAAGGGCTGGCCCTCTTCCAGTGTTGCCTCTGAGAACCCAGAGGATTCTGCCCTGAGGGTCCCTCCTTCAGACTGGGCTCCCGGCCAAACGGGTTTGCTGACCCTGGTTTTCTGTTCTGTTTTCCCGTGTGACCCCCGCTGCCTGCTCTCCCTGCCCTGTGCTGTGCCCGGTGGCCCGTCTGCAGAGAACCTGTCTGTTCCCAGCTGCCCTGCAGGGGCCCAAGGAGCAACCTGGGGGACATCGCTGACCTCTGAGCCAGCGGTCAAAGAATTAAGCTCTGTTTACCAAGCTCCCGAAATAACTGTCTGATAGCATCTCGCCCACCACACAGGAGGCCGGGTCTGCGTGAATAATTAATAGGTCACTGAGACGAGAAGCCTTGGGAAGTCTCGCGAGGTCGTAAACGGCACTTTAGACTTGTATTTGGTGTTGTTGGTTCCAGGCTCCCGGTCGGTGACGGGTGGTTGGTGACCGGTGGCTGGCATCAGTCCTGCCCGGTGATGCCGGAATCGGCCCTGGAGCCGAGGGCGGGGGTCTCGAGGGACCCGGGGACCACCCTGGCCTCAGGCTCAGGCAGGCTGCCCCGGGTGCATCGGGGCTGAGCTGTGCCCCAGCAAGTGCGTGGCAAGTGTTCCTGTAATGTGAGGCCTCTGAGGCCTGCAGCCCAGGGACAGACACACCGGGGAAGAGCCCGCGTTCTCCTGTCCTGGAGGCTGGGCTGGCAAAGTCTCGCTGCTGTTGTCTCACCCGCCTGAATGGTGGGGCTGCAGAGCTGTGGTGTGAGAAACGTGGGCGTGAGCGGGCGGGTGGAGAGAGGCTTGCCCGGGCCCACGGCACGGTCTTTCACCCAGACGTGCACCCCATCGTCTCCTACCTGGCTTGTCACGGCAGGTGTCACTTCTGTCCAGACAGGGCTGCTAACCTGGAAAGCCAGGATTTCCACAAAAGGCAGAGAAACAGATGTTACCGGAATAAACTAGTACTTGATGACAAACTTTCATAGGCCTGGCTGGGTGGGAGCGTCGGCATCCACGGAACAGCCCCTCCCACGGAGCCCTCACGCAGTGGGGATTCAAATGCAGGTCTGACCCCAACCCAATGTCAGCCGGCCCCGCAGTCCAGTCTGGCCGACTTGGAGGGGGTGTGGACTCACATTCCTGGGGCCGCCCATACCCTTGCAGCATGCCCAGGCAGGCGTCCAGGGGGGCGTCCAGGGGGGCGTCCAGGCAGGTGGTCTGCTGAGTACACACAATTCTGTAGGTGCCACCCTGTCCTGGTCAGGCAGAGGGGCCATCTGGCCCCCAACACAGGTGGGTCCACAATGGTTGTACCTGCCCAGCACCCTGAAATGTGTTACCAGCTTTTATGGCGACGAGGGCTCGTCCCTCTTAAGAAAGCCAGAGACGTCCGCTGGGACCGTGGAGAGAGGTGCCCCAGTGCCTTGTGTCACTGTAGTAGTGCCATTCAGGTGGCCAGTCTGTTGTCATCTCAGTTTGGGGGGGGGGGGTCCTTGGAATATTGTTGCCACCTGCTGGTGTGCAGAGAAGGCAGACGGACTCAGGCGGGCTCCTGGACGCCCGTTTGAGTTTGGTGGTTCCACCAAGCTGATGGAAGCGTGGTTTTGGTTTCCGTGCCGCCCAGACATCCCCCTGGGAATAAAGTCCGTGAGTAGCGTTGTAGTGGAAGCCGCCAGAAATCTTGATTCAGCACTTGAGCTTTCTTGTTGCAGGCTGTGGAAACTGTAAAAGAGTGTTCTCAGGCGGTTTTCTGAAAGGGCCTCTGAGGGCAGAGCAGCGTGCGGGACTCTTCCACGTAGAGATGCGTGCCTGTGCCTCAGAAACGTGACATCAGGCGCATGCGTGATGGGGGGGGAGGGTGTGATGGGGGGGGCGCCAGGCAATTTAACTGGAGACAATGGTGAAGAATTATAAAAAGTTTATTTTGAGAGAGAGAGAGTAAGAGAGAGAGAGGGCGAGCAGGGGAGGGGCAGAGAGAGAGGGGGGAAGAGAGGATCCCAAGCAGGCTTCACACTGTCAGCACAGAGCCTGATCAGGGCTTAAACTCACGAACCGTGAGATCATGACCTGGGCGCAAATCAAGTCAGATGCTTAACTGACTGAGCCACCCGGATGCCCCAAGAAATTATCATCTTTAATAAACATGTCAAAATTGGGAAATCCACATCGCAGCTGTGCCTCCCCATGGCGGCCAAGTGACAGGCGCCTGGTGCCCGCGGGTGGGGCTGCGCCTGGCAGGGGGGTCCCTGCTCCGTGTGCTCTGAGGTCCGGCTTCGTTCCCACTGGCTGGCCCTTGGCCTGTGGTGCCTGGCGGGGCTGGTCTTCGGCCTGTGAGCCAGGCTCTACCCCGGGTGTTGTCCCCCAGGGGCCCCACCAGTGCAGGGCGACACAGGGAGAGGCGGACGTGCTGAGACCTACAGTGTAGACCCCCGTTGCGGGCCGCAGGTAGCTCAGGACTCAGTGCTCCTGCACGCCAAGGAGGCGGGTGGCCAGTGACCGACTGTCCAGATGCTTGGGTTTTTGTCTGTTGCCCTGTGGTTTTAAAGTCTGTCCCGTGTTTGAGAGCAGTCTGTGGACTGGAGAACGCTTCCTTCCTGAGTTGCTGTTCCGTGACTGTCCCTGAGCGTCGGCCGCGTGTCCCGGGCTGGCAGCCGCGGTCCCGCCAAGCCGGGCTGCCCCCAGTCCCTCTCCCTGCTCCGGGAGAACACTGGGCTCTGCTCCGCGTCAGTACAGATGACGCTCGGCCCAGCTGCGGCCTGAGAGTGCCAAGGTGGGACCCGCAATCGCTCCCTGACCGGCCTCGCGGGCGGCGTCCCCTCAGCAGCACTGGGTGAAGGGAGGAGGGCTGCGGGCAGCAGGCTGTGCAGCACCTCCATCAGCCGATGTGCTGGGGCCCTGCCCTCGCTGTCCTTTGGGTCACTGACGGCAAACACCGAGGGCCTGGCCGGGGGGTGAGTGGCCTCTGCGGGGGTCGGGGGCCACCCCGTGGGGCCGGGAGGTCCTGAGGGGGTCCCAGACACCCTCTCCTCCAGGGGCAGGCCACCAGTGGGCAGGTCCGTGAGTTCATGGGAGCCCGTGCCTGTGTAGACGCCACACCTACCACACCGCTGGATGGGCCTTTCTTTGAAGACGGACGTTTCCAGAAGTTTTCTCCACCATGGCCAGGTTCCTGGGGGTGCTCTGGGTTCTGGAGTCACTGAAGTTATGTTTGCTGCTGTAGTTTAACATTTCCAAATGGTTTCTGAGGCTCTTACGCGCTCTGTTTCTAGATCATTTTTCCCTCAGCAGAAAGTTGGGTCTTCTCAGCATGTTTTTAATTAGAAACACTAAATGTAGTGTTTCCGTGCAAAACATTCTTTGATCCAGAAGTAATGTAATTTCTCTTTTCTGGATGCTTCCACGTGTGTCTGTGTGAATCCCGCCCGCCGGCTCCGTGGGTGACGTCTCTGGGTCACTTCAGAGCCGTCCCATCTGTAGGGTCAGCCCGCAGGGGTCGGGGCTCGGTGGCCTCGGCTGCCCTGCTCCCGTGAGGGACGACGCGCCTGTGTGTGGTGGGCTAGTGGGCGGCAGGTGCCCACACGGCCACAGAGCTGCCGCCCAAGCCTCCCTTCCCTCCCTCTGGCCTCTGCCCGCCCGTGCTCGGCTCAGCCGGAACCAGCCTGGAGACCGTGTGTTCCACTCAGCGCTCACACACAACCACTGTGCCCTGTAGCCGTACAAAGCCCCGGGGATTCTGCGCGTCTCCCTGCCCTTGGCCGGAAGCTCCTCCTCTGTCACTTGCTGGATGGGAACCACTCGGAAGGAAGGCTCACGGTGACGGCATGCCGGAAAGTGGCGTCCCGGGAAACACGGCCTGCGGACTAGGACCTTATCTCTCTCGGCGTCTGGACGTGTCCTTGAATTAGGGACACGCACCAACCGTGCCTGCGGACTGGCGGGGGTCCCGGTGCCAGGTGAGCCCCTGCGCTGACCTCGTCGGACCCACGTGTGTGAGCCCTTCTCCCCCGTCATCAGTGGGGGCAGGTCTGAGGTCTCGATGGGGAAGAAGATGAGCCCCGTGGCGAGAGGCGGACGTGTGCCTGGCGCCCCTGACCACCTCGAACGACAGGCTAGCTTTGCCAGGGCCTGAGAACAGTGCACAGCTGCTCTTGAAGCCCCGGGGGTCGTGCGTTCAGGTAGCTTCGCAGGCTGGGCAGCCTTGAGGCCAAGTCCCGAGTGAAGACGGGACCTGTTTCTTACAGTCAAGTCTGGAAACCGAGTCAGCTAAGGCCTCACAACTGCGGAGCCACAGGACGCTGCCCACCTTTTCCTCTCAAAGCCCCTCCCTCCTGGAGACCACGTCCCGACCCTGGGATGCAGCAGGGTAGCCGGGAGACTCGTGACTCCAGCCCTGCCTGGTGCCTGCCCCATGCAGCACCTCACTGGTGGGACGGGGTGTGCTGGCAGGTGTTCCAGACCCTGCCTTCGCCCTGTGTGCGCGTCCAGTGAGCGCCCCAGGCCCCGGGAGAGGGACAGCCGAGCAATTTCATCCACGTCTCGTCCAAGATGTACACCCACGCTGACGTGAAGTAAAGTGTAGGGGGTTTTGAGTGAACAGTTGGCCATTCAAGGCCTTGAAAAATTTAAAATCTGTTGTAAAATGTAACCGTCCCATTAACGGAAGTGAGTATGAGCCACAGAGGCAGCGACTGTCCCCGTGCCGCCCATGAGCGGTGGCCAGTGGTCCTGGGCAGGCACGGTCTCTGGGTGTCGTGTGTCCTGAATACTTAGATGATGGACTCGTTAACCACAGCCCTTGGCTTGTTTATTTTGCGCTTTTTCAGAAAGGTAGAAAAATTCCATACACCCAACATGGGGAACCCTAGAAATGAGCTTTTTCTTGAAAGGAACCTCGTGCAGCCCCTCAGAGCCGTTTTGTTGCTAGAACCGTGTGTGACTGTCAGCTTTGAAAGCCACGGCTGGAGGGCTTTGTGGGCTGGCGGCGAGCACCTCTAGATCTGGCTTACACGGCAAACCTCGTGCGAGTCAAGGGAGTCCCTCGCGGGAGGAATTCCGAGAACTTACGTAACACTGTGCGGTGTAAACCCAGAAGGTTTGCTGGGTGTAGTGCACACGCAGACACACGCATGCACACGTGTGTATGCTCACAGGCCTGTGTGCACGCACAGGTGGATGTGCCCGAGTGTGTGCACGTGTGTGAGCCCATGCGTACTTCATGTGTGTGCACATGCGCGCGCGTGTGTGTGTGTGTGGAGGGAGTGGGCCCCCCCAGCTCCCCTTCCGTGGCACAGGGTTTGGGGCGTCCATCACCAGGTCTGTGGTCCGTTACCTCCAGACTGGAGCCCACGTCGTGTGGGTCCGTGCCCAGATCTGGAGGTGCACCGGGCACCCGGGGAAGGTGCTGGGAAGACGCAAGGCTGCAGAGCCCGGAGCCGCTCACGGCTCTGTCCGCGGGCCTCTGAGCCACGTTCCCCACCGTGGATGCTCTTTGCTCCGATTACCGGTTCTTCAGATGTGGCCCCAGGACGGTGTGCGCAGCCTCATGTGGCACCATTCGCTGGTGTCCCATCTCCTGCCTCCCATGGAGTCTGCTGGCCACACCCCACACCCACCCCAGACCCTGCAGCCAGGTCCTCCGGCACGGTCACCCTGGGCATGGCGGCGAGGAAAGGGGACAGAGACAGACGGAGACCAAAGCCCCCGGGGGACCCTGGGGCCTGGGGACAGCTGGGCGGGCTGCCGTGGTCTGTCAGAGGTTCTGCTCCTACCTGAGCCCCCCCCCCCGTTCCATCCTCTGTCCCCCTCTGATGGCACAGCTGCTTTTGTGAAGACGTTAGACTCACACATAATTGATTTTCCGGTGAGAGCCACAATCCTCTGTCTTCTGTCTCCCTCGGATGTGTGCCAGGACCCACTTTTGTCTGTGACTCTAGGTCCTTCTGGACCTCGCTGCGGCCAGCCAAGGGGCCGGCACTTTCCAATCCTCGGAGAGAAGGGAGGGCCCGCGTCTGGGACACACGGTGCAGCCACTCCTGGCCCTGCCTGGCTGGTCACACCTGCTAATCACTTCCCTGGTCCCCTGCAGACAGGGACAGATGGACCCAAGAGCGTGTGGACACAGCCACAGGTGACAGACATCTGACCCCACGATCTCAGGCGTTTCTGCCCTCCGAGAAGCTGGGCCTCGCAGCGACAAGGTGCCGTGTGCCCCCCCACTCAGGGCCACTGTGGGCAGCGGCTCCAAGAGACCCGGTGTGGTACACGGTCCTCATGGTAACCGAGTCTCCCTTGGCCCTTCCCGAGAAGGCAGCGTGGTGCCAACGTTAACAACATCAGAAAACAGCCTGTTTTAGCTGCTTTCCTTGTGTCCCTGAGCTCTTTTCCAGGAGAGACTACAAGTCTTACATTACGTGGTTAAAACGGGTCAATTTTATGCCGTGGAAAACGTTGCCTCAGTAAAGCTGTTGAAAATGACTTGTGGCGTTGCCTGCGGGAAGTCTGCCTGGATTTCCTGCAGGTGTTTGGGGGCTGTGAGGGAGGGTGGGGCCTGCACCTGGGCCGTCCCCTCGTCCTGCCCCACCTGCTTCTCCACGGGACAGCCACCCTCTCTACCCACACCCGGCACACCTGCTCATGCCTCCCCACAAGCACGCATCTGCACATGCTCACACCGTCTTGCGAGACACGTGCTTCTGCGTGTGTATACTCGTGCACGCACAACACCGCCAGCCTCTTGAGGTCCATACTGTCTTTATCTGGCGGCTTTATCCCAGGCATCGTGGTGAGGCAGGGAGGCTGCGGCCCCTCGCACACTTAACTTTTCAGCAGAGGCACAGCTCAGAGATAGCTCTGCCGGCCTGGCCGAGAGAGGTGGGGCCGGCTGCTGGGAGAGAACAGGCCTGTGTGGACCCGTCACGTGTGCTCAGTCGGGGCTTCCGCCAACCTCGGCCCCACGTGTTATGCGGTGGTTCCGTTCTCATTCGTGGTTTTCTCGTTTCCCGCTCCCCTTAACGCGGCCTCTGGGAGTGGGGGGTCGGCGTCTGACGGCACCGGCCATTTGTGTGCCGTGGTGGTCACAGATGTGAGTTGGCGTGACGGCCGATCCCCAGGCCCCGCCGTGGTCGGTATAGCGCCGTCCCCTCCCGTGTCCAGTGATGGTGCCGGCGAGCAGACACGTGGGATTTTCCTTCCCGTTATTTGGCAGGAATTTGTGTGGATGTATGTAGGACACCCTTGTGGGGGGGGGAGCAGCGCGGGTGCAGGCCGTGAGGATTCGGGATCCGGTGTGACAGCCGCGCTCAACGCCCCGCGGGCTCACAGGGTAGCATGGTGGCCAGAAGCGTGGGGTAACAAGTGAATCCCGCTTGGGGGCCGGGTCTCCCTCTCCACACGGCTCCTCTTTGGGGCGTCGTGTGAAGATTCGGATCTAACACCCAGGTGGACGTAAATTTCCCTTCGGACGGATGGTTCTGCGCGAGCGGCTCGCTTGGCCCCACCTGCCCGAGCGCGAGTGGCAGCGCGAGAGGACTTGCCCCACTTGTCACCCGCCTGTCACTGCCCCACAAGTGCTGAGGTAGCACAGGACCTAAAAACAAACATGCACGTGTAGAAAACTTAGCGGCTCTCATACCTTGAAAACGGAATAATGCATTTTGTTTAGTTTAGTTGAAGCAAAGAGAGGCCATTGTTATGACAGGTAATTTTATAAATAGCGTTTTACAGATACTAAAACGTGCCGGAGGCAGAAAACCCACGCAGCGGAGCACGTGAAGTATTTAAATTACTTTCTTAAAATGACCTTCGTGTTTTAAATAATAGATGTTTATCTCCCAAGCTAAACCTTAAGTATTCCCATTTTCACTGAAGTAGCATGTTTTTAAAAGGGGAAGTTATACCAACAGTCCGCTGCGCCTGCGTGCAATCAGCAGTGCCAGCGTGGGTCCCGGGGGGGCTCTAACCTGTCATTTCCAAACCGCCTGAGTGCCACCGGGCCCTCCGCACGCCACCGACCTGCCTCAGCCGCACGAGAGACCGTTTCGGCCAAAGACTCATTTAGGTCTTGCTGCGTTAGATGTCACAGAATGGAACACCGAGGGGCAAAATTTGCCCCTTAATCAGCCTCTGATGTTACTTTTATGTTTTCTGTTACAAAAACATAGATTCGAGTCCAGCACGGAGTAGGGGTTTCTCATTAAAGCTCATGAAATCGGCCGAGGCCCGAAGGCGCCCTCCCCACAAGGAGGCGAGAACTTCGGTGGCCACGGCTGCTGCCGTCCCGACCCAACGGCGCTCCTCTGGGGACGCTCGTGTGTGCACACAGGAAGAGCTCTTCAGTTCAGAGAGGAGAGGCGTCTCTGCGGGATTAAGCCGCATCAGCAGGAACGGCCTTGAAAGGAGTCGTGTGCGGGTTCTCCGTGCGCGGCCACAGCGAGGCCCCGGCGAGCGGACGGGCAGGGCAGGGAAGGCGCCCCTCGGCCTCTCTGCCCACGCGCCCACCACACGGCCGTGGCATCTCGCGTCCCTCCGCGGAGGCCCGGGCTCACGTCCGCGCTCGGCTCAGCCACGCTCCCTGTCTGCGTGCACACGCCTGTCAGACGCGTGTTTAGTCTGTGGGCATCAGGCACCTGTGGATCGGGACGGAAGCGTGATGATTTTACATGAAAAAGCTGCTTTGGTGATGACCACGTCCACAGACGCGTGGGACCCTGTCGAGGCAGAAAAGGATGCATGTGTCCCTGCCGCCGGCCGGCAACGAACCTTCCCAGCCAAGCACAGCGCTCCAGAGTATGTGGGAGAGCCCTGCTGCGAGTGTGTGCGTGTGTGCGTGGGCACGTGACTGTGTGTCTGGGCACACCCTCCTGCACCAAGCGCCTCTGTCTCCAGGACGTCCCACAGGGGGTGGCCAGCGTCTGTCACACGGAAGTTGTGACGTCACGTGGACGGGGCAGCCTGGCCCTCCACGCGCTGGCGGCCTTGACCACGTGGTCTCCTTCCTCCTGGCCCTCAGCATGCTGGCGGGGGCGCGTGCGCCTCCCGAGCCGTCCTCGTTGGAGGACCCTCTTCCGAGAACCCCGAGCTTGCAAGCGCCGTGCCGTAATTAAGTGCAGTGACAGTCACTTAACGAGTCTTCTATCAGTGCGGTTCCGGTCGATGGTTCACTGCTGATTTCAACTACTGTTTGCTCCTCAGGGTTAACAGATTCACAGGGTTGGATCCCGTTTTTAATCTTAAATTTGACGTTCCGAGTGCTTGTGTTGGAGATCCCGGGTCCGTTGAGGGTGACGGCGTCCGCGTCCCTAGAACAGGTCTCGCGACGCCCTGGGTGGGGCTGTTGACCTGCTCCTGACGGACAGCAGCACGTCTGGCGCTTGGCCGTC
Source organism: Acinonyx jubatus (assembly GCF_027475565.1). NCBI lineage: Eukaryota > Metazoa > Chordata > Mammalia > Carnivora > Felidae > Acinonyx > Acinonyx jubatus. Next base: position 91,786,275 of record NC_069392.1, read on the forward strand.
TGCTCGTTCCCAAGCCGTTGGGCGTCCCAGGGGTGGCACGGCCCGTCAGCCCGCGTGGAGGACGATCCGCTTTGCACAGGGACACCTGCGGCCTCCAGCCCGTGAAGCCTTTGCTCAGACCGCTGCCCGAAGCCGGGGAAGCGGCCTCTCTACCTTCTCGTGGCAGCTGACGGGTGTGCACCACGCGCGGGTGCCCCCGATGCCAGGCAGGGCGGTGACGGGTGCAGACAGGAGCGAGCCCTTAGCCCAGGGCCTTTGATCGTCCGATGCTGCCTTGCTGGCCAGCTCCGGGTCCACCGAAGAGTCCGTGAAAATTACAACAGGCAGCCACCTGCATCGCCCCAGGGGCTGCGGCTGTGCTGGGAGAGCCGCGAAGACCAACGTGAAAGACGCACACATGGTCGGCCGGAGCCGGCATGGGGACTGCGGGAGGTTCGGAAGGCCTCCTTCCCCGCTGGACGCCCCGTCCCCTGTGGAAGCTCTGTCTCCCTCTGGACACCCCGTTCCCCGCTGGACGCCCCTTCCCCCTCTGGACGCCCCCTCCCCCTCTGGACACCCCGTTCCCCGCTGGACGCCCCTTCCCCCCTCTGGACACCCCCTCCCCCCTCAGGACGCCCGGGGACACTCCCAGGGACACTCTCCATCTGTTGGTCGGTGTTCGCTGCCTGTGCCTGGTCCCTGAGGGCACCTCTTCTGTCCCCGTCATCAGGGCCTGTGCTGCTGGGCAGGTCCTCAGGGTGGGTGAGGTGACCTCATGGTGGACGTGTCATGGGGCAGAGGTGGAGCCTGGGCAGTGCCGCGGGTGCCCTCAGGCCCGCCCTGCCCACACCCCCTCCGTATGTGCCTTGTCTGCCCTGACCAGGTGCTCTGGCACACTCACCGGGCGTGCGGCTCTCACGTCGTGCCCCGTGGGCGGGACGGCGAGGACGTGTGTCTGTCCTTCCGGGAGCTTCTCGGAGAACCGGCGGCCCCGGGCCCCCTGCACATTTGGAAGGACCGGTGGCATTTCCGTGCACCGGTCACTCGCGTCTGCGGACTATAATGTGCAGTCGGTACAGGTTGTTCAAGAAGCAGGACCCCAGCCTGCAGGCTGCGGGGCCTGAATTCCTCGGGAAAGGCCTCGCCCCGGGTGTCCGGTGGCACCAGCCACACACGGTCCTTACAACAGATGCTGGGCGGAGTGTAGATGGTGCTCACAAGCTGCCAGGGAGGAGGGTGCCGGCATGCGGGAGCGACTTAGCACTCAGCACCCAGCATTCCCATCGTCTGTCACAGAGCAGAGGGGGCGGGGGCGCGGAACGGCTTAGCACTCAGCACCCGGCGTTCCCATCGTCTGTCACGGAGTGGGGAGGGCGGGGGCGCGGAACGACTTAGCACCGAGCACCTGTTGCACAGTTTCCGTTTGAATCAGCCTTTGCTTATAAAAATCTAACCGGTTCTGAGCAGTCTGTGTGCAGGGTGCTTGACGGGGGACCTTGTTCTGTCGCCAGCTACACGGCTACTTGGAGAACGAGCCGCTCACGCTACAGCTGTTCATCGGGACCGCTGACGACCGCCTGCTGAGACCCCACGCCTTCTACCAGGTGCATCGGATCACGGGCAAGACCGTGTCCACCACCAGTCACGAGGCCATCCTGTCCAACACCAAAGTCCTGGAGATCCCGCTGCTGCCGGAGAACAACATGAGAGCCATGTGAGCTGCGCCCGCGGGGCTGGGGTGCTGGGGGCCGGCTCGGGGGTGTGGCCTGCGTGCCCTTCCCTCCTCTGCATCTCTGCCCTTGGCTTAACACCTGGGCAAACCCCAAACATTTGTGGCGGTGGATTTGCTCCAGGGCGCCAGGCGCCGTGGGCCTTGTGCTTGGACGGTTCGGTCCCCCCGTCAGCGTGCCCTCGTGCCTGATTCTCCTCCTGAGCGCGACGCCCATTCATTCCTGAACACGGCCACCACCAAGGTGCACGGGCCAAGGGGCAAAGTCAGGCCTGCTCGCTAGTTCCGAGGGACTGACCCGTAAACTGAGGACTGACCTCCTGCGGGAGTAGGGCCTCTGTTCACAGCCTCCCGTCCTCCTCCTGCCCGCACGTGGCTCCTAGGGTCTCACGCAGATGGTGGGCCTCTCGAGGGCAGGGTGGGGCGCCCTGGGCCTTGCCCCAGGGACTGAAAGGCGGTCTGACCCTTGTTTCCGGCAGCGTGGACTGCGCCGGGATCCTGAAGCTCAGAAACTCGGACATCGAGCTGCGCAAAGGGGAGACAGACATCGGGAGAAAGAACACCAGGGTGAGGCTGGTCTTCCGGGTCCACATCCCGCAGCCCAACGGCCGGACGCTGTCCCTGCAAGTGGCCTCGAACCCCATCGAGTGCTGTGAGTAGCAGAGCTGGCCCCGTGCCACATGCCCTCCCGTCTGGGACCTCGCACAGACTTTTCCCGTCAAGCGTGTCCGTACCGATGTGCAGCCGCTCTGCTCCCCGCCTCTCGTGGGTCGTCCCCCGAGGCCCTGACCTCGCTGGCATTCAGGTTCACGGGCTCCGCCCACCCTGCTCCTCGCACCCGCGGGGATCACAGAGAGGAGAGTTTGTCCTGAACCCCTGAGATGGGTGCTCTCGCCCCATTCGAACACATCCCTGGGTTTTCGGAAACCTGAGCGGTGGGGTTGGGGCGCCTGGTCCACTGGGCTGAGCAAACCTGCTTCTCAGCCCTTGTATGACAAGCCCATCTTCCCCGGCAGCTCCTGGCTTTCCCTCGTCTTGTCTTCCAGGCTTGGGCCTGAGTGCTCTGCTCCTGCGGGGGCTCGGCCGCGGCAAGGGGTCAGGGTCCTCCGGCAGATGAGGTCGTTGGTGGATGCCCCACGAACGCCTGTCCTCAGCACGGCTTCTTTCCCGGGCCAGGGGGTGGGTCACCAGGAAGCATTCTGTAGGCCTGCCACACCCACTGGCCGCTGCCGGAACATCACCTTTCCAGGGCCGCTCTTCTCTCACCCGGTCGTGGCTGTCTCAGGACACTTACCCGTGTCCCTGGCTCACCTGCCCGCCCGTCTCAGTGGGGGTGTCTGGGTTTGGTTCCCTCACCTCAGCCCCCGGGGACCCCGTCCCCCTGATGGCTGTCTCATGACCCCTGTGTGGAGCCCCACGGACACCTGTCCCCACGCCTTGGCGTGGCCTGTGGGTTAGCTGCAGGCGGCTCCACGTGTCTGAAGTATGGCCTCCTCCCTCGGGCCCACTGGTTGGGTGAGAATGCATAGTGGCCAGGGAAGTGGCCACTATTTCTGCCCGAACAGCCTTGGTGCCCCCCCACCCCCCGCCCCATGTCCTGTGCTTTCCAGACGGCCTGACTCCTCACGCTCAACACCTTGCTGCCTGGCCTTGTCCCAGCAGACCCCCGCCTCTCTTGTCCACCACTCCTGGCTGTGACAGGGCCTCCACCACGAGACCCCACCCCTCAGTTCACGCTGGGCCCACGCCCCCACGGCGCCCAGGGTGGGGTCTCGTGGTGGCACCCAGCTTCCAAAGCCCACACCCCATTCCCACCATGACAGGGTGTCCCGAGGGGGGGTTCCTTACCCGGGGCGGTGTGTCCTATCCAAGCAGAGGCCGGGGTCACCCTGGGGGGCCGGCACGTTCACCGCACAGAGGCACGCACTCAGACTGCACGTGTGTGCACGCACCACTGAAGTCGCGATCTTCGCGCACACACGAGCTGATGCGCCTTCGCCCCTGTGTGTGCGTCATCACGCGGACCTGCCCTGGAGCAGCAGCCGTGAGGGCGACCAGGTGTCGCACGCGGTCGCCCTGTGCTCCGAGTGTATGACGCCCCCCCCACCAAACCCCGAGGAGCCCGCGGGAGGGGCCCGTTCCTGACCAGCTGGCTGACCCTGGGGCGCCCTCCCGGGGCTGTGGCACGAGGTGGGGCCGGGGCTCCAGCTCATTCCCCCTGTTGTGACCCCGCGCAGCCCAGCGGTCGGCCCAGGAGCTGCCCCTCGTGGAGAAGCAGAGCGCGGCCAGCTGCCCCGTCCTCGGCGGGAAGAAGATGGTCCTGTCCGGCCATAACTTTCTGCAAGACTCCAAGGTCATTTTCGTGGAGAAAGCACCAGGTATCTCCTCTATAACAGACTGTCCGCGTGTTTCCCGCTTTTGCCGCCGGGGTGGGGGGTGGCTCCCAGGGGCGGAGCGGGGCCGCTCTGGCGTCTCCACGCCGCACAGCAGGAGCAGATCACCGAGCTCTGGGTCAAGGCCTGTCCTTAACGTGGCCCACATCAGCGGGTGTGGGGCTGCCCCCTGCTCCCTGGCCGTGACGGGCCCTTGGCCTGGCCCGGTCACACGTCTGCTTCCTGGCTTTGGGTGGCTGCTGCTCAGGCCGTCTCGGGAGGCGCTGTTCTGCCCTGTGTAGACGATGGCTTCTCGTGTCAGAATCACCGCCTTGGGAGGTGAACATCCTGATGCTCAGTGGCCGCAGCGGCTGTGGGACCCGCACTTGGCTCGGCGGCCTCCCCACACCCCCGTGGCGTCCTTCAGGCCCCAGAGATGCAGAGGCAGGTGCTGCTCTGGGCTCCCAGCCGTGGTGTGGTGTGTGTGTAGACTGCTGGGTGGCAGGTGTAGTCCTCCGCATGCAGAGCTGAGCCCAGGTGTGCGGCAGGGCGGATGCAGGTGTGTGCACGCCCGCCCCGCCCCAGGAGAGGCCTCTGGGTGCTCATGAGAGTAAAGCAAGGTGGGGGGGGGGGGGCAGGTGACAGTGCGTGTGGCCGGTCCCTCCGGAAGCTCTGGGCAGCTGTGGTTTGGAGGCCAGTCCCCACTGAGCTGGCCAGGCAAGTGCCCCCCACGGTGCTGCCACCGCTGGGCTGCAGGGGGTCGCGCCCCCGCTCAGAGTTTTCCGGAGAGCACGGCTGCAGGACCCACGCTGATGCCAGAAGCCACAGCGGTGCCCCGCGTCTACAATGGGGTCTTGATTTTGCGCAGGAGGCTTAAGTGCCTCCGTCAAAACGGGCCGGCAGGTCCTGTGTGCTCAGCTTGTGCCCGTGTAATCACGCATGTGATTGGAAAACGTTGTGAATTATGGAGAAAATCGGACCAAATGTGGCGATGATGAGGAGAATTTGCATTGCTGGACACTGTTTTTCGGAGGAGGCTAATTTTGAAACGATTTAACCTTTTGAGCTTAAACACACGAACGAGGACGTGGGGGGCGGGTCGCCAGGCGCTGTGCTGCGACTTGGCCTGAGTCACTCCTTTTCTGGCTGCTGCACGAGTCCACGCGGCTTTCTTCCTCTTTCCTGAACAGTCGTCACCTTGGCGCCACGGCAGGACCTTCGGGTGCCTCCTGGGTGCTCCCCGCCTGGTGGGCACCGTGTGGCTTCTTTGGCGGGGCGGGATTCACTGCCCGGCCGTCCTGATCGGCCCCCCGCGTGTGTGTCCACTCCAGGGCCTCGCGTGCCACGTGGAGGCGGGCTGCGTGGGGCCCTCCCCCTCCCCCTCCCGTGGCAGCCGGCGAGACGTGGGTGTGGGTGGTGACGTGGTCACAGCCTGTGGCCACCACCAGCAGATGTAAACACTGTGCTTGCATGTCTGGACGCTGTCGGTGGCTGCGTGTTCGTATTTAAGAAGATGGTTTGCGTGTTTACACGTGTATGTGAAAGTCACATTTTCAAAAGAGAACGTTCTTTCGCGTTTGACTCCAGGCACAGGTGGCCCTCGTGCCACTCCTTATGCATCCCGACGCCCTCTGCAGCCGTAACTGGGCTTTTCTTGGTTGATTTTTTGGAGATACCGCTAAAGCCAATTTAGGTTAGGGCCGAGCTGTTCTCTAGGCTTCCGACGAGGTCACTGCCCTGTTGTGCAGTTCAGTCCCTAAACCACCAAGGCCGGAATGTGAGCAGGGAGACCTTGTTGTGGGAGTCCTGAACGCGGGCACTGTTCTCCCAGCCGCTGGGGCGTCTCCGGGGTGCCCCCAGCCCCCGCACCAGCAACCCAGACCTTTCTGAGGGTTTCACCGGGCAGTTCCTGCCTGGAGGGCCAGCCACAGCGGCTACGCCTCCATGAGAGAAGGGGGTTGGAGAAGGGTCTCGTGGCACCTGTGGCAAGAGCAGCAGTCAGTGCACGGGAGCCAGGCGTCCCGGTAGGTGGCTCTGGGCCTCCGGTGGGCGTCAGCGGGTCCCTCGGGGCAGCCCAGGCAGGATGAGGGGCTGCAGGGACATCAGGATGTTACACAGGACGTGACAGCACAGAGCTCTGGCCGCGTACGTGATGGTGCTTTCCAGAAGAGCCCTGTAGTTTTGGGGGGGGGCCTTTACTGTGTTTTGCAAAAGGCCCCGGGATTAGAAGAGCCTTTCCTTTGAGGACTGGGGTCAGTGGCCGTGGCTCGCACGTGAGACGGCACTGCTGAGCGTGTGAAAACCTGAACGCACTTACCCAGCGGGGCCGAGAGTCCAGTGCTGGATGGCTGCGTCGAGGGCTTGCCTGCGGACATCGTGGACATCCCCGTGCGGGAGTGAGACACTGACCGGCCCTCCCCCCCCATCCCTGGCAGTGAAGATCTCTGGAGCTGCCCTCGGCGGTGTGGATCGAGCATGTATTTGAACACGCGTGTGAACGTTTGAATCAGCCCGGAGGACCCTCACACGTTCCACACGTGTGAAGACATCGCGTGGAACGTGAACTCGCTCTGCTCTGGAGGCAGGGCTGAGGTGCCAAAGCCGAATGTGTCACTGGTTTGGATGTGCCAGCTCACGTCCCTGACACCGGGGCTGCAGGTGGCTCCGAGCGGGCTCCTGCCTGTTCCATGGTGATTCCTGAAAACCGCAAACAGAGCCTGTTTCGGCTTCTTGGCCGCACAGCAGACCTCACCCAGACTTAGAGGCTTCAAGAACAAGCCCTTCCTTTGCTGGCAGTTGTGTGGACTGGACTCAGCCCGTGGCCGCTCCCGTGGCCCCCGTGAGCTGGCAGGTCGGCTGTGTTCTGTCTGCACGGTCTCGGGCCCCGCCTGGCGTCCTTAGCTGCTGCCACGCCCACACGTGGGGCCTCTGAGGTATAAACGTGGAAGCCAGTTCATCGGGCCGCAGTGTGAGCACCCTTCAACGCTGGATCGCTCCCTCGAAACCTCTTCGTGGGGCGCTCAGACGCCCCCCCCCCCACAAGGCCCCAAGCCCCAGGTGTCTCTGCTGTTCTCTCCCTTCAGCGGCTCCTCCTGGGCTGAGCCGCTGGCCAGTGGGTGCTCTGGGAGGCGGCACACGTCCCACACCTGCTCCCGGGTGGGGGATGGGCAGAGGGGCTCTTGATGGGTGCACCCGGTGGACTGGACGGTCCGTGGGGGCAGCAGCGGCCCCCACGCCCCTTCTGGGCCCGTTCGGCAGTGGGCAGGGAAGGCGCTCAGCGGGCGGTGAGCCTGAATCCCCGGGCCCCGCTCCCGGCTGCACCTGCACATGCCCCTTTGTGATCCTCACCAACCTGCTTCTGAACACCCCTAATCCTGGTGCTGTTGTGAACAAAGTCCTTTCGGGGGTCTGGGTTCAAGGTGAAAAGGCTTGTGGGAGGGAGGGGGCTGCGGGGTCAGCACACCTCCCTCCCACGGGTTGGAGATGTGCCCGTTTGCTCCAGAAGTAGGAAAATGACCACTTTGCCGTAAGAAGCTTCTTTGGGTGCATCCTGGGGGCTGAGTGTGGCGGGGGAAGTGTGGGCCCCTGGCCCGTGGGCTCCCTGAGCTGTCCGTCCTGGGCCTGTGTGTGTGTGCGTGTGGCACGGCTCACTCCTCACCTGTGCCTCCCGGACGCTCTCAGACCATCGGCACAGATGATTTCATGTTCACGGGCGAGGCTTCAGGCCGTGGCCCAGAGCAGCGGAAATCTCACCTCCCAGCAGAGGGAGTGTGGGGGCCTTAGGTGATGTTTCTTTTTAAGTATGCACCCGGTCGCAGCACAGGCCTGGACTCCAGCGGCCGGTTTAGGAGTGGTGTGTGCAGGGTGCCTGTGTCAGGGCGTGTGTGAGCAGGTGTGTGTGTCAGCGTGTGTGAGTGAGCAAGTGTACGTCGGGGTGTGTGTGAGGTGTGTGTGCGCCTGTGTGTGTCAGAACGTGTGTGAGCCCATGTGTGTCAAGGTGTGTGTGTGAGCAGGTGTGTGTGTGTCAGCGTGTGTGAGCGAGCAGGTGTGTGTCAGGGTGTGTGTGAGCAGGTGTGTGTGTCAGGGCATGTGTGTGAGCAGGTGTGTGTGTGTCAGCGTGTGTGAGTGAGCAAGTGTGCGTCAGGGTATGTGAGTGAGCAAGTGTGCGTCGGGGCGTGTGTGTGAGCAGGTGTGTGTGTGTCAGCGTGTGTGAGTGAGCAGGTGTGTGTCAGGGTGCGTGTGTGAGCAGGTGTGTGTGAGGTGTGTGTGCGCCTGTGTGTGTCAGAATGTGTGTGAGCCCATGTGTGTCAAGGTGTGTGTGTGAGCAGGTGTGTGTGTGTCAGCGTGTGTGAGCGAGCAGGTGTGTGTCAGGGTGTGTGTGAGCAGGTGTGTCAGAATGTGAGTGAGCCCGTGTGTGTCAGGGCATGTGTGTGAGCAGGTGTGTGTGTGTCAGCGTGTGTGAGTGAGCCCGTGTGTGTCAGGGCGCGTGTGTGAGCAGGTGTGCGTGTGTCAGGGTGTGTGTGAGTTCACATATGTGGTCCGTGGGTGTGGGTGTGAGAGGGGGCCGTGTATATGTGACGAGCCTCTTGTTGTCCTGGGGTGTGGCCGTCCCCCTGCCCCCCAAACCGCACGGCGTGGCGGTGACGGTGTCGGGAGCCCCGGGTGCCCCCCGCTGGGCAGAGCCTGCAGGGTCGTGTTCCGCTCCCTCTGGTGGTGGCGGCCACGCCTCCTCCTCTGCCCCGCGCTGTGGCCATGGCTGCGGGGCTTCTGGTCCCACTAGCTTGGTGTGTTGGTTCTGAAGCGTTTCCAGAAATTTCCCAGGTACGGATGCCTCTAGCCGACGGTGCGGCTCGCATGCCCGCAGGTCACGACTTGGCGAGAAAGAAAAGGGTCTCCTGGCGTGGACGTGGGAGGGACGGGAGGATGGCCGTCCACACGGACAGCCACTGCCACCTTGCTCCCCTGTGTCAGCGTGCCGAGGGGGTGATGTCAGGCAAGTGTTCTCGGGCAGCCTCTGAGGTGAGAGTCCCGCGGGCCTGGGGGCCCACGCGGGCACCGGCGTCCCCGCACGGCCTCACCTGTGACCGTTCCCAGGGCTGGTGGTTCTGGAAGGCGCCCGTCTCCGCTGAGCAGAAGGGCAGCGGCAGACCGGAGGGAGCGCCGTGCCACAAAGGGTTTTCCTTACGCTGCGGCCTTGGACTTGAACGCTGGCCCCACGGTTACACTGAGACGTTTTGAGTGGTCTCAGGAGGAGCCCAGCCGGAGAGGAAAGTCAGCTGGGAGCCTGGCCGGTGCCACAGGGCAGCCGGTCCCAGACTCACCCTTCTCCTGGCTCAGCTTCCCTCTGCTGATGTCCCGGGAGGCGACCTGATGCCCGTGGGGAGATACAGCTGCAGCCTAGCCCGGCGGGCCTTCCGTTCCCCTGCAGGGCTGTCCTGTGGGGTCCACTCCCCAGGGATAGGGGCGGCCAGTGGAGGCTCGGTGTGACCTCTGTGCCCTCCCCAGTCCTTCCTGGGGCCTGGTGACCCCAGCACTGGAGGGCCTGTCCGCAGGCCCCCACGGGGCTCCCCAAGCCAGACCAGAGGCCTCGCGTCCCTGCCGTGAGAAGGTTGTCACCGAAACTTCTTTTCTCTGGGCTGGTGACCAGTCTTTCCCTGAGGTCTGTGCCAAACCACGCCCAGCCCTCCACCTCCGATTCGGCACCTTGGGGACATCCAGGACGTGGGCACACGTTCCTCTGAAGTGGGGAGGGAGGCAACTGGAGGCACCTGGGGGGGGGGGGTGGCAGCTTCCCACCTCAGTCTTGGTGGGAAGGGGAAGGGCACGGGAGGGGGCAGGTGTCGAGAGTGCGAAGCTGGACAGAGGGGGACCGGCTGCCTCTGCTTCCTCCGAAGGCCGCCTCGGAGCATGCTGCACGCAGCCGTTGCATGACTTCTGTCTTGCGTTCGCTTTGTTGAGATACAGCTCACAGAGCACACAGCTCAGCCACTTAAGGTTCAGTGGCTTTTGGTGTGTTCAGAGCCAGGCAGCCATCCTGCTAATTCCAGAAATTTCCCAAAGAGACTTTACCTGTTAGCCGTTAACCCCGTTCTCCCCAGCCTGGCCGATTCAGAGCTGACTTCTGTCCCCGTGGCTCTGCGTGCCCCGGACGCCGCCCTGGAAGGACAGGGCCCTGCTGTGTGTAGCTCCTTGCGCCCACAAAGAGCGCGCATCAGGACTCTGTCCCCTTTAAGGCTGGGTGGCTTCCTGTCTTGTGGATGGATGGCGTGCTTAGCCTCCTGCAGCGGCCGGACTCTGGGGTCGTGCCCACCTCTTGGCTCGTGTGCTCCAGTGACCGCCTGTGCACGCGTGGGCCCCCTTCCTGGGGCACGCACCCAGGAATCCCACGTTCGGCCACGTGAGGAAAGCCCAGGCTGAGCCCCAGGCCGATGGGTGATTTCCTTCTCACTCTGGAGTCTTCTGCAGGAAGCAGGCTGGTCGGAGCAGCTCTGGGGGCGCCCCAGGGTGTGAAGCCTGGAGGGGTTTGGGGGGCCTGGGGGGGGATGAAGACAAGCTGTGTGGGGACCCTCCCACTGATGGGAACAACCCCGGAGCCCCCCGCCCTGGCCGGCCCCGACTGCTCCGGGGTCAGGGTGCCGTCTCCCCCGTGGCGCCCACGGGAGTGCAGAGGGACCTCCTGTTTGCACCCCGCTCGCTGCCTTTCCTGCCAGCCGGCAGCCCGGGGACAGGGCGCTGCGGTGCTGGTCCGCGCCTGTCTGGGCTGAGCCCGCTCCCAGAGCCGGCAGCCAGGCACGGAGGGGACCGTGTGTGCGGCCAAGGGCCCCAGGGAACGAGGTCCCGCCACTCAGGCGCGGGGTCCTTCCGACGGGGGCTCCGTGCTGTTTCCATTCTGGCCGTCGGCCAACGCTATGACTCGGTCGAAAGCCAGTCACGGGCGTCTGCGCCTCCTGCGTGCCGGGGACTCGAGTGTGCCTCCGGAAAGCAGCCGCTGCTCCTGCGGAGGCCAGGGACCTCCACGTGTGGCCCCGTCCTCCCCTAGCCGCCCCGGGAGGTGTGTGACTAAGAGCCGTGCTGTGGAAGCCTCGGGGCGGGTGTGGTGGGGAAGCCTTTCCGATGACTCACGCGGCAGGGAGTTCCCTAATGGTTTGGAACATTTTTCCTTCTGGGCTTGCGCACAGTTTCCCCGCTGAGGCCCGCAGAGCTCTTGATAAGGCCGCAGCTCCGAGGCCGTGCGGGGCCTGCCTACCCCGTGCAGGCTGAGGCTGTGCTCAGCCAAGGAGGACGCCCTGAGGCCGGACGGCAGGGCCCCATGCCCCCAGCTCGGGGCGGGGGGGGGGGGGACGGGGGGGGACACCGGCGACGGGGTCCTGCTGGCATCCTGCCCCAGGGAACCTGTCCGTGACGATCAGCCATGCTGAGTGGCTGCGAAGCTGCCATCCTGATACACAAGTGGACAGCCACTCGTTTAGGGCCCTTAGTGGAAACAGAGGGACCACTACGTGCTTGTCCCCATGGGCTGTGATTCAAACAGACACGAAGACTCAGGGAAAACAGGGCCAGAGCCCTGGGCCTTTGAGACCGCTGGTTCCCGCCCTGCGGGGTCTCCAGACGCCCGGCTTTAACCAGCGTGTCCGGATGGGCCTATACTCTGTTAGTGCGTGACTCTCGGGATCGGTGTCTGGGAAAGCTGACACACGGCGTGCACGGTGGACCGTGTGGCTCGCCGACCCCGGGCAGCCGCTCTGACGGGGGACCCTGCCTCTAGGCCCAGGAGGGGCTGGAGGGGCCGGAGGAGGCCTCTGCTGGAGCGCTTTCTTGGCCGGCGGGCCCCACAGAGACTTCCGTCAGTTTTCTTATTCAGATGAGCCTGCAAGGTGTTCACAGGGAGGCCGAGTCTGGTCTGACCCCTCCTGGAGGATGGATGGGGTGCTCGGCCCCCTTGTTGCCGTGTCCCTGGCCCCTCATGGGCCTCGACCTTCCTCTTGCCCCCTGTGTGCTCTCTGTGCCTCTACAGGAGGCCTGGCCACACTCGAGAATTCCTCAGGGAAACTCGAGCCGTGGTTACCACCAACGGGCAGAGACTGGGCAGTGGCCAGGTTTGTCCCCGCTTATGACTCCCACAGCTGTGTCCCTCTGAAGTTGTTTTAAGAGGCACAGGAACATAGGAGCTGTGCTTACAGGAAGAGTAATTTTGATTACCTTAAGCAAGCAGCGGGTGGGGACCCTGCCCACGGGGCCAAGGCCCATCTGGCCTGCGCGGCCCGGACGAGCCTGCCCCGTCCCCGAGCTCGGCCCCTGGAGCCGCATCCCTGGCTCACACAGCTCGGGACCTTCCGCCAGCTCAGCGACCGGGGTTCACAGAGATGCTTCCACACCCGCGCCCTGGGCTCACGGGGCTCCAGAAAGTTAGCTGCTTTGTGGGTCTTGATGCCTTTAAGAACAGCAGAGTGTATTTTTAGTTTCCTGTTATGTTTTTCTGGAGGAGACGTGGATGCTGCTCCCTTGGGCCGCTGGTCTGCATTTTATCACCGAGTGGGTTCATCTGGTGGGTAATTTGTGCTGGGACTTCAGGCGTCCCGAGAGGCTGGTGTGGTCCTGGCACACAGACGCTGCTCCGGGCTCTGTGTGACTCACATTTCCTCCCTCTGTCTCCACCCTCCACCCCTGCCCGCCCGCACTGTGAGGCAGAAAAAGGAGATTTTGTCTACTTTATTTATAATTTCTGAATTGTAACGCACGTACATCTCTTCTTTGAAACCAGAATGGGAGCGGGAACTGTGGCTGGCTGTAACTGTTTGGGGACAGACTTCACAGGAGATGGGGAGGAGGGAGGTCTCAGCAGGAGACGGACAGCTGTTAATTCCAAGTAACCACCCAGCCGGGCCCCGTCGCGCTGGCCAGCCATCGAGGGGCTTCCAGAGGCCAAGAGCTCGGTTTGCAGTCGTTCCTGCCAGTGGGCTTCTCGAAGCTCCCTCCCTCCAGGCCTGGCCCACGGGACACTGAGCCCTTTCAAGGCCCATCGGGAGCCTTTCTACCTTTTTTTTCAAAACACGCAAACGGCTGTTGGGGCAAGGTTAGAAGTACCACGCTCTGCGTTTCTGTATCCCGACGTGGCGAGAAGCGGTCACAGAAAGGATTCTCTCGTTCAGCCAGCAGCTACTCTGAGCAGAGGCGGGATTGTGGCTCCCGGGCCCCGACTCGTTACTCAGAGTAACTCTGCTCCCAGAACGCACGCGGTAATCAGGTCTACGCTTCCCGCTGGTGCACCTGGAGCTGGAGCCGGCGGGTCTGAGAGCCAGGACACCGCCCGGGTCCAGGTCCGGAGACCACGCGCCGTTTACCGGGTCACCGGCACGTCTCCTGTGTTTACGAGCCCTCCCGTGGGTGCCGTGGGGCCGGGGCGGCGAGCCTGTGGACGCGGGCAGGGTGGGTTTCGGGACGCTCGCTGCCCGGGGCTCCCTCCCACGGAGCCCGGGGTCTTCGGGCTCCACAAGGCTCCTTGCCCCCGCGTGTGGGCCTAGCGCGTCCTCTCCGGTGGCAATGCTCACACGACGTTTTGCTCTCGCACATTAGCAGCCAGCACGGTGCGAGTGGACGGGGCTGTGGTCTCCGGGGTGGCCCGCGCCTGGTCGAGGCAAGGGGATTGGGGTGGTGTGCTGGACCGGGCACGCGGGTAACGGCCTTCGTTCTGCCCTTCTCTTCCAGACGGTCACCACATCTGGGAGGCTGAGGCAAAGACGGACAGAGGCCTGTGCAAGCCGGTGAGTAGGACTTCCTGCGACACGAGCCGCTGGAAACACCAGGGTCAGGGTGCAGCACGCGCCAACGGCGTGAAGGGCTTCCTGACACCAGTGCTCTTAGGACCCAGACCAGCCTGGGGCGGCACAGCGGGTGACCCGTAGGAGGGGACCCCGCACAGGGGAGCCTGGGACCCTCCTGCGCGGTAACTGCTCCCGGTCACGTGGCAGGCACCGTGGGCACAGGGCCTTCGCCACCCTCCTTGTCGTCGTCGCCAGGGGCCCGCACACAGCGCCGCCGCCGTCCGCCAGGAAGACCGGCTGTTCTGAGCCGCTGAGTGGGCGTCGCACCTGCCCGGGCTCGCCGGGATGCGCGAGGCTCCAGCAGCGTCCTTGGCACGATCTCGTCTCCCGCCACTCGGTAGACTCTTGTTCTGAACGTGAACTGGCTGGATGTGAAGGCGGGTCTCCGTGCTGCTGATTCCGTTTTGCCAGTTAGCTGGTGCACTTGCAGGCACCGGAAGGTGGCGGGGCAGGTGCCTGGGCCTCGCTGGTGCCGCCGAGAGGATCCCGGGCCGCAGACGCCCGGCACACCCACACCCACCCACACCGCCTTTCTTGGCCTCCTTGGCTCTGTTCGCACGTGTCAGTGCCCACGTGGTTGTTTATGGGGGACGTTTTCTGTCTGGGATCACGCAGCGGGTCCAGCTTTCTTACGGCTCGCGTTAGCGCGGCCCATCTTCTCCGTCCCCGAACCTTCGTCCGTGCCTTTGTGTTTAAAGTGGTTTCTTACAGACCGCAGGTAGCTGGGTCTTTCTTTCTGTCCACTCGGACAGCCTGCTAATTGGCGTATCTAGGGCGTGAGTGTTCCGAATGATTGCGGACGCGGTGGGATTAACGTCTGCCACGGAGTGTGTGTGTGCACGTGCGTGTGTGTGTGTGTGTTCTCTGTGATCCTAGAAGAGCAACAGTCTTCAGGCTGACGCAAAACACACTGTGGCCACAGGTGACTGTCTGAAAAAATTCAGAGTTCTTCCAAGCTCAGTAGCTCTTCCCCTGGCCACGGGCACAGGTGTGTGGGCACAGGTGTCACGGGCACAGGCGTGTGGCCCTTCTTCTGACAGTGGGGGGACGTGGGGTGTCCACCTGTTCAGAAATCGTGTTCAGGACAGTAACTTGCTGCTGTCTTTGGGGCCCTGGCTGTTGGAGCTGGAGGACGGGGAGCCTTGGGTGGAGGGGTTTGCCGAAGCCGTCAGGTAACCGATCTCTGCCCTGCTGCTGGTAGGACCTGAGTCACTACTGGAGATGCCTGTCCGCCGCGGAGGTGGCTCTTTGACGGCGGCTTGGTTACTGCAGGCCCGGCCCTGGGTCCTCACGGGTGGCTCTATCGGGACGAAGCATCTTTTCTTGAGACTTAAGCCTCCTTTCCCAAAGCTCTGATCCGTTTATCAGAAGCCTGTCCAAGTGGTGTCACGTGGAAAAGATTCCTCCCTGGTCCCAGGGAAACTTGCGCTCAGGACCTGGCTCCCCTTCTGTGCTGTCTGGGCCCGGTCCCGCGCTCAGGACCGCACACAACACGCACACGCACGCTCACGCACGTGCACGGGCTCCTTCTGGCCCCGGGGCATTTCTTGCTGCCTGAGGAGCCCTGAGCAAGCGCCGTGGGCTCCGGGTGACTGGGCTTCCAGAAGGGGGTCCCCCGGTGCAGCAGGCCCAGCAGCTGAAGTCCGCTCCAGACCACCACGGGCCTCATGCGCACCTCCCCTGAGCAGGAAGAAGAGACCCGCAGCAATCCCGCAGCTTTCTCTATCGGGATCTTTCCTGCCAAGTTTGTGGGAGGTTTCGTGTCACTGGGCTTTCTTTTGCACTTTGAACGGTTGCATGTTTTAAAGGGAGCTGAGCAGTTAACAGCTGTGCGTTTCAAAAGAAACGTAACAGTACGTGCGGATGATGACGTACTTTATCTCTTAACTGAGGTTTAATTTTACATATTATTTCTAATGACAAAAGGGTATTTATTCATTGTGGAAATTTGGAAAATACAAAAACTGAAAAAGAGAATAGAAGCACCTTGTGTAATTTTACCACTGCTGACGTGTGGGCGTATGTCCTGCCAGGCTGTTCCTGGTGTGCATGTGCGTGTATTCACACACGCGTGCCGTGGCTGTCATATTGAATGTGCCTTCTGCACGAAGCGGGATTATGCTGCACATGCAGTTTATACGCTAGCAGGAGCCCTCAGCGGGGTTTCTTGTTCCGTGGGGTTCTGCGTGCCACCTGTAATGCCTGGTGTTTCCGTGGTGACACGTGTCCTGTGGCTGCATATTCCCCCTTCACCGTGCTCCCGGGAGGACGGTGTCGTGCACGTCCTGTTCAGAGAGGTGAAGCGTATCAGCCTGTGCCCGCATCGGAACGCGACCCCCAGTCGCCTACAGCTTACAAAAACCAAACCCGCAAAGCCCAACTGCTGACGAGGGCCTCCCTGCCTGGCACGCCCGCCCCTGCCCCACGTGACCCGTCACGGAGACTCCCGCTGACGCCTCTTTGTAGTCGTCTCCTAAACCTCTTCCTTGCTTGTCTTCTCTTCCGTGGATGCTAGACTCCACCGTTTCCTCCACAGTGGCTCGCCCCCGGTGGGCGCCAGCTGTGTGCAGAGGCCGGGTGGGAACCCAGACCCGTGCTCCTGAGCCAGGCTCCCGACCACGGGCGGCACCGCCGCCCGAGCCACCTCCTGGCCAAGACACGGCACTGACATCCCTGTAACTGCAGCGCAGCTACCCTGCGCAACACCTGTCCTCGGCACCATCGGCTGCACGTGCGCAGGGTCACGTCTGCAAGGGGCCAGACGCTCAGGCTACTTGTTGCTTCTTCCAAACGGGATGCAGTTATTGAGACGACAAAACCACGTAGCCTGGAGGGAGCGTGGTCCCAGGGGGTGGCCCAGAGCAGCTCTCGGCAGCAGGCTTCTTTGCCTCGGTTTCTTTATCTGTAACAGGAACAGGTTGGGCCCAAAGTTCTGTTCGGTTTTCTGTTTTAATATTCATACGATTCCATTACTAACCTGCTTCAATCAATTTTGCTATTAAGCTGGGTAACAAAACCTGATACGATGGATTTTTCTTACACATTTTCTTTGCTTGTTAACTTAAATCATTTGACAAAAGCAATCGAAGAAGCATTTTGGGTGTGAGATCCTGTCCCTCCCGTGAAATCAGGTACAGCGTGAGCCCCCATGAGGACGTTGGCACTTTGGTGCACTGCACGCTGTCGGCTGGGGCTCAGGCCCCCTGACTGCCAGCCTGCGTCTCCCACAATGCCCTGCTGCCTCACGTGCCTTGTTTTATACCCGCACTTGAAGGAGCGTAATTTTTGTGAAAATGTCGTCAGTTGGTATTTTAAGCCATGGGAAGGTACCAGTGCCCCCCACAGCCCCCATCCCGATCTGTGCTTTCTTTCTAACTGTCCACACGCCCCTCAACCTGCTAGGGTCGAGCTCACCTGTTTGAGGGAGTCTGGGAGGCCATGACGGGCTTCGAGCCTTCGTCAGAGAACCTGTCCCCAGACACGTGTCTCCAGGAAGCCGGTCTCCTGGGTCTTCAGTGTGTTGCCTGAACAGGGGCTCACAGCTCCATCCGTGGGCCAAACATGGAACTTTTCTCTAGTTTCCAAAGGCCACTGACCCCTTGGGTTAGGGCAGGCAGATACATCCGGGTGTTCCAAAGACCGAGTAGCTCCTCTCTCAGATTAGCACCAGCGGCTTGTCTCTGGGGCTGAGTCGGTGGATCTTAGCTGAAGCCCCCGGCCTGCCTCCCCCCACACGCTCCGCATCCACGGGCTGCCCGGGTGTGGCTGGCAGGTTCGATCCGCCCAGACGTGCGCCCGCGCCCCAGGCAGACTCTCTGTGGGCAGCTTCTTCCAAGCAGCCGGCACGGTCGGGAGCTGCTCGCCGTGGCCCCCACGCGGGCTGTTTACTGCAGGGTGCTTCGTGTTTGTGAGATGCTCACCGTCTCCCTCCTTTCTGCCGTTTGCTCGCCAGAATTCGTTGGTGGTCGAGATACCGCCTTTCCGCAATCCGAGAATAACGAGCCCCGTCCAAGTCAGTTTCTACGTCTGCAACGGGAAGAGGAAGAGGAGCCAGTATCAGCACTTGACCTACCTTCCTGCGAACGGTAACGCTGTCTTTCTAACCTTAAGCGCTGAGAATGAGCCCACAGGGTGCTTTTCCTAAGAGACGCATAGATGCCAAGATGCTGTCGGGGTGAAGCGGTGTATGCGGAAGCTGCGTTATTGTCCTGTTGACAGGAACACGTCCTTGAGTCCAAAAAAAAAAAAAAAGTGAAGCTTTCAGTGTATTTTCCTTTATTACCGCTGTGGGTGGGGGCTGCATACTGGGATAATGACGGGTCATTTTTGCCGGCCGCTTGCAAATAGAGAATAGCCCGAGGGGAGAAAGAGTGCAGCCCTTTTGCGCCCAAAGGCTGAGGTGGTCTAGGTGTGTGTTTAAGTCCTGGAGATGTGTAAGGTGGAAAACCAAATAGTTATCATAGTTTGGCAGGTGCCTTTAGAAGTAAACCCGTGGCATTGAGCCTAAAGGTTGGTGCCTGATGTGGTCATCGACTAACATTAACGATTTCTGTGCTCGGGCTGAAACCCCCACGTCACATCTTTGGTCGAATAATTGCACCTTCCTGTGACTGTGAGGCTTTCAGGCCCAAGTACTTGTCACTCAACCAAAAACCACCCTCGTTGAGGTTGTGCGTTTACGCATTCTGAGGATACAGCCTTAGGACTTAGAAGACAGTTCGCCTTTTCAGCTTTCTAAGGTGTTTCCTTAAAGAAAATACCAGTGTTTGCTTTTGCCCCCCCGAATGTCGTCCTCAGAGCATCGCCTGATGCTCTGAGTGGTCCCAGCTGCGGTCATCCTGGATTTCATTGTGTTCTGTGTTAAGGTCATCAATGGCGGCAATCTTCTTGTATGGTAGCTTCTGTTCTAAAAGCTTAGGAGATTCGTGTGATTTAAGAGGGAAGTTGTACCCTAAACACTATTGAAAAAGCAGCCATGTTGCTATCTTGGTGAAGTCAAGATTCTCTGAAGGTTTTCGTTTTCTCTGACTGTAACACATAATACCGAGTAGACGATAGAAAGCCCTAGAATATCCGTGTTGATATCAAACCATTAGAATTCACCGCTTTGGGGGCAAACGTTAGCCGTGCCTTTCAGGATTGGAATGATACGATCTTGTTGTGAAATTACGTCACGAGACTGCACACAACATAGCACCGTGTGCCCGTGAGCTGCTCACGCCAGGCCGGTCTGGTCTGTTCTCTTGTCTGCGACCCCGTCCTGGGTTATGTGGTCCGCTTCATGCAACTCGGTGAATCCTATCTGTTCTTGGAATAAGGTGCAATATATCCTACAAAAGAAAACATTTAGTCGTTTTGTGAAAATGTAATGATTGTATGCTAATTAAACTTCAGGCGTGGTTGACCAAAAGTTGAACGTTTCAAAGAAAACCAGGCCTTTTAAGAAAAATTGCTTTTTAAAGCGGTTTAGAAAATCTCTGACGTTAGTGTTTCCTGCAGTCCCTGCTCCAAGTTCACGGTGCCCCGAGCAGTGTCAGGGGTGGAGGGGCCCCCGCCTGTGACCTGCACATCTCTCCTACGGGGGGCACACTGAGCCCCCAGGGACATGTTACTAAGACAATGGGGTGCAGAGGGCAGTGTGTGGGCCATCCTGTCTCCCCGCCCTGCAGCGGGAATCACATCCTACAGCCTTATCCCACGGGGTCCTGACTGCGCTCCACCCCAGTGCCCCGGCGCCCCTCTCTCCACCTGCCCCAGAGACCTCGCCGCCCCCCTCCCCACCCCCTCCATCCGCCAGGCACCCCGCCGCCACGTGCCAGGCACCTCACACACGTACTCTGGACTCTGTTCCACTTGGACCTTCTCTCTGTAGCCGGTGCTCCGCCCCAGACATCGTCTGTCCCCTAGCGCAGGGGCCAGTGACTGTGGGCTGGACGTACCTGCCATTCTGCTGGCCTGTCTGCCTCTCTCAGGCCTCAGTGACCCTCCACGCTTCTCTCCTTGAAATTTGCTTCCAGCCCCTCGGAGCCTGAGGCATCCTCGCTGCCGGCCCCTGGGAGCACCCGGCCCTGCCCCGGCTTCCTGGGGAGGCAGGCGTCTGCTGCCCTGTGGGGTTGGGACGAGGCCACGCGCCGCTAGGCTGTAAGCTCCCTGGAGCAGGACCCTCGGCCGGGATCTGACCTCGTGGCTGAATCGCGGGGTCTAACCTTACGTGGCTTTAAGAATAAATAAGTGAACGAATGAAAAACTAGAACCCGTGTGTCTGGTTTTCGGTTTGGTGTTTCTCCTGCCGTGCACTCCCCAGGCTCGCCCGGCCGTGAGCAGGACGCACAGACCCGCACTCGGCACCTAGACAGCGCCCCCCACCCTGTCCCCCTGGGCTGAGTCTCCCACCTCACGGACCGCGACTGTCGACTCTGAGCCCAAAGATGCGTGCTGTGCTGTGTCGACGAAAGCTTGGTAGCGGACGGGGCGTGCCGCACGGACCAGAAGACATCGGCCTGTTTGGGGCGGGCTCCCGTCTGAGGGCAAGCACAGCGGGGCCCCGGCTTCTGTGTATTCCGACGGCAGGTTCTTTCCAAGGTTATTAAATGTGCTGTTGAAACGGGCAAGGCTTTGGAAGTAAGTCCTCTTAAACTCTACCCGAAAAACTTATTTTCACGTTCAAATGTGTAAAATCAAGTGCCACTCCAGAGTTTCTGTCAAAATTAGCCGTGGGTACAGGTGATGGTGTGGCCTCAGTTGTCCTCATGGTGGGCTCTCAGACATGTGACCCCAAGGGACAGTGCCCCTGGGAGGCCACCCTCATGCAGAGAGGTGGGGACGCTCACTGCCCCCGTGTGGCCCCTGGCGGTGCAGGTGATGGAAGTGAGGGGGTCAGAGCATTTGTTGCTCGGGGACGCATACTCTGGTCACCTTCCCCGCTGCTGGGCTCAGCTCGCCGGTGACCTGACAGCTGGAGTTGACCGCGGCTCCCTGGGATGACGCCCTCCTCTCTTTCCATCTGCACCACACGCGTCTGCGGGGCCTCCGGTCTCAGGGTCACTCCCAGCGGTTGGCCTGGAAGAGGCCATGAGGCATCACACGCAGGGCCTGCCGGGCTGCGATGGAGCGCGGGCCCCTGTCTGGGTGTTGGCCGTGGGTGTGACGGGGGGTGGGGGTGGGGGATGGAGTGCGCACCTGCCGCTTGTGCCCCCGGGGCAGCACCTGAAGGCAGCCATGAGAACATCCGGTGCGATCCTGGAAGACGCCGCAGAGGACACGGAGCCAGGGAGGTTTTCTCGTTCCTTGTGTGTCACCGTTCCTGTAAACTGTGCCTCCCGCAGCCCCTGCAAGGAGCGCGTCAGGCCCCTGGCTGGGCTGTGCGGACCATCAGTGCCCTGGTGCCCGCCTCGGGGCGGACTCTGCCGGGAGCGGGGGCACCTCTCACCGTTGGGCCAGCTCGTGTTAGGTGTGGAGAAGGACTTGACCCGTGGGCAGCGGCTCCTCAGATTGAGGGGAAGAAGAGTGTCCACGTCAGCGGTGACTCTGTGGGCTCATGTGCCCGACGGCTGCCCCAGTGCCTGGGACAGGCAGGGAGGGGGCAGGAGCTCAGGCAATAAGCATTTCTGCTTATGGCCTCAAACTTACATACCAAGGTCAGTCTGTCTTTAAGATGAGAAAATAAATGGTGACAAACTATCGAGTCTCGGAGAGTGCGTCTTTGTGTCTGAGATGTTTGTAGTCGGTTTCCCAGAAGGTGCCTATGATGGCTCCTGGCCCCTGCTCACTGTCGCTTGTGGCTGAGCAGGTAGGGGTCCTGGAGTTCCCCCAGGATCAGTGGGGATGGCTTTGGGGACACACCATTGTTGGAGGTCCCAGGCGGCTAGAGCTCCCTGCCCTGGGCCCTGCCTGTCCACCACCGACAGATAGTAGAAGGTCACGGCCGGGGAGCACTTGGCATGGGGCAGCTCCTCTAACAGAGCCCTCTTGGGACCGGGGTAGGGGGAGCTCGGAGCCAGGTGGCGGGGCTGGGGCTCTGTGGGCCCGACGTCAGCAGCTGGAGGAGGAACCACGGGAGGAGCGGGGCTCACCGCTCACCACGGACCTCGCGGTTACGGTAGTTGGTAACCCCCACGAGATAGGGAGCAGAGAAGGACGCTATGCCTCCGCCCCGGCAGGTGCAGACAGGAGTGGATCCTCTGTGTTCCGTTTGCATCGTGTGGTCCGGAAATGAGAGTCCCCAGAGCCGAGGCTGCCGACGGGAGGAGCCGGCCGCGAGCGGCCTGCGGGCCCGAGGGCCAGAGCGGCCTCCCTCCTGTGGCCGCCTGCAGACCCAGCTCTCCAGGGGCGGTCCCTCTGTAGATGGAACCACGGACAGCGGCTTCCAGTCCCGTCAGCCCAGCGGCCTTGTCTTCACAGCGAGCTCTGGGTCTGCCTTTTCCACTGAGCTTTGGGCCTCGTTGCGTTTCTGAGTCCTTCGCGTTCAAGTTTGGTCCCAAAGTAATTGCCTCCACGAAATCCTAAAGATGCTTAGTAGTGACTCAGCTGGGAGAAGCTTCACAGCCCCTCAGGCCCCCGGGCCCTTGTCGCAGCCCCCAGGGCTGGGTGGGAGGGCACCCTCTGACAGACTCCTCTGGGCCAGGCCTCACCGGGGCACCCACTCCCCACGTCCCCTCGTCCTGTGGGTAACAAGGAGGTGGGCTTGGTCCATGCGGAGCTCGCGGAGGCCGAGTTTCCTAGGGCACTGTGCCCCCCGCTTCTTCTGAAGAGGGCTGCGAGGCATAAGCACGTGGTCCTCGACCCCTAGGCCCTGCCGGGCGAGTGTCCCCACCCCACCGGATAGGAGCTGGGGCGGAGCCCGGCAGGGCAGCCTGCCACCGTCCACAGCGGGGTCCGCCGGGCTGAGACCTCACCCGAGCCCCGTGTGCGTGCGGCCGGAGCTTTGCCTCTCACGGAAGACCTTCGGGGCTCAAACAGAGAAGACTGCCACGTTTCTGACCCACGGCTATGGAGGGTCAGGTTGGCCCAGGTGGCAGAGGGGGTGTCCGTTCTGGGGACTCCTGCCCACCCTGGACTCCCTTCTCAAGGCAAAGCAAAGTCAGTGGTGCCCGTCCCATGACCCCAGGACACCTGGCTTCGGGCCCACTGTGGTCAGTGGCACAGCTGGTCCCCGTGGACATTGTGGAATGTTCTTCCCAAGTCAGCTGAGCCGTGTGATAACCACACCGCCGAGCGAGCACGTTGCGAGTGGGGCCAGTGCACGGTACACGGCTGTGAGCACTTTGTGTGGGACACTCTGCCGTCGCTTCTCGTCGGAGCCTCGCACAACCTGCGTGAGGCTGATTTTATTAGGTCCCCACGTTTACTGGCTCTCCTGCTATTCCAGCCAGAGACTCAGGGACCGGTGTTCTGATTTCTGCTTCCACATCTTCAGCCTGCCGTGTAGAGGTGAGGGGAGCTGGCTGTCCAGTGTAGCTGGGTCTTCCTTGCCCGCAGGAGCCAGGCCCGGGATGCCCTGGGTGGGCACCGTCCCCACCAGCCTGGCAGGAGCTGGAGAGGGATTCGGGAGCCATCCTCCAGTCTCAGGAAGGCCGGCTTCCTCCTTCCCTGGCGAGATTCGGTTTCCCGGATCACCTTCTGGACGCCGCGTCTACCAGTGCTCGTGCACGTGTCGCTGGCCCTACCGTTGGGTGTCGGGTTCAGTCGTGAGAGGCCCCCAGGTGTCAGAAGCAGGGCTCAGGCGAAGGAGAAGCAGAGAAGCGTTTCCCTCCCAGGCGCCTGGCACCCCCCAGTCAGACGCCCTGACCACCAGGTCAGACGGCACACGGACCCTGACGTGCTGGCCACAGGGAGAGGATCTGAACTTGCAACAGACTGAGGGGTGGACTGTGGGACGGGGCGCCTGGGTCTGAACCTGTGTGAACGAGCACAAGTCCGGCCTGCTTAGGAAACGGGAGAGCCACTCCACAGGGGGCGCGTCTGGGGGGACGCTGGGGGCCGGGGAGTGGGGGTGGCTGTGCCCAAGTCTCCTTCACAGAGTCCGTGCTGCCCTCAGGGACCAGGCGGAGGGGGCGGGGCACGGGCGGCCAAACACAGAAGGACCACGTGCTGTGGATGGGCGTCCTGTCCCTGGGAGCCTGGTCCCGCCAGCTGTGGGGGAGGCAGCCCCCTGGGCCCTGCCCAGGATCACAGCCGTGGGTGCAGCTGCTTGGGGGCAAACAGCAGGACCGTGGATCTCATTCCCTCCAAAGGCGGTTTTGGCCATTCCTGGATGAAAATGTTCGATGCGTCTCGTGGCGTGTGTGATCCAGTGTGACTGGTCGGCAGCTCCCCACAGGTGGGGATCCAGAAGAGATGGGGGTTGGTTCCCCATACGGGGTTCCGGCCCCGTCTCTCAGCCTCGGTCCCCACCCGCAGGACTGCTGTGATGCCACCGGGTCGGGATGGCCGTTGCTGCCTGGCTCCGTGGAGCGTCCACAGCCCCGTGAGCCCAGAGAACCCTACCTGGCTGGAGATGTGGGAGGTTTGGCGTAGATGCTGGTTAAGCTGTGTGGAAAAGACGGGGTGGAGTCCCGAGTTGAAATGCCCTCCGTGTCCGTCATCGCGTGGCTCGCGGGTCGGTGTGCGTCAGCTGGCCCGCTGGTCCCCCCGCCCCCGACCAGGCCCCATTCCCTCTGGGCTCCGGGTGTGGAAATGGTGCGTCCTGCGCCTTGGGGTGGGCCCCTCAGGTGGCTGCGGTTACTACATTGCCTTTCTCATTATTTGGAAAAGTCATGCCCTGAAGTTATCATCGTGGGTGTTTATACTGACAGTAAAACTGGGGCTTTAATGTCAGGCAGCGAACAGAAAACAATCTGATCTTTGTTCTCTAGGGTTTAGAACAAAACCCCTTTTGTCCAGAACCGTGCAGGGTACCTGGGGAAGTGATCCAGGCCGACGCAGCTGGGGTCACTTGCACGCGTGCGTGTGCAGGGAGAAGGGGGTGGTGGGGGCGGCTCCCTGCACTGTGTGGTGGCTTCGGCATCCGGGGTATCTTGGCACGAGCCGTTGCAGATGAAGGGGTTCTGGGGGCTGGGACTCCGGGCCGGTGGGTCACATCTAGGGAGGGCTGCCCGCAGGTGGCCGGCAGATGTCACCTTCTCGCCGTGTCCCCGCACGGCAGAGGAAGGTCTCTCTCTTGCCTGTAGGATCAGGGCTCCCCGGACTTCATTCAGCCATCATTGCCCCCTGAAGGGCCGTCTCCAAATACCAGCTGTGGCGAGGCTAGGCCTTCAACCTATGGGTTTGGGGGACACAGTGTGGTTAGTCGCAGTGTCTCTGGCCTATCCGAGGCCAAAGAGCGGGGCCCTGACTCGCGAACCCCACTTCTCCCAGTGCCAGCAGAGGCAGGGGTTTGCAAACGGGGGGCACGCACCAGTAGCCCCCGCACGCGGACTGCCCATGTGGCCCCCTTGCCATTTGCTGGGTAGGTGGGACTCTGTCCTGGGGATAGGGAAGCAGGCCCACAGGAGTTATGCAGTTAGCCAGTGACTGTGCAGCCCGTGGGTCACTGCAGGACTCAGGCCCCCCGTCCGTGTGTGCTCCCCGAGGTGCGGGTCTCTCGTCCCCCCTTCCGTGTGTGCAGCAGGCCGCACATCTAGGAAGGAATATTTAAAAGGAAAGGCGGCAGATAGGAATTGTGCTTTCTGCTCACCAGCTTTGGGACTGGAGAGCATTTCACAACTTGTGTCCTGCTTCGTTAATCGGAATCTGAGTACTGGGTCAGGTGCTGGGGCCACGAGATCGCTGATGTTTGGGGACGCAGGACTCGAAGAACGGCTTTGCTTTCAGGTAGCTGAGGTGCTGATGGGGGGTGGGGAGTTCCCCCGACGTTTCCATTACAAACGGGAAGCGCCTTTGTCTTCTCGGGCCCCTGAGCTGGAGGGTTGGCCCAAACAGCATCTCGAAATTGAATTGCTCGACTTTGCTCTTCAGCAAGAGGACAGGGTGTGTCTGATCATGGGCAGGACATGGGGAAGACTTGGGACGGCTGGTCTGGTGTAAGAGGGGACCGTGTCCCCCTGTCCGCTTGGGGGAGGCCATCACATGTGTCCGTACTGGCTCACAGGCCTCGGGATGGTCTGAGCATTTTCTGGAGGGAGTCCTGTCACGTTGCTCTGGGGCAGCTGTGGGAGCTGGTCCCGGCCACTGCCCTCTCCATCCAGGAGGGGTCCTGGGGGTCGGGGACTGCCTGGGGGCCAAAGCCCCGACCCTGCTGCTGGGTCCTGCTACATCACCTGCTGAAATTGTCAGTGGTGGCCATTTGACACCTGCATGGAATCCCTAGGTGAGAGGGAGTGGCTGACCCGAAGGCCTGGCCGTCTCGGGGGAGACCGTGAGCCTGGCTGGGTGTGTGCACTGTGCACTCCGCTTGAGGGGCACGTGGATGGGGTGGGATGGGGCGGCCACACCTGGGGACCCACGCGTCCACCCTGGGTCCCACCCTGCGGAGCAAGGCGCACACTCACTGCTTGATCTCCTGTGTGAGACACAACAGCACAGCCCACGTGCAAACCACGTGTGGGCCACGAGGCCCGTGCTTGGATGCCCCAAAGCACCCGAGCATGACGAGCAGCAGGGAATCTGCTTGGAGCGATTCGAGGGAGGTGGCCGGCACTGCCTTGAGCCCCGCCTGACCTAACCTGGGGCTCTGAGGAGGGCCCTGCTCTGCCCACAGGAACAGGAAGCCGCTGCTGTGTGTGTGGGGGGGGGCGGGTCGGGCCCATTTGCCAGACATGGGGTTTCTTCGAGCCAGGCCAGGATGTTCTGGAATGGTCTTTGGCCCACAGATGGCCATTGCAGGGGCTGTGGGTGGAGCGGGGTCCTTGCGGAGAGGCATGCCTGCCACACGGCCCAGGAGAGAAGGCGCTGCAGCCTGGGGACCAGAGGTCCTGTTTGGGGGCAAAGCCCCTCCTGAGACAGCCGCCCTTTGCCAGGGCACGGGGTGCCCGGCTTCGGGGGGTCGAGGGGACGTCTGCTCTCTCCTCTGCAGAACGCGGTCGCTGCGCTCAGGGTGTGAACGCCAGCACGGCCGGGGCGGCACCCCACCTCTTCCATGAGAACAGGCTTTGTGAGCGGCGGCCGCCTTCGAGATTAACACTAATCTCTCGCACGTTTGCTGTAATGAATCTGGATTATAAACTCGCCTCCTGTCCCGGCCCCCCGCCCAGGCCAGCGAGGTGGACGGCGGGAAGGAACCAGACATGGCGTCACACCAAGCGCCAGGTCTGGAAGGAAGCTGCTCTCGGCCGTGGCCGCGGCCCCCCAGCGCTTTCTGCACCGCCCAGGGCCCCGCACAGGACGCGGCCCCTTTCTTCCCTCGCTAATAGGAAACAGGAGGCGGCGCCTCGCTCCGATTTACAGCGAGGACGCGCGTGTGCTTTGAAATCCAACACAAGAAGTGTGATTTGGACGCCGGATGTTCATGCTTGGAGCCCCTGAAGGTGCCACGGGGACGGCGGGAACCGTGGCTGCCACGTGGATGTCCCGCGTCCCCGGGCCTGGTTCCCAGAGCACATCCGCCCCTGTGTCTGCTGCCCTTCGCCTGTGGTCGGGCCTGTCCTCCTGTGGCTCCCACCCCCCGGCCCTGAGCCCCGGGGTCTCTCTCTTGGTGGCTCCTCTGTCACCCGTGGTCCCTGGCCTGTGTGGGACCCTCGAGCACAGGGGGGGCCACTGTGTCAGTTTATTCCCTGAGGGAGTCTGTCCAGGGGCTTTAGGCAGAGGTCAGGCCCACCTCATGGGGTTGGTGGGGTCTCGGCTGCAAACACAGGAGGGACGTGGGCACCGGGCACCCCAGTACCGAGGAGCCCGTGGGGGCCAGGCCGGCTGGACGGGGTGTGGTCCAGCCCCATGGCGCCGGTCCTGCCACGACTCTCCACTGCCCCCCCACACCATTGGACGGTGACCCGTGTCCTGTGGGGCAGGCCCCACGCTGCGAAAGCTTTTCCAGAAGGTCCTGGGGAGCCCAGTGACATGGGAGTTAATGCCGGTGCCACCGGGAGGCCTTAAACAGGTCATAAACAGCATGCACGAGCCAGCAGACCCCAGCTCGCCCCTGCCCGCTGAGGGCAGCTGCCGGGCCTCTGACCAGCCTCCCGGGGTCCCCGGTTCTGGCCGCTCGCACCGAGCCCCATCCCTACGTGGCGGCTGAGTCGCGCTGGCCGGCCTTTCCCGGCAGCTGGTTTGCCTGTGCGGTTCTGAGGCTCAGTGCAGACGGGATAGGAGTTTTTAAAGAGCTCAGGGGACACCTCGCGGGAGAGACGAGTGGGCCCCGTGCCTGGCTGGAAATCCAGTGCAGTGAAGACAGAGTCCCAGTAGGGTTTCATTTAATCCGCCAGACATGTACGTGTTCTCAAGATCAGGAACTTGAAAGCTACCCAGCGAATTCGGAATTTAACCTCCGCCGTTCCGTTCGCCGGCACGTCGCCGCTGGACCGAGTTCCTGGGGCCCCGCCAGAAGGTGAAGGCCTGTCTGCCTCTCTGGGCCTGACTGTCGCCTGGGCCGTTCCGGATTCACAGTGCGCGGGAAGCAGGCCGGGGCGGTCCTGCCTGGGAACACTGTCACCCTGCAGGCCGCGTCCCCTGCCACCCGGCACTTTGGGTGTGACGTGAGCAGGGGCCCAGCACTGTGCCCTGTTAACCGCGGGGCAGCTGGAGGTCCAGCTCCCCGCCCCACCTTGGGGAGGCCACGTCAGGCTGCGCCGCACGGCACAGCCTCTCCCCAGAGGCGGGCTGCCGAGCCGGAGGCCCCGCAGCTGGGGGCTGGGGGGGGGGCTCGATGGCAGAAACCCCGGCCACAGCAGCTCCAGAGTCAGTGGTGGCCACTGCTGGGTGGACGGAAGTTAACAGAGAGCCCCCAGGGGTGCGAGGGCTTCTGAGGGGCCACCCGACACGGCCACTGTTCCCACGCACGCGCACGGACGCTGGAGCCTAGGGACGCACTGCGCCTCAGGTGGGGCCAGCCGGGGGCTCCTGGGCCAGGGGCCCGAGGTCACTGTGGCCCCCGTGAGGAGCAAGGCCCGCTCTTCCGCACGCGCACCCAGGCCCTCGCGGGTCCTGGCTCCTCCCAGAGACCTGTGACGGTGGCCCAGAGCACGTGTGATGGACACGCAGCGATAAAACGCCACCCCGAGAAGAGCTGCTCTTCCTGGGTCCCTCCTGCGGCCAACTGCGCTTTTCTCTGGACGCCCCCGCGCTGGGACTCGCCCGCAACCAGAGCCCTGCCCCCCGGGTCCCGCGGAAGAGAGTGCGCTCACCTGGCAAGAGTGCAAGAGCGGTGCGCGTGTAGCGGCCCCTGGGGACACGCGGCTGACGCACACCTGCCCGGCACCCCCACGGTGCCCGGTGTGAACGCCACCCCTCGCTCTGCTGCTCTCTGTCCGGCCCTCCTGCCCCCAAAAACGTGACGCAAAAGAGAGCGACCCTGTGGCGAGCCTGGGAGCCGAGCACCAGGACTTGGCGGCTCTGAGGGGACCTAGACACCTGGGGACCTGCCGGTCACATAGCGCGGGCGCCGCCTTCGAACGGAGATTAGATGGAGCCGGTCACCACCTCAGGGCCGTGCCTCGTAGGCGCTGCTGCGTAAGAAGCGGCCCTGCCGTCCACGGCGGCCGGCAGGTCTCGGGGCGCGGCCGTGCTCTAGTGAGGGCCGAGGCCGGGGCCACGCGGCCCACAGGCTGGTTCCCCCAGTGCGGCGGACCCCACCGCCACGCGTCCCTCACGCATCGGTCTCCTGGGAAGAGAGGGGAGGGTGGGTGGGAAGGTCTCGAGACAGCCCCTCACCCAGGAGACCTTCGGCTGCGTGGGTGACCGTCGCGGCACCAGGTGCGCCGTGAGCCGGCTTTGGGGAACAGGCGAGGAGGCGGGGCCCTGGGAGCGCGTGGGGGCAGGAGATACGGGAAGGTGGGAGGACGGAGCGGGTCCCGCGAAAACCCACAGCACACCCGCCCCGTTTTGGAAGCCGGAGCCGCTCGCGCCGTCTGGCCCAGCTCTGGCAGAGAGGACGGGCCGCTGTCCTGCTGTCTGCCTCACGGCCCTGCTTCCCGGCGCGGGGAGACGGGACGGCCCAGAGCCGCACCCCGGCTGCGTGGCTGGGGTGGCCCGTGGCTCCGAGGCGGCTGCCCCACGGAGCCGCCTGGGTGGGTGCGTTCTCCCCACACATCAGAGGCTTCCCCCCGCCGTGTAGTCGCGGACCGTTTCTCTCGGGGTTTCCGGACATCTCCGCGCCACCTCGGTGCGTGTTCGAGTTCACCGAACGTGCAGACGTTTATCAGATAGGGCGTCGGTAGCAGGAGGAAGGCGGTTGTACATCCAAGTTAAAATTTTCGCTTTGATTGCTACAAATCCGCGGGCCCTTGGGTCCAAAGCTTCTACTGCAGTTTGCAAATGGATTTTTATAGCACATTAGTGCTGGGGGGGATTCCAAGCAAAACAGTGTTCTCAGTATTAGAACCAGCTGCAGCTTTCTGGAGACGGTGACTCACACCCTCCTCTTAATTGGGTGGGAGAACCAGGCGGAGACGCACGGGGACTCGGGACGCTGTTTATTTTGCGAGGGCGTCCTGGCCACAGCCCGCCCCATCCCCCACCCATCACGGCGTCTGCAGCCCGTGTTCATTCCTCTCCTTTCCTTCTTGCAGCTCCGACCATAAAAACAGAGCCCGCAGACGACCTCGAGCCTGCCCTGACCTGTGGGCCAGGGGGCCAGGGCCCGAGCCCGCTCCCGCAGCCGCGCTTCAGCCAGCAGCTCGTGGTGCCACCCGACCCGGGCTCCTGCCTGGTGGCCGGCTTCCCGCCCTGTCCGCAGAGAAGCACCGTGGTGTCGCCGCCACCCGGCACCGGCCAGGAGCTCCACGACCTGTCTTCCGCCGCCTGCGGCAAGGGCACGGCCAGCCAGGGCCGCGGCCACCTTGGACTTCAGCGGCCGGCCGGAGGGGTGCTCGCCGTTCGGGAGACGCCGAGGCCTGCGGGCGTGTGCCCCGGGCCCCCCCGGCAGCCGCCCCCCGCCCTGCTGCAACCACAGGTGAGTGCACGGCTGAGCAGCGGCTGTCCCCTGGGCCTCCGGCCAGCTCTCTGTCCCGACAGCCCCTCCTCCTCACCACCGTCCGGTACCCAAGAGCCGACCTGTTTGCAGTCCTGCAGCCCTACCCGCCCATCCGAGATGGGCCGCCAGCAGCACCGACTGCCGAAGGCTCCGAGGAGCGAGTCTGCAGCCCCCCGGCCCCCGCCGCTGCCCGAGGTGCGTGAGGACAGTAGTCGTAGTCTGGCTCCCTTTCCCGTAACGGTCAAGCGAGAGCCTCAGGAGCTGGACCAGCTGTACCTGGACGACGGTAAGTGCCCGTGGCCGTAGGTGCGCTCAGCCTGGCGCCGTGTCTGTGAGTGTGACGAGGAGGGGTGTGCGCCTCAGCCACCTGGCGGGGGAGCACGCCCGGCGCGTGTGTCCGCGCTCCGGGCGCGTCCTGCGGCTGGCGCGCTGCCTGCCGCGTGGCTCCGCTCCGTCACCCCGCCCGGATGTCCCCGTGGTGCCGGCGGACGCAGACCCCCAGGCCCGACGCGGCACCAGGCGGAACAAGTTCTGTTTGAAGAGGCTGCCCTGGCATGTGGCTTCAGGTCAAGCTTTCTTGCTTCTTAGCACCTTAAGGGCCCCCCCGGGCTGAGTGAACAACGTTTAAACGGCAGCTTAGCTGAAAGTGGTGAACGTTCTACGGCACACCGCTCCGGTCAGGCGCCGGGCGGAAGGGTGATAAGGAGCCGGGCTGCCCCTGAACGGGGACTCACAGCCCCCCGTGTGGGACCCACCCTCCCCACCCCCCCCCGCCAAGCACACGGGCTCTCTCACCATCCAGCGTGCCACGTCAGGGTGGTTCGGAAGGGAAGGGCCCTCAGGACACCTGCAGTCAGGCTACGGGGCAGGCAAGTCCACGTGCTAGGGTCTGTCCACACAAGGAGGGCAGAAGACACCCCATTGTTCTTAGCGCGATCACTCCGCAGAGTTCTCTTTCCTGCAGGACAAGGTGCTGCCTGGCCCAGCGCAGGCAGGTGGCACACTCGCACTCGGTCACCTGACTGCTGGTGGCTCAGGCATGTGCCCAGCAGCCCCGTGGTCTGCTCAGTACAGTGGGCCCGGTCAGTGCCTCCACAGGCCCTGCGTGGATTGCGAGCGGGTGCCGGGCCCGGTCAGCGGGTCCACGGGCCCTGCGTGGATTGTGAGTGGGTGCCGGGCCCGGTCAGCGGGTCCACGGGTCCACGGTCCCTGCGTGGATCGCGAGCGGGTGCCGGGCCCGGTCAGCGGGTCCACGGGTCCACGGTCCCTGCGTGGATCGCGAGCGGGTGCCGGGCCCGGTCAGCGGGTCCACGGGCCCTGCGTGGATTGCGAGCGGGTGCCGGGCCCGGTCAGCGGGTCCACGGGCCCTGCGTGGA
This sequence comes from Acinonyx jubatus, assembly GCF_027475565.1. Lineage (NCBI taxonomy): Eukaryota > Metazoa > Chordata > Mammalia > Carnivora > Felidae > Acinonyx > Acinonyx jubatus. The sequence goes on from NC_069392.1 coordinate 91,818,614, forward strand.
TTGCGAGCGGGTGCCGGGCCCGGTCAGCGGGTCCACGGGCCCTGCGTGGATTGCGAGCGGGTGCCGGGCCCGGTCAGCGGGTCCACGGGCCCTGCGTGGATTGCGAGCGGGTGCCGGGCCCGGTCAGCGGGTCCACAGGTCCACGGTCCCTGCGTGGATTGCGAGCGGGTGCCGGGCCCGGTCAGCGGGTCCACAGGTCCACGGTCCCTGCGTGTATTGTGAGCGGGTGCCGGGCCCGGTCAGCGGGTCCACAGGTCCATGGGCCCTGCGTGGATTGCAAGTGGGTGCCGGGCCTGGTCACCGGTGCTTCTTGTCTCCTCGGGTAGAAGCTTTACTGGGCCCAAATGCGCACGTCCCCTGCTGCTGGACTCAGGTGGGGCTGAGAGCTCGGGGCAGTGCTGGGCACATGGCCTCCTGCCCCCCAGCCTCCGTGGTCAAGGCCTTGCAGCCTCCTTTAGTCGTCGTCCCTAAAAGTAACAGCCAAATATGGTAATCTCGTCCCTCTCACCACAACTGTTTCAGTGAATGTCCCATTTTCCCCGTTCGTATCGTACGGGCTTCCCCATGGCAGAGCTGCAGGCATCCTGTCGGAAGAACGTTCCCTTCTGATGCTGCTGTTCCAGAAGCAGACGGTGCTTATGGGCCCGTCCCACCTAAGTGGCAGGCGCAGCCTGGCAGGGGGACCCATGAGCCTTCAAGGCAGTGCAACCCCAGCCCCAGCCTCCGAGCACCAGTGTTTGCCCTTGGCTCGGTGACCCAGGGCTTTGCAGACTCCTGTCCGCTGGGGTGACCCGGGGCCTGCCCTCTGTCTGCTGGGGTGACCCGGGGCCTGCCCTGGCTTCTCCATCCCCAACTTGGCTACGAGCTTTCAGGTACTTTTGTTCCATAAACGTTCCACCTTCAATACTGGAGCCCCCTTGTGGCGTGTGCCTGCCGGCTCCTACGGGAGACTAGGCCCCTCTTCCTTCCCGAGGTGCAGGCCCTGACGAGCTCTCAGAGACACCCCAGAAGCCAGCAGTCCGTCCTTCAGAACCGCACTCTGGGTCCACAGCTGCCCTCGACAACCTCAGGAGGTTTATCACCGGCGGGAGGTGGCGCCGGGTCCCTGTGGGTACCTGCGCTGCATTCGGTCCCCTGAGGCGCATCAGGCCCGAGGCGGCCAAGCTCCCTGCCTGCCTTCTCAGTGCTCCGTGCGGTCTCGGGAGGTTCTGGCCTGGCCCTGGGGCCGGGAGGGCCCGAGGGTCTTGGCCGAATCTCCAGTGCCTTCGGGAAAGCGCAGAAGACCGGCCGGGCAGGCTCTCCGGTCGGCTTTGCTGCCCGAGTGTCTTGAGGTCAGAGGCGGTCTTGTTAGGGGTGAGGGGGTAGGGGCCACCTGGGAGGTGCGTGTGACGGGGGTGTCCCGCGCCCCGTGAGTCCACAGGTGTAGGATCTGTTCTCAAGAGGGCGCCATGGCCCGGCGAGTCTCTGGGCGCCGCCCAACTAGAGCTCACCTGGGTGGGTGTTGGATTTGTTGGGGAGGGCAGAGCTGATGGGCGGGTCCTCCTCCAGGCCCCTGGTCCCACGGGCCGCCGGCCGCACGCGCGTAGCACTGACTCCCGTCTGCAGGGGCCCAGCCGTCAGCCCGGTGCTCGCTCACGGAGCAGGGCTCTGGGGCCATGTTTTACAAGGAGCCACCACCTCCCGGCTGGCTCCCAGTCCTGGCGTGACTCCCTCCATGGCGCCTGCCCCACCTTTCCCGCACTACCTGTCACCCACCCACCGTCATCAGCTGCTGTACCCTCACTGGGGGGGGGGGGGGTCTCACACCTCCATCCACTTTGTGAGGTCACTTTCTCAGGGATCTTTCCTTCTTCATCCAAACATCCTGCCTCGGTCTCCCTGGGCATCTCCTCCTGCTCTGAGCCTCAGCCCTGCCCCCCTGATAGCAGCCGTCTGCCCACTGGCCTTTCTTGGTGATGCTTGTGGTCCTGGGCCCCCTGGGCAGCGGCTCTGAGAGCCAGCCCGTGAGGCTGCACGCAAAGACATTCCCTCTGCCTCCATTTGGGGCTGGATTTATGGGTCCTTATTTCCACAAAGGCCCCGTAATCCGAGGTTGGCTATAAACAAAGCTTTTCAGTTTTAGCTCATGAGAGCATTCCCGGGAGATGTTTGTTGTTGTTGTTGTTGTTGTTGTTGTTGTTGTTGTTGTTGTAATTTTTTGGTCAGAACTGGGATCGTGGTGAAGGCAAGGGCACCGCAAGCCTCCGTAGCAAGCAGATAACGTGTTTATAGAAATACGCGCGCTTTTTCACTCGCGCACGCCGACGCGTGCTGTTCCCCCTCTGCCCTGGTGGTCCTTACTCAAACCTTGAGCAGCTGAGGAGTAGACGCTGGCCTCGGACCCCTTACAGAAATGGCCCTGATACATCCCCCTCTGGGTCCTTCCAGAACCGGTGGTGGGTGGAGGGGACAAACCTGGGACCGCCTTTCCTGAGGCTGACGGAGGCCAGTGGGGAGCACGCACCGTGCTCCTGGGGCTCAGCCTCACACCGGCCCAGGCTTCCCTCCAGCGCGGCTTCTAGGCCCAGAGTGGGCCACGCACGCAGGCCCGGGAGGTAAGCACTGAGAGCTGTGGGCTCTGCGGCTTCTCCCTGGCAGTCCGGGCACACATGTGGCCTGGCCCAGGTGTCCGTCCACCACGAGGAGAGCGGATGGAACGATCGTCACTCTGTGTGGCTGGAGACTATGTGCCCACAGGCCTTGAGGAGGCAGAGTGGGCCCAGCCCCTTCTTGCGGTCCGAGTGAGGACAGAGTGCCATGTCCTCGTGCCAGGGTGAGTGACTCCGTCCACTCAGGTGGCACGGGCTCTCGGGAGGATCTGGAGGCAGGATCTCCGTGGCAGCCTTGGCTCCCTGGAACCCAGGACCCTCTCACGAGAGCCACGATATGAATGTGGTCGGAAGACGGTTTAATGCAGGGTAAAGGCCCACGTCGCGGGCACGGCACCTGAGCCTGGAGCCCCCCATCGGAATGCCGAGGGACGTCTAGGGCCCGGTTCAAACAGGCGCCCTCCCGATGGGCCGAGGGGAGGGCACGCAGGTGTCATGGGCGGGTGTGGGCCTCGACTCGGAAGGCTCTCCGCAAGCCTGCAGGACCTGTGTTGCCCCAACAGTCTGATCCTGTGCCAGCCCCCCCCCCCCCTTGCCATTTTAACAGCTCACCTGACAGGGGCTTTAGAGAATTAACTTGCCAAACGGACAGTGTCACGCTCTGCCCCTTCCGGGTTGAGGGAAGGTTTGGAGAGAGTTTGCGCACTGCCTGGGTGGGAGAGGGGCCACGCCCTCCACAGCCGACCTGGGGGCGGGGACCCTGCTGACCCCTCCCACCTGAGCAGCTGCCCTGCTGGCGCTTCCCCCGCCTTGGCCCATGGGAGCCCCCAACACCCCCTGGAGCTGCAGCCCTGAACCCAGTTGTGCCTCCCCTCCCCCTCCCCTCCCCCCCACGCCCACCCCATGCATGCCTCCCCTCCCCCCACGCCCGCCCCCCGTGTGCCTCCCCTCCCCCCCATGCCCGCCCCACGCGTGCCTTCTCTCCCCCCGCGTGCCTCCCCTCCCCCCACACCCGCCCACACGTGCCTCCCCTCCCCCCGCCCCACGCGTGCCTCCCCTTCCCCACCCGCCCTCCGCCCCACTTACTGGTGATTACACTGCCCTGGACCAGGCATGAGTTGCCCTGCGCTTTGTTCACCCTGTGTCTTAAGACAATGGGACCCAGCGTCAGGGATTCAGCCCAAGGGCAGCTGTGACGATGAGGGTGGTGGTGCCCGGACCAGGTGCATCTTCCCTCTGTCTCTGGTCTGAATTTGCAGCCTGGAAATGGGATAAACAGCAAAAACCTAAATTAGAAAATCCGACACGTTGATTTCAAGTGGCCTTGAAGTTAAAGAGCAAACACCTAGTCTTGGGCAGTTACGCAGCCGGCAGGGGGGAGGCTGGGGTGGCTATGATGGGGGGATACGCCCACTTCCCGGAGAGACCAGCAAGCCATAGGACAGTGGGACCGCGGGCCCGTGACAACCTGGTGGCAGTGAGGCCTTTTCCTAGAGGCCCACGGGCACCGTGGACTCCAACACCGCTCTCCGGGGGCCCCGTGGGCAGACAGGGCCTGGTCGGTGGAGGGAGGGCCTGCACGCGCGAGCCCCTGTGGTGACAAATCCGATAGCGGGGAGCAGGGTGACGATCATCCCGGCCTTTCCCTCCGACCAGCAGAGCTTTCTGGAGCCCTCGCGTTCCCCTGATGGGGCCACGCAGGAGCTCTGACCTTCATGTAATTACGTTGGGCGACGATGGCATGCTGGCTTCTGCACCACCATTCAGAAGTCAGGGACCGGGTGCTTTGGGGTTCTCTGCTGGCGTTTCGTTTGGGTTTTATTTTTGTTTTCTAGGAGCATGTAATGAAAAAGCCAAGAACGGGGTTTCTGTCCAGTCGCCAGGAGTCTGGGGCACTTGCGGCACGTGAACGTCACTGCCAGGGTGGCTCACGTTTGGGACCGCCCCTCGTGTGTGACCTGCTCTGTCTGCAGAGCGACGCCCTGGAACCTGGGAGGATTAACGTGTTACAGATTTCCGTTTGTCTTAATAACGTAAGCGTAAGAGAACTGGCCTGAAAACGAATCCCAACTTTTTTTTTTTTTTTTTTTTTTTTTTTAGAATTTGTTTTTCAGTTGTCTCTACTCTCAGGTTTCATTTCAAAAGTATTTGGCCTGTAAAAGTATTTGGCCCTTCAGTTATAATTTGTTCTTCGGTGCAACAGTATCCATAGGATTTAAGCTCTCGATTTAGACTTCTCAATCATGGCAGAATCACAGGCATATGTTTTTAAGAGATCCATGTTATAGGCCTTGTGCTATTTCAAATGTAGATTTTTTTAAATTGGCCGTAGAAGCTAGCCAGGAGCCCTTTCTGGGGTACGACCCTGTGAGTTCCCCGTGTGCAGAAGGCAGCTGTGTGGCCGTGCGCCCCCTGCGGTAACGGGTTGTCCGTGGCTTACGTGAAAATGTGAGCAGCTCACACACGCACACGTGTAACTGTCCGTGTGTCACGGCCTTTGGAAAGGTACCCTACGCGTTTCTGGAGCACACAGCATTCACCACGTGTTATGTGACCAGGACCCACACAACTGCTTTTGCAGAAACGGGCACCTCCTTTGAGCCTCGCTGCTGACGCGCTTGCTCCCGAGGCGTTGGTGTGTCTGCGCCTTCGCCCCCGTTGTCACCCCGCCCGCCCTGCAGCCTCAGCCACAATCGGCCCTTTCAGTCCCCGCCAGCAGCGCTCAGCCTTCCAGAAGTCTCCATGTCATTAAAACAACAAGCAGGTGGACCAGGCGGCCAGGATCGTGTCTGCCCGAGTCTGGGCTGTGAGTCCCCTGCTCTGCTCCCCCCTCTTCCTTCAGCCCAAGCTGCTCTGGGAGAGAACAGAATCTTTCCTCATGGAAAGTTTTACTGACCTGGCTTGGCACCCAAGGCTGGGGCCTCCCCCATTCCATTCGTGACGGAAAGAGTCTGTATCACGGTGATCAAACACGCGAGTCGTCAATACTGTGGACGGCGGCTACTGTGTGATGGGTAGAAGAATGAATTCAGCCACGCAAATGATTCATTAGAGTCAGTCCTTCATGCACGTGGATGTGCACCTCGGAGTCTCGAGGCGTAAAAATTACGCCCCACGCCACTGGAGACAGGGTCTGCTGTTGGTGGGTTGCAGGCTCTGAGAATGGGTTCTCTGGAGACCCCGCAGAGGGCTCTCCCAGCGCAGAAGTGAGTCCCCCAGGCCTGGCCTGAAGCTGCTGACCCAAGAAGCAGAGCCTCTAACCGGTCACTTCCAGGTACCGGAGCGCCTCAAAGGGCCGTGGCAGGCTTTTCCGACCCGCGTGCGCTCCTCGCGGGGCCCTCGGTCCATGTGTGCATGGAGCTGTGCGTCAAGGGACAGTGCGCCTCGTGGGGGTCAGATACGCAGACGTTGGTGTAAATGTTTTAGCCTTTGTCCAGATAAACCGAAGTGTGACCCGGCAACTAGCAGAGACTGTTGGTCAGTGTGACGAGGGTCTCTCAAGTGGACGTGGGCAGCGCCCCAGCCCCGTGTTTCCGCTGTCTCAGAAGGTGTGTGCTTCCCCTTGGGAACCTGCTGCGGCCGACCCCCAAGGCAGCAGTGGTCAGGAGGCCTGGCCTCCACGAAGGAAGAGGGGAAAGAGAGCGGGGGGTCTGGGAGGCCTGCTGAGGAAGGCCCTCTAGAAGTAGCGTGCAGACACAGACCGGTACCCAGCCCGTAATCCGTCGGGCTGTGACGTCAGAGCATCTGCTCCTTCTGACGTGCCACGGGGCCAGGTGGGCGAGGGGCCCTTCGGCGCGTGGGACGTGGGAGCTTCGGTGTCGGTGAGGTTCCGGGCACTTTCCTCCATTCTTACCTGGTATAGACATTGCCTAGAAGCATAGAGTGCTTTGAGTTATCTTGTTTCTGATGACGATATCGTTCTAGAGTCTGCCTGCTTTCTGTGTACTTGGAGGGGGATCCGTGGGATTGCCGTCAGTGATGTTTCCGCCTCTCCTCGCCGTCACGGGCCTTAGCTCGTTTCCCTCTTAGTATTCACTTGAGATGAAGAAGTAGAGTTGGAGAAGGAAAGCAAAGGGAAGAGCCCAAGACCGCCATGGAGCTCAGCAGCCTTCCATCTGCTCCATAACGGCAGGCGCGCAGAGGACCCGCCAGCTGATGCCCAGACGTGACTGTGCTTGTGGGCAGCATGGGACGTGCTCATGGTGCTTTTGTCCTTTGTCACGGGCAAGCTCTGAGTAGTCGCAGAGTGTGCGTGGACGAGCATTTCATGACTGCCATGCTGGTTCTTTCTGACTTCCTCCTGCAGAGAGCAGGGCACCTTTCTGAGAGTTCTTTAAATGGCTTTGTCTCTGCCACAGATCAGGTTGTACGACTCGGGCCTGGGCTCCGTGCCTTTTCTTTCTCTGAGGCTCGCGGTGCTTTCCTACTTGAGAGTGAGCGCTCTCTACAGATACCTTCAGATCTGTGAGCCTGCGAATAGCACGCCACTGTGCCGCGTCACCGGAGCGTGAAGCTGTAAGGCAAAGCATTTAAGAGCATAATAGCCACATTCAAAAAGCACGGTTGGTGATCGACCATCAGGGCCTGGTGTCTCTTTGGGGAGAGTGGTGACCAGGGCAGCGGAGGGCTCTGTCTACATCTGTCGGACAACTGTGTTTTTGTAAGAGCAGCCAGACTCTTCTGTAACTCAGGCCGGGCGCTGGGCTCTCCTGCCCCTGGAGCTGCAGGCAAAGAGACGGCTAGGCATGGACGCTTTTAAGCGATCTTCCTGACAGAAAAGTGTATTCTTACCTACGGATCCCTAAGGAACACTGAGTCACTGGCTCACGGGTGTCTGTCACGTTCAGGCAGAGAAGAACACGGATGCTTGGAATTGTAGCAACATTCTTCCCGTCGGAACTGAGAAAGTCGTTCCCGACCGAGCTGACGCATCATTGTCAACAGAGAACCCACGTGCCAGTAACAGCACGGCCTTTGGCGCTTTTCAGACTGACTGTTTGCATACGTTCTCTCAGTTCACATCTTCAGCCTTGGAACAGACCCGTGGCCGGAAGTGCCAGTGTTGGCCACACTCGGCAGGGGAGACGGGGCTCGCAGACGGGTTGGTTAATGTGCTCACATCACACTGAACAAGTGACAGGCCAGGAGCACCACGGGGATCTGCCAGCTGTGGTGTAAGTGCAGCCTCTTTACCAGGGTCGGCTCTGTTATGAGTATCTCCGCCCACTAGACCTGTGACATTTAAAGCGTCCTGCTTAAAAGTCTGGCTTGCAAGCGTGAGTGGGCCTTGCAAACCCAGGAGGACCGTGGTGTGTCTTCATCGGAGAACCTCTGGTTCTCGCCGGAGGCACCTTTCGAGAGCTCGGAAAGGATGCCAAGACAGACAGGACTTGCAGAGCGTTGGAGAGAGGGCCTCACGCAGTCAGCACTCCCAAAGAAAGCAACAAAAATACTGACAGAACTACCAAATCAATCATTTCACAATCTGGAAGTTCACCCAAGAGGCGGAACAAACTGAAAAGCATTTACTCGAGAAAAAACGGACCCACGGAGAAGAGTGGGTCTGTGATGGTGTAAGCGGGGGCTACTCCCATCCCGCCTTCCCCAGCTCCTTGGAGCACAGCTGTGGAAAGACAGCAGCTTCACAGACCGTGAAGGACGTTGGCCTCTGTGGGGCTCGGTGAACACCCTGCCCCGAAGCGCAAACAGTGTCTCGACTGGTGGTGAAGCTCCCTGGAAGGGTCGTCTTCCCGGGCCATGATGGAAAACACAGACGGCTAGACTCACGCTTGCGGGAGATTGCCCAGGCTGGGATCTCAACCAGGGCCAGCGGGAGACCGGCCACACTAGGTGACCGCAGCGGGGTTAACAAGCCCCGACATATTCCCGGGGACCGGGAGACCGCACGTGTGCACACAGACGCGCACATGCTCAGGAAAGACCCGGGGAAAGAAAGGACCGGGTCGTTCGCCACAGGCTGGCCTGGAGACCTTGTGCGGAAGCAAAGTGGATGCTGAGGCTGACTTGGGGATTGCCTGCAGTTCGATCTCATCAACAGAAGGTGGAGACGTAAGGCATTTAAAGAAACCTCCCGACTGACCATTAACCCTGCTAACCTGAGGGTGACCCTTGGGAAGCCAGGCTTCAAGATAAAAACATGGTTTTCAAAGAGGAATAGAGAACTTAGTAGCCACACATTACAGAGAATACAGGATCCACAGAATCCGTCCAGAAAAGTCATCAAATACACAGCAGCAAGGGAAGGGGGAAATAAAGAGCAAACCCTATTGGCGGAGGAGTCTGTTTCCAAAGTTCCTCCAATACGTTATCTGTAATGCCCAGTTTTCAACTAAAACATTACGAAACCTGGAAAGAAATTTGAAAATATGTCCCATACAGACGGGGAAGAAACAACGCACCAGAGTAGACAGTGTCCCTGAGAGGGCTCAGCTGTTGGACTTAGCAGCAAGGGCTTTAAGTCAGCAGCTGGAGATCTGTTCAAAGAACTAAAGGAATCTATGTTTAAATAATTAAAGGAAAGTATGACAACAGTGTCTCAGCAAATAGAGATTATCCATAACGAGATTAAAAGTTTTTTAAAGAACCAAGTAGACATTCTCGCCTTGCAGAGTACGATAACTGAAACGAAAAGTTCATTAGAGAGGCTCAGAGGCAGATTGGAATTGGTGGAGAAAAAGAGTCAACGAACTTGAAGAAATGTCTATAGATTATCCAGTCTGAGGAATAGAAAGAAAAAAGGAAAATGAATGTGTGGGAAACCATAAAACATGTAAATAGGCATACTGAGAATCAAGAAAGACAGAGAGAGAAAGGGGTAGGAAAAATATATGAAGAGATAGTGGCCCAAATCTCCCCAGATTTGATGAAAAACATTGTACATATCCAAAAACAAAACAAAAAAAAATCAACAAATTCCAAGTAGAATAAATCCAAAGAAATACAGCTAAGCCCATTATAATCAGACTGTCGAAAGTCAAAGGGAAAGACACAATCCTGAAAACCAACAGGAGAGAAACAAGTACCCAGGGACACGGAGTCCTCAACAAGAGTAGTGGTTGACTTCTCACTAGCAATCTCAGAGGTCACAGAGGAAAAGACCATTGACCAAGAAGTCAATAGCTAGAAGATCTAGCTTTAAAAATGAAGGAGACATGGGGCGCCCGGGTGGCTCAGTCGGTTGGGCATCCGACTTCGGCTCAGGTCATGATCTCACGGTTTGTGAGTTCGAGCCCCGTGTCAGGCTCTGTGCTGACAGCTCAGAGCCTGGAGCCTGTTTTGGATCCTGTCTCCCCCTCTCTGTGCCCCTCCCCTGCTCCTGCTGTGTCTCTGTCTCTCTCAAAAAATAAACATTAAAAAAAAATTTTTTTAATGGGGAAATAAAACTGTTCTTGGGTAAGCAACGATGTGGATATTTTGTTGCCAGCAGACCTGACCTAGGAGATGTTTTGAAGGCAGTCCTCTCGGCTGTTGGCAACTCAGATACGGCGCACTTGGTAAAAAGTAATTTTGTAGACAAATTAAAAAGACAGCATACATATTTCAAAACTTTTCTTCTCCAAACTTGTTTAAAAGAAAATACATAAAACAAAAATTACAAAACTATTCTGATTGGCTTATATAAAGGTGTCATTTGGGGCGCCTGGGTGGCTCAGTCGGTTGGGCGGCCGACTTCGGCTCAGGTCATGATCTCGCGGTCTGTGAGTTCGAGCCCCACGTCGGGCTCTGTGCTGACAGCTCGGAGCCTGGAGCCTGTTTCAGATTCTGTGTCTCCCTCTCTCTGGCCCTCCCCCGTTCATGCTCTGTCTCTGTCTCAAAAATAAATAAACGTTAAAATATATATATATATATATATATATATACATATATATATATATATATATATATATATAAAGGTGTCGTGTGACAATAACAGAAAGGGAATGGTAGGGAAGGAAGCTATATCAAAGCAAAGGTTCTCTATGTTATTAGGAATAAGTTAATATTAGACTGAACTGGAAGGCTTTAAGTTAAGCTGTATATTATAATCTCTAGAAGAGCCACAAAAAAACTAATTGAAAAATTTATACCGTAAATGAAACCAAGCCAAACCAAACAAAAAAAGCATTAAAGTGATACATTAGAAAACATTTTTAACACAAATGAAGGTAGTAATGAAAGGTCATAGAAACAAGAAAAACAACAAACAACCCCCCCAAGACATGGAAAACAAACAACAAAATGGCAAATGTAATTCCTACAACAAAATTACATTAAATTTAAATGAACTAAATACTCCAATAAAAAGGTGAAGTTTGTCAGACTGGATTAGGGAAAAGAAAACAAAGCAGGACCCAATTATGTGCTGTCTACAGACGACATACTTTAGATTTAAAGGCACAAATAGGTTGAAAGGATGGAAAAGATACACCAAGCAAATAGTGACCAAAAGAGATTTGGAGACAAAGTCAATTTAAGACCAAAGAAAATGTCGAGGCGCCTGGGTGGCTCAGTCAGTTACGTCTGACTCTTGATTTTGGCTCAGGTCACCATCTCATGGTTCGTGAGTTCAAGCCCTGCATCAGGCTCCATGCTGCCTGGGATTGTCACCCTCTTCCTCTCTCTCTGCAACCCCCTTAAAACAAATAAACTGGAAAAAAATGAAAGAAAATGTTGATGGAGACAAAAAGGGACAATTTATAATGAGTGAAATGTAAATTGAGCAAGAAGATACAATAGTTTTAAATATATTTGCACCTGAAAACGCCCGCATAAAACACGAAACAAAAATTGGTAGATTTAAAGGGATAAACGGAAAGACGAAAATAATGGCTGGAGACCTCACCACACTACTGTCAGTGATGGACAGAATAACTAGACCAAAAATCAGGAAGGATGTAGAACAATTGAACAGTGCTGTCAACCAGCTTGACCCAAAAGACATGGATAGAACACTCAACAGAGTGGAATGTGGGTGGAACATTCTCCAGGGTACGTTTTCTATTCATACAACGAGCCTTAGTAAATTTTAAAGGATTAATTCTCATCACAGTGGAATTAATGGAATTAATCTATGGCATCAGTGCAATCCCTATCAAAATTCTAGCAGGTATTTGGTTTTGCTTTTTTTCAGTAACATGACAGATGACAAAATGATCCTAAAATTCATATGGAATTTCACAGATCCAGAGTAGCCAAAACAATTTTAAAAACAAAGAACGGAGCGGGACACACACCTCCCGATTCAAAATTTACTATAAAGCTACAATGATGAAGACAGTGTGGCACTGGCGTAAGACATACAGGTCAACGGAACAGAATTTAGAGGTAAGAAATCCCTACATTTATGGTAAGTTGATTTTTAACAAAAATGCCGAGCCATTTAACTGGGGCAAAGGATTGCCTTTTTAACAAATGACACCAGAAGAATTGGATATCCACGTGCAAAAGAGTGAACTTGCACCTTTAGCCTCATACCGTACACAAAAATCTCCAAGTTGATCCTGGAATTAAATGTACAAGCTAAAACGATAAACACGTAGTAAATAACATAAGAGAAAAATCTTCAAGACCTTAGATTAGGCAAAGATTTTTTAGATATGATACCAAAAACATAGTCTAATATCTAAAAATGGGCAAATGAGACCCCATCAAAATGCAGATTTTATTCTGCTTCGAAAGAACTATTCAGAAAATGAGAAGACAAACAATTGACTAAAGAATATAGTTGCAAAATACATATCTGATCGAGGGCTCGTATCCAGAATGTACCAGAAGTCTTATCTCAACAATAAGAAGACAGCCTAGACAAAAACTGGCATCTAAGATTTAAGTAGACGTGTGAATGGCCAATAAGCACGTGCAGATATGCTCAATGTCGTCAGTCATCAGGGAGGGCAGCCGTGACACCGACACGGAGGTGATTTTGTACCCAGTGGAGGGAGTCTAATAAGCAAGAATGGCAGCGGCACACTTGGAAAAGGCAGAGGAAACGGGAGCACAGTTGTGTCCCGTGGCCCATCCATTCCACGCTTCAGTATCTGCCCATGAGAAGTCAGCACTGACGTCCCCACAAGGCCTTGCGTGCAGATGTTCTCAGCAGCATTATTTATAATGCCCGAACATCTGAGACGACCGAGTGTCCAGCCCCTGGACCACAGACGGGAAAGGCATGTCACAACCAGACGATGGAGTGTTACTCAGCCAGAAGGAGGGTTGACGTGCTAACGCACACTCCAGCATGGGGCACCTGGAAAACACAAGGCCGAGTCAAAAAAGCTGGACACAAACACCCCCTGTTACGTGGCTCCGTCCGTGTGAACGTGTCCAGAAGAGCCAGACCTCCAGGGATGGCTTTAGGTCTGCATCTGTTATGGGGCTTAAGGAGCTTCCTTCCAAAGTCACCCAGGCTTGTTAAGACACTCCATGCCAGAGGCAGAACGGCTCTTTTGAAGCTGAAGGCTTGTGTGTGTCACATACGGTTTTTCCTTTGTGGAACACGGACGGTCCTCGGACTCCTTTCTTAAGGACAGCTGGGAGACAATTTGTTTGTATGTGGCATAAACACAATGCTGGCGGTCGAATTTCTCGGGGGGCGCAAAACTGCGTGTGCTTCCACGTTATCCCCCATTTAGCCGACGTAGGGACCTTTTGGGAGACACGGCCAGTGAGTGGTACCAGGGGCCGCTCCGTTGGTTGCCTCGTGGCGGCGTCCTCGATTTCCCGCCGTCGGGCATGCAGCCTGTCCATCGGTTTCCATGTCGGGTGGGTGCACGGAGCTGGGAGTCCCCGTACCTTTCTCTGCTTGAATTTTGAAGCAGGGTTCTTCCTTCCTTGCAGATTATAACGCGGACACTTACACACACTGCAGAACAAAGAGGGCCTGTTCCTTTCTGAAACATCCGCCCTTATCGGGCCCAGGGGACCCCGGCTAATCAGAGCCTGATACTGCGCACAATGGGCCGAGTCAGCCAGACCACTCCCCGCCCTGGGCGCACGCTGTCGCTGCAGAGCCAGCGGCCAGTGTTCTTTTGTTCTGAAATGGGGCAGACAGTGCAGGATGCAGTCATCGGGCCTGGGGGCGGTGTTATCAGCCCCCCGGCCGTCCTCTCTCCCACCCAAGGGTGCAGGCTTCCCCAGCACTCGGCCCTATCAGGCCCCACAGCTGCTGTTAGTTTAGATACGGCAGGAAGTGGGCCCGGAGGACAGTGGCAGTTGATGGCCCTCGGTGGCGTCCAGAAACGCCTGTGATTTGCCTGGGGTCTGGCTCTAGCCTGAGTCCACCGCAGGGGGGAAGGGGGAATGTGCCACAGAGACACCGTCTGGCCACACAGATGTAGGGGAGCCTGGCTGCCCCCTGGGGCCTTGGCTGGTCACTCAGAGCGGGCAGCTGGGCCTGAGAGCCCAAAGTGGGACCCACACACGGGCAGCACCCTTCAAACCAAAAGGAAGAAGCCCGGGACCCCGGACCTGTCCACTTCCTCCGGCTAGCCCGTGTAGCTCTTTGTTGTGGAAATGGCTGCAGACCTGTCAAGACCCCGGGGAAAGCCTTGTTGTCCGGCCCCTCTGTCCTTTCTGCCCCTGACACGGGCAGATGGTTCTGATGGGGCTGAGAGCCGTGGCCCAGAGACAGCTGGGCTGGAAACCAGGGGCAGGTCTCGGCCGGCGGTCCGCATCACGATGGGTTCCCCGTCGGGGTGGCTCTGAGAAGTCCACGGGCTCAGCGCTGCCTGCGCCGGGACCCTCTGGGTGGGGCAGACCTTTCTCCCCCACCGGCCCCTCTCGGGCTTGTGCTGGAACCGGTTTCCAGAAGGGACTCCAGATAAGACGGTGGCGCCGTTACGGCCCTAGCCGGCATCTGAGAACGTTTAGCGTGAGAATTTGCATTTCGGGACATTTCCCCTGAATTGCCATCCCCAAACGAGATCGGGGAACAGGGAGCGTGCCCCTGGCCGCGGCACGGCTGCGTCCCGGGTGGGGAAGTCCGTGCTGTGCCTGCTGCTCTTGGCATACCTCCCCGCCTTCACGGTGTCAAACCTCGAGTCGCCTTTATTTGCACTTTGCTTTTTTTTTTTCCACGGTAGCTGTTGCCAGCAAGCCGTAAACTACCGTATATCACTCAGATTTAAGAACCTAAACTTTAAAACAAATTAAACTCTTGTTGACATTGTAATAAAAATCAGAATGGAACCAAGTGGCTCAGTAGAAGCAAACTTCAATTATTTTTGTGGATTCAAGATTGTTTTCTGGGATTCCCAGACTCCCAGCACAGTGAAGTTATTTCCTCTTGGCAGATGGCTGGACAGCAGAAGGGCGGTGGACGGAGGGAGGGCGGTGGCGCTGGGCCGCGCGGCCTGCCCGTCAGCGGCGGGCTCGCTCTGGCTTCGGCGGGGGTGTCTGCGGCCACACTTGATAAAGCCACAAGACAGCTTGCAGTGCTGGGGCTGGGAGAGTGGCACGCCCACATTTTTTTTATGCACTTGAATTTAAGAAAAGCGCCCAAAACCTGCTTGTCAAGGTCTGGCCGCTCATCGAGTGTTTGTCTGGATTAAGAGCGTGGGAAGCACGCGTCAGACTGTCGTTGCGAACTTTATCCAAACCCTGGAAAGTGCGCAGAGCGGCCGCACCCGCCCTCCGCTCCCCTGGTCCTTATCTCTCATCACCCGTTAACCACGGTGTTGATGCTCTGTCACTCTCGGAGATGGAAACGGTGGTTTCCACGGGACCAAGTGCCAGCTTTCCATCCTGCGTGCAGCTTCCTGTCCCGATAGGGCGGAATGAAGTATGGCACGGAGACATACGGATGGAAACTGGGTGATTGATCACTTTGGTGAGCATTTCCCCGGAGGCGTGGCAGGCTCCCTGGGGGTGCCTTTTGACCTGGGCTTTCAAGCGAGCCTTTTACCAGAATCGGCCCTTCCCTGGCCTGCCGCTTCCTCCTCTGTTCTGCTTCCTGTTTCTGTGTTTTCAAGGCCAGGTGGGCAGCGGGGCCCAGTGCACGCGGCCTGGAGCCGTCCCCAGCTGCCGCCCTGCTAGGTCGGCAGAGCCTGGCGTTGGGGAGCCGGCGGGGGTGGCCGGGCACCGGCACGGCTCCTACCTGCCCCCAGGGCGCAGCTGGGAGGAGGCCCCTCTGCGCTGGGAGGAGCTGGGGCCTGGAGTGTGGGCCTTGCTGAGCAGACGGCATCCAGCACATTCATTAAATGCTGGGAAGGTGAGGAGAGCTTCAGGACGCACAACCCTCTGGGCGGTTTCTTCCCGGCGCCCCTCAGTGTCCCGAGCTGCAAAGAGCAGGGCCCTGGGCACCGGGAGCATCTTTGCAGACACTCGGGGGACTCTTAGAGCAGCTCTGGTCACCGTTGCACCGATGACCTCCACTTGAGCAGGGCTTCCTGAAGTCAGCACTCAGATGGGTGCGTGGAAGTGTGGCCAGACCTCTGGCCGCTTGTGGGGAAGGTGGAGCCGTGGTGGAGGGGCTGACCTCGGGTGCCTAGGCCTGCGCTGTGCCCGGGACCCCGGGCCTGTCCACTTCCTCCGGCTAGTCCGTGTAGCTCTTTGTTGTGGAAATGGCCACAGACTGTCAAGACCCCGGGGAAAGCTCAGACACTGCTTTGCCGTAAAGTTACTCACGCCCGATACAGAGCCCCTTCAGTCTGAGCTAACATCTATTGTGCACACATATTTCTAAATAGCTCGTTCTCTGCACGTTGCCTCCTTTTGAGGACATATGTAAGGCTTCTTCGGAAGCCAATGTAGATAAACAGAGAGAGAGTTAATGCCAGATTTTGCAAATGGATGGCTCATAGCCCCACCAAAAGGAAGAAACGCGGCAGACGCGAGCCCGCCACGTGGCTGGGCGGTGACGTCGGCCCGGCCTGAGCAATAAATGCCCAGAAGCCTCCGGTGAGACTGTTACTTAGCTCTTGCTCGGTCTCCTGGAAACTCACGCAGAGGATCCGTTCAACTTTCAAAAGAGGACATAATAAACAATATTTGCAGATTCCTCACTCTGTTCCGGCATCGCAGGGCCTTCAAAACACACGCACACCTCGGTTCTGTGGCTCCTCGAAGATTAGAGGGGAGTGGGCAGAGGAGGTCAGGCAGCTGACGGTAGTCACAGGTGAAATAGCGGTTCGAGAAGACAAAGCCAAGCTGCCGGACCGCTAATGACCGCGCGCTTGCCTAGAGTCTGGGGACCGAGAGATGGTTTTGGGAGGACTTTTCAGGAGAGTGAGATGGGCTGGGTTGTAACAGGTGGTAACCTGTCCCGTGTCTGCTCCACGTGGACAGCTGCAGATGTGTGGGCCTCTGAAGGATGTGACCCGTCTCCAGGCTTGGGTTCCGTCGGGAGTTCGGAGTGGCCGGACTCTCCCCCGAAAGCAGCTCTGAGAAAGCTGCAGACCCAGGCGGGGTGCTTCCCCGGGCCCCCCGCGTCCTTCCCGCGTTCGGGTGACGGCTTGGGTCTGTCCTTGCGAGGAGGGTCGGAAACGGTGGTTCCACCTGAGGCCTCAGGCCGAGAAGTGGTCTTCGGGAGCGCGGTGACACAGCCAGACCGCTCCTCTTGGTGGACCAGGGGCGCGCGGTTATTACATAAAGTCAATTAGAGCGCATACATGCCGGTCCTGCTGATTTGATTTAGAACTAACGAAAGCTCCAGTAATGGGCAATTACAAGAAACTTAATGGCCCTTTATACTGAATGCAGCTTCCATGGCACCTAATATACTGTGATGAATTACTCATTATGTGCAGTGTTGGAATAGCTTCTATAAAGATTAATAATCAGATAATCAATACAAAAATTCAATCTTGGGTGTTTTTCCACTCCAGGGTCAATATGTCCTCCAGACCAGGGGCCTGTTCCCTGGGCTGTATTTGGTGGCCGCTCCCTCTCAGTTCGGTTGTCTCTTCCACACACAGAATCTCTGAGAGGAACTTACCAGCTCGGTTTTGCACATGGTTTTCTTCCTGCGTTCTGTGATGTTTCTGTTCAGATCTTCACAGAATAAAGAAGCCAGCTTTGCTACTGGTCGGTTTTCTCAATACTCACAGGAACAATTCCTACCCTCAAGGTGGGCTCAGACCAATGGGGCCCGTGAGCACGGGAGTGGCAGCAGGTGGCCCTCCCCCGGGGGGCCAGGAGAGCCAGGAGCGGGACGCGGGCGTCCCGGGTGGCAGGGTGAAAAGGTGTCTTGGTGCAGAGGACATCGCTGGGGGTGGGCGCTGCTCTGGGATGGGCTCGGCCGCCCAGCAGCTTCCCCAGGTAGCAGGCGAGGCGCCTAGGCTGACCGACAGTCACCGGCCTCTCCCGGGCTCCAGCTTGCCTCTGAAGACAGTGTTGGCGTTTAATTACGAAAGTTTGAGACGCGTGCAAGATACAATAAATAGTGCGGTGGGTCCCCAGGGCCCTCACCCAGGTCCACACTCGGGGCGGGCAGGACACGGCACTCTGTTCCTTCTCTGCCCTGTAGTGGTCGTTGCTGAGATCGCAAGGACCCGGGTCCTGGGCCTCGTGTCTGCCGCCTGCCATCCCGCAGGTAGAGACGGCCGTTTAAGCGACCACTTTCTTATGTGATTACAGCAGGGCAGCCCCGCCTGACAGAATTACTCATGATTCTCTGGTAAGGTGAGGATTTACTTCAAACTCACATTAACCGACAAGGTGTGGTTTCACTTCCCGTGAAGCCAGGAACAGGTGGGCTTGAGCCTTTCCTCTGCCTCCGTGATGAGCAGCCTCTTCTGACCAAACCCGGCAGCTGCCAGGCGCATGGAGGGCGCTTGGCCTGCGCTCGGCCGGCGGGCGGTCTGGTGCGGCCTGCCGAGGCCCAGCCGGTGCACCGTCGTGTGGACGCTGCCGATGCCCACAAAGGATCGGGAGCCACTTGGTTCGTTAGCGCCTTTTGTGTTGAGGACACCGACTCGTGTCCCCGGACAGGGAGACAGGAGGCAGCAGCCCGATCGTCTCTCTGTCTCTCTCAGTCCACTTCACATTGTTATTTTTTAATTAAAGGGAGCCTTTTTGGTGTTTTATTTTTTCATTTCTGTTAATTCTGCGTGAATAGAAATTGTATATTTCGGGGGAATGTGTTTTCTAGCAGCACAAAGAAAGCCCTGGAAAAACGCTTGTGGTTTAGTGATCCCCAGGAGCGACTGTGGGGTGAGTTTGGCGTGGATACAAAAATGGGCCAGGTGATAGGGGAGCATACACCCGCCGCACGCCCGTGGAACCCCCCAGTCACGTGGCCGGCCCGGTCCCCACGGAGGCTGGAGTTTCCACACGGGCGTTCGCATTATCTGGAGTATTCGGGCTAAATAAGGAAGCAGGCACTGAAGGCAGGAAAATTATTCTGTTTTAATGGCTGACAGTCCCGTGTGACAATAGTATCTGCCAGTGCCAGCCCCACACGCAGTCGGGAGGGTCATGTTTTATTAAAACCGTGACTTGTTGTCACTCAGACTTCGCCGTCCCGGTCCCTCCTTCCAAAAATAGCAGGCCCCGTGGCAGTGGCTGATTATGATTAAAAAGATAAAAATAAGTGAAGGCTGAAATGGGTCCAGGACACCCGAGGTAACACGGGAACTTACTTTTTAATGAAACTTGAGAGACGGCCTCATTTTCCACCGCCTCACAAAGCGTCTTTGAAAAAAGTCAGAAAAGTAAAACAGGACTTCGGTGATGTTGCAACTCTGCATTTTCAGAATTGCCATGGTTGTGACAGTCCTGCAGAAGGGCACCTGCTCTCGCCCGAGGCCGTGCGGGGCCGGGGACAGCACCGGCCACGCCAGGTGGGGCCGCATGGACGCTGAGCCCGCCGTCCACACCAGGCCACAGACGGAGTGCCCACCGGTGAACGAGGAGGTAGGGACGGCGGGCTTTGTGAGATGCTGCCTCTTTTAAGAAATTAAAACCGCGCACGAGAGACGCTCCAGCTTTCTTCAGCGCCCACCCGTGCTTGGGGGGGAACAAAAGCGTGTTCTTCTCTGTTCCTACCTTTCCAAGCGGTGGCTTTTATCGTGACGTTTTCACGCACTGCCCACACCTGCCGTAATGCTTTCGGTCACCAAGGAGGTCTGGCTACGTCTGTGCAGTGGCGCATGTGAACACTGTGTGTCCAGCAGGCCACCGACCGCGTGGATCACGCCCTCCGCACGGAAGGTCTCGGCAGCGGGGACCTGCGCGCTGGTTAGGATTTGCGTCCGGTGGCCTCCGAGTCCCAGAACCACTGGCCGTGTAAAGGTTCGCACGGCAGACACTACCGGGCCAGCGATATTTCTGGTTGCACTGCTGTCTGCCTAAATTACCATCCTCTCGGGTTACAGCACCAACTTTAGCTAACGGTGTATTTTCTGGGAAAGTTAGCAAATACTTTTTAAAATTATCTTTTAGTTATAGGAATGGGGAAAACGGCCTTCCTGTTTTGTTGTGCTTCTCACAAAGCTATTTTGGCTCTCCCTTGAAAATAAAAATGTCTCTGATGAAGGGCACGCATTTTGCTGTCCCTCAGAAAAAACTGAGTAAGCGCGTACCAACCACGCTTGTACGTTTCTTTACACGCGCTACTTAATTTGGCCGTGAGCTTCGAGCGGGCCCACGGGACAAGACAGTGCCGCTGTGGCCACAGCACCTGCGCCCAGAACTTAATCCTGTGTGGATCCTTCCGGCCTGTTTGTTTCCCACGTGGCTTGTGTTTAAAGGACAGCGATGCTTTTGAAAAGTCGTCCTCTTTGTGAAAAAGTGGCATCGTGGCCTGTCGTCAAACCAGAAATGAAAAAGGAACAGTGGCCCTGCCAGGCTGACTCTGAATTTTTAAAACTTCACGGGACAACTGTCTCCTTAGCAGAACTAACCTCACTATCGGAAAGGAGGAAGATGCTTTAAAAACGTGTTTTACGTAATCAAGTTAACGAGTACTGACACAATCGATACTTTTTTCAAACAGACGCAAGAGTGTTACTTGTGAAGTATAGCCCTTAGCCATCTTCACTGAACTTTTTTAAAGCAAAGATGACGCCGTGTGGCTGGGGGAACATTGCCGAACTGGATTTCTTACTCCCGAGGCCCAAACCCAGCTCCTGAGGAAGTCGGCCCAATGTCTGTGTGGACACCCGCCTCTCCCGTGTCCTCCCTCCCTGAAGCCCCGCACGTGGGCCCCACGACCCTGATGGGTGGGGGGACGGAGACCCCCCGCCCACGGTCCCAGGCCTGTGGGGCCAGGCAGGGGCAGCCCGGGGGCGTCCGTTCAGTTGTTTTGCCCCGGGCGACACTCAGGGCTGCGTCCGGGGCTGTCGGCGCTCTGTGACAGACACGGGGCGCGCGGCCCGTGTTTGCGTTAGCCCACGACACGCCTACACGGAGAGGTGCTCTGATCCTCTAAAGAATGCACACGCTGTGCAGGAAACACTGAAACTCAACACACGGAAATGACCCCCACCTCTCGGCACCGTGGTGAGTCTCTGTGAGCGCGCGTGCAGCGTGGCCTAGCCCAGGCCTCCGCTGACGTGCCCGAAAGTCCACTCTTCCCACGGACAGGAAACTGAACGTTCACCAGAAAGTGCCAGTCCTGCGGCACGTCAGCTGTGGAAGCAGGCTGGCTGAGCACGCACTGGGCACGTCGACGCGTCCCTCTGCCGTTCAGAAAGCCAGCCTGGAGAGCCTGTTCCCAAGGAGGCCGTCGCTCAGGCCGCTGACGATGCTGTGTGAGGCCTGGAGCGTCCCCTGCCCTCTCTGGACCCGTCTTCGAAGAACGACAATAACATCCACCTCCCAGAGGGCTGGGGAGGGTGCTGTGCGGTTCACGCATGTCTTACGCTCGGCACGCGCAACAACTCCAACCGGGAGGTTGGTTTCTCCGTTCGGCGTGATCACGGCATCCCCGACTCGGAGGGCAGAGAGGGGTCTCGGCCAAGCCCCCTTGTCACGGAGGAGACCCTCAGGCTCCAGTCAGGCGCAGGGGCAGGGTGAGAACAGGACCAAGGTCGTCTTCCTCCGGCCCTCCCGCTGCTGCGTCCGCCCCGAGAGTGAGTGTCTGGGGCGCAAAGAGCTCACGTCAGGTTTTCCGGGGAAGGTCACAGGCCTCCGTTCATGAATCTCTGACCCGCCGTTTAAATGGTGCGGCAATCACGTGAAGGGACTTGAGTTCCGAGAAAGTTAGAGAATCGTGGGACCATGAGGAGTTGTTGGCTTTGAAGTGGCTTCATTCACGGCCCCGGGCACCCCCCACTCCACACAACAGGGGTCGGGCCGCCTCTCAAAACAAGCACCACCTAGATGCTGGGTCGTTTCTGTCACTTTCTGGGGATTGCTTTCCCTCCCAGAGTCTGTTTCTGTTTTAACTCTGATCGGACAGCGTCCTCTAGTTCTTAGGATCTAAGGGACACACTGTCAGGACCCCGGGTCTCCTTTCTAGTCTTAGGGTGCCGTCATCACTTCCAAACCCCTGTTATTTAAAGTCAAGCACAGATGCACACACCATCACTTCTTCCCTCAGGGTAGGAAGGAGGGCTGTCGCGGAGGAAGTGTGGGGGCCGAAAAGATGGACGGCACCCTCCTCCCCAGGCCGGCGGTGAGCAAGCTGCCTCAGAGGCCGAGAGAGGCCCCCACGGGCAGGCAAGGTGTGTTGACAGCGGGCGGCTGTGCTGGGCCGTCACATCGGAAAAACAGACTTAAAACCGGTCGAGTGGGCGCACGTGGCGAGAGCGGGGCCGTGTCAGGCGGGCAGCGTCGTGTCAGGGCCTCCGGCAGACCGTCCGTGCGGCGCCTGGAACCACCGTGCCACGCCGCTGGGATTTCTGAATGAAGTTTCCCATACGGCGTGTCAGCAAACCTCTGGCTTTGATATCTGTGTGATCGGGTTGAGGGCGGTCAGTTCCCTTTGCTGTTTGTTTCAGAGCAAAGGAAATGCTGATGTGTGGTGTTCGTTCTGACGATGCAGTGGAAAATTGGTGGCCGTACAGACACCGAGTGGTTCCTGGTTCCTCCGGTCGCTTGCTTCTTCTCCTCCTTGAAAAAAAAAGTTTTTGTTTTTTTTTTTTCAAGGCACGGAACAGCTAGTACAGGAGAAATGAATGAAAAAAAGTAGGTGTTTTTAGCACAAACGGAACAGAATGCCACGTCTGTGTGCATGGCGCCGGGGGGGGTGGTGTTTTAAGAGAAGCCGCGGAAGAGGGGAACGCGGCCCTGCCTTCGGCCCTTCCCCACCCTTCACGCCGGGTTCTGAGCCCCAAGCAGCCCTGCGGGCACAGAGGGGACCAGGGGCAGGGGCAGAGTGGAGGCCAGGCTGGGAGGAGGGGGCCTGGCAGGCGCGGGCACGGACCCTGGGCTGGCGGAGCTCCTCACCCGTGAGCCCGAGGGCCGCCGTGGCCACTTGCCGAGCCTCCCTCCCACTCTCTGCTTCCAAACCTGCGACTGCGGCGTCTGCCTCCCCTCCCTCCTGGGACTGTCGCAGGGGACGGCAACGGTGCGCGTGCGTGTGTGTGGGGAGCGGGGGGGGGGGGGGGGGGGGGCCGCCTACGTGCGGGGCCGACCTGCCCCGTGCTGGTTCCTGACATTCTGATTGAGATCCTTGGCCGCTTTCGAAAACCAGGAATTCCGAAAAGGGGGGAAACTGGGCTTATAAGCGAGGCGTCAAGGAGGAAAACATGTTCAGTGAGGTTCAGACCCTCGCTGCCTCCTTCGGTCACGTTGTCTCAGGAGAGCCCGACAGAAGCGCGCCAGGGGTAAACTGAGGCCATTTCACTACAGCACGAGGCTGTAAAGTCCGTTTTTTTCAAAATGGTGTTGAAAAGGAAACTCGTTAGATGAAAATACAAAAATTTTACTTTTGAAAGGACCCTTCACTGATTACTTTGCGAGCTTATTTGTAAATCGCCGTGAGATCTGTGTGTGTTGCTGGAAGGTTCCAGTGACTGTGGACAGATAACGTGAGCGGAGGTGAGAGCGCGTGCCTGTGCTTTGTACATTTTAGACTTTAAATGTTAGAAAAACACGAATTTTCTTTTCACTCCGTGTCAGACCTGCACGTTGAGGTGGCTCGGGTGCGTGTGTGTATCCTGCACACGTATCCCAGAGTAAAACAAGAATTCAAACTGCCACAGAAGTTTCAGGAAAAAAAACAGTAGTTTCCACCTTGGGAGCGCTTGAGAGAAAACTTAAATACGAGGGAAAAAACCTTTCTCATTAAATTAAATTGTGGTATAACAGCTCACCACATCCTGCTGCAGGGACATCTGACACCGAGCACAGCAAAGGTTCCTCTTTTAGGTGTCTGACAAGCTGTGAGGGTCACATGTTACCTGCAGTTCAAAATACTTGTACAGAGAAAAAACCCTTCGTGTTGGTGGAAAAGCTGAATAAGAAGATGGAAACTATCAGCAGAGAGGAGACACTGTAGGAAACCGTAACAGAGAGAAAACCGCCCCCAAAGTCACCAGCACAAGCCCCTGGGGGCGGCTGTGGACTCACGGGGCCTCGGAACCGTGACCTCACGGAAGACAAGTGGGAGGCCGTGGCCGGGGTGAGGCCAGGGGCGACGGGACCCCGCGTTCTCATCCTCAACCCGGCCCTTGGAGCGCTCGGGCCCTGCCTGAGGTCCGTCTGGGAGCGGGAGCCAGCGTGGCTTTCCCCGCAAGGCCAAGGCACAGATTGTGAAACAGCGTGGCTGTGCCGTCGTCCCGCCCTCAGTTGTGCGGCCGAGCCGTGCGGGGGACCTGGTCCACCTGCCCCTTCTGTCAGCTGCGGCTGCCCCGTGCGCTCCCCAGGGGACCTCAGGGCAGGTCCGAAGGGCGTTGGCGCGTGCGCGTGGGTCCTGAGCGTGGTGCTAAGGTGCCTGCCGCGCTGTGACGCTGCTCGACAGTGCCGGGCCTGGAGGACGGGGGCATCGGATGACCGCTCGCTTCCGGGCGGCCGTTGCTGGGAGGCAGGCGGGGCCGGTGACTTCTCAGGAGCCCACGGACGCCAGTGACGGACCAGGAGCACGGCCCTCCCAACCCTCCTGAGACCCTCCTGCCAGCCTGGGTGGGGGCAGGTGCCAGGACAGAGGGCCATGACGCGCTCCGCTGGGTCCCTGGGCCGCTCAGGATGCGCTGAGTGATTTCCCCACCCCCACCCACCTCGGGCTCCCCCTTCAAGGTTCAGGTGACCCGGTGGGCAGCAAGGGGAAGCCCGCTTCTGAGGCTGCTTCCCCTTTTGTCGTGTCACACAGATGTTGTTTTTCCTGTGCTCTGTGTAACCCGGGCGAACTAGAAGATTCGTGGCTGCTTTGCTTAAGCCTCCCTTCTATTGGTTGTCCTTATTACCCGTCAGACGTCCCCACATTCCCAGATATGATTACCCCTCAGGTGTCCCCACGTTCCCTGTCATCGTTACCCCTCAGACGCCCACACATTCCCAGATATGATTACCCCTCAGACCTCCCGACATTTCCCTGCCATTATTACCCCTCGGACCTTCTGAAATGCCCTGTCACTGTTACCTCTCAGACCTCCCCACATTCCCCATCATTATTCCCCCTCAGACCCTCACACTTTCCCATCATTATTACTCCCTCTACCTTCCCACATTCCCTGGCATTATTACCCCTGTGACTTCCCCACAGTTTCCCTCATTATTAACCATCAGGCCCCTGCAGATTCCATCATTTTTCTTTGTCTGGCTCCCTCACATCTCCGTCATTATAGCCCCTCAGAACACCCCGACTTCCCGGTCATTACTGCCCCCGAGAACTTCCCCCCCCACCTGGTCAGCGATCTCACTAGGGTCGCATCTCCGGTCTGAGACTTCGCTGTCCTTGGCAGCAGAAGGAGCAGTGACACCCAGACCCCCGTGTGTGTAACTGACAAGCCCGGCCCGCCCCTCAGGGCGTCCTGTCCAGGAGGCTGAGTCTGCACAAGCTGTCATGGCTGAGTGTTGCAGCCCCCAACCCAGGCAGGCCCGTGGGGGCCGGACCCCCCGTCCCACCGTGCCATCACCTGCTGGGCCCGGAGCCCAGACGTCGTCACGGACGCCCCCCAGACTTCCATCGGAGGTTGGGTCAGGAAGGGCTCCTGGGCCCACGGGCCCGGTCAGTGTAGGAGGACGTGAGACTTTTAGACTTCTAAACTGCCCGGTGCCACACCGGCCGTGGCGACGTGCTCTGTGGGGGGGTGGCGGTCGCCGCCTCTGCCACCTGCCACCGCGGGGCTGGGCTTTCCGCACGCGGCTTCGTGCCGTCCTGAGGATGTCCCACCTGCCCCGCGTGGTCCGGAGACACGCGAGTGGCAGGAGGGCCTTCTCCGCGCCAAGGCAGGGCCCCAAGGAAGCTCGCGCTCGTCATCCTTCTCTGTGCGAATGTTCTTCTGTGTCACGCTCTTCTGCAAAACACCAGCTGGACGCGCGCCTCTCGAAACAGAAGGCCCAGCAAGTGAAGCGGGAGGCAGAGGGGAGCTGTCACTGGTGGCCCAGGCCCTTGTGCCCGTGCTCCAGGGGCCGGTGGCACCTGGGACCTTGGGAGCGCAGGGCAGTCTCGGGGTCGAGTGACGGGGGAGGCCGTGTGGTCCGGGCGGTGGAAGCGGGGAGCACCTCGCCCTGCCTTCCCAGGTGCCTCGGCCGCACGCTTCTCAGTGCTCTCTAGCGGGCCTCGCAAAGCTGGGCGGCCAGAGTGTCGCAGAGAAACTGCGTGTGGCTGACCCCTGGGACGCTCCGGGGACGGGTGTTGTCCTGAGAGCTGGCCTGAGCAGCCGGGCCTCATTAGCAGCTGGGAAGAGTCACTCGCCCGGCGTGAGCCACGGCCCCTCCCGTGTTTTGTGCCTGAAGGTCAGTGCCATCTTCAGAGAAGGTGTGGCTCGTGCATCACGTCCGTGTCCCCGGCAGATGTGTCCTCTGCAGGCATGCTGGCCTGGCGCCCACTCTGGCCTGCTGTGCTTCTGGTGTTTGCATTAAGTGACTCATCCCCCCCCCACCCCATAGGCGGCCCCCTTGCAGGCCGCGGGTGGGCCTGGGCACAGTGTGGGACGCCATGGCCCTGGGTCTGAGCCCGGGCTGCACCTTCGGGAAGAGCTGGTGGCCTGGGGCTTCACGGGCAGGCTCCCGCCTGTGAAGCCGGGCTGTTATCAGCACCCATATGACACAGTTCCTGGTTCCCCCAACCCCGTTTTATTATTGTTGTTCTTAACAATAGTAGGGGTGTCGAAAGGGCATTTAGGGGAGGGGTGGGGGTGATGACAGGTGTGCCAGCTGCCGGCTGCAGGAAGCCGCCCTTGGACGCGCTGGGGCCTTTGCAGAAACACGCGGAATTTATCTGGGCGGCAAAGGGAAGCCCGGGCAGTTCCGTGACGTGAGCGTGTGCTCCCCACCCCCCAGTTCTCTTGGCAAAGTGGGCCGTGGGGACGTGTCCCCTGCCTGGGGGCCGGTCACGGGGTGGAGAGAGGGATGTTGTGCAGCTCGCTCACGATGGCCTTTGCCAGCTTCGCTCATTTCCTCTCCTGCTGCCAAAAACCACACGCTGATAGTGGACACGGACGAGGGAACAAAAATGGAGGAAGAGCCACAAACAAAGGGAGGCCCAGGCCACCCCGTGGTCGGCCCTCCACTCGGACGTGGCCTGTCCGACGACGAGAGCAAGGAGGGGGGGGTTCTCTGAGCATGGACTTCGCGGGGGTGCCTCCACCTCTTCCCGTGGAGACGCCAGCTGTGCGCTCCTGCCCGGAGAAGACGCGCTCACGGCACCCGGACCGGCGCCTGGCGCCTCTCCCGGAGCCCGCCGTCGCGGGGCCGGTTCGCAACCGTGCTTCTGGACTAGAGCGGTAACCCGACCACCGCCGGCCCCTGGAGTCGTGGAGCCGGGTCCCGGGCAGCTGCGTGCTGCCGGCTCAGGGCACCCCAGGCCCGCGGTGGGGTGCAGGAAGGAATTCCATCCCGCCCAGAGATCCCCCCCGTCACGGGCTCCACGTGACTGGCCGAAAGCATGGCTGATGGGATTTCTGGTTCTTACATACGCTTCTGGGCAGAGCAGCGTTTCCCTAATGATTTCTCCGTTGTGTTTTCTTGCAGTAAATGAGATAATCCGGAACGATCTCTCCAGCACCAACATCTGATCGTAGCTGGCGACATGGAACTCGCTCCGAAGCCGCGTGGTGTCGACTCGGCCGCTGACCGATGAGCTTCGGCACCAGGACTTCAAATAAACTGAGCAGAGCCCTGGTGCCGGTCAGACCCCCGGCTTCATGAAGATTTGCATTGTCCGCTCGCAGAAGCTGCCCAGCGGCTGGTGGGACGGGCCACTCCTCCCGTGTCAAGACCGAAAGGGGCACGCCTCCCACGGGGGGACTCCAGTGCTGGAAGTGCCTTATTACACAGACCCCAGCATCGGGGCGCCACGGGGGAGCCCTGAGTCTGCTACCAGGAGAGTATTTGTAGGAGCAGAAGCTATAAAGACACTTCATCCTGAGGCTTTCTCTTGTATAAATTAGGAGAATACTGGCAAGCTAGGTAGGCATTGTGAGAAATACCTCACACGTGCTTCCTGCTTTTTTTCTCGGCTTTCCTCGGGCTGCAGCGTGCAATCTGTTGCCTCATTCGGTGCATCGTAGAGATCTTCTGCTTTGTCCTCGCTCTCGTCACCTGCCCCCTCCCCCGTGTTACTGGAACCATAGGATCGTTAATTGTAGCATGCTAGGGTTTTGTTTTTAATCTGGCTTTGAGCATAGCGCGAGTAAGATGATAGTACAAGATAGGTTGCTGGACGAAAGGAGAAGTCTGTCTGCCACACGACAGCTCTTGCGTTTGCATGTATGTACAGATTTGGCACATATTTAAGTACAAATAATAACGACAGAGGCGGTGACGTCCGGTCTTTGCCCAGCGAGGGCTGCCGTGTCAGCAGCAGTAACCAGCGTCCGTTCCGGAAGGTGCATCTAAGACAAAGCCTGGCTTTTCAGCTGCGTGCACCGGGGCCCACGTCCCTCCAGAGGGCCTTCGTCGTCTCGTGCCGTCAGCCGAGCACTTTAGAAAGCCAGGAGACGTGTGTTCTCGATGCCTGGATGCTACCAAACGGCAGGTGGGAAAGTCACTGTAAATAACATCACAGGAGGAGTGTAATATATTTGTTCAGCTGTAAGATTATTACTTCACAGAAGCCTTATATCTCTGCTTCATCTAAGACAACGATTACCAAAAACGTTTTAACGTGCAGCGACTGTAGTATGTTTTCCGACTAGTTACTGTTAACGGATAGGTTGGTGTAAGCTTTACTACTGCGTTTGTGCAATTAACAGCTTATTACACGTTGTTACTAGCAGTGACCTGTTGTTCCACGTAACCAAAAAGCATGGTCTAATTGGCTAACCTAATAATTGTGCCTTAGGAATTCATGCCCCCTCATGGAACATGCCTGAATTGCACCCGCCGGCGGAGGTCGTAAGTTACAATAACGAAACATAGCGTCACGGTAGAGAACGCTCTCCCACAGGAACGATGATTTTAAAACTGCTCTTCAGTGTGGTTATGTCTTATTCCTGTCTGACTCCCAGAAAGGACACGGCCCCGAAACCCACATCTGTAGCATTTGCACACAACTGTCACGGGCGACGGTGCATGGCTCCTCGTAGACCTGACCCTGCTTCTCCCAGGCTGCTGCCCCGCCCGTAGCTCAGACCGCAGCCCGCAGTTAGCGCCCCAGGACTCGCATGGAACACTTCTCAGTAGGCTGTCCTAAGGAGAGGAGACGTTTGGTATTCGTGTCCGCTGTCTGTGCTTAGGAAATAGATCCAATAAAGCAATATTTTTTTGCTGGACGATCTTAGTCTGCCGGTGATTCATTACGTGCGCGGACCACCCTACCTGGCTCTCAGTGACTTCCTGCGGTACGTCCTGGTTCCGTTGGCATCTGCACGAAGCGCTGTGGGGCAGAGCCGCCCCGGCACGACCACAAAGCACCGGCTGCCCCTGCAGTGGGGTCCCCTCCTCCACGTCCGAGGAGAGGCCTGCACGGAACACAGAAGAGGCGGCCGTGTGGCCGCGGCCGCAGATGCTCTAAACACCGCGCTTCAGAGCCGCTCGCCCAGGCCGGGGGGACGGGGAGTTTTCACTCGAGCCAAATGCTTCCGCTCCGAAGGGTGACCTGGGCGAGGCTGTGGCCACACGCACGCCCGCGTGCAACGCGGCCGTCACTTGGGAAGATGACGTGTGTCCGCAGACCTGTTGTTGCCCTGCTTGCTCCTCCCGGCTACTCAGCCCCTTTCCCCACCAGACCCGCTGCGGCCCAGGTAGACAAACGCTGTCTGGTTGTTCACGAAGCCAGCGTGAAACCCAGAACTTCTCCAGCAATGATGATTCTGAATTGTCACAAACGCTGCTTTGATTTTAGGACTTCCTGAAATGCAAGATTTCCTGTTCGTTTTGCTGAGACGAGGTGGAGTGTTAGAGAAACCTTGGTCACCTAGCGAGCGGGGTTGGCAAGCACCTGCTCCCTCCGAGGGGAGTGCGGGGGGTGGGGGGGCCGTGGACAAGAGGGGACCCGCGGGGCCCGTCACCGGCCAGGAGCCCCGAGCCCGCTGGACGCAGAGGGGATCCGGAGTGCCATCTGCCCCTCCTGAGAGCAGACCCACGGGGCCCCAGACCGGACTGGCATCCCTGAAGAATGTCCTGGAAGCTATTAATTTCAAAGCGAGTTTTTATAAACCCATCACACACCCCTGCCCAACAATAGGATTTTATATTCCAGAAACAAAAATACGAATCCACGAATTGAGGGATGGTCTCTGCCGAAAAGGTGGGGTTTCTGCAAATACCTGTTGACTTAGTTTCGTTTCTTTTGGGTTGATTTTGGGTAGTAAGGGAAGCGTAGTGCGGGCTCGCCTCTAGCAAGGCGTTTTGCCCTCACACCGCCACGCTGGCCGGGCCCCTGGAGCATCGGGGCCACTTGCCTGCCAGCCACTCGTCTCTCGCGGTGACCGGGATCGGGCGGCACGTGCCCCAGAACCGTCTGCTGTGGCGCAAAGCGGGGCCAGCCGTGCCCGGGGCCCGTAGGGCAGACTCCTCCTCCCTTTGCCGCCGGTCCCTGGCCCTTCCCACGTTTGAGACCGGATGGTATGGAGAAGTCCGGCAAACGTCCAGTCCTCTCCTCGTAACCATGCACAACCTAAGCAAAAATCTGGGTACTTTAGCTCCCCCATCTCAAGGGCGTCCTCTGACCTGAGCAGTCGGGAGTCCCAGCTGGGGACAGCTCTCCATGCCCCCACCTTTGCTCCAAAGAGGGTCTGTGACCTCCCTGTGTGGTGTCCCAACAACATCGCAAGGAGGGTGTGTCCGCACAACTGTCGTTACATGTTTCCCGAGAAACGCGTCCCGCGTTGGAGCACAGAGGCTGTGCTGAAGCTGCTGTACCTGGGGAGGAGGTGCAGAGCCCGAGATAAAGGGCCTGTGTGAGACCACGGTCTTTAAAGACATGCACACAAGATGAAATTAAGCTTTTAAAGTGGGCAACTCAGTGGCACCGAGCACGTTCACGGTGTTGTGTAACTGCCGCCTCTGTCTGGTTCCGAGTACGTCGTCACCCCCGAAGGGACCCCTGGACCCGTCGAGCGGTCGCCCCTGCCCCAGCCCCTGGTAACGTCTGTGAACTCTGTCTCTGGGGACCTGTGCTTTCTGGGGACCTCATATCCGTGCACCCGTACAGCAGGTGGCCTTGAACGAAAGAACTCAGCAGAATGGTTTCACGGTGCGTGCACATCACAGCATTTGTCAGGACTCCACACCTCACTCACTAGGTGGCCAAAACCCACTCCACTGTGTGGCTAGAGCGGTTTGTGGACCGCTCGTTGGTGGGTGGACATCCGGGCCGCCTCCACCGTTGGCTGCTGGGAACACTGGCTGGGTCCCTGCCTGCAGGTCTGGGGCCCGTCCCTCGGAGTGCGTTTCGTGGGTACTTAGGGAACTGCCTCACTCTTTTCTTTACGTTTATTTGTTTATTTGGGGGGGGGGGTGCGGAGGGAGACAGAGGATCCCAAGCAGGCCTCAAGCTGCCAGCGCAGAGCCCGACGCAGGGCTCGATCTCACCAACCGGGAGATCCCGACCTGATCTGGAATCAGGAGGTGGACGCTCAACTGACCAAGCCCCCCAGACGCCCCTGTATGTGTCACGTTCGGAAGAACGGTTTTCCCTTGTCCAGTTCTAAACGTACTCGTCCCTAACACAGACCCCGGATCACGAGCCCAATCTGCGGTCGTGTGTGTGAACCGCATCGCGTTCGTGGTTCTTCCTGCCAGGAGACATGACGTCAAGTATAAGATGACCAGACGCTCACTTGTGTCCAAGGGGAGGGCGGGTCTCGCCCTCGTGCCTCCACCGCCGCCGGGTCGCCAGCGTCCCAGCCGTTCGTGAGGTGCCACCGGAGCCCGAGTTACGCGCCGCTTTTTTCACTCGGCACACACACAGGACGCCGCGGGGAGAAGAGCAAAGACGACCGGTGTCGCCGGAGATGCGCGGCTGTGCGGGGCTCCCGTGAGCCCCCTGCCGGCCCGGCGCTCGGTGTCCTGACCTTGCCACGAGGACGACTGCCATTTTCTGCCCCGTGTGACCTTCTAACGGTCGCGTTCTCGCTGGGCCCTTGTGTCTGTGACCGGCGGGTCGCAGCCGAGCGGCTCCTTCCACAGGGTGCCCAGCACGGGAGTTACTGGCAGTAACGACTGTAATTATCAGGGCCTTTTGTATCATTTTCCGTTCTTCGTTCTCCCCGAGTCGGGGAGGGGCGCCGAGGAGGGAGGAGGACGTGATCTGGAGGAAGCCCCAGTCACCTCTGGAAGGAGGGGGCGGCGATCGAGCCCTTCCCTCCTCGCTGCCCCTCCTGGAGCCCGGCCCGGGCTGCACAGACCGCCCCTGCTGCCTGTCAGCCCCACCCGCCAGGGGCACCCTGGTCCACACACGCTCCTCTGGAAGAGGTGCGTTTTCCAGACCATCTGTGGTTTGTCTCTGAAGGTCCTGAGCCGTGAATGTTGTCACCGGCACTCCTTCCCTGCTCACTCCACCCAGTCCCCGTGCGGCGGCCCTGGGGTCCCGTCTCTACAGCACCGGGAAGGCCCAGATTCCGCCATTAGAGAGTCATCCCTGCGGTGTGAATTCCTGCAGTGTGAATAAAGCTGTGTCCACCATCTAAAGGTGACGCCCTGTGGTTGGAGGATGCAGTGGCCCCGGGCTGAGGGTCTCCACGTTTGCCTGGGAAGCAGCAGGAGCCCTGAATCTTGAAGGGAGAAGGGTGCCGGGACCACCCGAAAACATTAGCTGAGACCGACAAAGCCACTGCCCCCTGCCAGCTCCCTGAGCTGGCGTCCCCGGCGCGGCCCTCTGGGGACCCCCAGGCCCAGCCTCCTTCCGCACCTCCGTGTGTGGCAGGCCGTGGCTGGACACCCCAGGCTGCACGGCAAAGCCACGGGGCACAGAGTTTCTTTGTGATTTGGGGAGACCCCTCCCTTCTCCTCCAACGGAGCAATGATTCCCTTCTACGGTGCAGTCAGCAACGGGGCGCAACACAGACCAAGTGCCACCTCTGTGCGGGGCATGTTCTAGAAGCTTGGCGTAACGGCGGACAAGACTTCCTCCGGAGGAAAAGAGCCATTAACCTCCGTGCCCCGTGGAAGGGCCCACGCGCAGTCCGGCAGGGCGGGCGAGCCGTGCGGAAGAGGAGTGCCAGCGGGGAGCAGAGCGGGGGTCAGGGAGACCTCGCGGGAAAGTGCTGGTCGAGCCAACACACAAAGGGGTGACATTGTCCCGAGCAAGAGTGCCCCATGGGGGCGACCACCAGCGCAGAGATCCTAGGCCAGGCACACCGGGCGCTCGCGAGAGGCCGGGAGGGACGAGGGGGCAGCGGGCAGGGGCAGAGTTTCTTTCCCATGAGGGCTAGGCCGGTGTTTCTGACCCTCACGTGGCCAGGCCCTGGGCCCGGGCAGACGCCATCACAGTGGACACGGCCGTCCTAGGCTTCCAGGTGGCCCAGCCTCTCAGAAGCTGCCCTGGACACCCGGATGCCAGGATGTAAGGAGCCCGCCGTGGGGAGGCCGCGTGCGGATGTCCCCGCAGATCCCCGGGCGTGTGAGGGGGAGAGGACAGACAGACAGACAGACGGCCGAAGAGATGCAGAGAGCCGCCCCCTCCCCCCCCCCCCCCCCCCACTCAGGGCAGCCGGGACCAGATGTCCCCCGTGGCGTCGAGCCCCGTCATCAGGCAGCTGCGTTACAAAACTAATAATCCACGAAACAAAGAGTTACAGCGAAATAAGAAGAATCCGGGTCATACCAGCCAGGTTAGTTTGGGCGAGGAAAGGGGTGGGATCCGGGGCCCAGGCGGGTGCCGCTGGGAGAGGAGACACGGTGGGGGCGGCCCCACGTTCGGCTGTGCCCCGCTTCCTCCTGTCGCCCTCCCGGCTGCCCGGCCAGACTTGCGTCCTGATGGAGCCCTCTGCTGCCCCTCCTGCTGCCCTCACTTCTCTCGGCGTAAGTGTGGTGCACGTCTCGCCCCGCTTGGCACTGTGTCCCCGGGGACTCAGCTGACGGCACGCTAACGTCCCCATCTGTAAGATAAGGGGCTGTCCTCCCCAGAGCTGATGCACTCGTGGCATCCGTGACGGGCGGTGTGCGTGTCCCCAGAGTTCCTGCACTGGAGCCTCAACCCCCAGAGCGCCGACGTGGGGAGGTGGGCCTTTGGGAGCCGGTTAGGGGAGCCCATGCGGACAGAGGGGGCCCTGTCGCTGTCGGCAGCCGCTGCGTGGGGAGGACAGAAGGTGGGTCTGAAAGCCCGCGGCGTGCCCGAGGCCGCCACGCTGGCGCCGAGCTGAACCTCCCGCCCCAGCACTGAGAAGAGAATGCGCCCGGCCGAGCCCTGGGGCTCGTCCCCCCGGACGGAGCAGAGACGGCACCTCCGGGCTCCGCTGCTGCCCCGCGTCTCCTGCATCTCAGCGGCCACGGTCCTCCTCGGGGGGGGGGGGGGGGGGGGGCTGCCGGCGGGTGGAGCAATGCCGGCGCGGGCGCCCCCTTCCAGCGCGAGGACAGAAGATGGGGGTGTCCCCGTGTCGAGCGGAAAGAGGCGGGAATTCAAACACTCCTTGAGGAAGGGGACCAGGGTCGGGGGTGTGTGTGGAGTGCGTGTGGTGTGGGTCGAGCGTGCTGCGTGTGTGTGCGTGTGTGTCCTGCGTGCTGTGTGTCGAGGGTGCATGGTGAGTGTGCAATGTGCTGCCCGGGTCGCGTCCGTCTGCGCTCCGTATCTGCGGCCCTGCTGTTTCTTTTCCGTGGCCCCGTGTGTTCTGTGGGCGCAGCCAGCCGTGCCTCTGGGGTCCGTCCTCCGTGCTCCCCGCCGCCAGGCACCATTCCATCCACGGGTGGAGCCCGGCGCCTGTAAGTCCTCGCCCGCTGAGGGCGGCTGGGCCCCCGGGGGGCCGCCGCGAAGGGTGCCCGCGTGAGTGTTCATCGCGGGGAGCACGGGGTTCCTGTCCGTGGGGCGGGGGCCTGAGGCAGCGGCCGCGGGCCGTAGGCAAGAGCGCGCTCCGTTTGCCGAGCGCCCCAAGTCCTCCGGGGAGTCACTTGCTCGCTCTCAGCACCCCTCCAGCAGCCCGTGAGCGATCCTCGGCAGGCCGGCCATCCTGGTCGCCGCGCGCTGCCGTGGCACCGTGGTTTGCACTCGCCGTGCCCGGTGGCTGCGGGTGGCGAGCACTTCTCACGCCCGGCCGCCATCGGTGCACTCTCTTTGGTGACACGACTCTTTGTGCCTTGGCCTGTTTTCTACCAGGATTGTTTTTGTCTTGTTTTAACTATCAGGTTTCAGGGGTCTTTATAATGCATGTCGTCTGTCAGATGGTGGTTTGCAAATATTTTCTCCCAGTCTGTGGCTTGTCTTCTTAGCCTCTCGACAGATCTTTAGGAGAGAAAAACTCGAATTTTGGTGAGACACAATTTGTCAGTTTTTCCCTTGACGGGTCATGCGCTTGGTGTCGAGCCTGAGAGCGGTCTTCCTGGCCCTTGGCCCCGAGGAGTCCCTTCTACGTTTTGTCCTGAAAGTTTTAGAGGTTTGTTTGACATTTGAGTCCATGATCCCTTTTGAGCTAACTTTCTGCATAAGGTGTGAACCTGGGGTTCATGTCCCCTCACACACCCGATTGCTCCGTCCGTTTCGGGATGGTGTGGGTCTGTTTCTGGGTTCTGTCTTCCTTCCCGGGATCTGCAGGTCGAGCCCCCCGCTGGCCCCCGCTGCCAGTGCTGCTGTAAGTCTCGGAATCCCCTCGAGTAATTTCTCCCACTGCATCTTTTCCAAAATCGCTGTAGCTGCCCAGGCCCCGTGTCTTCCCACGTAGACTGTACCATAAAGTTGTCTACGCCCCCAGGGAGCCGCGCGGGGTGCCGATGGGAATCGCGCTAAGCCCGTAGATCGACTTGGGAAGAACTGGAAACTTGGAAACTGTGTTGGGGGTCCAGAGCGGCGCGTATTCGCTGCATGTCCTGGGCTCCTCCTGCCCACTATTAAGGCAAAACCCTTCTGGGGACACTGCCCGCTGCCCTGTGAACTGCGTGGCTTTCCACCCTGGGGTCTTATGTGAGGGCCAGTGCTGCCCCTGTCGGATCCTCCAGGGCAGCTCTTTGCCCTGAGGGGCCTCACCCCTGCAGGGGTCCAGGCTCTCACCTGGGCTCCCAGCTCCGCTTCCTCAGGCCGGCTGGGTCCCCACCTCATTGCCTGGGGTTGAATGTGTGACTGGTTTCCTATACTTCCCCCCCTTTTTCCTTGTTTGGTGAGAGGGGGACTCTGGTTCCTGTTACTCTGCCTTGGCTGAGCACGGGAGTCCTGGTGCCTGACTGCTCACAGCTTCTCTGGCAGGGGAGCAGTCGGGGCAGGAACCCAGCTTCCATTTTCGCTGCATTTTGTACCCATAACAATGATGCCATTCACATGAAACCTGCGCTGCTCGCCAAGAGAGTGACTTGTGATCACGAGATATGCCTTGGGGCCCCGCTTAATTTTAATCGGAAGGGAAAGCGTCAAACCGAGGCTGAAAAGCAACTCCAGCTGCCAAGAATGCTTTTTACCTGGAGGAGGAACAAACAGAACCCAGGGAAGCGACAGAGAAGCAGAAGTGTGTCTGTGTTCAGGTGGGTGGGGACACCTCCCACGTGGCCGTGGTGTCGTGTGGTCACTGTGACGGGTTGTCCAGGCTGAGCTCAGCCCGCTACCTTCCGCCCCCCTGCACGACGCCGTCCTCACCTGGAACCGGCACGGAGACCTGGCCAGGCTCACGCCGTGGCCTCGCCAAGGTCGGGCTGCCTCTCAAGGACGCCACTCTCCGTCTCGCCCCGAGTGACACACACCCAGAAACCCACAGGGAACCATCGGCACACCTAGCTCTATGCCCCGAAAATGAAGATGGCTGAATTTTTGTGAATTCTGTTTTCATGGACTAAACCTGAAGACATTCTAACCAAGTCTACCTTAATTTGGAAAATAAAATGATTGGACATGATGACGTTTCACTGATTCAGGTTCACTTTTCAACTTTTAGAGAGAAAGGAGTTTGCCAAACAATTGAATCCCTCAAAACAAGTTGTAAGTGCTAGTCTTACAGAGCAGTTTTAAGGACTTTAGGAACACTCATTGTTTGCGTGCAAATAAAGCTACTAATTATGAGACTTCTTTCCTATTCACTGAAGTGGGCCCAGCAGGACTTCAACTTGAAAATATACTATTAGCAATTAGTCCCTGTAACTACATATACTTGAGAGGAATAAAGACTTTTTTTAAAAGTATGCCCCCTAACCCAAAATTTTCACCAATTTAGACGTCACTTAATCTAGGTAATAATTGCACACGGCTCCTGTACATAATTCAACTGCAGTTTTCCAAGTGTTTTTCAACTGTGTTGTTCCTCGTTTGACCTCAAAGCCATCCTGTGAGGAAGACAAGGCAAATCAAAATCCCCATCTATAGAGGCAGTAACGGAGGTGGGGTGGGGGCATCGCAGCGACTTGTAGGGTCACAGGGCTTTCTCATTTTGTGCTCATGCTTTGACGAGAGATAACCTGACATTCATTCAGTGATTCATCCACCCATCCATCCATCCACCTATCCATCCATCCATCATCCTTCCATCACCCATCCATCATCCATTCACCCATACGTTTATCTATCCAACCACCCATCCACCCATCCATGCATCCATTCATATATCCACCCACCTACTCACCCATCCATCCATTTATCCATCCATCATCCATCCATCCTTCCACCCACCCACCCACCCACCCATTTATCCATTTTTCCACCCATTCACCCATCCATCCATTTATCTATCCACCCACCCACCCATTCATCCATTTATCTGTCCACTTATCCATCCATCCACCCACCTATCCATCCATGTATCCATCCACCCTCCACCCACCCATCCATTTATCTATCCATTTATCCATCCATCCACCCACCTATCCATCCATCTATCCATCCATCCATCCATCCATCCATCCATCCATTTATCTATCCACTTATCTATCCATCCATCCATCTATCCATCCACCCACCCATTCATCCATCCATTTATCTATCCACTTATCCATCCATCTATCCATCCATCCATCCACCCACCCACCCATCCATCCATCCATCCACTTATCCATCCATCCATCCATCTATCCATCCATCCATTTATCTATCCACTTATCCATCCATCTATCCATCCATCCATCTATCCATCCACCCTCCACCCACCCATCCATCCATTTATCTATCCACTTATCCATCAATCCACCCACCTATCCATCCATCTATCCATCCATCCATCCATCCATCCATTTATCTATCCACTTATCCATCCATCTATCCATCCATCCATCTATCCATCCACCCTCCACCCACCCATCTATCCATTTATCTATCCACTTATCCATCCATCCATCCATCCATCATCCATCCGTCCACTCATCCATCCATTTATCCACTCATCCACCCATTCATTCCCTCACCCACTCATCCATCCATGTATCTATCCATTTATCCATTCTTCTATCCATCCATCCATCATCCATCCATCCATCCACCCACCCATCCATCCATTTATCCACTCATCCATCCATCCACTCATCATGCATCCACCCCTTCACCCATCCCTGCCTCCATCCATTCCCACTGAATTAACATATTTTGCACATTTCCTCACTTACATCCCACCACACAGCTGATGTTGGGAGTCTGTCATCATTGTACAGCAGCGTGTGCCAGCCGAGCAAGGGTCACTGGCTCACAGTGTCGGCAGGCAGGCCCTGAGAGCAGCTCCACCGATGTAATTAATTCAGGCTGTGACTAAGGCACAGTCAGTGCATGGAGACAGCACTGACCATCTGGCATAGGAGCTGAGTAGTGGAGGGGGAGGGACCCAGGACAGCCTGGGGTGACAGATCTGGGTTCAGCTGTCTCAGGAACCCTGCCTTCCTTTCCCTGTCCCTGTAGGCTGCCCGCAGCCCTAGCCACAGGGGCCCCTAAGGTTTGCTCTGCCCCCTCCGTGCCTCACCCCCTCTCGGGCTCCATGACTGTTCTCTGCTGGGAGTCCGGGGCCCCTCCTTCTGCCCATCCAGTGGCACCTAGGTTTAGGTTTCCTTGTGTCTTTTGGTTGTAGTTTCCAGGCAGATATGAATCTCAGCCGAGGGCC
The DNA here is from genome assembly GCF_027475565.1 of Acinonyx jubatus. NCBI lineage: Eukaryota > Metazoa > Chordata > Mammalia > Carnivora > Felidae > Acinonyx > Acinonyx jubatus. The sequence goes on from NC_069392.1 coordinate 91,857,840, forward strand.
GCTGGTCCTGCAAGTCTGGCTCTTCCTGCCCCTCGTGTCCTCTCGTCGGGCGCCCTTGGCTGGGCCGCCTTCCGCTCCTGGGTGCTGGTGACAGGTGGCCTGCTCTTCCCCTTGGCTTGGATTTCCTAGTTACTCCTGAGCCAGCTGCCCTTCCTGGGGCTTCCATGAAGCCGGAGGCCCAGATGGTGGGGCCCTCGTGGGAGGGGTGGCCTTCGGGGCAGCTCCATCACACTGCACACGGGGGCATGGGCGCCAGGCCGGGGGGGGGGGGCGCAGCATGGGAAGGGGGCCCTGAGAAGCCGCTGAGGAGAGGAAAGTCCCACAGTAGACAGTACCCCGGGCTTGGGAGCCTGAGTTACCAGCTGTGGCACTTTGTCTTCCAAGTTCTCCGTACTTCCACACTTGTCATTCACGACCCACAAACACAGAAGCTACGTTTGTGCAGGGGCCCCAAACCTGACACATGGAGGTGACGTGGGCGCCAGCCCTGTCCTGGAGTGGGGCTGGCCCTTCTGTGGGGCTTGGGCAGTCTTCTGAGTAGAGACTTGGGGAGCCGTCCTCACACCCTGCCACCTGGCCCGTATCCTGGTCACTTCGCCGCCTCCAGACCCCCGAGGCCTGTGATGCCCCGAGTCAGATCTGCCCCAAACTCGTCATCTCCCGGGGCCGGGCTTGGGGGTAGGCTGCGGGGTGCCCGGTGGGCCCCGTCCCTGACCCTCCCCGCAGCCCACACCCAGCCCCACCAGGCCCACCTCGAGAAGGCCCCTGGTAAACCGGTGCCATGCTGACACCTGTCTCACAGGCCAGGGAGTCCAGACCCTCGCTTAGTCCCCAGGCTGTGGCCGGCTGGCCCCGAGCAGCTGCAAACCCATCGGTCCCCGCGGGCTCTTCCTCCTCCTTGGGGAACCAGGTGGGAGCCCAGCCAGCCTGAGCCGGGAGGTTGGCCGCCTGCCCCCCCCCAACTTTGGGATGGGGCACGTGGAAGGACCAGCCTGATGACCAGCGCAGAGAGGGCTCTTGGGCCAGGGGGTCAGGACAAGCAGCAGTGTGGAGGACGGGCCACGTCCTGCACGGGGCAGCGGCCTGCACCTTGGCTCCTCTCCCCGTGAGGTCGCGGCCCCGTCCCCGCGGTCTCTCCTGTGAAGGGGGAGGGTGGGAGGGCGCTCTGCAAGTTGCCCTGTGACATAGTTGAGCAGGAGGCTCTAACCCTTCTGACTTCAGCCCTGCAACCTCTCCCCCTCCTGCTCACCTCCTTGTGGCTCCTGGAGAGGCAGGCCAGGCTCTGCTTCTCCCCAGTGCCCCCAGCAAAGGAGCCCGCCACCCTGCCGTGGAGGAGAGATAGAGCCTTTTCTCTCCAGCTCGTTCTCTTGTCCCCAGTCTGCTCAAGCCGTCTCCCCATATGGCAGTCTGTCTTCGCCAGGCTTCAGCCTCCCTGCCCCAGGGGCCGAGCGGGGTTAGCTTTCCGGGTGATTCACAGAGGTGGGAGCAGCCTCGCCGAGACTGCAAACCTGAACTGTGCTCGGCTCTTTCTGTGGAATGAAAAACGGCCGTGGTCTCATCTCTGAGCTGCGAAAGGCCATGCATGTCTTCGGGGTGTGGGGCTTGTAGATAGGGTAATAGGGCAGCAGGAGTGAAGGTGGCGGTCCAGGGACACGTTCCGGGAAAACCCTCCAACCTAACAGTTTTAGACTCCTTTAACCAGGAAACCCATTGACCAGACTGTTTCCCGGTTACTCCATCAACGAGACGTTTCTGGATGATGTTTTGATGTCTTGGGATGAAACCCCAGGCCACCTCTTCTGTGAGGAGGCGTGGGGTCTGCTGCCTGGAGGGCCGGAGCACTGGCCGCATGGACTGGCTGAGCGAGGGCGGTCGTGGTCCCCGCGTCACAGAGTAACACTCAACACGCCAGTTGGGGGGCCCGGGGGCACCTGGCTCCAGAGAGCTGGCCGAGGACATGCCCGGAAGAGAGGGAAGCTGAGAGTCAGGTTTGGACCCCAAAGCAAGAGGCACCCCGGCTGGGGACGACGGGCGGCCGCGGGTGGCAAGCTGAGCCAGTGTCGGAGGGCGTCCTCATCAGAAGCATCTGTGTTTGTGCGGAGAACCTCTTGGCTCCAAGAGAAAAGTCTGGTTTTGTTCAGGCTGCGGGACCCCTTCGTCAATAAAGAAATCATCGCCCGCGGCTGGGAGCCCAGCTCGCTCGCCCAAGGCCTGGAGCTGGACCAGGCTGACCACACGTGGGGGTTTAGCGGCCCCCAAGACACGACCGAGCGGACAGAACGGCCCCGCCGGGTGTCCCTGCTCAAACCTGAGTCGAGTCCCAGCTGGGGTCTGCGTGTGGGGGAGGGCCGGGGTGGGGAGGTGTCATCACAAAAGCAATGGTGCAGCGGCCCCCGGCCTGGAGAGCACCCCGAGAGGTGGGGACACGTGCCGCCGACTGGAGCCCGGCCCAGGACACTCTCTCCTGCTCACAGACGGGCGGCCAGCATGGAACAGGTGCCTGTGGGTGGGAAGTGTCAGCCGTAAGTCAGGGACAGGTGACTCGGGACACATCCTTTCTCTGCCTCGATTGGCCGAGCTTTGAAGCCCTTCCTGGAATTGTGGATATGAAGCAGTGCCGTGCTTATGGGCCGTGACAGCACAACCACTTTTCTTTCTCATATTTCAAAGCCACACCCTTTCTGTAGCCCTTTATCTTGGCCAGCTTGACCCTCTCCCGGGCTCCGCCAGCCTCGTCGCTGTCCAGCGGGCCCCACACCCACGTCCTGTGCCTCCACAGGGACGCGTTTCTGTTAGAGAGTGCTGCTTTCCCTGCCATCCAAGTGCCCCCTTCCCTCTGTGCCGTGGAAGAAAAACTCACCATTTCGGGGCCATGCGTTGCCCACAGTGACCTCCAGTGACTGCCAGTACGCAGCACGCCAGAGTTCTGTGCCAGGGACACACCTGGTGGAGACGGGGGCAGCAGCGGTCAGGGCGAAAGCCAGAGCCACCCGAAGCCGTTGGTGGAGAAAGGGGAGGCTGGGGCCAGGGCGCCGCAGGCCATGCGGCGGGAGCTGGGTGCGAGGACAGACCCCTGCCCCGCGGAGTCCTGGGCCTGGGGCTCGACAAAAGCACGTCAACAGCAAGTGCTTGGCTACCGTTGATGGCCAGGTGTTGATCGGACGGTGACGTCCTCCCCGGGACGCTCTTCCCCGGCGTGCCCTGACTAGACCCGTCAGTGCGCGCTTTGTTCCTAACAAGGGTGCGTTGTCTCCCATCTTTCGTCTCGGTGGGTGAGCGGTCTTGTTTTAGCACTAAGGCTGTGGTTTGCGGAGCAAACTCACCCTCGATTGCAGCAGAGGGCTTGGGCTGAGATACGATCTGTGTTGTGAGCCCCCTGCGGAGAGATCTCAGCCTAGCGTCAGACGTAAGCTTAGAAAATTGAAGCCCTCAGAGCCCACTGTGGAACCTGTCAACACTTTAACGAAAGCCCCCAGGAGCTCCTCACCAGCTGTGGTGACCGTAGATTTAAGGATTCAAAGACGGAAGGCTCTCCCTCTCTCGCGCTCTCGGCCGCCCCTTGACCTCATCACGAGCTGCCACGTGGGGAGTCAGGGGCCGGTTTTTTCAGGATGGCCCTCTGAGGACAGACATCCACCCACTTGGCCATAAGCTGGGGAGAGAAGGCCCGGGAAGGGTGAGCGGCGTCCGAGGTCACGCGGCCAAGACCGGAGTCTTCCGTGATGGAGCTGGGGCCTGTGGCTGTCTGCCCGAGGTGGCACCGGCGGTGCCCCCCACACCTCTGCGGCGAGCCCTGCTAGCCCCTCCCCTCGTGCGCGTCCCCAGGAAGCGCTGGCTGGTTGCACACCGCGTCCTCGTTTACTGCCTCTCCCTCGGGAATGAGGGGCCGGGAGCCGCACGCGACCGCTCGCTGCCTCGGCCGGCAGGTGCCCCGCAGACACCAGCTGAGGAACCAGGGAGTGGGTGGGGACAGGGAAGCCCCGGGCTGGGACAGCCTCCCTCCAGCAGCCCCGCCTGGGAGCCCGTCTTTGGTTTTGGCACAAGGGACGTAGACGAATCGGTGTACGTTCAGCCGAAAGGCCAGTGTCTCCGCTTCCGCATCCGTGAAAGGAGAGCTGGTCTGCGGGCTCCCTCACTGCCCTCCGCTCGGTCATTCTCAGGAGGGGCTTCCAGCCCTCGGGGTCGTCCTCTCAGGCCCGCCCCCTCAGTGCTGCCCCCTCAGGCCCCTCTGGACGAGGGCCACCCCCAGCTGCCGGAGGGGGAGGTGGGGGCGGGTTGGATCATCACCCCTCTTGCGCTCAGGCCCATCCTCGTGGCCGATGGAGCCCAAGGCCAAAGGAAACCTGCGGGGGAGGAAATGGCGGGGGTCCGCCGTTGGCTGTACTCCCTCTGGGCTTAGGAGCGAGAAGCAAGCCGACCCTCCCGGGAGCTCCAGCCTGGCCCCCGCCGGGCCCTCCATGAGCCGTGGGCAGCCCGCTCTGTGACGGGTATGATCCCGTGCGCGTCAGCCGCCAACGACCGCACCCGGCCGCAGGGCCCGGTGTCCCGCCGCCGAAGCAGGGACCCCGGGGAAGCAGTGCCGTCGCGGCCTCAGGGCAGCGGCACCCAGGCAGCCAGAGGCCGCTTGGCGCCCCGACTACAGAGCCAGCTGGAGCGCCCCCAGAAGCGTGCATGGGCGCCTGGCCAGCCCCGGCGGCCAGCTGCAGTTTCATTTAGCCAGTGGAACAGTCTGGGCTCCTGCGGGAAGATGGCTCTGCTCCAGCCTCGGAGGGTCCCTGCGTCTGGCGGCTTCTGTCCTGACTTCCCTTCCTGCAATCACAAGCCAGTCAACTCGGCTAAAACCACTAAAGAAACAGTTACTCCGAGGAGTGCACGGCCTCCCCGGCATCTGCGGAGAACGCGTTCCGGGCACCGTGCTCACTCCTGGGGAGGAACAAGGGCCTCTCAACCTCCCTCGGGGCAGCTAGGTCACGGTGGCCCCTCTGCTGTCACGGGAGCACCGACGCGGCCTCACCAAGTGGTGGCAGTTTTGTTGTGCTCGGCAGTGGTGACGACAGACCTGGGTCTTGCTGGCTTCGCCCCGGTTGGCCGCACCTGCCTTAGGAGTCACCCTTAAGGGGGCTCCTCCACGGCCCTGGTGCTGTCCACACGGACTGGCACGGCTGAGGGCCCGCTAGGGGCCCTGTGGCTCCAGGGAGTGATTATGCTTGGTACCTCGGGCGAGAGAGGACTCCAAAATGTCCTGCAAAGTGTCGCCCCGGGAATTTTCGTATGCACCATCTCCCAAACGCTGAAGCGGGATGTAGGCCTGTGTAGACGAGTGCTTTGCTGCCCACGCAGGCCCAGTAGTCCAAGCACCTGCCCGGCTCCCGGCCTCCAGACGAAGCCGGTAGCGGCTGGAAGGCATCATCCCTCCGTAAGGGGGCACACGTCCAGAGGGAAGACTGAACACACGTTTGCAAACTGCGTAACGGCCCCAGGGGGCCACACGCCCAGTCAGGACCCGGAAGCCTGAGCTGACGGACCTCGCTGACGGCTGAGGGGAAGAAGGGTTTCCCCTGACAGCAACGTGGGGATGAAAGGCACCAGGACGTAGGGCACCAGCACCCCCGCTGTGTCTGCACAAAAATGACGGTGAGACTGGGGAGGAGAGGCCCCACGCGCAGGCCCCGGGGGTCTCGGGAGGAAGAAGCAAGTTGGGACATCTTAATGAGAGCTCGGTGTGCGTGGGACCCGGGCAGAGTCCTCATGGCGGCCGACACCCGCGCAGATAGGCCACGCGGGCATGGAGATGGGACGCTGGGCACTGAGTAACCGGGGTCGTGGTACCCTCTGTGACCCTGGGGTCCTCCCTCCAGCCCGGGGGCCCCGGCAGGCGTCCCGGAGCCGAACGCCCGCCCGGACTGGGGGAAGGGCACCGTTCTCACCTGTGTTCCAGTCCTGCTCTACCGCTGCTTGTCACGTGAATGTCTTGCCTCCCCTTCCAGCACCTCCTGTTGGGACCTGCCCGAGAACTTGGGCAAATTAGTTCCAATTAGCAGGATTGCAGTCCCTGTGGCTCCCGTCTTCGCCCACACCCAGCTGCCGCTCTGGGCTGTGAAGGGCAGTAGGGAAAAGACGGCAAGAAGGAGGGCTTGCTGGAGGCCGTGTGAATGTCCTGGGGCGGCGCATCGACATCCCCACCCTGGGCGGCTTCGCCAACAGATATTCATCATCCCACACTCCGGAGGCCAGCCGTGGGGGTCAGGCGTGCACAGGGCTGTTCCTCCCGAGGCTGCAAGGGAGAGTCTGGCCCAGGCCTCGCCCCGGGTTCCAGTGCCTGAGATCTTTGGGGCGCCCCCATCTGTGTCGTCACATGGTCACCTCCCTGCGTGTGTGTCTGTCTGCGGGTTTCTCCTTTGCTCTGAGGACACCACTCATGCCGGACGGGGACCCATCTTAACTAAGCACATCTGCGACAGCCCCGTCTCCAAACAGGGGTCCGTTCGGGGGCCCTGGGGTGGGACTCCAGCACATGCATATTGGGGGAATGTGGCTGGACCCTGACAGGGGTGAGGCCGGCCTGCTGGGCTCACCAACCCCCCCCCAGCCCGGCTGACGGCCGGTCGGTCGCGCGCAGCCTCCTGGCAGGCCCTCCCACCTCTGCCTCTCTGGCAGGACTGGCCATGTGTGGCGGGTTTCGCTCCTTCTTCTCCTGCCCAGGGACCCCACCGGCCGCCAGTGCGCAAGCCAGTGCCTCCTGGGTTCGGCCCTTCCTGCCTCTCCTCCCGTTGTCTCCTTGCTGCTATCAACGGCTTCTCACAACGAGGCAGATTGAAGCCAGTTTATGCAGAAGACAGACGCGAGTTTATTGCGCAGCACGGTCGCTCTAACATCCTCGTCAGAGCTGAGGAAGGTGAGTAGGGAGGCAGGTCTTCTCCAGGAAATTACGGAAACACACGCTGGCCTGCTGCCGCCTCAGGTGCGCCCCCCCCCACCCCCCCCCACCCCCCCCCGCCTGGGGCAGGAGCGCGTGGAGGCACCGCCCGGTCACTCGCACTGGGGCGAAGGAGCGATTCTCTGCACTCGCCCCGTGACCGTGCAGCCCCCCGGCCCCGTGGGTGGGAGCCAGCCTGTCCCCGGCCGCCCGAGGCACCGCGGCTCCGCGTGCCTCGCCGGGAGATGTGGCCCAGCGCATCCAGCGTGCCGGTCCGCTCTCTCAGCCCGGCTCACCTCCCAGGCGCACGGGACAGGCTTCCCTGGAGAAGCCCAGCATCGGCATCCCGAGGCCCGAAGATAACATGACTGCTGCCCCGGGGCCGCCAGGGCTCCCGCCGCCAGGAGTCCGGCCGCCCCAGACGGCGAGGGTCCGCGGCTGCGCGTCCGGACGGTCGCATCCGCCGCGCCTGGGGCCCCCCCGCGCCGCGCTGCCCCTGCCCCAGAGCTCTCCCGGGCACCGCACCACAGATCACGCGGCTCGGAGAGCGGCGCCCGTGACTCAGTCGGGGAGGAACGTGCTCTCTGGCACTCGAGGCCGACGAGCCAGACTTGGCAACCCAGCTGGAAGCCCTGTCTGCACACGTGTGCATCCGGGCCAGGCCACTCGCGCTCCGGCTTGTGCCTGAGGGGAGCGGCCAGGGCGGGGCCGGCGAGGGGAAGGGGCCGCAGGGGTGGGAAGCCCTGACCCCCAAGGGCTCGTGGAGGTTTACCGGCAACACCCGGGAAGTGGGAGCGAGACGTGGAGATTCTGGGTGGATTTTGCCAGAAGCCGTGTAGGCTTTTGTCTTGTGAACCTGAAGTCAGTACAGCGAGTGCTAAGCCTGCCACACTGTTGGTGGGGCCGAGTGTCAGCGGGCCACACCCAGGGAGACACCTTCGGCCTGGGTGACGCGCGTGGGGGGCGGAGCCTCCTGAATCACCCAGTCTGCGCCCCGCACCTGCCCAGCCCTGGGGCACGGGCCCCGGAGCCACCCAGCCCGACCCGGGCTCCCCGTGGGGGTGCAGAGAGCACGCGGGGCGGCCAGCACTGGTCTCGGCCGTCCGTGACCAGGGCTCGACGGCCGATCAAACAGCCGGTCGGTGCTCTTGTGCGCTGACTGAATAGGCTGAATAGAACGTATATAGGCTGAACAGCTGTATGAGGAGCCGACCTGGAAAACAGATGGTAGGACAGAGGCCTGCCCCCCGCAGCACACGCCCCCGGGGGCCCCGGGCTCTGCCCCGTGTGGCCGCTGCCGTGTGCCAGGCGACCACGGTGCTCTGTGCGAGCTGGGGGTCAGGCGTCGCCCCCATCACTCATCACTACGAGGCCTGACGTCCTCAACTCTGTGCAGGTCTGCCCCTAAACAGGACGCGAGTCAGGGGTCGTTCACCCCAGGCCCCCTCTTGTCCCTGTCCGTCCGCGGCCGGCGCCCCGTTCCCATTGCCACGGACTCAGTGCCGCACCCAGACCACCCTGAACCTGTCACGCCAGGAGCCACCGCCCCTAGTCAGACACACAGGCTGACCGCGGACTTCCAGCCTCAGCCAGCGGCCAGGGGGATGTCAGGACTGTGCGGGCTGCCTGACGTCTGGCTTTGAGGTTAGCTCTGTTCCAGGGGCACCACAGAAATGCCCACACCCCGCTGGCCGCTGATTCACTTAGAGGAGTCTCCAGATTGTATTAGATTTCCTTCTGCAAACGCACGGCACGAGCTGCCTCCTGGCCTCGCGAGGGAGGCGGGCCCACCGGGTGAGGGGAGTCGCCACCATGGTCAGGATGATTGAAACCAGAGCGGGCCCGTTTCTTGCCTAGCTCCCAGTCACTGGTTTCACGTGTCTGCAGTTTGGCTCCAAGAGCCCAGCAAAGAGCCGACTGCGCCCAAAAGCAGTGCGCGGCCACATTTACCTTCTGAGCCCCTGGTGGCCGGCCGGGTGGGCCCTGAGGCACCAGACACTTGGGAAGTGACGGGTGGCCTCAGAGGCCGGCCCACAGCCGCCCGTACAAGGGCCTGACGTGTGGTGGGGCTCCGCCGAGGCGCCCCCCCCACCCCGGAACTACAGCCCCGCGGTGCTGACCCGACCCTTCGCCAGGCGCTCCGAGACACCCCCCAACTCAAGTGCCGCTTCAGCCACACCCTGCGTATCGCCCTAAACGCCGCGTAGTAGACAAAAGCCCACCTCAGAACACTCGGTGTTCACGCGGACCCTGGCTCACTCTCCTGATTTAGTCCCAGCTCCAGCCGCCAGCGCCTTGGAAGTTGCCTGAGATGGGACTGCGGCAGGGGCGGGGCCTGCCTCCCGCCCACTCCCCACCCTGCGCAAGTGTCTTTCCCTCTCCCCACCCGCTCCTCCCCCTCCTCCTCCCTCCTTCCCCTGCTTCTCTCCTCCTCCTCCTCCCTCCCCCTCCTCCTTCTTCCTTCTCCCTCCTCCCCGTGCTCCTCCCCTCCTCCTCCTCCCTCCCCCTCCTCCTTCTTTCTCCTTCTCTCTCCTCCCCCTGCTCCTCCTCTTCCCCTCCTCCCCTCCTCTTCCTTCTTCCTTCTCCCTCCTTCCCCTGCTCCTTCCCTCCCCCTCCTCCCTCTTCCTCCTCCCTCCTCCCTCTCCCTCCTCCCCCTGCTCCTCCCCTTCTCCTCCTCCCCTCCCCCTTCCTCCTCCCCGTGCTCCTCCCCTCCTCCTCCTCCCTCCCCCTCCTCCTTCTTTCTCCTTCTCTCTCCTCCCCCTGCTCCTCCTCTTCCCCTTCTCCCCTCCTCTTCCTTCTTCCTTCTCCCTCCTCCCCCTGCTCCTTCCCTCCCCCTCCTCCCTCTTCCTCCTCCCTCCTCCCCCTGCTCCTCCTCTTCCCCTCCCCCTCCTCCCTCTTCCTCCTCCCTCCTCCCTCTCCCTCCTCCCCCTGCTCCTCCCCTTCTCCTCCTCCCCTCCCCCTCCCTCCTCCCCTGCTCCTTCCCTCTCCCTCCTCCCTCCCCCTCCTCCTTCTCCCTCCTCCCCGTGCTCCTCCCCTTCTCCTCCTCCCTCCCCCTCCTGCTTCTTCCTTCTCTCTCCTCCCCCTGCTCCTCCTCTTCCCCTCCTCCCCTCCTCTTCCTTCTTCCCTCCCCCTCCTCCCTCTTCCTCCTCCCTCCTCCCCCTGCTCCTCCTCTTCCCCTCCCCCTCCTCCCTCTTCCTCCTCCCTCCTCCCCCTGCTCCTCCCCTTCTCCTCCTCCCTCCCCCATTCCTTCTTCCTTCTTCCTATTCATCCTGCTCCTTCCTCCCCCTCTTCCCTCTTCCTTCTTCCTCCTCCCCTGCTCCTCCTCTCCCCTTTCCTCTCCTCCCCCTCTTCATTCTTCCTTCTCCCTACTCCCCCTGCTCCTCCCTCCTCCCCTGTTCCTCCCCTCCCCCTCCTCCTTCTCCCTCCTCCTTCTCTTCCCACCTCTCCCTCTCCCCTCTCCCCTTCTCCCCATCTTTCTCCTCCCCCTCCCTTCCCCCTCCTCCACCCCTTCTCACTCCTCCTCTTCCTTTATTGCTGCAAAGCCATATTGCTTCAGCGGCTTAGGAGAGACCTTGTGGCTGCAGGAGAGGCTCAGGCAGGGGCCCCAAGATCCTGGGCTGGGACAGCTCCTGGGCGGCCTGAGCTACTCGCCCAGCTGTCACCGGAGCGTGGCCAGGGGTCTCGATCTCCTCGAGTCTCCCGTCCTGGCTCCAGAGTGGTTGCAGGAAGTCACAGAGACGAGGTCAAGGTGTGAAGACCAGCAGGGCCTGGTGTGGGCTCCCTGTGGCCGGCTCCCAGGGTGCAGCCCCACTCAGGCCGTGACAGCTGAGCGCCTGCTGCAGGAGGCTGGCTGCTGAGTGGGTGCTGCCGTCCCCCGGCCGGCTCCAGGGAGGGCTGGCCCACGTCCCGCAGGGCCCTTGGTCACAGGGGAAACAGACGGAGAGAGGTAGACAGACGCGGCCGCCTGGGCAGCTGGCGGCCGCCTCCTGTAGGGTGGCTCTCGCCATCCGGGGGCCTCACGGTGGTAACGGCAAGCAGCTCACCGTGGAAAGGTGCCAGCGGGTTCTAGAAGCAGCGGCAGCCGCAGCGTCCCAGAGGCCATCACTGGACAGCCGACCGGTGGGTCCCTCGGGCCCGTTCCTCCCGCCACTGTCAGGGCAGGGGACAGGCCAGCTTGACCACGGGGTGCGGTGGGCAGTGACCTCTAGGACCAAAGCCGCTTCTTCTCTGCCGCCTGCTTCCGTGGGGCCCCCGTGGCCCCCACTCGACCTCGACTGACCTTGGTGTCTGTTCCCTCTCGGCTCTGGCCCTTCCCCGTAGTACGACCAGAAGTCAGACTGTGCTGTTACCCCGTTTCTTCCAAAGACGGTGACGTCACACCCTTACCTGCACTCCACAGCTGCGCGTCTTCTTACCTGTTAGAGGCTTTATGTCACACAGAATGAAACCCTGGAAACGTGTTCGTGTCTCAGCGCTCCCCAAGAAGCCGAGTAAAATTCTCTGCAGAATCCAAAACAGTGTGTAAGAAATAAAGTGCAGCCTTGACTCAGATGAGTGTCGGGGACCTAGGCGTTCGGTTTAATAGAATTTTCTGGTCAGTCATGATTGACTGCAAAACCCATTTTCTTGCAAATCTTGTTTTTAAAACTTTGTACAATTATGTCTGTCGTCCCTCTTAGTACTCGGTAGCGAACAACCCAGAACGCTTACTTCTGCAGGCGTCCTAGCCTGTGTCCCCGAGCGGAGCGGAGCGCGGACAGAGACCGCGGAGGGCGGTGCCCCCGTGGCAGGAGCAGGGAGGAGCGTGGGCTCTGCAGATATGCCCCCGCGTCTGGCAGGTTCACGGCTGCCGCCTCACGGACTGCTCCACAGGCCGGCAAACACGCAGTATCTCGCGGCCTTTGAGGATGAGGAACCAGGGAGCGGCTCGGGGTCCTCGGGGACGCAGGCGCAGGTCACCTCAAGGCTCCACTTGGGGGGCCCACTTGCTCTCCGAAATGCTGTCTGGAGGCCTCACGCCCCTGCTGCCAAGGCCAGAAGCCTCGGTGTCTTGCCGGGTGGGTCCCCCCGGAAGACAGACCACGCACAGCAGCGGCACATACTCGGGGCGGCCCAAGGCCCAGGCTCATGGGCCGCAGCCCAGGGGGCAGCCGAGCACCGGGCTCACCAGGCCGGAGCTCGTGCCCGGGAAGGAAGCCCCAGGAGAGGAGGCTTGTCTGGGAACGCAGACCATTGTCGGCGGGAGAGCTGGTGGTGAACACTCTGGGCCAGCATCCCCACCCTGCAGGCTGCCTTCCCTCGAGAGTGTTCCGGAACCCGGGGCCGTGCAGAGTGCCAGCTCCTTCCCTGACTGGGGACTGTCTTCAGTGGGGCCGTGTGCGGGGCCCTCTCCTGCCCTGTCCTGTGCCGTCCTCCTCCGGGTGAGAGGGGCTGGCAGAGACACAGCCACGGTGTTGTCTCCACGGCCTGCAGCGGGTGGGAAGGCGCCCAGCGTCGCGGGGCCGTGTACCTTAAGCCCAAATGTCGAGTCGTGCTAAGTCAAGCCAACAAATTGAATAAAATGTGTGTTTCCCCTAACTTGACAAACATGTCTTCACAAACGCCCGGAGGCCGAGGCTTGCATGGAGAGTCCTCCCCGGTATTCCTCACCAGACTGGCGGGCAGCGCAGGAGCGGGGGGGGGGGGGGGGGGGGGGGCTGGGGGGGGTGCCGGATGGTGGGAACTCTGCCTCCTCGCCCCCTGGCTCCACCCCTGCACCCGTGACAACTCGGCTATGCCCCTGGAAGGAGGCTGTTTGGGAAGCAGTTCTGACCCTGGGGCTGCAGGGTGCGTGCCGGCTCTGGGAGGGAGCCCCCTGCCGGAGCGTGGGCTGCTCCTGGCCCCCAGGCCTCCTGCTCTAGACGGGCTGGGTGGGGGGGCTCGGGCCCTCCGTGTGGTGCCGCCGTCACTCACAGTTTGGCTGCACGTACACAGGGGTGAAGCACAGAGGCTGCGCGCAGGCGGAGGGCCCCGGGGGACAGAGAGAAGTCTGCGGGGAGTGCCCTCTCCTCTGCCCGCCTTCTCTGTCTGCCTTGAGAGGGTCCCTGTCCTCTCGGTGCTGACTCAGTCCCCCAGACGCAGCCGGCCCACCCGGACACTGGCCCCCTGCCCACCTGCTCACCACCGCCCCACGGCAGGGCACCTGCAGCCTGTCCCTGGACCCCGGGCCGCCCACAGCCCTGCTCCTGGCGCACGGCACCCAAACACTCGTCTCCTCACCTGCTGACCCTGCTCGGAACCCTCCAGGCAAACCCAAAGGCGACAGCCAGGGCGCGTTTGAACATTCCAGAATACGGTCCGTCTCCACTAGCCTGAAGCACTTGGGAATAACGGGGCTCGAGGGCCAGGAACAGGGGTGAGGAGGGCTGGGGGAGTGGAGGGGGGCCTTCGGCCTCCTGCCCCGACCACGCCCTGTGGCGGCCCGGCACTCACGGGCCCGGAGGCTGCGGGTGCGCTCTGTGATGGCAGGCGTTCCAACCATCCAGGTCGCGGGCCGTGAGATGATTAAACACGACAGCCCAGGGGCTTCGGGGCGCATGGCACCGGCATGTTTAATGGTGTTCCGGAGGAAGATCCTAATTACCTGTGAAATTGAGGATCTATTTTCAGATAGGGCTCCAAGAAGCGATTCTGCCAAACAGGCTGGAATGCTCCCTTTGTCCCCCATATCTGGGCGGTGGGAGAGCCGGCCGGTCACGCACACCCTGTCCGCTACACGGCCAGGGCTGGCGGAGGGTCACCCCGGCCCACAAGGCCGAGAGCCACCACCTCCAGCACAGCCGTGATCACTGCGCAGCGGCTCACCGCATCCCGGCCTGGGCTTGCGACACAAGTGTGAGGCTCCCACCGCAGGCCCGGGAGGGGGCCTGCCCTGTGGCCCTGCAGCGTGGGGCAGCTGTGCGCTGGGGGCCATTCTCCATAGCTTCGTCCGCTGCACATTTTCCTGGAAAGGGTGGCGCCTTGCGTTGGCTGTTGGCCCGCACACCCCTCCCCCGGCCTCCTGACCAGCTTCCCTGGGAGGGCTGCCCAAGGCATTTGTAGACGTGGGGGGGGCTGCCCGTGGCATTTGTGGATGTGGGAGGGGGCTGCCCGTGGCATTTGTGGACGTGGGGGGGGCTGCCCATGGCATTTGTGGACGTGGGGGGGCTGCCCAAGGCATTTATGGACATGGGGGGCTGCCCATGGCATTTGTGGACGTGGGGGGTGGCTGCCCGTGGCATTTGTGGACGTGGGGGGGGGCTGCCCGTGGCATTTGTGGACGTGGGGGGGGGGCTGCCCGTGGCATTTGTGGACGTGGGGGGGGGCTGCCCGTGGCATTTGTGGACGTGTGGGGGCAACGCACAGAATTAAGTGGAGGTGGGGGGCATCCGGCAACTTCTCCACATTCACATCTGATCCTACAGATACTTAGAGGAAGGCACCGACGGCCGTCGTCTCACTCCCGTGTGAGCTGACGGGTGCGGCCACGTCTCACGTTGGATCCCGTCCACCGCTGACCTTTGCCGTAGGACGTGTGCGCCTTCTGCCTGGGCATCACGGTGGGCCCCTCGTTCCATCGTGAAGGGGCGGGAGCTCTGAGTCCACCCTGCGCAGGGGGCAGCCCACTGCGTTTGCTCTTACCACCCAGGCACCCAGGCTTTGCTGCCATCGCGTGGCCTTAAGAGCGTGACTTCAAATTGAGGCCAGACACGAGGGTTTGGTGATTAGCCTTCAGTCTAAAGCCTCTCCCACCACCTCTGTGCGTCCGGGCACTTGTCACACAGCGCTGCCCCCAGACAGCAGGCTACATGACGCTCAGCCACAGGACCGAGAAGGACGGGGTTGGGGACGAGGTGACACCCGTGGGGAAGCGTGTGGCGGCAGAGCAGGGAGGAGGTTTCTCCGGGTCTTACCGCCTCGAGCTAAAGCACCACCAACCTTCTTTCCCTCACGGAGGGCGCCCGCAGCCTGGACCGAACTCCATTCTGCAACACGGACGCTTCCCCGGCTGGTACCTCCTCGGACCCACACCCGCTTTCTGTTCGCTTTTCCTACCGCTCCCGTGGCAAGGCCAACCAGGACCCCCACAGGAGGCCCCTGACGCCACGGCCAGCGCCCACGCACAGACGGGAGGCCGGCGTTGCTGAGACAGCCCTCGGCGTAATGAGCGATGCCCTGATAGAAATCATGACTTCTATTATGATCGTAGAAATGGATACTTCTTTCTTGATTTTCATGCTCGCTGGGGCTCATTAAATTGATTTCACAATCCGCTGATGGGTTGTGACCTGCGCTTTGTAAACAGCCGCCTGGTCTCGGCAGACCTCACACGGGGTCTCATTCTGCCCTGTGCGGCCTTCCTTGGCTGGCAACTGGACCCCACTGGCCCAACCGCCCCGTGTGACGTGAGTGCCCTCGCCGCCGTCCGCCCCCCACGCCCCGTGACCCCGCGGCGGCTCCACGCAGCCTGGCCCGTGGGGCAGGGGCGCCCACGTCTCCGTTCCCAGAGCCCCTGTTGGCCTGGAGGCCAGGGTGTGAGGTGGCTTTACAGTAGACAGGACCTGAGACCCAGGGTCACGGACCATTCTGAAAATGTCCTTTATGTGTTTTTACCGCATTTTCCAAATTGTGTCCAACGGATCCCATTACTTTTAGAACCAGAAATAATATCAATAAAAGAAAAATGAATCCCCCGACTGGGGGGTCCGCCCACGAGCAGTGGGACGGGGGCGCCTGGCTCTAGGGGAGCCCCTGCTGGGCCGTGGGCACCATGGCCCCAGGCCGCCTGCCCTCTGAGGCGGGATGCTGCTTGGGCCCCCTGTGCGGGTCGCCCTGCCGGTGGCCTGTGTGGACGCGCTCCTTCTGGGCAGAGTCTGGCAGGGGAGAGAGCGCTACGTCCCCTCAAGAGCGGTCGGTCAGCCTCCGATGCCAGCACAGCAGAGGGTCCCTGGCAGAGATGTGGGAGGGATGCGGGGGGGGGGGGGGGGTGGCGTGGAAGAGGCAAGGCCTCGGGCCCCACCTGCCCCTGTCAGCTCCACTTGCCCGGAGGGAGGAGAGCAGAGCTCGGCCGTGTGGGGTCAGCCCCGGCCGTGGGGCACACAGGGACATCCGAGGGGAGAGCCTCTCGCACAGCCGGCGGTAAGCGAAGAGTGCCGAGCCAGGACGCGGGAAACTCCAACAAGGAAGGGAAGACGACTTCGCCTGACTTCAGTAGATGAGGAACCCTTGCTCGCGCGAAGACCGTGCTCGGAAGCGAGGAGCATGCCTCTGTCACAGGGCAGAGGTCACAGTGCGGCCAGCACACACCGGCAGACGTGCAGAACTCGACAGATGGACCGGGCAGGGGCTCTGCAAACACGATGTGCAAACGTCTCTCGGCGTCTGAAAAGACGCTTGCTGTGACCACTCGTTCGGGGGACACCCGAGCGACAGGCCGACCCCGTCGCACCAAGTGCTGGAGCAGAGGGGTCCCGCATGCACTGAGGGCAGCCGTCCGACTGGCCGCCGTCGCCACCCTGCACGCACACCCAGCAGATCGGGCGCTTGCGTCCGCCTGGGATGTGCGTTGGCATTCAAAAAAGCTTTGTTTGTAAGGGCCAAACGCTGGGCCCGACTGGGCTGTGCGCCGAGCACAACAGGCAGTGAGTGTGGTGCATGCAGGCGAGGAGCACGACGTAGCCCTGCACACCTGTGCGCCTCGCCGGACGGCGCTCACAGCGCGAGTGTGGGATGGGGGACTCCAGGCACAGCTTCCCGAGCAGACAGCAGAGCGCCCTGCGCCCGGGGAGGGCGTGAGGCCGGCGTCTGAGGCGCCACAACGTTCCGTACCTTGGTCTTGGGGTCTCGCGGCAGGTCGCTGGGAACACGCTCTCCAAGGGGCACGCGTCCCGTCGCACGCTTGGCCGCGCGCGGGTCGTACCGAATTCGAGGAATCGCGGGCCTCGGGACCAGGCGCCCTTGGATCTGAGTTGGGGCCTGCCGTTCACTCTGCTCCTACGTGGGGCTGCCGGAGCCACCCACCCCCTCGGGGCCTCAGCTTCTTCATCTGCAGCCGCGTGGTGACAGCACCCGCCGCAGGGGCTGTTGTGAAGGTGCCCCCGGTGGACGCCGACCAGGGCGCAGGGTCCCGCCCGCCTCGGCGAGTGCCGACTGCTCCCACGATTCCACGGCTCACCCTGTCCAGGTGGCCAGAGTCGTCGGCCGCCGGCTGGTGCGATCCTTGCCCCATTTCTCCATTCTTCCCATCACGTTGCCACAGGCTGTGCTCGGTGTCCAAAGCCAGGTCTCAGGACATAGCCCGCCTGAGAGCTTCCTTTCTGTGCAGACGGGCCTGCTGTCACCTGTGGCGCATAAACATCGCTCACAGTTTGGCACCAGCTGCCTCTGTGCCTCCCGGGCGTTCCCAGCCCCTGTGACAAGTGGAGGTAAAGCCGAGAGTCGGGAGACTTGGATTCAAGCTGCTTGTTACGCTCACACCTTCTCCCAGCGTGGAACTGAGAGGGGAAATCCGATCGCGAGCATCTCAAAAGCAACAAAAACACAAAAACCACGAATGCTTCTTTAATAATTAGCGACCCTGGATCTGAGCCAGGGCGCCTCTCAGATCCAAACCGTGTTGGAGTCAATCGACCCGCATGGAGTGAGGCACACGCCCGCAGGAGCCCCCCGCCCCCCCGCAGCCCACGAGCGCTGTGGGGCCTTCGTGCAGCCACACCAGCCTTGCCGTGGCCTTTTGCGGGATTCGCCACGAACTTTAGTTGTGTCCTCAGGTAAGCTTTGACGAAACGACACCAACAAATCAGGCCGGCAGCTGCTTGCTCTGATCTTTGGGGAACTGGGTCCATTTCTGGATCCTGCTGAGGGGGAATAATGTTGATGTGTCCCGTGTAAACACACGCACATCAGGACGAATACCCACACTGCCCTCGTATGTGAAGTCACAGGGGGAGGGAAGTGAACAAGGGAGGTTTGAGGCTCAAATGTGGGCCTGATAACTTGACCTGTGGTCGCGACAAAATGCCTTATCTTCACGCCTCCTGGGAGCCTGGGGGAAGCGCATCCCAGGACGCTGGGGTGGGGCTGGGACACGCGGCCACCAAGACCATGCGCCGGACTCGACCAGAAAGGCCGACGCCGAGGACGCCCCGTCGAGCCCGGGGCTCAGCCACAGGCACCGCTGGGTTCGATTCTCAGCGACATCTAAGTTGGAAAGCCTCCTCGCCATCAAGCCTCCGCCATAGCACGTAGGAGCCTCGGTCCAGGTAAACATTTTACATTTTTAATTGCTCATTATAGCGGGCAGCAATTAAAGCTGTTGTGGTCACATAATTAAGAGGCAGACAAGAAAGGTTCTCAGTTTCTGTCAACCTGAATGCTTGTCTCCTTCCCACCCGCCAGGGTGGGGCGGGTGGGGCGCCCGCTCCCCGGCTTCCCAGGGGCCCAGGCAGACGCAGAGCAGGCATCCCGACTCCCACCGTTGTCCCGGGACGGCGGCGCGTGGGGCCCCACAAGGACCCGCGGGCGCCCATCTTCTGGGCACGTGGGGCTGAGCAGCGCGGACCAGCATCCCTCTGGAATGCGTTCTTGGCACTGGGCGCTGGGAAGGCGTCCTGAAAACGAGGCAGGAGTTAGTCACCCCTGCGTGACTCATCTGGCGGGGTCGCCTGACACTGGAGAGATGTGGTCTGTCCTTCAGAAACACCAGCCTGCCGCCCGCCCCACTCTCGGCTGCTGGTTTCTCCCAAAATTACAGGGAGGAGTGGTTTGCATGCAGATGAACGTGCAGTTTTGAGCACCCCCGAAAATGACTCAACCAGAACATTCTCCGGAGTCTTGCCCATGAGCCAGCCCCTCGCTCCCTGGTGGTCTCACCGCCATGCCGGGCTCCCTGCACTGCCGCCTCCAACCACGTGTCACCAGCTCCGACTGCCCGTCCGGACCCACTGCCTTCCACTCCCTGAGCCCAGCCGCGCGGTGGGACCCGCCAGCGCGTCCGAGGGAGGAGAAGGCGAGTCTCTGCCGGCCACGCGGCACGGAGGACACACGGAGGACACACGGCGGCCTCTGCCTGCGAGGGCTCTGGGCTTGGGGTGGGGTCTGTGGCCCTCCCGCCCCTCAGTCAGGGACCTAGGCCTCCTGACCGTCCCCTTAAAGAGTGGTTGTGTTTCCTGCCACCCGTCCTGCGTGGGGAGGTCAGGGACTCGAGAGTGAGAGTCAGTCTCCTCGGAAGAGAAAGGGAGTCTCCCCACCGAGTGGCCGTTGTCCCTGAGCTCAGAGCGTCAGAGGTGGCCCTCTCTGGAAAGGCGAGGCTTTCACCGCCGCCGTGACAGGATCGCTCTAGGGGTCAGTCCTCTAAGGGATCTGGGCTGGGTTCTTCTAACTTTCCTCCTGACTCTTCGAGCAGGACAGCAAGGGGGACACAGCGGGAGCCCGCAGGGACAGAGGAGACAGGGCTCATGAGGAAGCCGGCGGCTCGGCGGGAGCTCACCCGGTGTGTGAGGCGCACGGCGTCGCGCTCAGGTCCCAAGACGGGGAGGCCCTCGGCGACCCCACAGCACCCACAGCTGTGCGACACGGCCGAGCCGGAGAGAATCCCCGAGACCCTCCGCTGGCACCTCCTGGACGTGCTCCGGCTGCCGGGAGGACCACGGGCCCGGCACCTGCAGGGGCTTGTGGCCGGCCCTGGACGGGAGCTGCCTTGCGCCGGCCCCTCAGAGGGATTCGTTCAGTTTTCAGGAATCTGGGCAGCCAGTTGCTGGTAACTTGCAATTGTCCGTGATGAGAGAATTTACACTATGGAAATTGGACAGCATCCTAAGTCAGGCTTTTTCCCCCAGAGGGCCAACCGCCAGACCTTGCCAGCAACGGAAAATCCAGGGAGCAGGGGAAACCCTCATGATTGTGGAAAGATACAAAAAGTCGTCATAATCAGAGAAAACACAGTCTAGGTAAAAGGAATTGTTCAGAGTGCTGAGCTCCTGGAAATTAAAAAATTAAAGAAATTAAAATTAAATTAAATTGGAAACTTGAAAAATGACGGCACAAATAAAAATTCACAGGAAGAGTTGAAGGCAAAATTCAAATACCCTAAGGCAGCTGGGGGGGCTCAGCCAGTTAAGCATCTGACTTCAGCTCAGGTCATGATCTCACGGCCTGTGGGTTCAAGCCCCACGTTAGGCCCTGTGCTGACAGCTCGGAGACTGGAGCCTGCTTCCGATTCTGTGTCTCCCTCTCTCTCTCTGCCCCTCCTCTGCTCTCTCTCTCTAAGATAAATAAACATTTTTAAAGCTTTAAAAAAGTATGCAAATACCCTAGGAAGCAGAGTGAGCTCTGGAGAAGCAGGAGTTCACACAAGTTAAGGGTCCACATCCACACAGCCCCACGTCTGACCCAAGGAGTTCCAGAAACAGAAAGCAGAAAGTGAGCTCCCATGCACGGAAGCTCCTGGCTCTCCAGGCTGCAAGAGCAAAGCCGCGGGCGCCCCGAGTGGACCCTCCCCCGCGCGGCCTGCTGGGCTCTGAGGCCAAAGAGAAAACCAGCAGCTGCCTGAGTTTGGATGTCGGAATGGCCCTGGAGTCCTAAATAGCAACACGGAACCCAGAACACTGTGAGCAATGCCTTTCTGGTTTTTAGGACAATAATTTCCTACTGGAAGTTCCAAACCAAACACTTTTTCAGTCCAGCACGAGAGGAAGAAGGTATTTTCAGATCTGAATGAGGCTCCTATAGAATGTGAGGTGCCCGCTGGAGAGCACGCCCACAGGGCGGTCCGCATCCTGGACACAGGCTTGCAGAGACCACATCCGGGCATGAGCGCAGGGGCTCGGGTGGGCGTCCCCAGGAGAGCGCCGGAGCACGTCAGCTGGACGGGGAGGGGGCAGAATCCACAACAGCCCCGTGAGCTGAGCACTTGGAAAATCGAAAATCGAGGCGGTCGTTGATCCGCACAAGGCAGGATACGAACTCACAACATGTTAGGGTGCAGCTTTGGGAGCAGTGTGGGCAGAAGTCCTGCACACCTGCAGCCCGTGGCTGCGTCCACGAATGCCGCCAGCCCCAGCCTGGCCCTTCCACGTGCCGTGCCACACTCTAAGGAGCGGCCCCGCCAGCCGGAGCCCGGTTCCCCGGGCGAACCCGTGCAGAGAAGCCTCGGACTTGGATCCACGCACCCGGCGACACTTTGCTGGAGAAGCTGGAGGGGTGGGGGCTGGAGAGGCGCTGGGCCACGTGGACAGAGTCCCGTCTGTGACGGGCCGACCAGCTCACCCGGGGACGGAGGAACCCGGTGCCCCGGGCCCCTCTCATTCGTGCCGTGGGAACTAAGTCTTAACAAAGGCAGACTTGCTCCTCTGGTGGGGGAGGGCACAGCTGGCCCTGGGGACGACCAGCCCGGGGCCCCACGGCTGGGCCGGGCCACCTGAGCCGGGTGGTGCCTGACGTGGAAGAGGCTGGGGGATGGGGTCTGGAGGCAACACAGAGGGCGACAAAACCCCCACCTTCACCTTCGGAGTCAGGAGTGGCAGATGACGCGTAAACCCTGAATGTCTTAAAACAGTGGTGCAGACTGAGCCGAAATCAGCCGGAAGTTGGGAGGCCCGCAGTGGGTCCTTTAGGGAGCGAGAAGCAGGGTGTGGACGGGCGTGGCCAAGCACACTCTGCCGGCTGGTGGAGGCTGAAACTATAAAAACACATCCAGGTTCCTAAAAAATGTCTTAACTGTAATAGAAATGAAAACTAAAGAAGACAGCAAAGTAATAGACAAAATAAGTTTTGCTGAAGCGAAAGAGTCTGTGTGCAGGGGGAAGACTGGCAAACAGCTTGGGGGGACCCCTAGCCCTGCGCCCCGAGCCCGGCCCAGGCCTCCGCTGGAGGGAGGGGCGGGCGCTCGCCCGGAGCCCTGCTTCCTGGGGACCCAGAGCTCCTCAGAGATGGGCTGACACCAGGAAAACGGGTGCCCTCGGGTGGGCCCCCTCCCCCGGTTCCAGAAGAGCCTGCCCTGCTGGGCACCAGCCTCTCGGCCCCCGTCAGCCCCGAGCTCCTGGGATGTTCACAGAGTGGAAAGGAGGCTGCAAGCTTTAACCCCTAAATGCTTACGATTTAAAAAACGGGTCTGGCGAATGATTAAACTAAACCGAAGACCTAATTGCTTTCATTTAAAATAATATGAAAGCAAACGTGATATTGTGTTGAACTTGGACGAACGGTACCTTTGGCAACAGAGTCCTGTCTCCCCCACAGACCGCTGTGCAGAAACACTACGAAATGAGGTCCTCGGTGCCTGTTACGCTGAAGTAGTTTTCAACGGAGCAAATGGCCGCTTTGGGGAATGGTCCAGCCCGTTTCTGCCTTCAGCCCTGAGAGCAAATCCCACTGATGGGGCAAGAGCAGAGAGGGCCCACATTTTCGTTGCGATGGCCAAATGCCGCGTGGGCTGCGGAGGCCGGGCCCCTGAAGGACTCCCAGCCCTGACGCAGCCGTGGGCCCGGAGGCCAGGGTGCGAGATACTGGAAACCGTGACTCAGAGGGGCCTCCAGCTCCTGGGCCCTGTTCCAGGTGCCGGCGCGAGGCTGTGCCCTGCACAGAGCTCGGGGCAGCAGCTGCCAGCGCGGACACGTCCGCGCCCGGCCGGGAAGGCGCGGGGAGCCGTGTGCGGGCCGTGGGCACGGTGCTGACCCGTGCAGCGGACAGGGCCCCCCGCCAAGGAACACTGCGGCTGGGCCAGGCCCAGGGGTGGAGAAGGGAAATCCTGTTGGAAGAGCCCGAAGTGCCCAGACGGGGCCTCGGGCCCGGCCCGGAGGCAGAGCAGGGGTGCGACCCCTCCCCGCAGAGCACACACACTTTGTGTTCTGGGTTCACGTTCACTCCCAAGTGGGTCTGTATGCAAAGCTGCCAGAACATGTGTTCACACGGTGAGGGTGGGACTCCGGGGGCTGGGCCCCTCCCGGTGGCCCACCCACAGCGAGGCGGGGGCTCCCATCCCACCCCGAAGTGGACAGCTGGTCCCCAGTCTCCCCAGTTAACTGAAAGAGAGAGAAATCGGGGGCGGGTGGGGGTTGGAACACGGTCATAAATCTGGGATCTGTTTTTACTGGTGCTTCTATTTCAGATTTTCAGTTTGGAAAAATACTCTTTTATGCGTTCCAGGCACCCCGGTGATGACCGAGAGGTGATGATAAATGCAAAACCTAAAAAAAAAAAAAAAAAGAGGAAAGCCCTTTTCTGGGCCAGGAGAACAAGTCCCTTCGTCGCATTCACACTAAACTTCACCTGTCTGGTTTCGCGTCATTTCTGTGCATCTTGCACGGGTGCAACTGCGCCGGGAGCCCCCGACCCTGCACGCTGCCCCCCTCCCCCGTGCAGTCCCGGGGGCCCCTGTGCGCGGAGTGACTAGAGGAGCCGGTGCCCCAGGGCGCACGGACGCCGCGGGGCAGGAGGGCTGGGCCGTGCGGCGGTGCGGGGCACACAGCTCATTGTGTGTCAGTTTGCACGGATCCCGAACCAACACGGGAGGCTTTTTACGTGCGGCTGTGGTTTCCTTCCTGCCTTGCCATGAAAGGACTGTTTTTGCCGGGCCGTGGAAGTCTGCGCGGCCGGCCGGTGGGGTTGCCAAGCCCGAGTAGGTGGGTTTTAATTTGCTCCAGCTGTGCTGGCCGGCCCCTCTCCCCGCCGCGATGTGGCAAATGAAGGAACGGAGTCTGTCCCTTGGAAGCAGCTGTAAGCCATTCAGTCGCATAAACTGAAATGAGAACACGGGGGAGAAACCAGACCTGCAATTCCGCCTTATTCCACAGCTGCCCTCAGCCCAGCGAGACAGCCGCCCAAACAGAGCCACCTCCCTGGGCCTTGGCCGGGGGACAGGAGGCGAGGAGGGGGTTACTGCAGGCCCCAGGTATTTTGGTGAGCCGGAGGCCGGCTGGGGAGGGTGCGGGCGCCAGCGACACCTCCAGCTGGCGGGCGTTCTTGGCAGCCGTGTCCCCAGGATTGCGTCCCGGCGGGTGAGGCGCACGTCAGGCCCTCCAGCCTCTAGTTGCCCCGGGGGCCAGTGTGGCTGCGGAGGGGGCTGTCGGGGGGAGGAAGGGGGGTGCCCGGCTGCCGGCACTGGGCAGGAAGGGCCCCCCGGCCCTGAGGTCCTGTGCATCCCGCCAACCAAAACGACTGCCCGGGCAAGACACAGCCAGAGAGCCGAGGAGGGAGAAACGCGGGCTCTGGCCAGGACTCCCGAGCGGGCTGTTGTGGGGGCTGCTGTGGGGGATGAGGTTCCCAGGGGAGCAAGGGGCATCCCCTGCCCACTGGGCCTTTGGGCAAGCCTCTGCCTGCCCTCACGGTCCACATCCCCGAGTCTGACCCACGAGCCTGCCTGCCGGGCCGCCAGGAGGGCACGGTCCTCGGTGAACTGGTCCACGCGTCTGACCACACGCTCCCCTTCCTTCTGTGTCTGGCCTGCGACGGCGAAGATTTCGAGGCAGCGCGTCCTCAAGGAGCTGCTCCTCCACCCGGATTCAGACCCAAGTGCCCAACACCCTATGACTCGTCCACGCGGGTGCACGGGGCACACATGTGTGGCCGCCGCAGACGTGGACCCATGCGGCATGGCGGGAGGGATGCGGTGGGCGCGCGGGTGCGGCGAGTCGGGACAGGCCGAGGTGGTCCGAGGGAGCGCGCATCGAGCCTGTGTCACCACGACCAAGCGAACAGGCCGTCCGCACCCCGTCACCGCAGCACGGGCCCTGCTGGGCCCCGGAGGGCATGGGGCACAGGGAGGCCCCCCAGTTACTGTCACGCTGTCAGCTGCTGGCAGACAACGCGGAGCAGAAGGCCCCTCCCCGAGCCCTCCTCTGTCCTGCAGTCCCTGAGGAGACCCCGAAAGCACTAGGTGTCCTGTGACACACGGCCCCCGGCGGTCCTGGGAGCCCCCTCCTCTCTCACCCAACACCCGCTGCCCCCTCCCTCTGCCCCCACTGCAGCTGGTGCCGGTGGTGAGGCCCACTGGCGCACCCTGGGGGTGGGGGGGCTCAGGAAGTGAGGCCGGGAGCCAGTACCAGCTGTGCTGCAGGGCGTGCTGGCATGTGAGGTGGCCTGGCCCACCCGGATCCCCTCCCCACCTGGCCTCAGTGGCCCCCCAGGGAAACAGCTCAGACCCCTGCAGGGTCCAAATTCAGGGGCAAATGGACCGCGAACCCCTGGCCTGCGCCCCAAAGGCCAACCTGGAGGGTGGCCTGACGCCGGTGCCCCCCGGGGGGCTCCAGGCCGGACAGCCCCATGGCTCTCAGAGCCCCCACCCTCGACCCCTGCCCCTTAGCCGGGAGCAACTGGGAAGCTCAGACTGGGCGCCTGGGCTCTGGGTCCCCAGCGTTGCAGGACCTGAGGCGGCATAAAGAACGAAACCCCCGCCCCTGTGGGACTCACACTCCTCCAGGGAAGTCTCAGGATGGGGGGACCGGACCCTGAGCCCCTGCCCTGCGGGTCTCTAAGTGCCGGCTCTGACGGTCTTCAGGAGCCCCTCTGCCATTGCACCACCTTCCTTCAAGCGTGCAGTGCACCCTGGCTTCAGAAGCGGGGGATCCCGAGGGCCTATGGAGCTGATTCTGCCCCCTCCCCCCTGCCGTGTCCGCCCCCTGAAGTTTCCACTTAAACCACAGGGAATGAAACCAATTAGAGGACTATTTGGGTTAATAGGATCCTATTCTAAAAATGCAAATATATGTGCTCTGTTAAAAGGCCATCATTCATTCACACATTAGTGTGAACAAGTCCAGAGGCTTGTTCTAACCCAGCCTTCTCCAAGGCGGCTAAACTGCTGGTCCGGCTCTTGGACAGGCTGTGAGCGAGAGGCCAGGCACAGGTCAGGCACGGTCTGCAGGGCCAAGGGCCTGTGCCTCCCTTTCCTCTTCCTGGGAGCCACCCGGCCACCCAGCCTGCTGTGGGCAGGACAAAGCCCAGCACAAAGGCCTGAGCCCTGAGTAGCAAGGAGGTTTTGGAACCAAGTAGCTCTCCCTTAGAGAACTTCCTGTTCCGTTCGGGCACACATCCAAACACTCCCGTAAACACAGCACCCACGACACGCGGGCTGTTGCAGAATCAGAAGGGAGCCTCCCACAAGGGTCTGCGCTCGCTCGCGGGTTTCTCGGAAGGGAAGGAGGCAGCAGCCGCAGACACAGGCTGACACCAGAATACGGCACACGTGTGCACGCGCCAGCACCCACACCTTCTGCCGCACTTGTGTGTTCACATGAGCACCCACACCTTCCGCTGTATTCGTGTGCACACACGAGCACCCACGCCTTCCACTGCACACGTGTGCACATGCCAGCCCCCACACCTTCCGCTGTATTCATGTGCACGTACCGGCACCCACACCTACCACTGCACTTGTGTTCACGTGAGCACCCACACCTTCTGCCACACACGTGTGCACGTACCAGCACCCACACCTTCCGCTGCACTTGTGTTCACGTGAGCACCCACACCTTCTGCTGCACACTTGTGTTCACGTGAGCACCCACACCTTCCACCGCACTCGTGTGCATGCACCATCACCCACACCGTCCGCTGCTCCCTGCAGGCCCTGTCCCACCCCTCCCACCTGTGCCCTCAGAGCCCAGTGTTCGCTTCAGGACCCCTCGTTCCCACCCTCCCTGGCACAGCCCCGGGAGCGGAGGGTGCTGACTCCTCCCAGGGTCCAGAATTTTTGCCTGCACCCTTTTCTGCAGCAAATGTTCTTCATGACAAGATGTAATTGGGAACAATAAGGGTAACGGGATGAATTAAGCTCCTGCCTCAGCTTCCCGCCCGCGTGGCCCCTCAGTAGTTAAGGCTCGTAAAATCTCAGCGAAGTGCCCAATCGGCCACTACGGCAGATCCCTTCTTGTCGCTGGAGGAGCCTGGAACAACAGAGCCCAGAGAAAAAGCGAACAATAACTTTCCCTTGAAAAGGAACATCGGATGAGGAATCCATTCTCGGGCCTTTCTTTCTGGAGACGATGGCGGAGGGGCCACGGGGCTGCCGCCGTGTGGGGCTCGGACTAGTCCCAGGGCGCCCCGGAGCCACATTTCCCTGTCGAACTGTTGGGTGAGCGTCCTGGGGCGGCAATGACAGACTATCACAGAGCGGGTGGCTGGAAACAACAGATGTGTATTCTGTCACAGCTTGGCAGGCCAGAAGTCCAAGACCGGGGTGTCCCCGGGCCAGGCTCCCCCCAGAGGCTCTAAGGGGGCCCTTCTGGCCTCTTCCAGCTGCCCTGGCCTCCTGGCCGTGTCCCGTCCGTCTGTGCTTCAGTCTCCAGCTGGCCTCCCCACGTGTCTGTTCCTCAAATTCCTCTCTTCTTAGAGGGACACAGTCGTAAGGGGTTGGAGCCCACCCTAATGGCCTCATCTTGGCCTGAACATCTGCAGAGACCCTATTTCCAGCCCAGGTCCCATCCACAGGCCCCGGGGATCAGGACGTGGTCATACCTTTCTGGTGGCTCAGTCCAACCTGAGATACCCAGTCCCCTGCTCACCACGCTTTCCCTGCAAGGTCAGCCCTGTAGCACGTCCCCCCTAGAGCGTCAGGTCTGCGAGACCCCGTCCACTCGACACGGCCCAGGGGGCCTCAGCCCGGCTGCTAGTCAGAGGCCCTGAGGACCGGGAGAGCCCCGGTGCCCAAGGGCAGCCAGACCCCGGCTCTCCTGGACCGGAGGGCCCAGCGTTGAGTCTGGGTGGTCCTGCCCCTGTTCCCACCGCCCCGCGGGGAGGCGCCACAGCGGCCCCACACTCACAGACGAGGAGACAGGTTGGGAGGGCCCTGCTGGGCAGGACCAGGCCCAGGCCCAGGCCCAGGCCCACCCACCTCATCAGTCCACATGCAAGTGGGGGCTTCTGTGGGAGCTGGGGCCACGTGAAGACCAGCAAGACCCGGCCCAGGCTGAGGCGTCCCACACACGCGGTCCCCTCCCACCAAAGCCTCCCTCCGGGGCACCCGCATTGCCTGGTGGTGGGGGCCCAGCTCCTCGCCGTTTGGACGGTTAAATCCTGGTACCCGGCTGCCCACGAGTGGTGCCTCGCTGTCCTGGGAGCCAGCAGGGGACCCATCCAGATCGGGTCACTGACACACACCACTGGTGAGGAAACACCACCTCTGTGGACACACCCAGTGGAGGAGTCAGGACAGCAGCGTGGCCCAGCGGTCTCAGAGGCGCCCAGAGGGAGCCCAGCCCTGCCGGAGGACAGATGGCCACGTCTGCTGGAGCACGAAGCGGTGGCCGGCTCCTGGGGCTCCGGCGATAACTGAAGGGAGTGCTGCTCCCCGTTAGGGAGCAAGGCCATCTGTCCGTGTCCCCTCTCCTTCAGCATTTAATGATGCTTCCAGTGAGCCTGGCTGCAAACCTTCCAGACACTGCTGTGGATTTGCTGTTCTCTTGGGCTCTGTCCGGTCTGGGTGCTTCTGTTGGACAAGACTGTCCTGGGCATGCAGTGTCACAGCACCGCAGCCACATGGGCCCCCCCCCCCCACGTCCCCGTCCTCGGGAGACTGGAACGGGGCCCCTGTGGGCTCAGTGGGGCCCCAAGGACCTGGACACAACCGCCTTATTCGGGAGGTGATTTTAGGTGGGAGGGGAGGAAGCCGACATTGATGGGGGTCCCTCTGTGGATGGCTCGTTCCTGCCAGAATAGCCACCCCTGCCTTGTCCCCTGAGGAGCCATTACACTCTGGCCCGTCCCTCGGGCAGAAGAAGACACATGTCCCCAGATCCCAAGGCCCCTAGGACGTGTCCCCAGAGCTCAGGGCCCCAGAAGACAAGCATCGGTGAGACATGATCCATGGACAGATCTTGTCATGGAGATATTCTGGGTTTGTCAGGAACCTATAGTGGGGTCAGAACAGACCTCCTTGAGAAGGAATATTTTAGCTCAAAGCCCATAGGCTCTCGTAGTTCAGACAAGCGTAAGTGGAGAGGTCTACGCGATGGGAGGTGGACACAGAAGGCTCTGGAAAAGTGGAGCCGGTGCAGGGAGGGAGGGACGGTCAGTGAGGAGTCACCGAAGCATGGAGATGCCCCAGGAGACTTGAGACTGGGCAGGGCCAGGACCCTCTGGTCTGGGGGTTGCAGGGTCATGGGACCGCGCTGGCCGGGACAATACCTAGGTGTGCGGTGGGCTGCTGCGGGCCCCTGGGTCCCAGGGAGGCGCGGGGCCACAGCCGGGGTGAGCGGTGCCGCAGAGCCCGGGGGGCGGGGCAGGACTGCCAGGACTCGGCCCCCAAAGTGGGGAGGCTGGGCAGAGGAAGCCGGGGTGGCCGCCGCACCCACTGTGGGGGGAGGGCACACCAACAGTGAAGGTCGGGACTAAAAAGTCCTCAGAAAACAGAGATCACTGGGAAGCCAGTTCCGAGGCTTCTGGCTGGGCCCCCTACCCTTGCCGTGCCCGTCACCCTTCCAGTGACGACCTCAGCCTGCAGTGTCACCAGGGACAGAGGCCTCGGGAGCCCGGGCCAGGGGGGCCACGTGTTGCTACGCTTGCCAGAGTGCCTGTCGCGGGTGAGGGGACTTTCAGGCCTAGTGCGCGGTGGCCACCATGTGCTCTATGTGACAGAGACGTCGCTGCCATGGTCGGGGTCTCCAGCGCTAAAGGATCCGGACCTCAGGGCTCATGGAGAGGGCGAGCCTGGGAGGCTCGAAGGTGAGCTGTGGCCACGCAACCTGGAAGACACGTCTCAAATCCCCCCTCTGTGGCATCTAGAACCTCACTCTGGCCCCTTTTCAGGACGGCTGGGTCTTTTTTTTTTTTTAATCTTTTATTTATTTTACTATTTTTTTTACTTTTTTTTTAAACGTTTTATTTATTTTTGAGACAGGGAGAGACAGAGCATGAACAGGGGAGGGTTGGAGGGAGGGAGACACAGAATCCGAAACAGGCTCCAGGCTCTGAGCTGTCAGCACAGAGCCCGACGCGGGGCTCGAACTCACGGACCGCGAGATCATGACCTGAGCCGAAGTCGGCCGCTTAACCGACTGAGCCACCCAGGCGCCCCTGTGCACTTCCTTTTAAAAAAGCTTTTTTTAAAAATATTTATTATTGAGAGACAGAGAGTGGGTGGGGGAGGGGCAAAGAGAGGGGAGACACTGAATCCGAAGCCGGCTCCAGCCTCTGAGCCATCAGCCCAGAGCCCGACGCGGGGCTCGAACTCACGGACCGCAAGATCATGACCTGAGCCGAAGTCGGCCGCTTAGCAGACTGAGCCACCCAGGCGCCCCTTATTTTACTATTTCTGAGAGAGAGAGAGAGAGAGAGAGAGAGACAAAGTGCAAGCAGGGGTGGGGCAGAGAGGGAGACACAGAATCCGGGGCAGGGTCCAGGCTCCGAGCACAGAACCTGACGCGGGGCTTGAACTCATGGACTGTGAGATCATGACCTGAGCCGAAGTCGCGCGCTCAATCGACTGAGCCACCCACGCGCCCTTGTTGCCTTTGCTTTTGGTGTCGCATCCATGAAATCACTGCCAAGTCCAATGTCACGCGGCTTTTGTCCTACGTTTTCTTCTGAGACTTTTGTGGTTTTAGGGCTGTGATCCATGTTGAGCTGACGTGTGTGGCGTGAGGCAGGGGTCCCACCTCGTTCTTCTGTATGTAGACGTGCAGTCTTCCCAGAGCTGCCCGCGGAGGAGGCCGCTTCTCCACCAGCACGGGGTCGTGGTCCTCTCATCGGGAACGGCGGGACCACACGCGTAGGGACTTGCGTCCAGGCTCTCTGTTGTCTGGGCTGTGGGGCTCCTTGGGGCCAGGGCCACACGGTTTGGTGACTATACTCTGTAGCAAGTTCTGAAATCAGGAGGTTGCACAGGGCGTGTTCTAAAGCCGCAGTGGAACTGTAGCCCCTGGCATCGAGGTGGAAGCAGACCCTCAGAGCGGCAGCTAAATGCGCCTGCTGAGGGCACGGAGTTGGCACAGTGCCCCAGGCATCGGGCAGGCCGCGAAAGGCACGTTAGGAAGCTGAGATTTCAAGGCAAACATGACTGACGGGCTGCGGTGGTTGTTCGTCCCGACGAGAGCCAGCCTCGTAAGAGGGGCTCCCGGCAGCTCTGAGCACAGGCTCGCAAAGCCCGGGTCACGGTGCAGAGCTCTGGGGGGCATTCAGGCTGGGCAACATCAGCCCCTGTGGAGGCTTCACTGAGCGGGGCGGCCTCAGCGGCCTCAGCGATCCAAGGACGTCGAGGAGGGCTCACCACGTACCCGGTGGGGGCTCTGACGGCCGTCACCGCTCCGGATTCTTCTCCTGTTGCAGAGGAGGAAACTGAGGCACAGGTAGGTTCCAGGAGCAGGTTTGACCTTCACGAGGTTCCTGTGAAGCCACCAGAGAGGGTGGGTTTGCACGGCCGTCAGTGCCGCCGGCCGCAGGCCGGGCCCCCACACGCCAGCCTCCCGCTGTCCCAGCTCCGCTCACGGTGAAGCTGCCGTACCGGGGGTGCCTCCCAGCGTGGGGTCTGCGAACTTCGGCCGCAGCCCCGGCAGCCGTGAGCGCCACACCCCTCCCTTCTCAGTAGAGCAGGCCCCCCACCTAGGCGCTTGGGACATTGGGGCCGTGTAACTCCCAGGGGCGCTGTGCCCGCAGGAGGTGAGGCAGCACCCCCGGGCCCCCCCCCCCCGAGGGGTGCCAGCGCCCGCCTGCCCCCGGCCTGACCGCCGCAGGTGGCTCTGGACGGCGGCCACCGGCCCCAGAGCCCACAGCCTGAGGGGAGCCTGGGCGGGGGCAGGGCTCACAGTGCGAGCCACCCCTCACAGGATCGCCCAGGCCTTCCGCCGGCTTCGGACCCGGCCATCCTGGGAACTGCCACAGCCGGTGGTCACCCCCGACTCGGCAGGGCCGAGGGGCCCCTGCCCCAGCCCGATGCTGATGCTCCGGCACCAGGTTCGGGGGGAGAATCAGTTCCCTGCTGTGCAAAGCCAAATGTTCGCACCACAAAGGACATCCCCCTGCCAGCCAGCCATCTGCACCAGGCGGCCTCTCCGAGGACCGTGTGCACGGCTGGCTGTGCTCGGGGCCCCGGCCTCCCAGCAGCAGCGCCAGCCGCCGGGGCCCCTCCCAGCGCCTTCCAGGAGAGCCCGGGGCCGACCCGCCTTCCCCTCCCGTCCGTCCGTGCAGACTCTGGGGGCCCGCTGGCTGAAAGTGAGCTCTGTTTGTCGGCAGCCCTGTGGCTTTTGCACTTCACACACTTGAGATCAGTGCTTGACGATCCAGACACGCATCGCAGCTCAGAAACCACACAGGAGCCCTGACGGTGACGGCAGCCGCGCGTCGCCGCAGCAGCCAGACTGAAATTTCTAACAGTGACCTGGGCCTCGTCAGGCCCTGGTGACAGGGTGCCGCGTGAATCGCTGCTTACTCACCAGTGAGCTTGGCGAGGTTGGGCGGATTATGAAATACAGAAAAGGTCAGACAGTAGGAGTTTGTCTAGACGTTCTATTTTGAACCTGCCCTCCGTGTCTCTGCGGCAGCCCTGCACACGCCGATATTTTAGCGATATTATAAAAAGCATCGTTCTCATCTCTAATCGGGGACACACCAACACCGAGGTGCCCAGGGGAGACCCCTCAGGAGGGCAGTCTCTTCTCAGGCCTCTTCCGGCCACGCCCGGCTCCTGGGAGGGACGCACGCCGGGAGGAGACCAGGCCTTCGGGAAGTGTGTCCAGGCAAACATGCCAAGACACAGGAGCGGCTTATCCTCCCTGGGCCTCACGGGCAGGCTGGCCGTGGTCCACCGCGGTCCCTTCCGCGGGCTGAAGAGGGGACGTCTCCCAGTGCCCGCCGTCCCATCGTGAACTGAAGGAGACACGGGGGTACAGAGAATGGGGGAGACGGACAGAGTGTGGAGTCCCGGCAGCCCTGCGCCCGGCCGAGGTTCCTGGGGGGCTGGAGGTCTCCGCCCAGTGGTTCTTACGCCCAGGACGTGACGCCCTCTGCAGACAGTTTTGGTTGCCCAGACTTGGGCGGGGTGGGGCAAGGGGGCTGCTGGCCTTAGAGGGCGGAGGCCGGTGTGCTCAGCACTCCGTAGGGCACGAGACACCCACGGCGGCCACCCAGGCTGGTCAGCGGTGCCGACGTGCGAAGCCTCAAGTCGGGAAGCAGTCCAGGTGATAGAGGAGAAAAACCGTCTGCCCGCGAGACCATCTTGGAGGGCGGATCTCGTTTCTGACGTTTCCGTGACCTGTTTCACTGCTACGCGCCCCTTCCCCTGGACCGGCCCCGACACCGTCCCCCCAGGCCGCCCCGGACTCCCCGCCCACCCGGCTGCAAACCGACAGGGAACGCGGGCGCCGTGGGGGCCTGGGGAGGCGGGCCAGCACTCACCACCTGGGAGCACTGAGAAAACATGAGGCCCATCCAGGCAGAGTGTGAGGGACCCGGTTTGGGTTCGTCCTTTCTAGTGCTCATGCGAGTGGCCAACAGGGAGTCTGTTCTCTGCGGGCACCCTGGCCCCCTTGTGGCCCTCTGCAGGGGGGCTCTCTGGGCCTGGGGAGGCCCATGGGAGGCCCACGGGGGGCCTCATGCCTTTGGAGACCAAGAGGACGCGTGGCCTCGTGAGCACGGCCACCGCAGAGCTCGGCCGGCACGTTCCCTTCACCCCTCTGACTCCGGCGTCCCTGGACCGCGGGAGCCCGGTTTTCTGAACAACTCCAGGCAGTGCGCGTCTGTTGTGAGGCCTGCCCCGTGAGATCCCCACCCGGTCCCTGCGCCGTCAGCAGGACAGAACTTCCCCAGGCCACCCGGTTCGAGCACACGGTGCGGGGCTCCGTGCAGGCGCAAGGAAGGGGTGTGAGTCTGGGCCCCACGCAAGGAGCCCCTGAGATGAGTCCGCGGCCAAAGCACTTTGTGGGGCACCCAGGGCCCCAGGTGGTTAAGTGTCTGTCCCTTGATTTCGGCCCAGGTCGTGATCTCACAGTCCATGAGTTCGAGCCCCACGTCAGGCTCTGTGCTGACAGAGTTGAGCCTGCTTGGGATTCTCTCTCTCAGACCCTCCCCTGCTCATGCGCTCTCTCTCTCTCTCCCTCTCTCTCAAAATAAAAAAAATAAAACTTTCAGAGCACTTTGGGAGGTGGCCCCACCAACACTGGTAGGGGAGTGAGGCCGTGAGCCAAGGAGGAAAGGAAAGGCAATAAACCACGTAGGTCATCAGCGAGGAGAGTAGGGTTGCATCAGTGCACAGCCCGGAGACGATACGCCTACGGTCCTGACGTCAGAGTCCCGGGGAGGGGCCGAGGCATCTCCAGCCGGGTGGGGAGGGGATTCCACGGCACGGGGGCCCCCGCACTATGCAGCCCCATCCCTGAGGACCCGCCTGCAGCGTTCCTGTCC
This sequence comes from Acinonyx jubatus, assembly GCF_027475565.1. Classification (NCBI taxonomy): domain Eukaryota; kingdom Metazoa; phylum Chordata; class Mammalia; order Carnivora; family Felidae; genus Acinonyx; species Acinonyx jubatus. The sequence goes on from NC_069392.1 coordinate 91,892,101, forward strand.
CCTCGCTGGCCTCTCAAAGCCCTGGACTCTGAAATCTGTGTTTGCTGAGCCAGGAAGCAGAGGCAAGGGCTTGTTCTCTGTCCTGTGGCCCGTGGATGGCCTCCCTCCTCTGGACCCGGCTGATACGGATGATGGGCCACCCGGAGGGTGCGGGGCTCACGGCTCAGAGCTCGGATAGCTCCTGTGATGCCTCCCCCGCCGTGGTTCAGTCCCCCCACGCCCCTGGGCCTCTGCCTGGGCCAGACAGGTTTTCATCTGAAACCGTCTCATTTCGTGAAGAATCCTGCCGAGCGGCTGGCGGCCGCCCCCGCCCCACGAGTACTCACCTGCCCGCTCCCCCTCCCCCTCAGGCTGCGAGGTGCCCGCCCTGGGCAAGCTGCCAGCAGCCCTCGAGCCCACGTCTGCTCTCCGGTGGCCACGTGGGCCCCGCTGAATCTGGAAGGGTCTGGCCCAACTTGGCTGTCAGCCAAGCTCCTGGCAGACGCCCCCTCCCCTCCAGGCGCCCTTGGAAGGGCCTGGAACAAGCGGGCCTCCGGGAAGGGGGGGGCCCAGCTGCCCCTGCACCTGGTGGGAAGGGGCCGTGATTCAGAACTGCAGCCAGACCCCAGTGGCCGCTTCATCGAGGGGGATGAGAGGCTGCCACGCAACCTCTTGCGGTGACACACACACTCCCAGGGAGCCCCAAGACCCTCAACTGTCCCCCCACAGGCTCCTCTGCTGGGACAAGTGGGGCCACTACCTCCCACTGTGTCTGAAAGGGCAGAGGGTCCACAGCAGGGGCTCCTTGGAGAGGCCAGCCCTGTGGACACAGGCCCTGTAGATGCAGGGCCCGTGGATACATGCCCCATGGATGCAGGTCCAGTGGACGCAGGCACCGTGGATACAGGCCCCGTGGACGCAGGCCCTGTGGACGCAGGCCCAGTGGATGCACGGCCCATGGGTACAGGCCCCGTGGACGCAGGCCCTGTGGACGCAGGGCCCGTGGACGTAGGCCCCATAGACGCAGGGCCCATGGACTCGGCCCCGTAGATGCAGGCCCCGTGGATGCAGGCCCCATGGATGCAAGTCCAGTGGACACAGGCCCCGTGGATGCAGGCCCTATAGATGCAGGGCCCATGGACACAGGCTCCATGGACGCAGGCCCCGTGGATGCAGGCCCATGGATGCAGGCCCCATGGATGCAAGTCCAGTGGACACAGGCCCCGTGGATGCAGGCCCTATAGATGCAGGGCCCATGGACGCAGGCCCTGTGGACGCAGGCCCCGTATGTGGACACAGGCCCCGTGGATGCAGGCCCCGTGGACGCAGGCCCCGTGGACGCAGGCCCCGTGGACTCAGGCCCCGTGGACGCAGGGCCCAGTGGACGCAGGCCCTGTGGATGCAGGGCCTGTGGACGCAGGGCCTGTGGATGCAGGCCCTCCTGTTTTCAAGGACACCACACCAGGAGGCACGCTGGCCCAGGGTCCTCGAGGGAGGGGCATTCACACTGAGACACGCTGGGCCTGTGCACGCCCGCCCGGATCACCGCATCCTCTCCGCCGTTGTGGGAGGCAATGTCGTAATGGAACCGCAGCCACTAATTAACAGTGACCCGGGCCTCAGTTTCCTCCATGCAAGGAGGGGGCCGGTGAAGTGATGTCTTGCTCAGGGAGAGGCCAAGGCGTGGAGTGGGCTGGGGGCCCTAAACCGCCCGAGAGAGACAGTGACGCGGCTGCCTGGCGCTCGTGTCCTCCAGAGGATCTTCAGGACCCAGCCTGGTCCCCGGCCACCCCTCCTCGTCAGGCTGAGGAGCCCACTCTAGATCCCCCGCCCCAATCCCACCAGCCTGTCACCCACAGACCCCCACGCCCCTGCAGGAGGCGGAGAGGCAGGCCCAGGACCGCCTGCCGGTGTCCCTCCCGGCCCAGGCTTTGGCCTCCAGGAATCGCTGCCTCAGAGCCTTCTCCAGGGACAGGCTTGATAGGGGCCGGGGCCACGTCGACGCCACCCTGAGGAGGCCCACGTGGACTCCCGTGGCCCAGGCCTGCTGCCAACGCTTCCTTTGGGGTCTCTGTGTGGTGCCCGCTGGCCCGTGAACACGGGCGCCACGTCACGCGGGGGGCGCGCCCCGGCGCCAGAGGGCTGAGCGGGAGGACACCCGCAGAGCCCGACCCGGGCATCGGGGACCCACACCCGCCACCTCCGAACGGAGCCAGTGTGGCTGCTGACCACGCGCACACCTCCCGTGCACGTGTGGAGACTTCTCAGGAAGCATATTCCGTGAGGGTAACGGTCCCGGACTCTCCCAGGAAATCGAGGCGTGGTGATTCAGGCCCCCAAGGGCGCCTTTGTGGGGGCTCGGGGAGGGCCAGCAAGCCCCCGCTCGCAGAGGCCGAGAAAGTCCTGGGGACGGCACGTGGAGCTCACGAGGGTGGACCCCGCGGACCGCGCCCTCTAACTGCCCTACCGGAGGGAGGGACATCACATGCCACCACCAGCCAGCGTCACAGCCACGGCCCACCCCACGTCTCCACTGACCAACACCCCTCTCACCTGGCGGCCCTTCCCTGCATCCTCGCGAGGCCCCCCACCCCCACCCCCGGTGAGTCACCAGCTGTCCTGGAGTTACAGGACAGGTGTCACCGCGGCTACTGCAGCCCAACGGGGGCCGCGGGGCAGGGCTGCCCCTGGGAGACCGGGGGTGCTAGGAGCTTCCTGGGGACCCTGCCCCGTCCCCAGCCCCAATCAGCATCCCCCCCGCTGAGGCCCGGGGATGAGCGAGGGGGGGCGGCAGGAGGGTGGACGGAGGGCACGCGGCCAGCCCGCCTGCGCACGGATTGAGCTGACGCCCAGCTCCCCCATCAGTAGGCGCGCAGACGGTGAGAGCGTGGGGAAATCGGTGTCTCCCCAAGGCCACACAGAACGTCCGTGTCCCAGCAAGACACAGGCCTGGGCACGTCTGTCCCCCAGCAAAATGGACGGAAGGGGACACAGATGTGCCTCGCCCAGCTCCCAACTCCGGGCCCGGGGCAGAACCCGGGCAGGACCCGGGGAGCCAGGGTCTCCCCTCGGGGCAGGTGGCTCAGGATCCCCCTGTGTCCGGCCAAGTTACAGATGGTGACTCCCATACCGCTGATGACAGAGCCAGGGAACCAACAGCCCTCCTTGTTCAGAGGTCCTGCCCCGGACCTGTCCAAACCTCCTCTCCCTTCCTCTCCCCTTTTGCCCTCCCCTCCCCTCCCCTCTCCTCCTCTCCCCTCCTCTCCTCTCCCCTTCCCTCCTGCCCTCCTCTACACTCCCCTCCCTTTCCCTCCTCTTCCCCTCTCCCCTCCAGTCCCCTCCTCTCCCCTCCACTCCCCTCCTCTCCTCTCCCCTTCCCTCCTGCCCTCCTCTACACTCCCCTCCTTTCCCTCCTCTCCCCCTCTCCCCTCCAGTCCCCTCCTCTCCCCTCCACTCCCCCCCTCTCCTCTCCCCTTCCCTCCTGCCCTCCTCTACACTCCCCTCCCCTTCCCTCCTCTCCCCCTCTCCCCTTCTCTCCCCTCCTCTCCCCTCCACTCCCCTCCTCTCCCCTCCTAGGGTGCCTGCTCGAACCAGGGCTGCACCCCGCTGAGGACTGGGGGCGGGGCGGGGGGGGACTCCAAAAGGGCTGGCCCAGGGCAGGCACTGCGGGAGAGTCCCAAACGAGGCCTGAGGGCTGCGGGCTGGAGGCAGGTCAGGCTGCCCTGCCCTCAAACAGTGACGTCACCTCTGAGGCCGCACAGGCCCAGCACGCTGCTCCCAGGGAAGCCCGGCACGACTGGCACGGCACGGGATATCCGAATGGGCCTTGGCAGGTGTCTGCAGGAGGAGGTGCTCCAAGCACACGTGCTCGCCCCTGTGCCCCCCGGGAGCTCGCCCCTGCGCCCCCCGGGAGCTCACCAAACTGTATCCTCTACGCTCAAACCACGGCATCTGCCCCAAAGGGGGTCCCAGCAGCAGGACCACAGTCAGGGCCTCTGGCTTCACCTCCAGAAACAAAGCCTCGATGGGGCTCCGAGCCGCCAGCGGGTGACACAGGGTAGCTTCTCACTTACGGGGCGTGCAAGTCACACGTCTGTTCACTTTCTGTCCCAAGAACCTATGCTGGCCTGTCACCTGGGGCGATAGGTGGGGGCAGTCCGTGGTCTCGGCTGCACGGGAGTGGCCTGGGGACACAGGCACATGTCCCCCCCTGGGAGTCAGCGGCAGGACAGGGAGCGGGACTCCCCAGAGGAGGGCAGGCAAAAGGTGAGCCGTTCATGTTCCAAATCGTTTCGATCAGATTTTTTTAAAACAGGGAATCCCGTGGCAAAATGTGACTAGTTCTGCCGCAGCCAGGAAGAGGGGGGAGAGGCCAGCTGAGACGGAACCACACTCACACGGAGGCCACACCCGGGAGGGGCGACCGTGGACGGTGTCTGTTGTGACCCCCTTTACGGACAGGGAGACCGAGTCTCTCGGAGCCGAGTGCTTGCTTGAGGCCCCGAAGCAAAGAGGACATCTCCTGGCGTGGAGGGCCTCTCTTTACTAGCGTCCCGTCATTCTGTCCGTTTCTCATTAATTTGCCTAAAAAGCTCCAGCCGTGAGCGAGCAAGCACCAGCTCTCCACCTGTGCAGGGTCATTACAGACCGGCAAGCGCCGGTGGTGGCCGGGACGGGCTGGCTCAGGGAGCGGGGCCCTGGGGACCCGTGCAGCCCTCCTTACCTTGCAGGCTGACCCTCCCCGCCCCTCCCTGACGCTCCCCCCCTCGCGCCCCCCGGGGTTGCCAGCAACCACCGGGGAGTCACTAAGGTGAAGCTGGCAGGTTCAAGCAGCCGCAGTGAGCCCGGTGCCCTGCCTGGAATGTTCCCTCCAACGCATTTGCCAGCAGAAGCCCGTCAAATTTACAGCTAGAGATCCTGTAGTCATTTCTGTAATTGGCCAGGAAAATCAAGCCTTATGAAGGCAATGTTTTGTTTGAACTGTGCCTTATTTCATAAAATTTCCTTAAAGCAATTATGTTTTAATAAATGTGGCTGAGGTCATGGATGGCACCTCATTTCGTAACGGAACCTGCATCCCATGGCAATTAGCAGTGGAGAAATGAGCATGATGGGACCAGTAGCTGGGGCGCGTGACGTTTTCTCTATAGGAGCTACAGATAATCTATGAATCTTGCCCCAAACACCCAGCAACTTGCAACATTCCTTACCTCCAAGTCGGGTCTGTGAAATTGCTTTAAGTAAACAAAACAAGATGCCAGAAGGTAGCATGTCAGTGTATGATTTATGGTGTGAATTGAACGTCTTTGTGCGATTAAACACATAATTAACCCCCAGGAGCAAAGTGTCACGATATCGACCAACTCGACTCAAGACTGGCCCTTTGGGCCCGCCCCACATGTCTGCCCAGGAGGGTCTGTGCCCAGGAGGGTCTCTGTGCCCAGGAGGGTCTGTGTCTCTGGGGAAGGTCTGTGTGCCTGGGATGGTCCATCTGTTCAGGGACCCCTTCCTCGGGGAGCCTTAGCCCTGGGTTTACCCTGACCCTGCTGGGAAGCACACTGGGCCAGCCTTGGGCCACCACACAGAATGGAAGGGGACCCCGAAGAGACGCACATCCAGGAACAACTCTCCACGCCTTTGTTTAAGACAAAAACAGTAAATGAGTGGATATTTATCCAGTGCAGGTAAAACTGGATAATTCCAATTCAGGGGAGTGCCTCGAATCTCATGGCATCTGGTCTCTGTCTTCTCCAACGGAAACTAGAAACCGTAAGGAACTGACCAGCCAACGGCTGGAGGACTGCAGGGCCGGGCAGTGGGCGCCCAGAGGAGTGACTTCTCGGTGAGGGAGGCCCCTCTCGGGACCTGGGGAGGGACACCGGCCAGCCACACTGGAGCTTCAGGGCCAAGAGGTAGGAGAGGAGGCGGGCCAGCCTGGTGCACGAGTCACCCGGAGTCACCTGGGGCGGGCGGACACAGCCTCCTGCAGACACGCCCCCAGTCCCCCCCTCCTTGCACGTCTGGGGGTCATTTGTGCCTTGTCTGCTAGGAAGCTCAGAGGTAAAGGCCCAGTTACCCCTCTCTGAGTTTCCAGAAGCTTGTTCTCTGCCATTTTCCCCCCTCCCATTAACTGGTATTTTCTTTATTGTAAACAACCCCAAATCCCTTTTGGAAACAGACGGGCAGTAACTGGGCCCAGAGGGAGGACGCCCTCACCCATCCTGTGCACAGAGCTGCTTCGCCCGGTGCCCCTGGCCCCCCACCCTCCTCAGAGACGGGATCTCAGTGCTAAAGTAACAGGTAGGGCTGTGACAATTGGAGGGACAGACTGAGAGGCACGTGCAGAGACATTTCTTCACAACCATGATGACGAGGCAGTAAACCGTCCTTTCACGTTAACGCACTAAATACGTAGGGCCAATTCTAGCGAATCCTCGGCGTGGAGGCCGGGACCCTGGTGATGGTGCCCGGGATGCAATGTGCCCGGGGTGGCTGCTCCAGCCTCATCCTGCCTGCAGGAGAGCCTCGGGGCCCGGGGCTCAGGGAGGGACACTCTGCCTCCTGCCTGTCCCCAGCATCCTGACTGCATGCCCAGAGGAAACCCTGCCTCCCCCACCCCTCAACTCAGCTCCGCCCCCGCCCAGACCCCTCCCCCCTGCCCATCACAGGTGCCTCTGGTCCTGAGACCCATCCGCCTTTTTGCAGTGAGAGGAGCAGAGAGTAGGGCCTGGGCCCGGCTCGTGCCAACGGCCCCCGCCAGGCGGGCAGGCCCTCCTCCGGGCGCCCTCGGTGGGGCCTGTGGCTCGGGGACACTCCTTCCAGCAGAGTCTCACCCAAAGACAGCGTCACCAGGTAGGCCAGCAATGTGGGCTGGCCCTCGTTCCCACAGACTGCCCGTCCCCGGACACTCAGGAGGGTGACCAGCCACCCAGTGTCCCCAGGACTTGGCTGGGCTTAGTGCTCCCAGCCCCGTGTCCCAGGAACCCCTGGGGTGGACACGCCGGACAGCTGGCCGCCCTGAAGCCCGACCTGCGCGTCCGGCCCCCAGCTCCAGTCACTGTGCCGCGGCCTCAGAGCTGTGGCTCCCCCCCCGTCTGGGGCCCGAGGGGGCCAAGGGCAAGAGGGGAGCTAACCTGAAGCGGGGGTGCCCGTTCGACCACCTCCTCCCTGCAGCCTGCTTCCCGGGCTGTGAGTGCCCCGGGCTGCCCTAACCAAGCCCCCTGAACCGGGCAGCTCCAAACGGGGGAAATTCATTCTCTCTGGAGGCCAGTGGTCCGAGATGGAGAGTCTCAGTGCCATGCTGCCCGGAGAATCTGGAGGAGGACGCTTCCTGTCTCTTCCAGGTCTGGTCGTGCCGGAGCCCCTGGCTTTCGACCACGTGGCCCCAGTCTCCGTCTCGGTCATCTCATGGCTTCTCTGTGGGGTCTGCAGCGTCCTCTCTGAGTACGACGGTCCTACCCGGGCCTCCTCATCCCGGACGACACCCTCTGAGCTCGTCACACCTGCAAGTCCCTGAGCATCCTCTTCGGGGACCCCGCTCAGCCCAGCACGCCTCCTCTCTGCAGCAGGAGTGAGACGGCTCTGCTCACCCCATCCTTGTGGACTCAACGGTGTCCTTGCCAGTCTTTCTGGGATCCCAGACCCCAGGAGTCGCAGCACTTGACGAGCTGTGGGGCGCATACGGACGCCATCTGCAGAACGGCTGCTCGGAATCCCAGACTCTGAGCGGCAAATGTCCGTGGCCTCCTGGAGCCCAGGCTGACCACAGGCCACGGGGCAGGCCCGCTGCCGGACCGCATCACCGGGTGCAGGGTCGCCTCCCAGCTCGGGGCACCACGGAAAACCCCACCGACGCTCACGCGGACCCCACCCCGGATGCCAGGTGGCCGGCCCTGAGCGGCACGTGGGAGCTCGTGTCCTCGGTGTCCAGACGGCCCCTGTCCTGGCCCGACGCCTCGCCAAGCTCGGAAAGATGAGCACAGGCTGTGTATCACGCGGCGCCCGAGGATGTGCTGTGAGTTCGCTATGATCCGACCACTCACATCCTGCGGCGGAAGAACTTTCCCGCACACGCAAGGTGAACAAAGACCTAAAACCCCAAGCTCAGACCCGGACGCTCCTTCCAGCACGACCGCACTGTCTCTGCTTCCAAAGGCGCCAGCTTCTATCCTAGAGGCTCGTCCTGGGGCGAGACCCTCTGCCTGGGTGGCAGGTGTGCCTTCGGGCCGCAGCGGAGACAGCAGGCCATCAGCGCCCCAACCTGCTGGAGGGCGGCACTGAGTCTCCTCGCCGGGGGGCTTCTCCCTTCCTCCCCCAAGGTCTGGGGGTCCGACAAACCCTAGACACTTGGGGAAGGGTCCTCTGGTCCTCAGTCTGCAGACACCCACAGTGTCCACGTGCATGGCTGAGGCTGGACCCCAAGGGCACGGGCACCACGTCCTGCAAGTTGCTGACCATCCAGGCCACTCTGAGGAAGCAAATGTGGTCCTTCCCCCGGCTCGGGACCAGCCCACCTCCCACAACACCACTCCAGGCCATCCCCCGGAGCACAGCCTTGTCTGATGCCAAGGCAGGGCTGCAGGCCCCGGGGAGGGGCGGGGCAGCCGCCCCCTGAGACCCCGGGGCAGGAGCAGAGGCTTCCCCGCAGGGGGCTTTTCTTGTGAGTCCCCACCAGTGCCCGGGAATTTGCTCAAAGTGGCTGCCAGGCTGGCAGAGATCCGAGGTGAGACCCCCGGTGCATCCTCGGAGGGGGCTAATGGTCAGCCCATCCCATCTCTCTGAGTGGGGTCAGCAGCGGAACCTTTATCCACTCACTTTATCGACTCGGCCATGTGGGAATCGCCCCCCTGGTTTGGGGCTGAGGTAGGAAAGCTAATACTTCCAGCAAGCACCCCGCCTTAAAAGGCAGACTCTCAGCCCTCACCGTGACCCCATCTCACCAGGACCGTTAGGACCGGCACTCAGGACTGCTCCTGGCAGAGAGACCCCAAAAGTCACAGGATGCAAGGATGGGAATATTTTTATTCTAACACAAGGAAGAGGTGTTCTCTCTGTTTTACATCTGTAATTTAAATGTCTTTCTTCTTAAAATAAAAAATTTCTAATGTTTTTATTTATTTTCGAGAGAAAGAGAGTGAGCAGAAGGGCAGAGAGAGAGGGAGACACAGAGTCGGAAGCAGGCTCCAGGATCTGAGCCGTCCGCCCAGAGCCCGACGCGGGGCTCGAACCACGGACCACGAGATTATGACCTGAGCGAAAGTCAGACGCTTAACTGACCGAGCCACCCAGGCGCCCCTAGATTTATTTCTAAAATTGTTTAATAAAATTTTCATTTTACATAAAAGTTACAAAAACAGCACAGAGAGTTCTTGTGGTCCCCACACCCAGTTACCCCTGCCACTAACACCTCACGTTGTGATGCTATCAATCCCATAAATGCTGAGCTAAATGAACGCATGATGAACATCAATCCCATAAATGCTGAGCTAAATGAACGCATGATGAACCAGTTTTAACCAAATCCACATTTTGTTCAGATTTCCTTGGTGTGCCCCCAACGTCCTCCTTTCTCCTGGGACCCCATCCAGGCAGGTCAGAGCGTCCCGTTTGGACCATATGTGACCTGAGCCTCCTCGGGGCTGTGACAGCCTCTCAGACGGTCCTCGTGCCTGATGCCTGGACGGTTTTGAGGAAGTTTTAGGTGCCCCGGTTGTGGGGGGTGGGGGGTTGTGCTAATTTTCTGGTAGCGACACTGCAGTTACGGACTTGGGGGGAGAGGTGCTGTCCCCTAGTGTCACGGTTCACGCCATCCACAGGAGTCATCACAGCTGACCCTTGTGTGACTGTGGGGCTGGGGTTCCTGAGGGGTCCCCACGTGGAGCCGCCCCAACCCCTTCTCTGTGGAGAGACCCCCGCCCTCAGGGCGCCCTCCTGGAGGGCAGAGTCCCCACAATGATTTCAAATTCTACACAGCCCGTGTGTCCTCTCCCTCGGCGTGCTTCTCACACGATAATTCCTAAGGTTTTTAGAAAGTCATTATTTGGACTCTGTTAGAAATAGGCGATGCAGCGTTTTTTTCCACCAGGAAACAGAACAGTCCCCCAAGGCCCCTATGTGCTTCTTGTGTAATCTGATGATCCAGACCGGAAACGCTTCCCTCCCTGGCCAGCACCTTCTCCAGCTCCCCCGAGGGCCCCACCAACGGGGGGGGGGGGGGGGCGTTCTGCCCCTGAGCCCACCTTCCTGGGCGCCTGCGTCCCCCTCCCTGTCACACCGCACCCACCCTCCACCCCACCCCATCATGCCCCCGAATCTAATCTGTACAGAAGTATGTGGAAATAGAGACCCCAAAGCAGGTACTCACGGATGGCCGAGGAGGACCCTGCCCGGCCACCTTCAGGTCCCCACGGCTCTGTGTCAAGACCCGCGAGGGGCAGGGCTCCAGGTCAGAGACGAACGACTCTGTTCCACAGCCAGCTCTCGGCCCAGTGGCACCTACACAGACATTATGCGGGGTACGGCGGTGGGGGGGGGGAGGGGTAGGCGGCCTGCCCTCGGCCTCCGTTCTGCCCTCAGCATCCCCATCTGTGAAATGGGCTTCTGAGCACTCAGTCCTAGGTTGCGCTGAGCCCTGCACGAGGACGATGTCACTCAGCGCCCGTGTGCAGTGTCCCACACATCTCACACCGTGTGTGGCCTCCGCTGTGTCTTTCTCGGAACCCGGGGAGCAGCAGCACCAGCTGAGGGGCGTACTGACGGTGGGGACCCCAAGGTGAAGAGATGGACACAGCAGGCAGGACCCAGGCCTCTAGCAGCTGAGGGTCAGCCCCTCGTGCACTCTGCCACATGGCCGTCTGTGGCCCTGCAGGACAGGCAAGCCCCGGGGCAGGAAGAGGGGCTCCAGCCTCCACGACCGTGCTGGCAGGCGACACCTCAGGGAAGTGGGCACCCCGGGGGCCCCATCGGGGCCCGGCCTCTGCCTGGGGCCGGCCACAGACGCCCCCTAGTCCAGCGCCGGCCCCACGCCTCCAGCATCCTCTGCCCGACGGGAACGTCCAGGCACAGCTTTGCCACGGGGGTCTCCTCGAGGGAAAAGCCTGCAGGCCGGGCCCACTGCAGACAGGCCTCAAGGCGCCTGGGTGGCTGGCCGCGAGGTTGGGCCCCAGTCCCGGCTCCCCCGGTGGCACAGAAAGGAGCCCCCGGCCCCCCGGAGTCTCGTGACGGGGGCCCCTTCTGTGGGGCGGCCACATGGTGTCTGTGCCCCCGTGGGGCTCGTCCTGGAGCGGGATTCCCACCCAGGGGTGCCTGGCAGAGATCTACGTCAGGATCTCGGGCCCACGGGGAGCGTGAGAGTTCACGTGGACTTGGTGTCCAGGGGCGGTGGTGGGAGGGAGGGAGCGGAGCCGTGATCTAATAATCCCTCTGATTGCAAGGATCGCACGCTAAGGGCCGTTGTCTCTCAATCACCTCGGCCCCTGAGCCCTTTAAACCAGGCAACTTTAACAGAAACATGTGTCTTTCCAAATTAGCTTTGTATCTAGGAATAATAAGACGGCAAGAGTTGCATTAATTAACTTACAGCCAGCGGGTGGTTTTATTTGCTGCAAAGGGAACCAGCATTTATTAAGCTGAGAGCGTGATCCAGGCCCCACTGGGCACGTCTCAGACGCTCCCGCTACTTTCCACAGAGCTCGGCCAGTGGTGGGGCCGGCTCGGGGCAGAGAGGAGCCTGCGGCCCAGGGACAGTGCGGCTCTGGACCCCAGCGCGGCCGGCTTTCCTCCCCCGCATCTGCCCCCCACCCCATTCGAATCGGCCGGGGGTCTGGGCTTTGCACTGAAAGACAGCAGAAAACCTTGCGTGAGGAGTGGCTTTTTCAGAGAACAGGGATCGGGCGCTAAACACAAGCCCGTGTGGCTCAGGCCCGAGGCGCACGGCGAGCTCGTCCCACCGGCCCCGGGGCCGCTGAGGCTGGCGGCAGGTTGACCCGGCCCTCGGCAGGGACGTCCGCCTTGGGGAGTTAGGGTCCCGTCCCACCTGTCCCACACCGTGGCCCCGGGCCCGGCTCCGCTGCAGGTGGGGTGGCTCCCACGTGGTCTGGCCGTGTCCCCAGCCCCAAGGGGCATCTTGGACTCCACGTGAACTCCCTGCAGAATCAAAGTCGGGGGCTTCTGTGAGGAACAGGCCGCAAGCTGAGCCCGGCCAGAGGCCCACCTGCCCGACTGGCCCGTGAGGCCAACTCTGCAGTGAGGGTCACTCCGCCCCGACAGCAAATTCTAAACTCGCTCTATGACCCACCATCTGGGGAAACGTGGGGATGGCCAGAGCTGCCTTCTAAGACCCCCGTGTTTTCATAAGCCTGCTGTCAGGCCCAAAGGGGGCCCGGAAGGTCCCCTCTGGTCGAGTGCCGGGTAAGTCAGGCTGGGAGCAGGAAGGAACCACGTCTGCAGGCGGTCGGGTGACCATCAAGGGCCGCGGGCCGAGGAGGGCAGAACTAGTCCCCGTCACACTTGGACGGTGGGCGGGCTCCAGAGCACCTGTACCCTCCGGGCGCTCGAGGCCCCACATGGACGGAGCGCCTCCTCCTTCCCAGAGCTCAGGAGCACTGTCGCGGTGCTGGCTCCGCGGTCGGCACAGGAGGACGAGGTGGGCGCCAGGCGGGGTCCAGGCTGACCGCCCAGGGACACAGAGGGAGACAAGGGACAGCTGACAGGCTCTGAGTGCAGGACAGCTCCATGTCCCATGTCTGACACCTCAGAGGCCACAGGAAGTCACACGTAGCCCTCTTCCTGAAATTTAAACACCCTTTGGAACAAATGACTTTTGTGGTGCTTTCTATACAGTTGAGGAAGTTCCCCTGCTTTTCACCACGTGCCGTCCCAGAAGCAGGAGCTGAGCAGTGCAGCACATGCACTGGGGCAACGGCCCCCACACCGGCCTGGGGGTGGAGGCCCCCCCAGGAGGACAGGAGACCCCCAAGATCTCACAGTGGCTTCCACCCGCACCATAGCACCTCCAGCAGGACTGGCTCCTGGGCTGTCCTCACCTGCCGCACAAGCGCTCTGCACCCGGATGCAGAATCGGGCACCGCTCCTCCTGGGGCCCGGCGTGGGCTGGTCTCTCCCGCCTGCTCCCCGCACCCCGCAGCATTGCAGCATCACGGGGGCAGGGGGTGCTGAGGTTCACCGGCAGGACCGGCCCCAGGAGCCGGCCGGGCCGAGGGCCGAGTGGATGGCAGACCCACAGCCCCTCGTGCCTGCGGTTGGGGTCTCGGCCAAGCAGGGCTCCTGAGGTCGTCGAGGCCTGTGCTTCTGTCCTTCACGTCGCCAGGCTGGGGCTTTGGGGGGGCTTCGGGGGTGGGGGGTGTCTGCGTGTTTTCTCTCGCCTGTGGCGCCGGGGCCTGGCATTTCTGTCTCCCTCACCCACCGGCTTGAGAATGGCCTTCGCCACAAGTGAAAGGGCCCAGCCCACCGTGCATGTGAAGCGGGCACACGCCTTTGCACAGGGGCCTGGCAAACAGTCCACGGAAACAAGATCTAAGGAGCGGAGGGCCCCCCGCCCTCTCGGGGTCCTTGCGGGATCCGGAGTCTTTTGCTTGAGCAACCTGTGTTCTGTTTCTGCTGGTTTTCCACCCAAACCATCTGGATCGTTAAGTCTCCTCGTCTGGGCCTCCTTCATCGCCTGCCCCTCCCTCGGTGTCCAGACTCCCTGCAGACAGGCAAGGACGTGGTGCGGGGCAGGAGGGCACCCAGGAGTCCCCCTTGGGCCCAGGACGGGGGAACAGGAGTACCATCGGACACGCTTGGAATCAAGTGCTCGTCGTCCGTGACGATTCACACGGAAGGGGTCGCAGCCAGCTCTGCGATGCCTGTGTGTGGGTTTGTCTGTGTTCTGCTCCACGGTGGGGTGTTTGTCACTAGTGACCACAGGGAATCCAGCCTCTGAGACCCAGTCTAGCCGATGCTTCCATTTGTTATGCAAAGTCCGAAGTGCCAGGGACCCCAGCCTGTGGAGGGACGCAACTCCCCAGCTGTGTGTTTGCAAGGGGGGGGGGGGGGTTCCCTTGTGTGTTTGCAAGGGGGGGGGGTTCCCTGCAGAGAAAGGCAGCCGGGGGGCTTCTGGGACCCTGGCCATAGATAACACGTGACAACGTGCTCCACCCGCTCCCCGTGAGCAGAGGAGGGCGACCCTTGTCACCTGGGAGGGGCTTCCAGACCCCTGGGCCCGGGAGGGTCTCCTTAGACTGCTGGGAAGAAGCTGTCACCTGCAGCTCCTCCTGTGACCCAGCACAGGACAATGGGAACGGCCGGTGGGTGGGAGACACGAACAGCCACACGGTCACTCAGCAGCCGTGCCCGTGGGTTCTCCGAGGAGCACCCTCAGGCCACATGGCTCAGGCTGCCTGGTGTCAGACGGGCAGACCAGCCGAAGCATCGAGTGAGCCTCTGTTTGGATTGTCTTCCGGGGAGGACAATAAGGAAGCCGGCCCTGAGCCTCCGACTGCTTCAGCCACAGGCAGGCGACCTTCAGTGTTTTATTTTACGTTTTATTTTTGAGAGAACGAGAGCATGGGGGAGGGGCAGGGGGGGGAGGGGAGAGACAGAACCCCAAGCAGGCTGCACCCTGTCAGCGCAGAGCCCGACGCGGGGCTCGAACCCACGGACCCCAAGATCATGACCTGAGCCGCAACTGAGAGTGGGACACTCAACCAACTGAGCCACCAGGCGCCCCAGACAGGTGACTTGAAGGGTGGGTGGATGTGCAAGACGGGGTTAAGTAGAAACGGCTCAGTGCCCAAGACCTGACCCAGGCCCCGGAGCTGAGCACCCACCCGGGGTGGGGGCCAGGGACCCATGCATGGTGACCCAGACCGGGCCACCGGAGGGGGCGAGGCCATCACAGGCAAGAGGACACTGTGTCTCTTCTCCTCGAACGGCAATTGCTCTGCAAAGAGAATGCACGTGGTTACCTCCGTCGTACACGGGAGCAAACCCAGGAGCCTGGTGGCCCTTGGCGGGAGCTGGCCTCACAAGAGACAGGACACAGGGCTTGGCCTGTGGCTTCTAGTGTGAGCCCAGGGCAGGCGTGCCCTCTACCAAGGCCCAGGGTCTGGTCAACTCTGGCTGGAGCGCCCAGCCAGTGGATGCAAGTGGGAGCAGGACTGTGTTAGCGAGGCACGCAGGCACACGCGGTCACACGCGGGCACACGCGGGTATACACGAGCATGTGGGCACACACGGGCACAGGGGGACACAGGCAGACACATATGGGCACGTGGGCACACACAGGAATGCGGGGGCACACAAGCACATGGGCACATGCGGGCGGTCACCACTGCCCCGCCCCTAACAGGGCTTCAGCCTGACCTCGCAGGTGGCCCCGGCCTGATTTCAGTGCCCCCCTGTGCCGTCCGCAGGTGCGAGCCACACAGATAGCGTCCGACACCGGGAGCAGCCTCGGCCCGAGGGTCAGCGTGGACAGTGGGACAAAGCTCCAGGCTACGCCAGCTGCATGGCGCGGCTCCGTCTCATTCGCTGTGGGTGTTCTCTCCCGACTTCCCCCTGCGTGCTTCCTTGTGGGTCCTCGAGCCCAAAGCGTGCCAGTAGGAGCCGCGTGTGTCCCGGGCAGGAACTCTCGCACGGCCTCGTGTCGTGGGCGAAGAGAGAAAGAGACAGGGGAAGGCAGTGAACGACACCCGGTCTGGCGTCTGTCTGCGTTAGTTCGGTATCTTCAGCGATGGGGGACGTGGGGCTGAGACAACAGCGTAGTTATGACGAGTGAGGACAGCCGTGCCCGCGTTTCCCGAGCGTCCGCCCCACCTGCTTCACCCAGCTGCCCGGCCGGGCCAGTCCTGGGGGCCTGCCCTCCCTGCGCGTCCTGCACCCCTGCTCCCAGCAGCCGGTGCACTGAAGGAAGAGGTCGCTGCTAATCACATTCGGGAGGTCGACAGAGTAACTGTCTGACAAGGTGCAAGTGTCCACGTCGGGTGTCCATAAATAATGTTTACTGACTAAACTTCGACTCCACGGTGGAGCTCGCCAACCACAGAAAACAGACTGCCCTGCCTCCTGGTCACTCGCCCCACGGATGTGTGTGCCCTGGGCGGATGAGCACTCGGCTCCGGCCGGTCCCGGCAGCCGGACCTTGACTCTGAGAGATTAAGGAGAACTGTGTTCACAGAAATTCAACGACCAAAAACAAATGGAAATGCACAGTCTCTCCGAGCTTGCACTGAGACTCCGGGTCCCCGGCGCGGTGAGAACCAGGCGTGTCCGAGTGCCCGCGGGTCCCAGGGCCAGGAGGAGGTCCATCCACAGAGCACAGGGGCGCTTTCACGCAGCAAGGGTACTGGAGGCCGTGGTGTGACGTCCTCGGGTTCATGATCAAGGGACACTCAACGACTCCCCGAAGGCCACCGTGGTGGCTGTCAGACCAGGACCAGACCCCGCGGGTCCCGGCCCCGGCCCACGGATCATCTTCGGCCTCGTCCACTGGCTTACCAAAGCACCGCCCGCCAAACGGCAGCTGGCGGCTGACTGGTGAGCCATCTGGCTGCAGTCTCGGTGGCAAACCCCGGCCCCGGGGACCCCAGGCCCAAGACGCCACCCGCCAGTCCCTGAGGTCAGAACCCGTTCACGGTGATGCTGAGCTGCCACCGGCCTCTGAAGCGCACTGGCCCGCAATCACACGCGGGCTGCGAAACCACATGTTGCCAGGTCACTGACCGGCACCCTTCATAAAGCAAGAAAGTACTAGCTCTATCACATTCCAACCCTCGAGCACCGATCTTCGTCATATTCCGTGTGAGCCTCCGGGAGCACGCCGGGAAGGAGGAGGCCTGGTCCAGACCGAACCGGCCCCTCGTCACGTTCTCACTTGAGACCCAGCCAACACCGACGTTCACTCAGACATGGGCGTCAGGGGAGTGTTTTCTCAAAAGCGAACACGGTTGGCACTTTGCTTTAAGGCAAACGACCCGACGTGTTTGCTGATGGCAAGATGTCAGCTTCCCAGCCAGCGTTAGAACTTGGAAAGCTCGTACCGGCCTGGTCTCTCCTCCGCTTCCCACTTTTCTGAGCAGGTTGGGGGTGATGCTGACGACTGGGCTTCGTGCTGTTGCATAAAGAAACACGCGGGCACTTGGCGGATCCAGCCCGTCAAAGTGGCTCGTGGCGTGGCTCCAGAGTCCCCTGAGAACCTAGAATTTATCACAATTTGTGTCGTTTCAAAGAATACTCACAATTATCTGAGAAGACTAACACAGTGCTCCTCTCTTCCAACTAAATATTTGGGATAGAGATGAGATTCTGACCAGTAAGCCAGACATAAAAGAGATTGTTCTCGCTAAAAACATTTTGTTATGTTTCATAAAAGGTTGCTTATGCTAACACTTAAAGGGTCTATCATTGTTACTTTTAAATGAATCAATCAACCAATGTTTTTCAAATTTCTCAGCTTTAATTGCTACTATAATATGTCTCAATAGGTGCACCCCACATGCACAAAAGCTCTTGGGGGTCCTCAGTAACTTTGAAAGGTGTTCTGAGACCGAAACAAATA
This sequence comes from Acinonyx jubatus, assembly GCF_027475565.1. Taxonomy (NCBI): domain Eukaryota; kingdom Metazoa; phylum Chordata; class Mammalia; order Carnivora; family Felidae; genus Acinonyx; species Acinonyx jubatus. Next base: position 91,909,637 of record NC_069392.1, read on the forward strand.
ATAACTGCTTAGCCCAAGTTGGCAATTTCTAAGAGGCCTTTTTATTAATAGAGGAAATGTTCAGTCTGTTTCCCCCACGTGATGGCTGGAAAGTGCCTTCTAGAAAGTGAGATGGGGCCGTCTTTCTGTGGATGTGGAAGAGCATCTCCCGAGGCCTGCCTGGAGGAGTTGGCACTGTGAGTTCTGCACTGAAGGCCAAGCTCCTGTCTTTGCCTCCCCGGGTTTTGTGCTGGTCCCACTCACAGACCCCTTCGGCTTCTGTCCAGATTCTGGTCTGAAACAGAAGCAGGCTTCGTTCAGCCCCTCCCCCAGGCAGCCATCTCCCTGCCTCCAGGCCCTTCGAGTGCCTGTGTTTTCATTTAACAAAACATAATCTGATTCAGCAACTATCCACCGGGCATCTGTTGTGCTGTGCTGTCTCAGGGGACTGCAAACGCGTGGTAACTCGCTTCCTTGATTAAAGAGCCCATCTCGACCGGCGTGATTGTCATGTTTCTGAGCTGTCAGGAAATCCTGAACGCGGCCGTGACTTTCACACGGGGATGGTGAGCGTTCAGCAGGGTTTCCAGGACGAGCATCGTCTCTGGGTGGAGTCCGGGGGCAGGGCTCCGGGTGTGAGGAGTGACAAGGTACCCGGTGTGTCACACGCAATTGAAGCATCTGCATCGGGGATGCCAGACTGTGAGCCATTGCAGGACATGGCAGATGCTTTTTATGTAGGAAATCAGCTTTGAGTCAAGACGGTGACCAGCAAAACCAGCCAACGACTCAAATCTGGCGGGGGGGGGGGGGGGGGTGGCGCGGGACACAAACGGGACACGGGAACCAACCACCCTGCTTGGAGGCCCAGGCCGTGGATGGGCCACACCAGCCCGGGGTCCTCTGGCTTCGCTGTGTGCAAGTCAGACACGCAGGTGTGACCCGAAGTGCACACTCCCACCCCACTCGGCCAGTACCAGGTGGGGGCCCACGGACAGAAACCAGGGGGTACACACGGACACACACACGGGCTAGAGAAGTGGACAGAGGCTGGAAAACAGCACGGTCCACGGTCCGCTCTCATCGGCCGATGGCACGATGAAGTCGGCGGTCGGTAAAAGGGAAGCCGCGTGCGGTGGGATGGCTCTCTGCTCTGTGCGTGGTTGTGTCCACCCCACACGAAACCCTGTGCGTGGCAGTGGCTCTTCGGTGGCCCTCTGGCCGCCGTCACCCCACGTCCCCAGAGAGCTGGGCTCAGTGCAGGCGAGGTGGTGCCCGGGACAGGCCCGGGAGTGAAGGCAGAGCACAGACCCAGCAGCAGGTGATGGAGTCGGGAGCCGGGCCTGGAGGTGACAGTCTCTGGGCAGATCTTCACGGCCCACGGTCCCAGCCTTTGGGGACGGTGTGTGCTTGTTCGGAGACTTTGCGACAAGGGCCCCGCATGGCGTGGGGGGATCCCTGACCTGGAGGCCCTGCCCGGTCTGTGGCCCCTGCCCCGGTCCAATCACACACGCAGGCTCAGGAAGGAGCCAGGCCTGCGTGCAGAGCCAGTGCCTGGCCCCCAGGGTCCTGGAGCACAGGAGAGCCAGCCTTGGGGAGAGACCCCACAGCAGGGAGGACGACACTGGGGCCTGGCACCCAGGGTCTTGGAGCAGAGACCCCACAGCGGGAAGGATGAGGCGGGGCCTGGCCCCCGGGGTCCTGGAGCAGAGACCCCACAGCAGGAAGGACGAGGCTGGGGCCTGGCCCCCAGGGTCCTGGAGCAGAGACCCCACAGCGGGAAGGACGACGCTGGGGCCTGGCACCCAGGGTCCTGGAGCAGAGACCCCACAGCGGGAAGGACAACGCTGGGGCCTGGCCCCCGGGGTCCTGGAGCAGAGACCCCACAGCGGGGAGGACGAGGCTGGGGCCTGGCCCCCAGGGTCCTGGAGCAGAGACCCCACAGCGGGAAGGACGAGGCTGGGGCCTGCCCCCTGGGGCTGACAGGACTCACTTGGGGAGGTGTGGTTGTGTGTGGCACCCGGGGATGCTGGGCCACAAGCATTGTGTCTCCAGAAATGGCCAAGACCAGTGCCCAGACCAGGCAAGGGGACAACAGAGACCCCAGCCCTGTGGGAAGGACAGCAACCAAGGTGGCCTCCCCAAGGCCTCCCCAAGGCCCCCTAGACTCAAGGGGCGGCCACAGGAGACAGAAACTTTCCCCAGGAATGATGGACACTAGTTCCCCTCAGTGCTGGGAGTGAGATTAATTTGATTTGAAAGAAAAAATATAGTGTGGCATTTCACATGCGCCCAGGTTTGCAGAGTAAGAAGCCCGGAGATGAGACAAAACCTGGGACCCCCAGCTGGAAGTCTGAACCCCATCTGACCCCACAGTGACCTTCATACCCGACTCGTGTTTTCCACGAGAAGCAGATCGCTCATCACGTCCGGATTCACGTCCTCTCTCCCTGGCCCATCCCCGAGCATCACTCATGAGAATTCCCCTCTTAAACCTCATCCTGTCCCCAACCCATTCTCGTAAGACCAAGACCCTCCGGTCTGACTTGCCAAGAGCCCGGGGGTTCCTCCTACACCTGCATGTGACACCAAAGAACATTCCCTACCAGGCGATGCTTGGGGCTTCATAAACCGACTGTGGATCTGGTGGCCACAGCAATCTTTTCTCAGAATTCGGGGGCACGGGGGGTGGGGCACGGTCTGTACTCACGTGACTCTGCCCTAGAACTGCTGGAGGGTACATCTTGTCCCCCCCTCCCCCTGCTGGCCTGGAGCTTCCAGCTGACGCCGGAAGGCTGCTCTGTGTGTCCTCCACAGTCTGACCTGCATTCACCAGGGCGCAATCCAGAAGCCTCCCCACTCTGGGATCATGCACTTTGGGGTGTGCTGGCCTCTCTGGCTACGAGAAATACCAAGGGACCCCTCAGACCTTTGACCTCCATGCTGCTCAACACTGAGACGTGCGGCCACGGGCCACCAGGCTGGCCACAAGGGGCGCCAGCCTGCATCCCGGGGGCCGGGGGTCAGTGCAGAAGCCTCGGCAGCAGGGACCCCGTGTACTCACCGCCCTGGAGAGTGGACCCCTCGGGTGCCCTCTGCTGCTCAGACCCTACGCTGTCCACCCTGCACTTGGACATTTCCGGGAAAGCAGTGTGGGTTTGTGGTCAGACTGCAGGGTCGCTTTCCCTGTCTGTGGGTGGTCCTGTCCGGTGGGCAAGGCCTGTGAGCATCTGAGTCTGTCTCGTGGTCCCGGCAGAGAGTGAGCTCCGGGTACCTAGAGTCAGACCATCTGCACACACGGCGGCCTGTTTCCCGGGAGCGTCCTCCCCAGACGAGCCAGCCCAGCTCCCCGGTCCTGGCCGACAGGCCCCAGCTTTGCCTCCGGCGTGTAGGCAGGAAGAGAATGTGGCTTTGAAGTTACAACGTTGGAAAAGTAATCACGAAAAATAAGACGGAGCAGCTCTGTGGGGCTGGAGGTGGACCCCCGGGCATGCCACACGGAGGCCCCCAGCCCCCTCGGCTTGCCGCACTGGCCGCATCGAGGGTCCGTGCCACACGCAGGCAAAGTCGGAGCCAGGTCACAGGGACTTCAGAGCTTGGACAGGGCCGCGTTCGGCCTCCATCGGCCCCCACGGGTGTCCAGGGAGGGGTGGTCAGGACTCTCGTCACCCACTGCCCTCAACCCAGAAGGGAAGTGTTAGCAGATCCCGTATCTGGAACGGTTGCTTCAAGGACGCACACACACGCACACACACGCACACAGCCATTTGCACGTGTGCATGTTGGGCCTTCACATGGAGTGCACGTATTTTATGTATACACCTTTATCTCCTATGAAATACGTGTAGCTGCACATCTTGGGCACAGTAGGAAGCCCCCGCCCCACCTGTGAAGGTCTTCCTGCCAAGGTAGGTGCTCTTTAACGACAGGCTCTCATAGTTCACGGCGCTGACCTTCCAGAGTCACCGCACCCGACTAGCAAACACCGAACCGTGGCCGGCCCCGGGAGACACGGCGCTGGGTTCCTTCTAGACTTTGGTCACGTTTTCCTCCACCGAGCAACACACCGCCAGTGTATGCGTGTTTCTGCTTAAAGACGCCGTATTTACCATGTGTTGTGGACTCGCTAACGAGCTCGTGGCCAGAGCTCGCGCCTGAAGGAAGCTTGTGTGACACGCGTGTTTTCCCCATGAGCACATCACGCCCTCCTGCGCCCACAGCACTTAGACGGCTCTCCGGCACTTGACCTGGGCCGTTTTAAACCCCGACATCGCCCACAAAAACCACCCAAATGTGCGGACCGTGGCGCTAAGTAGGCCGTGAGGGCCCGTGCTCGCGGTCTGAGCCCGAGGCGCGGCTGGCCACGGCCCGCGTGCGCACGGAGGGGATTGTGCCACATTCGCTTCCGTGACAGGGTCTGGGATTGTGATGACATCATGCGCGTCACCTTCTTGTGCTGAAGGTAAAGACATCAGTCACTCAGAATCTACTTCTTTTCAAGAATCTGGACGCAGAATGCTTTCTCCGTATTTCCAAACTTTTCTGCGGTGAAAGGCACGGCCGTGGACACTCGGGTCAAAGCGCATTGGTTACGGACGGACAAGAAGCGGCAATCCCAGACCGTCCAGCAGGCGAGGGAGAGCAGACAGCCAGCCACACCCAAGTGCATCGGGGAGAGAGACCTCGTGCAGCCCCTCGCCTTGTCAGGCCAGGCCCCACATCTGAGTGGGAAGTGACCCGAAGGCCGAGCTGGGGCCCTGGGGCAGAGAGGTGAGGAAGTGACAGCCCTTGGAAAAGTCACTGACACCAAGTTATGTGCCCTGTCCTGGGCATGAGGTCGGGGAGAGTCCCCCAGGGGAAGGGCGGCCAGAGGCGGCACTGCAGTGGGGGCTCTGGATGTGGGAAAGGGGGGCCTCCCGCTATGACCGGACCTGGGAAAGGAGGGGCTCCCGCTATGACCCGTTCTGGCTTCTCCGTTGCACCAGCAGCAGGTCTGTGGACACAACCACGTGTTTCCTTCTGGGATCCGGACAGACAGCCGAGCAAGATGACACGGAGGGCCAGTGTCTGTCGGGTCAGGTGACGGGGGGACCAGTGGCCTGCACGCCCATTCCTCATCTGCGAGCTCCCAGTCTCCCTGGGGCCCCGTCTCCATGACTCTGGCAACCTCAGTGCCCGGGCCTGACCCCGGAGAGCTTGACCCCAGCGAGCGGCCTAGGGGGACCTCCCCTCGGCAGGAGGACGTCCGGCCCTGGGTGCCAGGGAGGCCCGCTGGCTGGCGGTGACATCTGTCACTGTGTGTCTCCAGGCATGAAGCCCCCACATCCCTCCTGAGGGTCTCACCTGCCACGCCTTCCCCGGTGATGCGAAAGTGTCCCCACGGAGGAGGGACGCGGGAGGAGACAGCAGCCTCATCGCGTGGACGCACCCACGGTGAGGTGACCCTGGCTTGCTGAGCAGCCCACGTCCTCCCCACAGCCTGCCCAGCTGACACGGGTGACCCCTGAGAGAGCAGGCAGAGCTCCTGATGGACGTTTGCAGGGGAGAGAGCCCAGCCTCAGCCCTGGTCCTGGGCTCAGGAACTCCCTGGGGGGGGGGGGGGGGGCGGGGGTGACTTCTGGAGCCGCCAGGACTCCACGGCCCCAGGGAACCCAGCCAGGGATTTCCTACCCTGCCTCTATTAGTTTGCCAGCGAAAATACCAGATGCCAAGTTAGGTCTGAATCTCAGAACAACAACAAATAGTATTTTAGTATAAATATGCCCCAAATTACTTACTGCTCAGCTGGAAGGGGAAAGGGTAGGGGAAGCAACCATCTTGCCCGCCCGTCTCCGCGGGGCCCCTCGGCAGCTTCCCGGGCGCCAGCACCGCCTCTGGGGTTGGAGTCCGAGCGGGCCAGGGGGCAGCTGGCCAGAGAAAGCGCAGACCAAGATGCAGAGGTGAGGGGCGCCGTGGGGAGCGTGCAAGGGCCTCCCCTGTGGCCTGTGGGCTACCTTGAGGGCGCCGGGAGGACCGGTGAGCAGGGGCGCTGCGGGCGGGGGCTGAGGAGCCAGGCTGCACGGGGCCCCGGGCAGAGCGTGGGGCTGGGCCAGACCTGGACCCGGTGCCCAGGGCCCCGTGAGCACCACACCCGACAGGCCCCGACTCCGTGGCTGCCAGGTGAACTCCATGACACTCGACCCTGGAGCGGCCCAACGGTGTGGGCCATTTATGCCACTTCCCCTCGGCCCCAGGCCTCATGCCAAGAGTGCACTCAGCTCTCTGAAAACCCTGCCGTGGACTCACGTCGATGGCAGCCTGGCTTCAGGGGATGCCCCCGAGGGCTCAGGGCAGCGGGAATCTGAGTTGTGCGCTGTCCCGGCCCCCTGGTGTGGAGAGCCCCCTGGGCTCTGGGCTCTGGGCCCTGGGCAGGGAGGGCGGGGAGGTCAGAGTCCACAGGGTCCCCTGGTCTCCACTGTCCCCTGAGCCTTGGCAGAGGAGACCCTTCAGGACAGAGCAGCAGAGCAACAGTGATGCCTCGAGGGTCCCCAGGACGGGCTTTGATTTGCCCCAACATTGGGTATTCCTTACTCCTTCTCTTCGTGCTCCCTCTCCAACCAGCATCCCTGCCCTCTGCCAGCCCTGGGGTGGCACCTGGGTGACCACCGCCTTCCCTGGCCCACCTGTCGCTGGAAGAGGCAGAGGCCTCCTTGGTCAGAAGTCCTGGGGCGCCTGGGTGGCTCAGTGAGTTGAGTGTCCAACTCAAGCTCAGGTCACGATCTCACCGTCTGTGAGTTCGAGCCCCGCGTCAGATTCTGTGCCAACAGCTGGGAGCCTGGAGCTGCTTGGGATTCTGTGTCTCCCTCGCTCTCTACCCCTCCCCCACTCACGCTCTGTCTCCCTGTCTCTCTCTCTCTCAAAAATAAAATAAAAACATTTTTAAAATTAAAAAAAAGAAGTACATTACTGTGAAGGTTTAGGTCACCAGGGATCGAAGACCCTAAAACCCTTTGGTGAGAGGAGTCAGTGGCATTGGAGAGGGTGGCACCGGCTGACAGAGAGTGGCCCCCTGAGGGAGCTGGGAGTGTGCTCCACCCAGTGAGGGGGTGAGCCAAGGAACAGGTAGGTGTGTGATTCAGGAAGCGGGGGATGGGTGCAGGGGCCCCATGCCGACAGCTCCCCAGGGCCAGGAGGGCAGCCACCTGCCCCAAGCGGGTGGGTTACCTGGTCCCTGCGACCATGACGATATCGTGCTTAGGTTTTATAGAGCTGCTGGGGAGTCCAGGAAGACTTAGTGATGGGAACTTAGAGAAACCAAGAAAACAAAAGAAGCAACTAACTCCAGAAAATTAAAAAGCTACACGAGGTGGAGTTTCCTCAAAAAAACTAAATAGAACTACCCTGTGGCCCAGCAATTGCACTGTAGGTATTCATCCAAAGGACACAAAAATGCTGATTCCAAGGGGCACATGCACCCCAATGTTTGTAGCAGCACTATTGACAATAGCCAAACTATGGAAAGAGCCCAAGTGTCCATCAAGTGACGAATGGGTAAAGAAGACGTGGTATACACACACGCACACACACACACGCACGCGCACACACACACACACACACACACACACACACACACACAACGGAATATTACTCAGTGACCAAAAAGAATGAAATCTTGCCATTTGCAACAACGTGGACGGAACTGGAATGTATTATACTAAGTGAAATAATTCAGTCAGAGAAAGACAAATACCATATGATTTCACTCATATGTGGAATTTAAGAAACAAAACAGATGAACATAGGGGGAGAGAAAGAAAAATAATATAAAAACAGACAGGGAGGCAAACCATAAGAGACTCTTAAATACAGAGAACAGACTGAGGGTTATTGGAAGGGAGGTGGGTGGGGGATGGGCTAGATGGGTGATGGGGACTAAGGAGGGTACCTGTTGGGATGAGCACTGGGTGTTGCATGTTAAGTGATGAATCACTAAATGCTACTCCTGAAACCAATATTGCAATGTATGTTAACTAACTAGAATTTAAATAAAATCTCGGAAGAAAAACAAAACAAAACAAAAGCAAAAACAGCTATACAAGAGAGGATGTAGTTATAGCACAGGGCGGCTGCCATCTGAAAACATAGACGAATACAGAAATTAATGTAATTGCTTATGGATGTCGTAATACAGTCCATGTTTAAAAAAAAGTCTATCGTTCCAGACTTTATGGCCATCCTTTAGACCACTTGGCCGGGCAGTGAGCAAAACTTACAGAATACTGTAAACACCGAGCATTGATTTCTCAACAACACCAAAGTGCAGCGCGGTTACACGGGGAGTCTGGAGGGCGGGGGCAGGTTGGGGAACAAAGCCCTCGTCTAAGCCAGGAGGGTGACAGTAGGTGTTGTGGAAAACTCCAGTGGGGACAGCAGAGAAGGTGCACGTAGTGCCTAGAACGACAGCTGGAATCGCCAGCATCACAAGTTGTCCCCCTGGGGTGTGGGGAGGTGGGCCGGGATGCTGCCTTTCTTAATAAACACTGTGGCTCTATTTCGCTTCTCATATTATTTTGATAAAAATGTATACAATAACTCTTAAAAAATAAAACCCACAGGGCGCCTGCGGCTCGGTCGGTAGAGCATGCAAATCTTGACCTCAGGGCCGTGAGTTTGAGCCCCACGTTGGCCATAGAGCTCACTTCGTAAAAAAATAAAAAGACATAAATAAATACATAATAAAACCTACAGATCTGACCACGTCAATCCCCTGAAAACACACATTCCAGTTGTTTTCTGTCCCAGGGGGACCTCATTCGAGCACCCAGAGCCACCTCTCCCAACACTCATCACCACCTCTGCTGGGCCCTGTGGCCGGATCCCGTGCTATCACAGCACCACGCGGATGTTTGTCAAAGGCGTATGTAGGGGAGGGGCACCTGCGTGGCTCAGTTGGTTGAGTGTCTGACGTCAGCCCAGGCCATGATCTCAGGGCTCGAGGGTCCAAGCCCCATGTCAGGCTTTGTGCTGACAGCTCAGAGCCTGCTTGAGATCCTCTCTCTCTCTGCCCTCTTCTCCTCCCCCGCTCATTCTCTTAAAAATAAAATAAACATTAAAAAAAAAAAGGCACGCATGCATGAATGGATGAATGAATGAATGACTGGACAAAGTGGGGTCCCTTTGCAAAGTAATAAGGCCAAGGCTAAAGTGGTAGTTTTAGAGACCAATGTGAAGGTTGGGCTGGTACACGTGCATTAAATTTTGATGGTAAAGGAGCCGTCATGATAGGTCTCACCGAGAGACGAATAATTTCCCAAACAGATCAAAATAATTCACTGTTGAGTCCTTCTGCCAACAAAAGCCAGTCTTGCTCACCATCTCCCTCCTCTCGGGGCAAAGTCTCAGCAGGGCCACCGAGATGGGGCCACAGGGACCATGGGTACAAGAAAGTGAGGCTTCGGGACCACAGGTGCAGACCCCATCTGGAAGCAAAGTTACCAGCTGACCTCCAGAGCCCCGGGTGTGATTCAGCGCCCAGGTGCCGCCCCGCCATCCTGCCACCAAACACAGGGGCCAGAAGTGCTCTTCAAAAGGGTGGCCTGGTTTGGGGTAGTGGTTAGACGGGCTCCGTGTCACCCAGGCCGGGCGGGGTGGGGCGCAGAGAGAAAATACGAGATCCACTCCATGCCCCCAACACCTGTGTAATGGAGACATCGCGGTGGCAGTGACGGCCGTCGGTACTGCGTCTGCGTAATGTGGAAAATCTTATTCGGATGGATACAGTCAGCAGGACAGAGACCCGTGCTCTCCGCTCCAGCCACCAGCAAGATTTTTTGATGACACTGCAGCTGACAAGATTTGTCTGGAATACAAGTAATCTGGTGATATGTCAGAATATTTTTCCACAATCCTGGAAAATAATTTTAAGTTGACTTTTGTAGAAGCAATTTCCTCTAGCGGTAGAATATAATACAAATGAAGAGTCCCAAGACAACCTGCAATTTTTACTAAAATCATAAATAGGCAGGAATAGTAAAAGTTATGAGATTCCCACTATTAGTCTCTAACATGCACCCGACGGTGGGTACTGATCTGACTATTGCCTTCGGAGGATAAATGCCCATGTGGTGACACTAATTGTTAGCTAAACTTGGGTTTCATTGCTTGGGGAGACTTAGTTTAAGGAAGTCTCATATACCAAATCTAAGTGAAGAGTACAGAGAAATTAGAGAATTTCATTATGGCAGGATTTTATTTTACTAAGACGTTCACCCCTTCTTCCTAGAGATTCTCTAGTGTAGTCAGACTATAGTTAACAACACTTGATCTAGCAAAATTCTGTTTCTAATCTGCTTTTTAAAGACATCTCTGCCATATAAATTAAGGAACATTATTATTTATTATTTATTTTGAGCAAAAGTTGATGACCACAATTTTCTTTTTTTTTTTAATTTTTTTTTAACACTTATTTATTTTTGAGACAGAGAGAGACAGAGCATGAACAGGGGAGGGGCAAAGAGAGAGGGAGACACAGAATCTGAAACAGGCTCCAGGCTCTGAGCTGTCAGCACAGAGCCTGACGTGGGGCTCGAACTCACAGAATGTGAGATCATGACCTGAGCCGAAGTCGGAAACTTAACCGACCAAGCCACCCAGGCGCCCCTAGCCACAATTTTCATCGAAAGGGCAAATATGCTTAATTTCTACATTGGTGTTTATAAGCCAAGAAACAACATAATATGATCCAGAACACTAACGTACAATCTGGAACACTAACATGTGATCCGGAACACTGATGTATGATCCAGAACACTGACATAAGTACAACGAACGTGAGATGCCGCCTTCATGGGGCTCTGACTGTCTGTGTTCTACAGATATTTTTCCCAGCCTGACACGACTGAATTTGCACCAACATATGGCACACTCCACACTCACCCTGCACACACACCTCAGGGCTCAGGTGGCCTAGAGCAGGTTGTGCTCTGTTCCTATGTCAATTTGACCTTTGGCTTTGGTTTCAAGAAACACCCTTTCCCCATAATTTACTGAAAGTCCTTTGCTTCCGGGAACTTGCTCCAGGGTCTCAAATTCGGCAACCCAGAAAAGAGAAGGGCCAGAAAGCCAGTGCGACCAGGGCACAACGCTCTTCAGGGCCTGGGCCTGGGTGAGAAGGAGGCAGGACCGGGCGGGCGGGCACGGCGGAGGCAGAGGCCGAGGCAGAGGCTGGCGGAGTCAGTAGTCGGCGCCACGCGCGAGGGGCTCCCCCGAGCCGAGGTCTGCAGGCGCGCTTGCTTTGGGCTCTGTGTCCTTAGTGGGACAACTGTGCAGCCGCACCCGCAAAGAGGCACGGTGCCGTGTTGCCCACGGTCAGAATGGCCAGTGGACACAGAGCCCCCACAGGCTTTGTTAGTAAAGGACGAGGACATGAAAGACGGTTTCCAGTGGTCCGTCTGACAAACTGCACACAGACGCAGCTCAGGCTCTTGCCCAGCTGTGCCAGGGTGGGACCTGTGTGACCAGGCACGCAGCGTTTGTGACCACCTGCCCTGGGCCTGGACAAAGGCCGTCACTTCAGGACTCCGGGGAGAGCCCGCCCGCGGCACCCAAAGAAGGAACGGGGGGAGGTGCAGAGTGAATTCTAGAAAATCACCAGGGCGGACCTGACCCTCTGGCTTGGGCTTGAATGACAAGTCTCCAACCAGCAGACAGAGGGTTAAGGGTGGTGCCGCGTTCCGGGCCAGAGGAACGGAGGGTGCCCAGAGCCGGACACAGCAGAGGAGCCCTCCGGGACTCAGTTTCCGCATCTGTGAAAGGGGTTGAGAGGGTTACGTGCGTTAACACATGCCACGTGGGTAGAGTGATGCCCGGCACGCAGTAAGAGCCAGCCACCCTCCTCGTCACCACCGTCACCATCGTCATCCTCACTGTCGTGATGACAGCATGACACCATCGCCACGGCGTCACTGCCCTTGTGACATCATCACCGTCATCATTGTGGCATCACTGTCATCGTCACGGCGTCCTCTCCACTGTGACATAATCTTCACGCCCGTCATCACTGGGCCCACAACTGGAGAAGCAGGGCAGGAGGATGGGTGGAGAGTGGGGCCACACCGAGGGCAGGCGGCTTTGCCGGCCTTAATCCGAGTGTTTTCCGTGGAGGACGAGGACTCCCCACCCCACAGCTCACCGAAGACGGCCTCACCGGAGCACGCACACAACGGGCCGGCGAGAAGATGCAGAAGCCCAGGGGTCACTGGGGGGTGGGGGGGGAGGTGGGAGCAGGCTGTGCAGGGGCAGCAGCTGCGGGACTGGCGGAGGTGGGGGGTGGGCCCAGGGAGCCCCCTCTCTCCGGCCACACGCCAGGCCTGCTGGGACCAGGCTGCAGGCCACGCGCCCCGTCAGGAGCCACAGGCTGAGGGGGGAAGGGCGTGCGCCCCCCCCACCTCCCCTCCCCGTGCCTGGGTCACTGCGGCCCCTTCTGAAGAGCGGCCTGGAACGTTCCACCAAACGTTTGCTTCCACCAGACGGGCCCGCGGGCGCTCTCGGCCCCTGGCGCGCCTCCTCCCCCAGCCTGACGGAGGCCGTCATCCCCGATGCTTCACGGTCAGCTGGCCTCCGGGCGGGGCTCGGCCTCCTCGGAGCAGTAGTGCTTCTGACTGGTGGCCACATGTGCAGCTCCCCCGAGAAGACCTTCAAACTCGGGTTCTTTCGGCAATTTAAGAACATTGCAGGAAGATTTTTAAAATACCGTCTGCGACCTAAGTCAGTCTGTAGAGAGCGGTACTTTGCACCACGAGAAGGGATTCCCAGCTGAAGACAACAGCCGCGAGCCTCGTGAGAAACAGTCACAACGGCCCGTGTGCCCTCGACCCCGTTCACGCAAAACCCGGACCCAGGTGAATCCGGTCGGGGGGCGGCAGCCGAGGGTGCAGACGGCCGACGAAGACGTCCTAACCTGACCGTGGCGACGTTTGCACAACGCTGGGAACACGCTGAAACCCCTGCTTCTTCGACTTACTGAGAACAAACAGCCAATGAGTGAAGGAGGAGCTTCTGTGAAGGAAGTACGGAGACAGGACTGGGTGCCAGGATCCTCGGTTCTAACTCTTTACTTTGCAGACAGAAGCTGGGATTGGGAGCGCGGGTGGGGGCTGGGCTCTCACGGTCCCAGCCGGCCAGGCGCCGTCGCCCCAAGCCCTTCCCGGGGGCCGGTGGCCGGTGGCCGAGGACGATCCCTCCACTCGCCGGCAGAGACTCGCCCTCTGCCTCAGCCCTCACCGTGTGAAGCAGCCGGGTCCACACGCACTAAGGGAAAACACTGCAAATGCTCCTGCTTGGCATTCCCCGGCACACCCCTGGCCAGGGAGCCGGGGCCAGGGGTCAGGGAGGGCCCCCGCCCGGTGCGCAGCTGGCCGGTACCTCGGGGGCACGTCCTGAGTCTGCGGCATCTGGAAGCGGTCAGCGTGGGAGGCAGGAAGGAGCTGGGAAGATGACCCCTGGGCCAGACTGGCCTCGCAGCCCTGTGTTCCCGGGAGCACTCTGAGACGATGGCTTCTGCCAGATTGCACAGGCCTGTGTTGGGGGCCCGGTGCAGCCAAAGGTTCAGGGGGACCAGGAATTCACCCCTTCTGTCTACTGCTTTTCTACACAGTGCGGGGGGAGCCGCCTGGGGGTGTTGGCTGTGAGGCCACAGAGAAATGACACACACGGTCCCGTGGCTGGAGACAGCGTCACCTTACAGCTCCAGGGCTAGAGCGCAGGGACCAGCCCTCCATTGCACAGCTGCTCTCGTCTGGCCCCGTCACCTACTGCCACAAGGCGAGCCCCCCTCCCCCTCCCCCTCCCCGCTGGCCTCTGGTACCCATCATAGCTGGTGGCCAGAGGAAAGTCAGGGAGGGTCACCAAGCCCCAAGCTGGCTGGCCCCTCATGGCCTTCCTCGTGCTCGCAATGGCAGAGGCCACCTCCCCTGAGTGGGGCATGTGTGTGTGTGAACGTGAGTGTGCACAGGTCACGTGGGTGGGGGTGTGGGTGTGGGTGTGGATGTGCACGTGCATGTGCGTGTGCATGGGCAGGGCTCTTGTGAAATCTGGAGCCCCGTACGACAATTCAGGGCAAATTATACTCCACCAAGAGCAGAGAAATGTGGAAATATTTCTCAACTGAGGCTTTTAGATAATGTATTGATACATTCTGTCTAAACCGGGCAAGGCGGGTTACTTGTACAAAATTATGTTTCAAATTCCCTCAACTAAATCTCTTGCTTCTGAGATGTCTGGCGTGTAACTCACATAATAGAGATTTTATTCAAAGCCATGAAAATGGCTTGTATCTTGTCACCGATACTTTTAAAATAAAAACTACATATAGACTGAACCTAAGGTAACTTTCCAACGTCGAGACCCATCATTATATTTTACAGAGTTAACACGTGATTATCTCTCACGCCCGATGACTTGGTTGTGCTGAGGGCTCCACCAGCACTCCCAAGAGAAAGAAGGCGAAAAGCCTTGGGGATAATGCATGGGACGAAGTTAGACACTTCCAGCCCCGTCCAATGTCTTTCTCTTTATCAGACCCAGTTCTCAGCTCTGCTGCGTGAGGACGTTCACGCCTCCACGCACGTCACCGGCCGGGCAGCACTTTGTGCGTGTGCGTCGTGGCTCCCTCCCACGGGTGTGCCACCATCGGTGACCAGAGCGTCACGGGACGCCCGCTCTCGGCAAAGGAGGGTTACGGTCCTGGTCATCTTTACCGGGACCAGGTCCCAGATCCTGGGGGCACAGGTGAGTACAAGGTGGGCAAGCTGGGGGGTCAGGGTTTGTGATGGGGAACAAGTTGGCGGGGGGGCTGCTCTGCCCCTGAGTTTGGAGGAGGCGCCCCAGGATCAGGAGAGGGTTGGGTGAGCCAGGGTGTTGAAGGCCCCGAATACTGACTCCATAGTGGGGGCGCACCCAGCAGCATATGGAAATTCTGTGTGTACAGAAAGACAGACACATGCAAAGTGCACAGCCTGACGGAGTTCGCAAGGGGACCCTGCAAACATTTGTACCTTAACACCTAAAATGTTTCTGAGTTTTGTTAAAGGATAGATTTTTTAGAGGTAAAATTATGACCCTGGCACAAATGTAAAATGAACTTGTGTCCCGTGTTGCTTACACATTAATTAACAAGGGACCCTCCTTAGTCCGTGCACTGTGCCTCCGCAGACACGAAATGGGCTCGCACGTCTCTGGGCAAGAACGTGTGAAGCTGACCGACACCCCCACGCCGCGGAGCTGGGGACAAAGGCACAGGTGGGGTGCCTTCGCTGGGGCCTCCACGTGCTCTCTGGCTCCTGTAAAGGGCTCACGAGCCACATATCCTTTCCTAAATCCAAGTACTAATGGACCAGGTGCTGAGCGTGAAAACAGCATCCACACAGTCCCAAGCGGCGGCAGAGATAAAACACGAAACAAAAGCTGAAGGCGCTGGCTGTGGGTCCCCGCGGCCTGGGGCCAGGGAGCCAAATGAGCCACCGGGCGGGAGCCTCGCGGGGACCCAGTTGCCCCCTCTCCCAGGTCTCGGCCCAGGGCCCTCCGCCCCCAGGGCATCCTCATCGCCTCGTGCTCCCGGGGGAGCCGCGGGTAACCACAGAGAGGACGTGTCCAAGCAGACGTGTGCATCAGACACGGAACGCTTCCAGCCCCGGCCACGGCAAGGGGGCAGCAAACGCGGTGCTGATGGGCTGGGGTGTTGAGGGGTGTGGCCTCCAGGACCTTGGGCAGAAGTGGGTGGGCGCCCGGCTCTCTGCAGAGGGCGAGACGCTGGCAGGGGCCTCGGGCAGCAGGTGCGGTCTGAGCGGGTCCCAGCCTGGGTTTGGAGGGAAGGGGAGGCCACACAGAGGCCACCTGCCCCTGCGCCTGTGCTGACCCTGCACCTGCGGTTGGGTGGGACCCCCACGCGGCTGATGCCGCTTTCTCCACACCCACCCCCCTTCCTGCACGTCTCCCCTGCCCACCCAGCTGCTCTGACCCCACTCTGCCTCGTGCCCTGGGGGCAAGACCACCCTGGGGTGGGCACCATGGTCCCAGCAAGAAGCTGTGTTGTCCCCCAAGGGTCTCTCGGGTCAGTGCCTCCAAGTGACTCAAAGTGGAGGCCCTGTCCCGGGAGCCCCCTGACACCCCAACTCTGCCTGTGCCAAACCGGTCCATCTGGGCACTCGTCAGGGAGGGAGGAGGGGGGAGGGGGAGAGTCAGTGTCACAATGGCAGATGGTGCTTCTGTCCTGTCAGTCCTTCTTCGAGTAAGGGAACCACATCCAAATATAAGCTGCTGTTCACATGGATGGATTGAGTCGCACACCCTCTTGGGGGACCTCTTAGTGACGCCCTCCTGTTGGGGCTGTGGGGAGAAATCCACCTTGCCAAAGCAGGAGTCAAAACCGTGTCCTAAATCCAAGTACCAATAAACCAAGCACTGGAAACGGGAAGGCCTTGCTTTCTAGAATTCTCCAGAATTTTCTACAATCACCTGTACACAGAAGAGGAAGGGGTTTCCTATGCCCCTGCCCTGTGTCTTTCTCAGATTTTATCGGCTCTGAGGGCGAGACCCCGGTCTGAGGCTGGGAGCGTGAGAATAGCGTGTCAAGGACGAGAGGGGACCTGCCCAGATCCTGTGCTCACAGGAGACGCTGATGCCTGTGACCTGTGACATGTGGGAAGACCAAACCGCCCAACCTCAAGGGTACCCTCTAGCACAGTACTGTCCCCGGGTGAGGCGGCCTGAAGTTAGTCCTGTGGGGCACCGGTCCGATATGGGCATAGGAAGACCCTCACTCTCACGCACCATTCCTGCCAGAAAGCGCCTCATGATGGCAGGTGGAACCAGCCTCAGGATGAGGTAGAACAGAGATATTTACAATTGTCTGAAGTCACCACTGAGCTGTTGGATCAAACCGTCCCTGAAGGTCCTCTGGACCTATCAGCTTTAGGAGCCAACAGATCTCCTGATTAGATTATTATGAGTGTGTTTGAATCGACCTCATGATACAGCTGGGTAGAAGTTGAAAGTTAGAATTAATTTCGTACTGCCTTGAAAATCCTACATAGGCCAAATGAGCCCTGAATGGCACTATGCGAGGGAATTTCTTCCACGATGTCTCGTAAAGATTTGCTAACTTACGGCTTGTAAACCACTGCCCACGGCACTCGGGACTGAGCGCCCACCGGGGAAAAGCCATGTCCTGAGACTCCTGTCTGAACCTAAGCTTCTGCATTAAAGACAATATTGAAAATAACAACAACGTTCTGGTTTTGAGAGCAAACAGGTGTCCCAGCTACGGTCCCAGGGGCCAGCAACCAGCTTTGTAAATTCCTAATTCATTTCCTTGTGAAGGAGCCTTTGATTAAAAATGTAGAACCCGAGGGAAGGCGTCTGGGCCACGAGGGGCTTCCCTGGGTGAGTGTTCAGTCTGTGACACTGACATGTCTCACCAGCGGAGAGCTATTTCTGGAGAAAGCAGAAACAATAAACGGACCGAAAATACTCAGGATTGATCCAAGCTTCCCCTTTCAGAGAAAAACCAGAAGTCTCCCCTTCCGTATTCTTGTGGAAACCCTCGCAGGTGCAGGGACACGAGGCCGGGTGTCTGGACAGGGAAGGCCCCCACCGAGACCCTCCCGCCCGTTGACTCGGGGCCTGGGTTCTGCTGACGAGCAATTTCCAGTCATGTTTCGGCCACGCTCACAGGTGCCGCACACTCACAGCCGGGAGACGGTGAGCGAGACAAGACGGGGTTCCTTCCCGCGCCTCCGAGCTTTTCTTCTTGGAAAAGTACAAGAAAGGCAAAACCAAACAAAAACTTCCATTATAGGAAGGGCTTGTGCTGCCAGTATATTGAAAGGTTCAGAACGTCGAAACGGTGAGGGACAAGCTGGGGGGCAGGCGGGCGGAAGGGGCAGGATGGCCCTGTGTCAGACCCGAACATGTGTAGACGTCACACAGGTGACAGCGGGACAATGAGTTCTTCAGTAAGTGGTACAGAGACGATTCGGAAAATTAATACAGAAGGTAGCGTTTGCCGAAATAAACTCCACACCGACTCAAGCCCTGCCCCCGGCACGGTGACTGGTGGGGCTGCTTTGATCCTGACTGCAGCACCAGGCTCCATCGGAGGTTTCTTACCCGGAGCCAAGACTGAGCCCGAGCTGTTTGCGGCCACGTCCGCAGGTGCACGTGGCAGCGTCCCATTACAAAACGCGGAGAAAATCGACACAAATCCCTGCTGGGGCCCCGGCCGCCTAGGAAGGTGCGTCAGGGCCCCCCCCGTCCACGCCCCCTGCTCCGGAGAGCAGAGCAGACATGCACCCCCTGGCCTTCTCCCCAAGACAGCGCTTTCTGGGGGGCTCTGCGTCCCGCAGCCCCGGCCCCATAGTCGGTCAGGGTGAAGCCTGGGCCCCAGGAGGGGCTCCCTCTCGGGCACGATGACGGGCTGCCGGCCTTCTCCCCCGAGTCTCAGTCCACGCACATGTCCTGGGGGCCACAGATCTGCTCCGTGTTTCCCCTTGGACGTGGGTTCCACCTCCTGCTGTCTCTGGTGGGGAGTTTTCGTCTTCCCCTCGTAATTTTATGCATTTTACTCGATAAGCTCCATCACTAGCCCCTTCTGGAATCAGACCTGATTTAAACTGCTTAACAAACTGGCCTCTGTAAAGTCTGGTCCTTCCCACCCCCCTGAAGTCCTCCTCAGGTGGACAAAGCCTCTTAGGCAGAGTCCAGCAGAGGGGGGTCTGTAAAGTTCTTTAGAAGCAAGGGGTGTTTCTACTCGTGTTTTGTTATTCACAGGATGTAAGCATGGTCTCTGAAACGTATCAACACAACAGACGTTCAGACCAACAGCTGGCACCTATTAGCGCCCACGGCTGTCTTCCCGGGAAGGGAGCTGTCACCCGGTGCTAAGTATACCCACATCACGCTCGTGGCCACCGCCGTCAGGAAGTCACTGGAGCTTTCCACCCACATTTGGAATCTGCATTTGGGAGAAGCCTGTGTTTAAGGGCTCCTAACAGGCAGATGCCAGCTGGATGCCCACTCGGGGACATCCTGCCGGACATGAAGCCGGCCTGACGGGCTCGTCGGGTCCAGCGACGGCCATCTGGACGTGCAGAGGCGACACCGGCAACCAGGAGACGGTCGATTTCCAAGGAACGAGTGCAGTGACCGTCCAGTTGAGACGCTCACCCCCGACGCCCAAATAAGCGGGTGTCAGTCTGGGGCCGGACCTCTACATGCAGATTCCCCCCTCTCTTCTGCTTGACGTGCCCTGGCCTGGAGGACAAGGGACCCGCTGGCAGGGGCGGAGGAGCCGGGCACCAGGACAATGTCCGGCAGGGGGGTGCCGGAGGGACGCACAGAGCCCGAGGAGGGGTAGACGCAGCTACGCCGGGGTCACCAGGGGCAGCGGGTCTCCCGCGAGCTGTCCAGAGTACCAGGCCGTGCTCAGGCCGTCGCACCTCAGGGCCCCAGCCTGCAAGGAGCCCACACCTGTTTGGCTGCAGGAGGTCAGCCTGGTCGTGACATCTGGAAATGCAAGGGTCTTCTCCCGCTTCTGTCTCCCGCTTACCGAGCCCAGACCTCAGACGGCCCGCCCGCTTCTGAAGAGAGGCAGGAACAGGCCGGCCACACCCTCACGGTCCCAGAGCAGAAGCTGCCTGGGACAAACGTGAAAACACGAAGGACAGATCCACACGGCCTGAGGTCCCATCGTCCGGCGGAAACCGGTGGGAGGCGTTTGCCGCGTTCTCCACGCTGGGAGCACCCAGACACAAACAGGGCACACGTGTGCACTTTCTCCCGAGCCCCAGGGAGTGCTGAGGACCCGCCCCCACTCCACGGGTGGCTGAAACAACAAAGAGTGTGGCAGACGGACGTTTTGTTTTCATCACATACCTGGTCCGGGGTGTCGTAAAGAATGAGAACTGGTGTCGTTGGCACTAACCCAGCCAGGGTGAGGTGCAGTGGGAAAGCACACCTACTTTTGTAGAAATCAGCACAAACATTCTGTAAAACAAACCAGAGCAGGCAGCAGAACGAAAAACAGACAGACCAGAGCACGGGGGGACTTGAGTCGGCGGAGAGGGAAGCCAAGGCGGGCCTGATCCAGAGCCCGGGAGCCGGGAGCTCCGGCCCCGTGGGCGCCACCCAGTTCGAGAATCTTCTCCCCACATCCACACGGGGGGCCGCCTCCCCCTTCCCCGGGTGGACCCGGGTTGTTCTGCAGAGAGACTGAAACCTGGTCTCTGGGCCAGGGGGCCCCCGGTATGCGCAGCCTGCACACGAGGCCCCGTTTCCTGTCCTCCGAGAGGCACCGCGGGCAGGACGCGGGCGCACTCGGTCACACGGCACTGACGACACACGAGCAGGCCTGGAACCAAGGAAGGGCCCGTGGGCTGCGATGTTTGGGGAAGCCGCCAGAAAGTACAGCTCCGCAGCAAGGCCAGACACAGGGAGGGAAGCGTGGGGAACCGTGAGGCCGGTGGAAGGGCCGGGGCTCGGCCAACGGGAGTCCGGAGCAGAGAGTGAGGACCATGGAACGCAGGTGGCACCAGCCAGCAATCCCGGGAAAATTCGCCAGAACCGAAGTTGTGTGTTTCCAGGTCAGAAGCCCTCCCACCCGCAGCTTCCCGGCGACTGCCAGCACACGGCCCAAGGGAGGGTCCCACAGAGGCATGAGGGTCAGGGAACGGTTCCCGTGTGCCAGGCAGCGTCGGGAGCCAGAGGGCCGTGCCAGGCTCCCGGTCACCGTCACCACAGGCCCATGAACAGGGGAGGGCTGTGGGGGGAGCCACGTCTCCATCCCTCACCACGGCCGGCCGGGGACGGCGCCCACACCTAGCGAGTGAAGAGACAGCGAGCGCAGCTCGTGTGGGACATGGCGAGCCCCAGAGGGCAGGCCCACGGCCCCGGGAAGATCAGAGAGGACAGAGGCTACAGACACACGCCCCTCGGGAACAGACACGGGGTGTCGGGCCACAGAGCGGCACGGTCCCCTGGGCACACCTCCAGGGCACGGGCAGCCCGCCAGACGTGAACGCCGGGCACCCTTATTATCGCTGCTGCGACGGAACAAACGTATTCATAATCCACAGCCCTGCCCTTTCACGCGTCTCCAGGATGAGACCACGCTGCATGTGCAAGTCCGTCAGTCAGCTTCAGGGCTCATCGGTCCCGAGATCCTGGCTCAGACCCGGCACGTGGATTCCCCAGCCCTCTGGAGCCCCTGGCTCGGTCGAGGCGTGCGGGGCAATCCAAGGGCACTGCGTGACTTACACGGAGTCCCAGTGCCACCCAGACCCAGGGCGCGGGTCTGTGGGCAGAGCTCCACGCCCAGCAGATGCTACACACACGGGAGTTCACGTGACAGTCCCCGACCCCGTGCCTCAGTTTCCCATGTATGTGTGCGAGCAAATGCTTAAGCTGACAGAAAATAAAATGTGTCACGGGAATAGGAGGAGGCGTGGTTTGTAACCCAGCACACGGTGAGGCCTGACTCCCCAACTAAGGCACCACAGAACTAGCTGTGAGTCACATGCTCTGTCCCGGGCAACACGGGCTTCCAGCCTGGTGTCGGTCGTCTTTGAATTTTTATGATTGTTTTCAGGGAGATTTGTATCCATTAAAGTTACTGAGAATAAGGAGAACTGGTCAGGTGCAGCTGCGGTGTGTACCCACGCATGCGTACGTGTATGTTCCTGCGGTATGCGTGTGTATGAGTGTGCACGTGTATGCACATGTGTGCACGCACAGGGATGTGCATGTGTGTGTACAGGAGTATGCACGTCTGTGTGTGTCCGTAGCTGTGCACGTGTGTGTGCTGAGTGTGCACACGTGTTACAGAGGTGTGCACATGTGTGTGCAGATGCGTGTGCATGGGTGTGTGTACAGAGGTGTATGTGTGCAGGGCTGTACATGTGTGTGTACAGGTGTGTGCTTGTGTGTGCAGGGATGTGCACGTGTGTGTACAGAGCGTGTGTGTGGGTGTGCATGTGTGTGTGTATACAGAGGTGTGCACGTGTGTGTACGTGTCTACGTCAGTGCACAGCGACCTCAGGCAGCTAAAGCAAAGGTCAACCCTCGCGGCCACGGGTTGGAGCCCAGGCCTGGCACGTGGGCAGCACGAACAGTGTGGGGCTTGTCACTTGGAGGTTGGGCGCCGGGTGAGGGGCCAATTCCCAGAAAACGCCCAGGTCAGCAAGGGCACGTCCGACCACCCAGACCCCACGCGTCACCTGACGACTATGGCACGTCCCCTAGGACGTCATGCCCTGCGCGCAGCAGCACTCAGAAGTATTGGCTCTCGCCGTTGCACGTCCACACGCACACTCACGTCCTTGCCTGCTCTCACAGGGCATGACTTCCACGGCACGAACACTCTTGGAAATCGCAGATTTGGCGGCTGCACCTTCCGGAACACGGCCACACCACCACCGGCCAGCCGTGCTCCACTGGGCGAGGTCAATGCCGCCCGTGACAGGGACACCACACAAGCTTCTGACCACCTCCTCGGGCTGAGTCCCAGGACGCGGGATTTCTGACAAAACACACAGGCGTGCTCAGGGTCACGATACACTCAGGATCGGACAGCAGGGCTCTGGCCCCACATGGCTGGGTGTTGGATGTCACTGCTGCTTTAAGGCACAGTTGCGGTGGAACGCCTGGGCCCTGTGTGCACCCGGCTGGGGGGCCAATGGCCCTCTCCAACCCCCACCCTGAGAGGGGCCCTAAACAGTCCACAGAACCCCCTGCACAACCCCACCCTGAGACCCCAGGTTCCAGGACACAGGAAGGGACAGAGGCAGCGCTGGGACCCAGAGCATCTGGACCCTTGAGCCTGGGACATCCCAGGCCCTGGAGCTGCAGCAGGAGGGCAGAGGAGAGCCAACTTCTGCACATTTGTCCAGTTTTCCAGGTGGCTCTGGGTGGATGACCAGAGCGACCCCATCCTGAGCCAATGTTACCTCCGCAGAGTCTGCAGGGCCCTGAGGTCAGTCCTCCAATGCCCCCAACTATGCTCCTCACATGGCCTGTGCCCCTGCACCCCTGCTCCCCAGCCCCTGCACCCGCTCCCACCCAAACCCTGCACCCCTGCTCCCCAGTCCCTGCACCCGCTCCCACCCAAACCCTGCACCCCTGCTCCCCAGCCCCTGCACCCGCTCCCACCCAAACCCTGCACCCCTGCTCCCCAGGCCCTGCACCCGCTCCCACCCAAACCCTGCACCCCTGCTCCCCAGCCCCTGCACCCGCTCCCACCCAAACCCTGCACCCCTGCTCCCCAGGCCCTGCACCCGCTCCCACCCAAACCCTGCACCCCTGCTCCCCAGCCCCTGCACCTGCTCCCACCCAAACCCTGCACCCCTGCTCCCCAGCCCCTGCACCCCTTCTCCCACCCAAACCCCTGCATCCCTGCTTCCAGAACCTGCACCTGCTCCCACCCAAACCCTGCAACCCTGCTCCCCAGCCCCTGTACCCGCTCCCACCCAAACCCTGCACCCCTGCTCCCCAGCCCCTGCACCCCTTCTCCCACCCAAACCCCTGCACCTCTGCTTCCAGAGCCTGCACCTGCTCCCGCCCAAACCCTGCACCCCTGCTCCCCAGCACCCTGCGGCCCCTCCTCCCCAAACTCCCGGCACCCCACTTCTCTCCATGTCCCCGCTCTCCCACCCAGCATTGGGCCTGGTCCCTCTGGAGTGCACCAGACATGCTGGCCATGTCCTGGTCGCTCAGGACAATCACGCACCCTCCCCTCAAAGTCACTCTCTAGATGAACTTTTCCCTGTTCCTCCCACTTAACTGCGCCCCACACCACTGCTGTCTCCTGGAATCGAGGTCCCCTTTGTGTCCCCCAGTGTACCTGCAGCCCCACAGCGCCTGGCACCCGGCAGGCCTCCAGCAGGGAGGTGCAGAGACGGGTCTGTGGCACCAGTCGTTGACACTTCAGGGCTCCGGGGCTCCCAGGGGGCTCAGTCGGTTGTGCAGTTGACTCCTGATTCTGGCTCAGGTCTTGATCTCGTGTTTGTGAGTTCAGGTCCCCCTTGGGCTCTGCACTGGGCGGGGAGCCTGCGTGGGATTCTCTCCCTCTGCGCCTCTACCCTGTTCACAGTCTCTCTCTCTCTCTAAAATAAAAAAATAAAAATAAAACACGTCAGGGCTCTGGCTGCTTGCCGCTTGGGGGGTTCCTTCAGCCGTCCTCTCGAGGGGCCTTTCCTGGTGGAGGAAGTCGGTGGACTGTGCTTTGCTGGACGTGGCCTTCCCGCCGTGCTCACCCTCTGGATCTGTGTGAACACGTGCTTCCAGCCCCCCGACCCCCCCTCCCCGGGGCCCTGGATCAGCCGGCAGGAGGCAAACACCGCTGCCCACGGGTCCTCTGGAACGAGGCCACAGAGCCTTCGCCTCAGGTGCACGCCCCGCTGTGCCCAGCTCCACAGAGCACGTGGGGCAACACGTTCAAACCCAGATTCAGGTAGACGGAGATTTGGGGTGGGGGCTGGGAACAAAAACAGGACAAGAGAAAGGCCGCGGTGTACAGGCTGGCAAAATGTCCCATTGTGTCACGGACCTTCAAGATCAATCTGGGAACGCAGACAGGAGGCCCTCCTTCTCCACGCGAGGGGCCGAGTTCCCAAGCTCCTGTGCGTGTAGGGGTGGGGGCCGGGGAGCGCAGGGCTGAGGCCAGCTGGCGGTCAGGACTCGCTGCCCTGTACCCCATCCCCTCAGTGTTGAGTTCACTCTGGTCCCACTCGTCCATCCATACACCAATCCTGCTGTTAGAAGCTCTTGCCGTTTTGGGGCGCAGGTGTCCAGCCTGCAGTGAGGAGGGGGCCCCCGGCCGTGCTGGGAGGGGCGCATGCGGACGATCCGGTCCCTGCAGGCCCAGGGCAGTGAGGACCAGGGGTGGGGGTCGTGGCAGACCACCGAGCAGGACACGGCGGGTGGGTGGCTCGGGGCTCGCGCGCATGTCGGGGGCCCCCAGAGCAGGCGTGGCTGGCACGTGTGAGCCACAGTTCACACGAGGGGCTCCGTGCCGCGTTTGGATGGAGCAGGCCCTGCACCCAGCGGGAAGGACTCAACACCGAGCACCTGTGCTGGGTGAAGGTGTGGTGCGTGGGAGCAGGAACAGACGCCACCTGAGCCCGGACCCCGGTCCCTGCGGCGACCCCAACCGCTCCCCAGGGACATCGGGACCCGCCGGACACCCTCCTCCACGAAGGCGCCACCTCACACGCAGACTCACACGTACACGCACACGGCCTAAAACCACTCCTGCGAAGGGCCGTGGGGCGGACAGAGCACCGTGAGCATAAGCATAACCCACGGAAACAGAACCTAGGTGGGACAGGTGACTTGGCTGGCAGGTCCTCGCTGGGGCCGACTCACCTTGGGGGCACCCCCTCCAGCCAGACCACCGGAAACAACAGGTCACATGCAGTTAGAACCAGACCCCCGCGAGCTCTATCACAAACTGTTGACCCAAGACTTCCCGAAACACGACGGCGGGCTGGTCCCGGCCCCTGTGGTCGCCCTCAGGACGGGACAGCCCGACCAGGAGGGGTTCCCCTGCAGGTCAGAGGGGAAGGCCGGGCATCCTGCCGGCCGGGGGCAAGCACCTGGGGAGGGGCCGGAGACCCCTGGGCCCACAGAACAGCACTTGGCCACCAGGGCTCCCCACGGCACGGCTTCATCACGCGAGAGGCCAACGTTCAGTAACCAAATGGGAGCCCAGACCGTGATGTCACGGAAGGGCTTCTGTCTGGGGCTGTGAACTGGGCCAACACCAAAACACAGCAGCCCAAAGGGCCCCCGGGGGAAGGAGAAATCACCCAGCACAGTACCCCTCCCCGCCCCGATGCTCTCTAGCTCATGTGACTCTGCAGCCCCGGGCAGGGGTCACGCAGGAGCTGGGGTCACACCGGAGCTGGGGTCGCAGTGCTGGGGTCACAGAACTGAGGTCACACTGGAGCTAGGGTCCCACCGGAGCTGGGGTCACACCCAAGCCTGAGGTCACGCAGCTTGGGGCTGCACTTTCTGGTTGGGGCCCAGGATGGTTAAGGACAAGCTGCAGAAGGGACAGCCTCCGACTTGCATTTCCAAATTGGGAAGAGTATCACGGGTCTAACTTTCTGTGACATAGCACGGGGGCAGTCACTCCACCCACAGAACCTGGACGGCGCAGCACGGCGGACGGGCCAGACTGCGGGAAAAGGAGGGGAACCTGAAGCCGCCGTGCCCACTCGTGAGAACTATCGTCTGGAAAAGTCTGGGGATGGGCTGGGCCTGGTGGCTCCTGAAGGCCACCAGGTGCAAGGAGCTGCCGGCTCGGGCTCAGCGATGGGCTGAGGGCCAGACTTGGGCCCACTGGCTTCTGGAACCTTCTGTCCTGGCTATGAGCCCGTGGGGGCCGTGAAACCGCCACCTGGCCCTGTGGTGGGTGGGCTCGGCCAAGTGGCAGAGGGCTGCGTGCGTCCTGTGGCAGGAACAGCAGCTGCTGCCAGGGAGGGGCTCAAAGGGAGGGCCCCGAAGGCAGCAGAGGACCCCAGACTCCCATCCCCCATTGGAATGAGCTGCACGGACGTCACAGCCCAGAGTCTGGAGAGGCGTCTGGCTGAAGAGCCCACCTTCTCAGTGCCAGTCAGCCCGTTTCTGAGACGTCAGTGCCTTTAGAGGCAGGTTCCGGGCGTTTCTCGCGAGGTTTCCAGGGGCCTCCCCGTAGGGGGCTGGTGGCCCTAACTGTGTCCAGGCCAGAATCAGCAGTGAGCGTGTGGGGAGGTGGGGGCGGGCAACTGGGAGTGGACCCCCGCCTGCAGCCGTTCCCAGACCTACTGAGACTGTCAGTCTCTGTTTCAGAATGAAAGTCTGTGGGTTCTGATCTCACCGGCCCGGACATCTGTGCCAAGGAAAACTTTGCCAGCATTTGAAGTCCGTAAATAAGGAACTCCAACCTAAAGGTTTTTATAAGCTTCAAAGTTGCAGTGAAAATACTTGGGCAGTAACATTTCTTGAGAAGCCTGGTGTAAGAAGCGTTTCTCTTGTTCAAACAGAAGGTGGCCGGCTCGCCCTACGTCCCCAGGCCCCTCCTGGGCCGTTTGTGTCGTTCTGACCTGGCTTTCCTGGCCTCAAACCAGCGTCATGGGCCAACGAGAAATCTCTCGATGGAGGAGACAGGGTCTGAGGCTGCTTCGCCCTCCTGGAGGCACCCTGGGGTGCCCTTGGATCAGCAGGGTCCCAGATCAGCTCACAGGGCGGGTAGCCATGTAGAGGCTGCTGGTGGCCCGGAGACCTTTCCACTTGGAGTCGGTGGGAGGGAGAGGCGTGGGACCACTGGGACAGGTTTTACTGGACTTGGAAAAAAGAGAGTGACATCTGCTTACAATATGCCATAATTCCTTTCATGGGATGAATGGAATGTGCCGGCCTCACTACCCAGAGTCGGCAGGCCTCACTACCCAGAGTCGGCAGCCCCCACAGCCCACAGAGCAGGTCCGTGGTGATGTGCAGAACGCAAGACGTGTCCCCACGCCCAGGACGGCCCTGCTGCACCACGCCAGGGGGCTTCACCTCTGCTGTCCCTAAAAGCACCAGCTCAGCTCGGCCAGCCCTCCTGTGATTCTTGAATTCCTCCTTCCTATTTAAAAAAGGGATGAAAACAAAACCCACCCATTTTGTGTCCTTGACTGTAGAGCATCAGGGTTCTTCCGGAGGAGCTGGGGCCTCGGGAGAGTCCTGCGTGATCCCGTGAGTCCTGTGCCCTGGGCTCCCCTCACTCCAAAGGCAGCCGCGGTGAGACACCCAGAATTCCCAAGTGAAGCGTCCAGGCAGGGGGAGTCTTCCTGCAGCCATAACTCCTTCCCGCCTTGTTAACTCGTAGTAAAATACACAAAATGTAAAATCTATCCCCATGACCATCGTCGGTGGCAAAAGCGTCGAGTTCCTTCACGAGGCTGCACGCCTGTCCACACCACCCGTCTCCGTTCACCTGCAGGACGGAAACTCCATCCCCACTGAACACGGCCTCCCCTCTGCTCCCCCAGCCCCTGCTTTCGGTCTCCATGATCTGATGGCTCCCGGGACCTCCTACACGTGGGACCACACAGCGTTCACCCTTCTGCTGCTGCCTCGTTTCACACAGCACGGTGCTCCAGCTTCACGTATGTTGCAGCAGGCGAAAGAACACCCTTCCATTTTAAGGTTGAATGACACTCCATTGCACGATGGACCACGTTTTGCTGTGCGCTCATCCATCACCGGACACAGGACTGTGTCCACCTTTGTGAGTAAAGCTGGCAGGAAGCGAGCATTCAAGTCTCTTCTGGAGACCCTGCTTCTGATTCCTCGGGGAATATACTCAGCCTTCACTGTATCTTGATATGTGATTTCCTATTTCTCTAAGCCACTTTTACACAAGTTTGTGAAATTTAACTCATTCATTAGTTGAGATATATTAACTGAGGAAGGAAGGGAGGGAGGGAGGAAGGGGGAAGAAGGGGCGGGCGGGAGGGAAGTTTTGCGCATCCTCGCCACCTCCCCGGGCCCAGGCCTGCATTCTGGTCTCACT
Organism: Acinonyx jubatus; assembly: GCF_027475565.1. Lineage (NCBI taxonomy): Eukaryota > Metazoa > Chordata > Mammalia > Carnivora > Felidae > Acinonyx > Acinonyx jubatus. The sequence goes on from NC_069392.1 coordinate 91,938,183, forward strand.
TTTCCTCAGTGAGGCCCCAGCCTGGGGACAGTCCACCGTGGGCACTTCCCACAGGAGTCCTTCCTCGTGAGCCGCAGGCCGAGTTCTGGAGTCTCTCTGACGCCGCCTGGCTCTGAGATCCAGGGTCCACATCGGGAAGAATGGCTCATACCTCCAGGCTCCCCAGCACAGGGAGCCTCCTATCGCGTGTTGTCTGCGATCCTTTGAGGCATCTCCTTCATCTGTCCCCACGCTCCCCAGCTCTGCCTCCCCCCAGACACCCCCTGCCTTTGGTTTTGATGGTTTGTCCTCTCCTGGCCCACGTGACGGGTACCAGTTAGGCCCCCAGTGTTCTCGCCCGCAGGCCTCCTGCCCCCGTGTCCCCTTACAACCAGGATGCTCACGGGTGCTCTCTCAACCAGGCACTCTGGGGTGCCAGAGGCACCGCCATAACCACACTGGGTGGTGGCTGCAGACCAGGACGGCATCGGGGAGCCGGCCCAGCCGAGGCCCGTGCAGACGGCCCCGCTCCTCCCCTTCACTGGGGCTCAGGCCATCAGCTGCTCCCGGCACCCTGGACCAGCCCCCCCCAGTGGATCCCAGCCCTTCCTCAGCCCCTTCCCCGTCCCTGGGCACAGCGACAGCACACCCCTCTCGTTAAAGCCTGATTCCTCTCTTTCCCTGTGTAGTAAACTGGGTTTTGCCTTTTTCATTTGGTGGATGCTATAAATACAGGAAAACACATTTCGTCTTGCACACATAATTTTCAAAGGTCCAACTGTGCCCCCGTGTGGTGGCAGGAAAGAGCATGGACAGGGAAACCTACGGGGCAGGTCTCCCGGACCTGCGGGGTCCTCGGCAGCCAGAGAGAACCATGGACGACGGCAGGGCCATGCCAGCTTGTGTGTGAAACTCTGGTTTGGTAATGCCCCATCGTATCACCCTGTTCATTCTTTAAGACCAGATACTATGTCTGTTATCTGATTTATTCATTTATTTATGTCCTCAACAAATATTTCTCTTCTTTTTAAGTTTATTTATTTTGAGAGAGAGAGAGAGAGAGAGAGAGAGAGGGACAGAGCATGTGTGGGGGAGGAGCAGAGAGAGAGGGAGACACAATCCCAACCAAGTAGGCTCCATGCTGCCAGAACAGAGCCCGAGGTGGGGCCTGAACTCACAACCCTGGGATCATGACCTGAGCAGAAATCAAGAGTCTGACGCTCAACCGACTGAGCCACCCAGGTGCCCCCTCCCCCCAGCATGTCAAGCAGGAAATAAGGTCCCCCTTATGCACTGTGACTCTATCCCACCACAATTTGTCCTCCTGACAAAGGCAATGACTCAGTATGTGAATCCCCTCCCCCAAATCCAACTCTTTGTGACATGGAGAAGTCTACGACGTCTCGGGTTTCCCGCCAAAAAGCTGACGGTCACCATGACAGGAGCTTGAGTGTATGCGTCGTACAAGCAGGTACGCTGTGTCACTGGGTGCAGACAGTCCTGAGACGGTGGAACCCGTCCAGACAATTGTGGCGTCACAGACCAGAATCCAGATGCCTTCACTCCAGGAACCAGTTTAGTTACAGCCGCTCTGGATGTCAGCTTCCTAATCTAGAAAATGGGGTGATAAAACCTCTCAGCTCACAGGATTGTCACTAAAATGAGATCAGGCGCTGAGAGCTGAGGACTCTTCGGGCAGGGAGCGGAGGCGAGGGCGCGCCACAGAAAGAGTTTGCGGAACACTGAGCGACTCACCTACGGCGGTTTATGTCCAAACACCCGATTTCCAGGTTTCAGAGTCGTTGGCTAAGCCCGCGGGCTGCTCTCTGCCCCCGAAGAGCCTCCCCACACCCCCCACGTTCCCACTGTGCGCGGAGTGACAGGGTTAGGAACTCCAAGCACGTGCCGGGAGCCTCTAATTCTATAAAGGGCCAGCTTCCTGATTGCATTAGCAGCATGAGGAAGTTCCAAATTACTGAGGGGCCGCTCTCCCCTGCACAGCTCTCCAAGAGCACGAAATAAATCAAAGCCCTCTCGCTTCAGAGGCTGGGAGAAGAGCAAAGGAGTTGGAATCATTCCCTGCTGACCAGCAGGAGGGAGGATGATTTCTACACGTTTCTGAAAATGGAATCCCCCTTCTCCCTGCGTTTGAGGGATTTTTACCGAGGCCTCCCACAATCCTTCTCCCAGCACCGTCCCCAAACCTCAGATGCTTGAGCACCCCACGTGACGGTGGCCATGTCCACATGTCAGTTGTGCTATCGGCTATTTAATAAATGTTAATCACCTTTTAAATTATTCTGAGAGCGAGCGAGCACGTGTGCAACCTGGGAAGGGGCAGAGAGGGACAGAGAGAATCCCAAGCAGGCTCCATGATCGGCGCAGAGCCTGACCGAGGGCTCAATCTCATGACCCCGGGATCACGACCTGAGCCGAAATCAAGAGCCAAACGTTCAAACGACTGAGCCACCCGGGAGCCCCAATTATTTTTTTTAACTTAGCCTTAGCCTAAGTAAAATAAATACTACCACTGGCTTAATGTGGCTTTTTTTCTATTACATATTCAAACACATAGTAACTACGTAGTAAGTAAAAATTAAGAACGTTTGTCCAAATGCTACCTAAAGAGCCTCTTGTACAACCGAAGGATCCAGCGTAGCAACTTTGGGAAACTGTCTTGGAGAAAGTGCCTGCCCTCGGAGAAGCCTGCAGAAGCCCACCAACCTCGGTGCTCCCGGGACAGCCCCACTCGGCGCGGGGCCCGGCGGAATCTGCTGGAGGAATGTCTCCATCTGGTGGTGGTCGCCTCTCATCACACTGGGGCGTGAGCCCTGCCCCGGTGAGGGCCTGGGGGTTCCTTTGGGGAGGGGGAGGGGGAAGAAAAAGCGCCCGCGCTGGCGGTGACGGTTGCATGACTTTGTGACCGTACTAAAACCCACTGAACCCTACGCTCTGAAAGGACGAATTACACGGCACAAGTTATATCTCAGTTTTTACAAAAGAAGTCTCGTGGAAGTATCCAGTAGAGCAGAAAGAGAAAACTACCCTCACCTTCTTCTGGGATGTTAAACTGTCTACAGCATGGCGAGGGTGTCTTTATCTGTGCTTTGTCTTGTGGATATCGGGTCTATATTCCAGGGACCGGAAGTCTTAAACGTAGAAATGGATTTTTTATTTGTGTGTTTGTAAACCACATCCACAGCTCCCATTAGACACAATTTCCCCAGAGTCTTCTAGCTGACATTCTGAAAAGTTGTTTCTTTTTAAGGCTCTCGCTCTCCCTACAACGTGCTTTCAAGCGGCAAAAGCACAGATGGGAAATGTGCAGCACACGCCTTTGCTCTGGCTTCGCGGCGGACTTTGTGGGTGTGGTTAAATTATGATTTTCATTCTAAGGGGAGGCTGAGAAACGTTTGCCACTTGATGGAAACCATGTGTTAGTTAGTGCAAGACGCTACGTCAGGGGCTTTAACATGACATATCCCTCACAATTACACTTGCTAAACAGAATACCATTACAGAATCCCCACTAATGTTCTCATCACACACCAACTCCAGAACCTTCCCCTGTAACTCATAGGGGATTGATCAGTGCAATTATTTTGTAAAGGTCCTTGTCAGCGGATTCAAAATAACCAGCAACAATAATTATTATTATTTAGGATTCAAGTGTTAATTTTCCAGCTGAGATGCAGCCCCGGCCTCACACAGCTACAGGTGTGGGTACGGGGAAAACAGAGCCGCGTGCGCACAACACATTTTCGGGGAGGGAGGACACCACCAGTCTCTCTTTGTCCAGCAAGGGGGAGGGGGCACGTGATCCCACAAAAACACATTGGAAACACGGCCCTGAGATCTGGAGAGAATCTGCCACTGTCACAGCTTGTGTCTTCACGGCCCTGCTAGTTTTCCTCGTGTGTAAGCTTCAGAGAGAAAGGGCCCTCGCTGGAGAGACAGAAGCACCGGCCCCCCATCTGCCCCCAGGAGGGCTTAGCCGCCCTGCTCCAGCCCGAGCCGCGTGAGCCCCTCCGGCCCCAGTGCCTCAGCCACAGGGGACCCACACCCACAGGGACCCACGGCCCCAGGGACCCACACCTGCAGTCTAAGCGGGGCAGGTAGGAAAACGCTAGCAGCATTTGGGGACAGCCCTGACAGCCCGGGACAGGTCTCACGTCCCCCCCTCCCCTCCACAGGGGTTGGTCCTAAACACACCTCACCCCTGCAGGTCCACTAGTGTGTCAGCGAGGCTGTAACATGTGGGGCCGCCCCCACGACGTCAGCAGTGCTAAGACCCAGAGACCCCGAGCTGCGACCAAGAGAAAAGAGAGGAGGTCTGACTGCAAAGCCGGCGATCGGAGAGGAGGGGTCTCTCCCAACCACAGACACAGAAAGGGTGGTATGGGAACGTCACGGACAGCCTTGTGCCGATGAAGACAAATGGACAAGCGGCTACGAAGACACGAATGAGCCAAACGAAACCCACCGTCTTGTGTCTTTGCTGAGCATCGAAGTTCCTGTGGGGAAACCGGGGCCTCGGAAACGGGCCATGTGAATCACCCCGAGGCCGAAGCCAGCCAGAACATCACAGGAAAGCTTCACATAGCATCTCTGATGAACACTGACACAAAACCCTTCACAAAATATCAGCAAACCGAATCCAGAAGCATATAAAAAGGATTGTAAGCCATGACCAGTCGGAATTGATCCCGGGAGTGCAGACTGGGTGAGTATCTGAAAATCCATCAATCAGTAGATGCGGAAAAATATGATTGACAAAATCTAATATCTACTCATAGTTTTTTAAGGAGCAACTCTCAATAAACCAGGAAAAGACAGGAATGTCCTCAACCTGGTAAAGGACACATAAAAACAGCCTACAAGCTCCCATCACGATAGTTTTTGATAGTTTTTGAAGACTTGAGTGCCTTCCCCCCTAAAACTGTGAGCAAGGCCAGGGGGTCTGCTCCCACTACCTCACCTCTACTCAGCATTGTGTGGGGGCTTCTGTCAGAGCAATGGCCACATCCCTTCAGAGAAAGGAGGAAAGGGAGGGAATGAGAGAAAGCAGGAGAAATTAAACCATAAATATTGAAAAGAAGAAACAAAACTATTTACAGATGACCTGAGTCTATGTAGAGAAAATTCTAAGACTGCCACAAAAAAACAAAACAAACAAAAAACAACAACCAGAACTAATAAATGAGATTACCTTCACAAGACCGCAGGATACGAGATCATTCTGCAAAACAACCAATCCGATTTTCACACAGTATCAACAACCTGAAAATTAAATTAAGAAAACAATTCCATTTATAACAGCATCAAAAGTAATAAAATACTTAGCATTAAACGTAACAAAAGAAGTGCAGGATTTGTTCACTCAAGACTACAAAACGTCGCTGAGAGAAATTGCGGAAGATTTAAATAAATCAAGAGACATTCCGTGTTCACAGACGGGAAGATTCAGCATTATTTATATTTCAGTTCCCTGCAAACTGCTATAGATTTGATACAATCACGACCAAAATCCTGGCATGTTTTTTGTAGAAATTGACACAGTGATCCTATTAGAAGAGCCAAGACGATTTTGAAAAAGAACAAAGTTAGGGAATTTACACTATCGGATTTCAAACTCGCTGTAAAGCTGCGGCAGTCAAGGCCAGCTGGTGTTCGCATAAGGACAGACACGCAGGTCAGTGGGTTAGAACTTGAAATCGGGGGTGTTCATGGTCCTCGTGATAAAATGTAACACAAAACAACATCGTAAAGAGTCACTGGAGAGAGATTTCTTTCTACTAAGGACTCTGTCAACCCTGTAGTGTACCCTCATATCTACCTTGTGCTGGATTCAAAACAGAGAATGAATTGACAGGCAATGACTCCACCCCATTCTCTGTTTTGAATTACCCTAAGATGCTCATCTTGGGACCTGTTTTTTAGAAACTCTTTCCAGTGGCTGTAATGGAAACTTGGCAGTCGTGAGAGGAGAAGCAAATTAGAAGGTAATGTGTACATAAATTACATGTGGAATTCGTACAGGAAGATTATTTCCTCTAACATGACATTTAACATTTTTTATTATGAAAGTTTCCAGAACGTGTGCAAAATGATGTTCTTTACTGCTCTCGCTCTGGGCACACCTACCATTCCTCCTGCCAGAGTCTGCGGAAGTCGACCCCAGGAACCGTATTCTTTCATCTGTAAATATTTCAGCACACATCTCGAAATGATAAAGTCTTTTTAAACCAATCATCAAATAAATTAGCACTAATATCCCATAGGAATTGTTTTAATAAACAGAAAAGCCCTCTCATAAGCTGCGCGGACTAACCACATTCAGTCTATAAAGCCTAGAGTCTTCTTTTAAAAGCCTTTTTTACACCCATCTCCTGATGTAAAGTCCAACAAGTTTAATGCTTACGTTCCCCAAAATATGTACTTTTCCCACACGAGCCACGAGCTGCCTGCAAACTCTCCAGCTGGGAGAAAGGCTTACTGTCTCGTTCTAAACCCGATAAAGTGGGCCTTTGAACGAAAACCGGTGACTCAGAGCATCAGATTCACTCTAAAATATGTTTTCTCAACACCTGACTCGAAATAGTAATTAAAAAAGCTAAACCTAAGCCAGAGGGGAAGACTCAAACAGTACAAGACTTCAATGTCACGTCTGCCTGCTGTAATCAATACACCCAGTGAGAATCTGAGAGAATCTTCTAACTCTGCGGGCTGTCGCGAGACTCATAATCCCACAGATACTCCGGCGGAGCCAGCCCCAGACTTGACCGCATCTCCGTCCCCGGGAAGCACGACAGTGAAGAAAAGAAGGGGGAAGGGTCACGGCCTATTTCTGACGCCGTGATTACCTCGTTGCTCCGAAGTGCTAGGAAGTGCTCCCGGAAAGGTTCATATAAAAGGCCCCCTGGAAGATGCCACGGGGTGTGTGAGCGTGGGTCGGGACTGCGAGGGTGCGGTCCAAGAAGGGGGCGCCAATCCCGTGAGCAGGTTATGATTGGCTCACGCGCAGCAGAGTTTGTGTAAGCGTCGCATCACAGGTCGTGACACATCACACAGATAGTTTAGATATATGTTAGATATCCGTTGTTTTAACAGAACCAGTTCCCTTCCACTGGAATGTTTCTCTTTCCTAACTAACGGTTTCTTACTTGAAAAGACTGAGACACGAAACATAAGAAAACATGGTGAGCAAATAAACTGGTAAATATATGTCAAATCAAAACAAACACGGTCTATAAAATCATAACAGTGCCTAATGCGGGGACATAAGAACACAGAACCAAAATACTGGACAATTGTAGTATGTAAATCTAGAGAGGAACCGTATTTTAAGGCCGTGTATTGTTTGCAAAGAAACTGGTTGGAATCTTAGCTCCACACTTACTAAGTTAGGAACACAAAGTAAAATTTCAATGGTGATAAACAAAAGAATAAAAGTGGAGTAAGAAAAAATAAATAAAGATAGGAAAGCAGATTTCAATATATCACCAAAGGGGAAAAGAGATGATAGAGGAGAAAATACACCCATAGGAACATGAGGTTAAATATAAGCATGCTGGACTGAGCAGCTAAAAGATAGAGATTATGAGACTAAGTCATAAAAGTCTAAGCCAGACTGCGTTTATAAGATAAATATGTAAACTTAAGGTATACAAACGCTACCAGTAACAGAATATGCCAGGCAAGCATTTTTTAAAAGAAAGTTACGACCATCGTAGTACTTCAAACAAAATATGTTTTAAGACATAAGCCTTGGGGCGCCGGGGGGGCTCAGTCAGTTAAGCGTCCGACTTCGGCTCAGGTCATGATCTCACGGTTTGTGAGTTCGAGCCCCGCGTGGGGCTCTGTGCTGACAGCTCAGAGCCTGGAGCCTGCTTCGGATTCTGTGTCTCCCTCTCTCTCTGCCCCTCTCCAGCTCATACTCTGCTCTCTCTCTCAAAAACAAATAAACATTAAAAAAAGTGTTTTTAATAAAAAAAAAAATGATAAGCATCACTCAGGGTACAGAGGGCTCCACACAATGAAAAAGGTTCATTTCATCAAGGATATAAAAATTCTGAATGTGAATTCCTCTAGTAACAGCCTCCCCCCACTCGCTCTACGTGCGCGCACACACACACACACACGAACACAAACACACACACCACACACACATGCAGGTAACAAAACTCCAGGGAGAAACTGGCAAATTCACAACCATCCAAGAGATTTCAACTTATCTTTCTCAACCACGGCTTAGTCGATCAGAAAAATATGTAAGCCTAGGAGATTTGACGGACACATTCAACAAGCCCGATTTACTGGGTAGATATGGAACCCTGCATCAAATAAGGAGAGGATACACACTCTTTGAAAGCACATATTAACCCTATATTGGAATTATGCCAATAGCCTTAAATTTCAAAAAAGTAGTATCATTCAGAGTATTGTATTTAACCCTAATGAGGTTAATTTAAGTCAACAATAAAAAGATGGAGAAAAGTCCCCAAGTCAGGCTCTGCACTGACAGCATGGAGCCTGCTTGGGATTCTCTGTCTCTGTCTCTGTCTGTCTCTCTCTCTCTCTCTCTCTCTCTCTCCCTCTCTCGCTCTGCCCCTCCCCCACTTGCACTCAGGCTGTCTCTCAAAATAAATAAACTTTTTTTAATGTGCGAGTCGTATATGGGGAAAATTATAAAAATCTCACTGAAAGACATTAAAGACAGGCTAGATAAATGGAGTGATTAACTGTGTTTGTGGACGGGACGACTCAAGTCACAAAGATGTCACTTCACCCCAAATTGACTTATAGATTCCATGCAGTTCTGATCAAAACGCTACCAGGTTTTGCCAATAAACCCGACACAATAATTCTAAAATTTACAAAACAACGAAGGCCCAGAATATCCACAAAGCTTGTGAAGAAACTTCCCAGATACCACGACTTACCGCGAAAGCGACAGCAATTGGCCCAGTGCAACCATGAACCAGAAGAGATCACCTAAAACAGGCTCGTGCATCTATGGGGACCTGCCGAACCTCAGATGCATCACAGAAACAAGACAGAATGTCCAAGGCAGGTTTGCGCACTTAATGGGGGCCTACCGTATGCCAGAGACGCATCACAGATCAGGAGCGTGGGGTAAGTTCTCCCGTACGTGGGGCTGGAACGACTGGTCACCTCATGGGAAAGAAGTCTCATCACCCACCTTACACTACATACAAACATCCACTTCTTATTTAAGGACCTAACTGTGGAAAGCAAAGATTTACAGATTTTTAGAAGTTAAAAAGGAAGCTATCTTTATGATCCCAAGCTGGGCAATACATTTCTAAAATTAAGAAATTCTGTTCATCAAAAGATTTCATAAAGGAAATAAAAAAGACAAGCCAGGGGCGCCTGGGTGGCTCAGTCGGTTAAGCACCCGACTTCGGCTCAGGTCATGATCTCACAGCTCGTGAGCTCGAGCTCCGCGTCCGGCTCTGTGCTGACAGCTCAGAGCCTGGAGCTGCTTCGGATTCTGTCTCTCTCTCTCTCTCTCTCTTTCTGCCCCTCCCCTGCTCACACTGTCTCTCTCTCTCAAAAAGAAACATTTTTAAAAATTTTTTTAAAAGACAAGCCAAACATTGGTCGATGATGTGGGTAACATATAAACAACAAAGGTGTTCGGAAGCCATACGGAACTATACAAATCCATAAGAAAACAAACAACCCAATAGACAAGTGATCGAGAAGCACGGATAGGCATTGCAGACAAAAGGCCAGTAAACAGTAGGAAAAATGACTTAGCCCGAGTGGCTACTGGAAGAATTCAAGCTAACCCGCACGTTACTGCATGGGATCATGTTACAATTTTGGTCGTCACACAGACCATCACCCAGATTGGCAGAGAGTAGGAAGCGTGGCACAGAGCTGCCGAGGGCGTGGTGGGCGTGCACGCTGAGGCAGCCGCTGCAGGGAAGGGGCTGGGGTTGCCCCCTATCTGCATCATCTATCCTGGGATTCAGCAGCTTCACCCTCGGACACTAGCTCAGAGGCACCAGGAAGCATGCAGCACTTTTCCTACGAATCCAAAACAGCCCCAGTGTCCAAGAGAATGCTAAATACATCCTGTCACACCCCCACAGTGAGCTGTCATAGAGAAGTCACAGTGAACAAACTATAACCACATAAAGCAATGTGGATGAACTCTGGATGCGTTATGATGAATGAGAAAGCCATTCACAAAGGAAGCAACAACCTACGTATGTGATGCATGTTTGCAAACCACGAGAGCGAGCATAACCGCATCCACACGCACACACGCGGTAAAACCCCGCATAAAGGAAGCGTGACAAACAGCACATCGAGGGAATTGGGGTGGGATGGGATTGACGGGAGCACAGGCAGCCGTAACGATATTCATAATGCTGTAGATTTAGGTTGGCCTCATTGTAGGATTACACGTAGATTTTGGAATCCACTCACTTCACTAATTTGTAATGGGGGGCAAAAGAACGAAGGAAGGGATCCAAGTAAAGGCTATTAGATGTTAGCACTGGGTAGGAAGTATCTCTGATGCCCGCCTGCGCTCCCTGGCCCCCACTCCTGTCTGTGAGACAGAAAGACCGCAGCAGCCGGCCAGCTCCCTCCCTGCGGGCGACATCAGCCCGGATCTCACTGGAACTCGCCACAGCCCCGGACCCCACTGGCCGCTCCCTGCCGGTCGCTCCCTTCTCTGCCTACATCGCTGTGGCCACCTTTCCCGCACGAGAAACGCTGCCCTTAGTGCCATCTTCACTGCCGGGTGTCCCCAGGAATCTGCACCCCCAGCCCCGCTGTCCCACCCGCTGGCGGCCTCTACCACGTGTCCGCGCAGCTCAGACCTGACAGACGCCGAGGGAGCTCATGGTCTCCCTTCCCGGTTAATGCGTCTTCTTCCAGGGGCCAGTTTGGTCTCCTCCTTCTCACTAATGTGCCCAGCGAGCGACAAGACCTGGTGGTTGTGACTCATTGAGTCTCCCTGCGACCGCTGCCATCCGTCGAGATGGCCCAGGCGTGGGGTCTCTACCTCCAGGCTCACTCTGCCCTCAGCGGCCGGCAGTGCCGAAGCCCTAAGCACGGATCACAGAAGCTCGCACGTTCGCTCAAAAACACACAGTAACGACCCCCGGCCCGCAAAGGTGGTTCTCAAACCTTGCCGCGCGTCGGAACAACCCGGTGAGCAAAACTCCTGGCCTCGGGTCCCCTCCAAAACCCAAGTCAGAATTTTGACCGGTGACGTCAGCAACTTTTAAACATCCTAGTCCTGTTCCCATTTTTGTCACAAAGCGTTCCATTAAGGGTTCCCCCCAGAGCCCCCACCGTGACGGTCCTCGTGCCTCGTCCCGTTTCCCCGCTTCCTGTTAGAAACCCATTCGTGGCCTTCCAGTGGGGGTGAGGTAGGCAGAAACCAGCCATCGCTCCTGTTGCAAGAATATGGGGGAAATGGGCAACTTTGCGAACACGGTGTCTTAAAAGACACCGGAAAGTTCTAGAAACTAAGAGGGCCGAAAGGGAGGAAATCCCGAAGAGGGAAGAGCCGCTCTTCAGCACACTGTCATCGCGGCCCCTTCCGTCCGTGAGGCAGTTGGCGAGTCTGGCCCACGTCTGAGAAGGTGGAGACACAGAAGGGAAGATACTCAAGGGGTCGGGGCGGGGGTGCTGATGCGATTGACCAGAAACAAAGGAGCCCCAAATACAGGGCATCTGCTTGGTGCTGGGGAAGCATGCGCGTCCTGGCCGTGTGGCCAGGCTTGCAAGAACGCGGGAGACCTCCTGCAGTTGTGGTAACTGCGACTAAACGACCCCTCACGAACAAGAAGGGCCTACGAGAGCACGCGGCACGTCTCACCTCGGAGATACTCCGAACCCAGAAGCGGACTGAGCCGGACCTCGGCCTCCACCTGCCCCAGATCAGGCTGACTGCGATCAGGCGACCAGCCCCTCACCCCGTGTGCCTACGGGAGAAAGGCTGTTCTAGCTCTGTGCTTTTTGGATACACAGCGTCCGGTACACCAGTGAAAACAATCCTGGGCGCCGTGTGATGTGTTTTTGTAGAAGCCCCACGGAGAGCACCAGGCCCGTCAGACCTACGCAGGAGGCTGGGGGGCCCACGAAGTGAGTCCCGGGGATCTCCTTGAGATAGCACCTGGAACACTGCAGGTTGACCTCCTGAGGCTGCTAGGACTGGGTACATCTGGGGAGGGCGGGGACTGGAGAACTCGCAATTGCCAGACCCCGAAAAAGCACATTTCCGTGACAGCTGGAGTGGCCCGAGGACGGTGAGGAGGCAGGGTCGCTTCCTTTCATCAGCAATCGGAAAAATATAAAAATGCCACCACTGCAAGGTACGTATGATGAAGTCCACACCGTGTGTGGCTCTTGTCCTGCACAGTAGGGTTGGGTAGAGCCGGCAGCCCCTCATGGCAACAATATGAGAAACGTGTTGGTATTTTCTAAGGACCAGGATCAAAGTCATGTTAGTAGAAAATGTACGCTTTCACCCCAAGGCTAGACTGTATTAATTCTAGAAAAATGATACCTTTTAGTGAGGTGTATCTGCTTCTCGGATAACCAGAGAAAAAACCACAATAGCTCTATCTTGCTGAGGAGTGTGGCTTCCTTCAACACCTGACCACGACTGAGGACTCAGGAGCTTTGAAAGAAGCTTCTAGAGACCACTAGCAGGATCAGAGGTGGGGACCAAGGAGAAAGTACTGACATAGAACACCCTCTTTAAAAGTTCTGGAGTCCATGAGGCCTTTTATAACACTCAGAAAAAGTGGCAATAGTTCTATATATGTTACAGGTCTACTCATATTTTCTATTTCTTCTTCAAGTTCTGTATTTTGGTTTTTCCAGAACTTTATCCATTTCACTTAAATTATCAAGTCTGTTGGCACAGTTTTTATATTTTTCCCTTATTATCATTTTAATCTCGCCAAGTCAGTAGTGCTCTTTTCACTTTCCTGATTTCGGTAATTAGAGTTTTCCTCTTTTTTTTTTTAACCTGGTCAATGCAGCTAAAGTTTTGTTGTGTGTTAATCTTTTCAAAAAACCAACTTTTGGTTTTGTTAAGTTTTTCCCCACTGCTTTTCTGTTTTCTATTTATTCCTGCCCTAATCAATATTTTTGTTTCTGCTTTTTTAGTTTGCTTTTCTCATTTCTTATGGCCAAAGGCTAGATTCCAGATTATCTTTTTTTTAATATGGGGTTTTTGTCATAAATTTCCCTCTAAGCGCTGCATTATCAGGCAGCACACAAGCTTTAGTATAGGTTTTTATTTTCATTCACAAGCATCTTATTTCTCATGATTCTCTCCTTGCCCCGTTAGTTACCGAAGACCGCTGCTTAACGTCCACACAACTGTGACTTTCCCCGGTTTCCTTCTGTTGCTGATTTCTAACTTAGTTCTCTAGAGTGCAAGATGGCGTCACTCATGCCAGGTTGTGATACAATCAGGAAAGCAGCCGAGAGCAGAGCTCACCCAAACCAGCACGGACTGGCAGAACTAAGGCCTGAGAACCCACAAGGCCATGAAACCTGGAAGAACCAGGCGCCGAGAAACACAAGAACCGGAGGAGGTCTGGAAAGACCTAAGGCTGATTAAATTCCTGTGAAAAGTAGGAGTTCCGCAACCAACCTCCAGATTCTCCAGACGCTGGCGCTCCCCCCACCCCCCGCGCCCAAATAAAACCGACGTCTGAGGGCTTGAGCGCTGCCCCGGGATGCTCCATGGCTCTCGGCCCCATGGCTCTCCGAACGGAGGGGATGCTTGCTCCGCTCGAAGAGTGAGCGGCGTGCGTGAACCGCTGACGCATTTCGAACCAGACCCAGGCTTCATCTCAACCGGCTTTGCAGTTGGCGCATAAACTTCTTATCCCTTGTTCTCTTTTGTCACTTTACGTGACTTGAAGGAAGCCAAGTTCAACGTGTAACGCAACGTCACTGAGCTTAGAATCCTGAACCTGCTTTACAATGGCTACCACTGCTTTACGACTGAGCAAAGCTGACTTTGCAAAGACACAACTCCTGTCCGCGCCTTTACAGCGCGCTCCTGACAACGTTCGTTGGGGTTGGAGAACGAGCGTGGTCTGATTGCAGTCCTTTTACGTGTCCTGAGCACTGTGCTACGTCCTAGCACACAGAGTGCCCTGGGGAAGGGATGCCGCTACTCGGAGCGAGTGGTGCCCAGGTACCGGCTGGGTCCCGCGGCCGCGCGCTCTCCCTCTCGCTCTCCCTCCCCTCCGCCGCGGCTGCCTGGCTCCTCTGTCCTCTGCCGCCCCACGCGCGAGGGGGCCCAGCTGGCGGGGTCCGCCCACGCGCGGACACCGGCCAGGTGGCACCCAACCCGCGCCTTCAACCCCGCATTTCGGCAACGACCTGGGCGGGGCGCCCACCGCCCTCTGACCCCGGGTGGCGAACAGCATGCCGGGCCCGCAGCGCCCGGATATCTGCGTTGCTTGCCGGGACTCGCAGTCTCCAAAAGGGTCCTCGGCACGTGACTGGGCTGCGGGGAGCAGCCCGCGCTGCATGCTGGGACTCATAGTTTAACGACCCTGGGCCTCCGCGCACCAAGGGAGTTCTGGGACCCGGCGGGGGGGAAGGCGCGCGGCATGCCGGGATCCAGCGCGCGCCGGGAGGGGTGGAGATTCGCAGTGCATGCCGGGGTTTCTGGGCAGCGGTGCGCGCTGCACGCCGGGACCCGCAGGCCCACGCCGCCGGGGCACATGGGGCGAGGCCGCGCTGTTCCCGCCGGGCCGGGCCAACAACCTGTTTCGGCCCCGGACGCGGCCGGCATCCGCGGCCGGCGCATCCGCTTCTCCGGGCTGCGCGTAGGCGTGTGTTTACACACGGGCCCCGCGGCGCACGCACGTAGCGTCACGCGACGTCAGACGCTGTCCCGGAAGTTGGCGCGGGCCGGGCGGCGGGTGGAAGCCGGTGCCGGAGCGCGAATTGCAGCGCCGTCGCCTTCACTGCCTGGGCCGGGGTCGCCAGCCCGCCCGCCCGTCCGCGATGGGGACCGGGCCCTGAGCGCCCCGCCCGGCCTCCCTTTCCACAGCGACCCCGCCCGGCCGCGATGGAGGCGCCTTCAGCGGGCCCCCTTCCCGCCGAGGGCGGCCCGCCGGTGGCCGTGGCCGAGGTGCGCTGCCCGGGCCCCGGGCCGCTGCGCCTGCTCGAGTGGAAGGTGGCGGCGGGCGCGGCCGTGCGTATCGGCTCCGTGCTGGCCGTGTGTGAGGCCGCCGCTTCCGCGCCGCCCGCCGGTCCCGCCCCTGCCCGCGCTGGCTCCGGGGGCTGTGTGCGAGCTGAGCGAAGGCTGAGGTCCGAGCGCGCCGGCGTGGTGCGGGAGCTGTGCGCGCAGCCGGGCCAGGTGGTGGCCCCCGGGTGAGTGGGGTCGGAGGAGCGGGATCTGGAGGGGTCCTGGGCCGGGCACTGGGCAGGAAGGGGTCCCCGGTGCCGAAGCTAGAGGGACAGCTCGGGGAGAACTTTAGTGGGTGGGTCACACCGCAGTTGTGCATCTGCGTGTCTTTCTAAAGCAGGACGATAGTCACTACTTGTGGGGATTTAACCGTTCCGAAGCGTGACTTAAAACGTTTTAGCTGCTAAAATTGCAGTTTTAGGAAGTAGGCGTATTCTGTTCTGTGGTAGGTGCCCCCCCCCCCCCCCCCCCGCAGGACTCCGCGTCTGTAGGTTAACTGCCCAGAGAGCACGGGACGATCAGGCACGCTCCACGCTGGTCATCGCAGTGTAAACGGCTGGGGGTGGGGTGCACATCCTTAGCTTCTCGTAAACTTTGAGAAACGCGGTTGTAAAGCCGGGTGCAGTTCTGCATCATAGCTCAGGGGGGTGCAGCCGCAGCCCAATTAGTTTAGGGTAACAAAATAGTACGTATGCTAGTACGCTTTCCTCGGATAGACTCTAGCTGTTGGTTATCTCCGTTTTAATCACACAAAGGGACCTTTCTCTTTTTAGGGGGCGAACCTGTCCACCCACACCTCGAGCGACTTTACCCGTGTTGTGCTCTGAGATTGGGCTGGTGTGTGGGTATGGTGTGTACATACACATGACTCATGCGGTTGTTTTTATTGTCTGGAACAGAAACCGGGGCAGGTGACCATTCCTGCTTCCTGCTGTAGTGGTTGGCTCACAGCTTCCTTCTGCGAGGGCCACAGGACATCTCAGGCGCTGGTCCCCTTGGGCACGGTCTGGCCCTCTAGTTGTGCCGTGTGCTCTGGTCTCTGCCCCTCTCCTTGTGGCTTGCACTGCCTGGGCATCTGTTGAGAATCTGCTCCCCTTCCATAGGACGGGCTAGGACTGGCCTCCATCCCGACCCCAGGGGCCTCCTGTGTGTACTTCTCCCCACTCGTTGTTTGGGGACGGCACTCTGGTCCTTGGCCTATGGGTTAGGTGCCCGCGCCTGCCCAGTGAGCATGGACAGGATGGGATGGGAGCTGCCTCGGGGCTGCACCCTCCCTGGAGCCGTCTGGCCGGCCTCCTCTGGAAGGGAGGCGCTCACTGGGCTGCGTGTATATGGCACACTGTGGTTTGCTGTGCTCATTACTTTGAAGTCAGAGTTCACCTGACCGCCGCTTGGGCGTATAAACTCATGAGCCCGTAGGTGTGGAGGTGAAGCCCAGTGCTGGTGTAGAAGGCTGTGTAGAAAGTTCCTGAGGTGAAGGGCTCTTCGTGTCCTGGTCTTCCTCTGGTTATACAAAGAGGGCCACTGAGGCCCAGACAGGTCAGGCCCTGGTCTTTCTGTTCCTCCCATTGTACACAAAAGGCCATTAGGGCCCAGGCGGGCCGGGGACTAGTCAGTGAGAAGCTCCATGTGTAATGCTTTGATCCCATCAGCCAGACTAGCAAATCAGAGTAACCCAGCACGTTAATCTCACCAGTCAGCAAAGAAACGTACCTGATGACAAGTTCTC
Organism: Acinonyx jubatus; assembly: GCF_027475565.1. NCBI lineage: Eukaryota > Metazoa > Chordata > Mammalia > Carnivora > Felidae > Acinonyx > Acinonyx jubatus. The sequence continues at coordinate 91,955,105 of NC_069392.1, forward strand.
AGTAGGGAGTTTTTCTTGTGTGTTTTTGGCATTTGAGGTTTAGGGTGTCTTACTGCCGTGGTTCATCGTAAGGCTCTTTGCGGACCCGATGACAGTGTTGCTCCTGGCGCTCAGGGGTGAGTGGGCACAGGTGAGGCACCGGCACAGCCAGGCTCACCTGCTCGACGTTGTCCTTGTTTTCATCCTCGCTGGCGTCAGCAGGGTTCGTCCCATCCACGTCCGTGGTTATTCTCAGGCAGCGAACAGTCAGTTCCAGGAACTTAGAAATAGTGCTTCTGGGTGTGCCTGAATTCATCACTAGATTATCGTTTTGGCCGGTAGTAGGAGGAACGTTTTTGTGCTTGCTGTCAGGTAGAGGTAGGAACCGAATCCTTTCTTCTCAGATAGGGAGGGTGCTGGGGTCCCCAGGGGCTTTGGCACACCCAGCACGCTGCCTTGTCGAGGCTTCACGTTTACATCCTCCTCCCTGCCGCTCTCTCCTTAGGCCACGTTTCATCCTGGGGGTGCCAGTGTGGGGAGGGAGACAGAATGAGAGTACACATCTGTCTTTGTAACTTTCACATGGATCACAATTATTTTGATTTGAAAACATTAGGACAAGCCGCTGTCAGAAATTCAGTCTATTAATTGTTACTTTACCTAACGTCCTTCTTTTCAACCTGTTTCCTTTTATGTTCATTGTCACTCACTGGGAGGTGTTGAAGTCTGCAGAGGAAGATGTGTGAAATACTCAGGGAACAAGTCTGGTGGTGGGGCAGGACCAACAGGGGGAGACCGGGGTGGGGGGTGGGGAGGGGGCTGTTGCTTTGTAAGACCGGAAGCAGTTACGTTTGCTGGCATGCTGCTTTGAAGACCTTGGTGGCCCTCTGAGGGGCGGACTGGAGACGACGCTGAAATTCTGTGAGTCCTTCCCAGCCTGTTGAGCCCAGCGGTACAGGGGAGCATTTGCTTTTGAAACACGTTAGAGGAATGGAGTTTTGTCTAATAAATCGTGGTCGACCCACTGGAAGCTCATACAGTTTTAAGAGAATTCTAGAAAGAATTCCTCGCGGAACCTGAGTGGCTGACTCTGGGTTGCCGCGGGCACTGAGAATGGATAGTCTTCCTGTTTTGGTTTCTTCGGATGCTGTGGGTTCTGTCTCTTCCAACCGCACGCTCCGTCGCCAGGCCACAGGTGGCCGAGGTTCTGTGAGGTAGCTGTGTCCCCGCTCTGACTTCAGCGTGCGCCCAGCCTGAACGACAGCGGGGTGACGCTGTGGCCACCACCGCCGCTCCGCCTCGTCGCCGGCACCTCCCCCGCTCCTGCGGTATTCACCATCAAAGCAAGGGTACTCTTGCTTCTTTTTGGACGTAATTCCAGACCTAGAGAAAAGGTGCGAGGATGGTGCCAGGAATTCTCCAGGTGTCACGCGGCTCTCCCACAGGTCAGGGCGCTGCCACAGCTGCTCACCCTTCTTCCTCACACGCGGTATCTTCCTCAAGTTGAGGACGTTGCAGATGTCTCCTCAGAGTAACATTTTCTTACCTAACCACGGTGCGGCGGCCAGAATCAGAAATAACATCCATGCCGGGCTATTTTCTGCTCTTTGGATTCCCCTGACGGGCCAGTAATGTCCTTGGAAACGAAAGAACACAGGTCCTGTGTCAGGCTCCGCCGTCTGAGCTCCTGGATCTCTGGCCTCGAGGGGTTCTTCTGTCTGGTCCTCCGTTTTCTTCTCGTCGGCTGGTGGTTTTGCAGACCGACTCCGTTCCGATCGCCGTGTGCATTTGGGCAGGCTTGCCTGGGTACCTGTGCGTGTCGGGCGACAGGTAGCCTCGGTCTGTCCCGTTCTGGTTTGTTCCGGTGAAATGTTACTAATTTTCCTGTCGTAATCGTTCAGCATCTTGTGAGAAATACTTTATTACTCGGTAAATATCGTAAGTTCTCTCATCAAATGGCCGCCCATCATTTTTGGCATCTTGAGGACTCTTGTCTGAATTTCCTGTTTTTTACCAGGATTGTCCAGTGGTGATGTTCTCAAGCCTTTCGTCGTTCCTTCTCCATTTCTGGTTGGCTTTCTACTGTAAGAACCCTTAATTTAATAGCGTAGACTCTGGGATTCTTGTTTTATTCAATGGGTCGTAGTCCATTACTACCATTTTTTTCTCAGTGCTCCGATTGTCCCAGGTTTGGCCAGCGGGAGCCCCTCACGCTGACTCCTCTGGTGAGGCCCTTGGGTCGGCGCGTGGCCGTGTTTTCTGACACAAATGGTATTTAGGCTCCTGCTCCCCAGCTCTGGAATCACCCCATTCTCCAAGAAATTGTGCTTCCTTTTAATGGAGACTGACATTTGGGAACCGAGATCCGGGCGCACAAGTGACGTTTTGCCCATCGCGCTTGTGTGCTGAGCTCCGTGTTTAGAGCTTGGCGGAGGGCTGTGAGCCGCCCTGGCCTGTCGCAGGAAGACGGAAGGTGAGACCCAGCCTGCGATAGCGCTGGCTCCGCCAGCAGAGAGTCAGGGTGCCCGGCTTCCTCACACTGTGCTCTTCCTGTGCCCTCGGACCTTCCCATCAGACCGGACACAAAAGCTGATGCGTGCAAAAATTTCAGGAAGAATTCGATATTTGTGTATTTTGGGAAAAATTACTTCTTTAGGTATCGCGTCGTGATTTTCCTATGGATTTTTTTCAAGGACAGACCAGGAAAGTTAGCATTTACTGGTGACTGACTTGACATTCTGGGGCTGGTCTCCCGGGTGAAGTGTTTTCTCCAGAGGTCACAGCATGCCCCTCCCTGCAGGGTGTGGTGGTGTTGGCTCTCTGTTGGGTTGAGGGTAGAAACAGTAGGGTCACTGCCTGCCTTTCATCCCTCTCGCATCAGTATCTGCAGATGAAATCATGTACGGAAAAAGGGCATTACTGTTACCTCTTAAAAATACTCTTTCCTTCTCTCTTGGCCATCCGTTACTTTTTTTGAGAATCCTTTTAGCCCTTGTAAAGATGCAGAAGTCGTCCACCGATAATGTTGAGCTCCGCTCTGACCCCGCAAGACCGTTCTGAATGACCTTTTAATTCAGACAGAAGATAGGGTCTCTTTACCCTCCTTTTAATTTAGACGAGATGTGTCCGAGCTGCTGTCCCCTGGGCCACATGTGAGTGTTGGTGTGGCCGAATGGGAAAGGGGTGGGGGACAGACAGCTTGTTGCCTTGGCCACACGTCTCCGTCCTTTGTGACAGTCACAAGTCGTCATGTGCTGCACTCGGGCACATGTGCTGTTTGTGCAGTGTGTGTGTGTCCCGTGTGGTCCAGTCCGGTGCGCAGCTTCCTGCTCTCCTTCCTGGGCTGCAGCAAACTCCAGAAGCTGGTCTTGAGGGGCACAGCACCAGCGGGGGTGGCTCGGCGGCCACACACGGCATCTTTTTACCTTATCCTTGGTCCACGTTTGCCGCAACGTCTTTGCGAAGACACGTGGCTCCTCCCTTGTGTGTGGAGACCGTATTGTGTTTTTAATCACTTCCCCCCCTTCGCCTGGCAGGTGTGGCCTCGGCACCCTGTGTGGATTTACAAGTGGTGGGTTTCTACTGTCACGTTGCTTGGCTTGGGGGCCTCTTTGCTAGATGCGGCACGTTAGTGTTTTCTGACTTGGGTAGTCTGAGAAGATTGAGGGACGTTTTGTTTTGCCTCAGATGATGGTATACCTCCTCCCCCTGCTGTGTGGACTCACCCGCCTGTGCTGATCCCACGTCTGTGTCAGGTGTAACGTGACAGACATTGCCAGGGTGAATTTAGGTGGAGACCTCGTGTCTAAATTTAGTAAATAGGAAAATTCTCTGTTCGTATTCACTATAGGGAGCTTTGAACGCTATGGGTGACTCTTTTACATCAGAGAGAGGTGTCGAGTTTTGGAACGAAGGCATCTTGTGGGGGGGGTTAGGTTGATTTGTGAGTCATTCACGTAGCTCTTACACGTGTCACGTGATGACAACGTGTAGTGTCGCCACAGAGGGGGTCCTCATAGAAGCTTTGTGTGGTGTCCGTTTCGTGTGCCAGTCGTTGTTCAACATTAAGTAGTCTTTTCAGGTGTTTGGGGTCATTCGAGTCATCCCAAGTGCCTTTGAGAGCAGGGCCCCCTGCACCTGCTTCCTGGCTGTCACCGACTGCCTTCTTCTTGGGGGTGGATGGATGCTGCTGAGGCACGTGGCCTTGGATAGTCCACCAGGAAGGGCTTCTAAGCTGACACCCCGTGTGCTTATCATCTGCCCTGGGGTTTGCAAGGGCGCATCCTGTGCCCAGTAGGCCCCTCCCTGTCGATGCCAGTAGCTGCCCCCAGGTTGTGACAGCTGGAGGCGTCTCCAGGCCCAGTTTCCCGTGGGGAGCAAACACAGCAGGTGACTGAGCCCTGATCTGCTCTGTGGAATAAGACAGGCAAAGCTCCTTGCAGCACAGAAAGTTACATGACTTTTAATGTCATCTGTAGAGAGAAGACTTTGTAGAGAAAGGTACACGTTCAGGCCACGTTGCCAAGGGCGTGTGGAGTGGTTAGAGTGTGTGCCCCCACCCCTGTGCCCCTTCGTCCCCACCTGCCTCCCGGTTGCCTGCTGACAGCTAGGCTTTGCCTGGGACTTGGAAATAAGTTGACAGAGCAAGGACTCTGTGTCTTCTGGGCCTTCACGGGATGGCCTGGCGCAGCGCATATGCACTTCACGCAGTGCGGTGGGAGCTGAGAGGACTTCCGGGAGGAGGTGTGGCTCTGGATATGGGTTCAGATAGAAAGAAGAGGCAGAGGTGGCGAGTGGCAGGCTGGTCTAAGCCGAGGGAGCCCCCGTGTCGGGGGGACCTCCGGCAGCACTCGGGGGGCACACCACTGGTGGAGCACGTGGGACCTGAGTGGCCATGGAGTGGCATGGCGAGGTCCTAGGGATCTGCGGGGTGACAGGAAGGCCGGCTGCCGCGACGCTGGCTGTCACACTGGATGGCACGCCTCCCTTAGCCTGGGTTGCTCTGCGCAGGTGACGTGCAAAGCCCCCCGGTGACCGGATGGTGCTGGGGGCACAGGGCCGGGCCGCAGTGCGGGTGCCCGGGGACAAGCCACGTGCTCCTCTCTGCCTCGCTGCGATGCTCTGCCACAGGGTCCTCTGGAAAGGCCACCAGCAGCCCTAAATCCCCAAGTTTGGTGGCCGTGTCCTCATTAGTTGGTGGTCTGCCGGTACCAGATACGCATTTTAACTGCATGGTTTGGCGAGTTCTGACAAACGTGTGTGCCTTGGAAAGCACCACCTACAGTCACGATGTGGACATCTTCGTCCTGGTGTGTGTCTTGATGCTGTCCGGTGTCTCTTCGGGGCGTTTGACACTGATACTCCTTTCCCGGAATGTTCCCTCCCTGGTGTCTGCTGTGGACCCGGCTCCTCAGCCTTTGCGAGCACTGATTTTGTTTTCTGCTACACTTGACCTTAGCCAAAAGGCCGAGAAGTGATGATGATTTTGCTTTTCGATTGGCATTCTTTTTTCCACCTGTCCCTTAATTGTTGGGGTTCCCCAAAGGCCTGCCATCTGTTTTATTGGCAGCGGTTAAGCCCTAGCCTGGGATAAGCAGCCCACGAGACCTGTATTCCGTGGTCCTGTCCACGTTCAGGCACACGTCCACCTGTGTGGGCAGCTGGTGGTGCCTGTGCCTCCCTCGCTCGGTTTTCCAGGCAGACTTGTCCTTTTCGTGCCTGGTCCCTGGCAGGCTCACTCCAAGAACATCTGCGAGTGTCCACGGCGCTCCCGGCTCCCTCGGTTCTCACTTCTGGCATCTCCTGCCCGCGCTGGTGCACTTAGAGCTCGTTTGCCCGCCCCGCTCCCGGCACCTTCGCGGCGCTACCTGTGGGTCCTCCCTGCTGCGTTCAGGGCTTTGGACCCTTGAACGGTTGGTCTCAAGTCTGCCACTTTCCACGTGCTCTTAGCTTGGGCGATCTGAAGCCAGCTGTGCCTCACCTGTGTGGCTTTGCCTTGGCTCCCCTCTCCATCCCACACGTGCTTCCTCTCGGTTTGTCATGACCCTCCTGTCACCTTGTCCTGGAAGAGGGGCTGTCCTAGAAGCTTCCTTCTACTGGAGGAGAATCAATCCTCTAGAATTAGCTGCCCATTCAGGACTTCCCTTGAATGTCAGTGACCTGGGCAAGACCAGGATTTCTTAAGGACGCAAAATATCTGATAAATTGGACTGGGTTAAAATTTAAAACCTGATCTTCAAAAACCACTGTTGAGAAAACGCAAAGGCTGACTACCAACTGGAAACACATACCTCACGAAGTGTTTCGACCTGTTTATTGCTCGAGCTGGACACCAAATGTGTCTTCGGGTTAATGTTTTAGGAGAGGTTGGTGGAATCTTCCTTTCCCGTTTTTGGGGATTCATGAAAAAAATACTCCCCAAGCCATGAGTTTGCGTAGAGAAACGGGTGAAGTGGGTAAGTGCACACTGGCTTTTTCATGTCGTGCGTGTCTGCCGTGTCCACAAAGGAGGCCTGGCCAGCAGGTCACACCGCACCCGAGACTGGAGTCCTTCTGCTCCTGGTGCCTGGGTGGCCTGCGCCTTCTTACGCGACTGTAGGTCCCCAGAACCTGTAATGAAAACACAGGCAATATCAGCATTTTTAAAACCTACTCCTAGCATTCCAGGGGGCAACCAGCAGCTTTTTGCCAGGGTCCAGAAGGCCCGACAGACCCCCCGGAAAACCCTGTTAGCCAACAGTTGACCTACACCTTTGACTTTTGGGAAGGTGCACGGCCGTCCCCTTGCCGGCTCTGCCCATGTCCTCCCAGACGCGTCGCCTTTCTGGACCTCTTACTTCCCCGCCTGCACTTGGGAGAGCAGGACAGGCAAGGAGGGGGCCCGGCAGGACGGAGTCTGAACAGCGGGTCGTCCGCAAGGTGGGCCACCCGGCGGGCAGCTCCGTGGGAGGGAGTGTTCCTCGTGTGGCAGGAGCCGAGCCGGCTGTCCGAGGGAGGGCTTATTCGGGGGTGCCCACCGTGAGGGCTGAGGTACGAGAGGCCCGGACCGTGGCAGCCGCTTGGTGGGGGTGGGGTGGGGTCTGGACGATGAAGGAAGGGTTCTTCTGCAGGGACGTGAGTGGGGACCGGGTTTGGTGGGACGAGGTGCTGCGGGGCCGAGCAGGTGGGGAAGGCCAGACCCGAGCGCCTGCTCCGGACGCCAGCAGCACAGGGCCCGGTGGTAGAAGGCTGAAGAGACAGCACAGGGCACCCAGAGAAGGTGGGCAGTGAGCGGGGCGGGGGGGGGGGGGGAGGGGGGTCCCGAGGCCTGCCGGCAGGAATATAGAGCCCGAAGACATCTCTGGGCCGGTTGGCGGAGGACTGGGGAGACGGCGGGTTCTAGGTAGAGGTGGCGATGGTGCTGAAGGCGGGAGCGCGCACCCACGGAGAGGGAAGAGGCAGGCGGCAGAGCGTGGCCCTGCCCCGCACTTGGTTTGCGGTCGAGCCGGCTGCCGGGCTGCGGACACACAGGGGCGTCGGGGCGCCGCGTACCCGGTCGTGAGCGGCAGAGGCGGGCAGGAGGGGAAGGAGGAGGCCCTGTGTGGAAGGGGGGTGCCGTCCCTGGCAGCCGTGCGCCCGTGGAGGCCGTTGGGTCCGGAAGCTCTGGGGCCATCTGGGTGGCCATCCGTGCGGCCTTGCTTTGTGAGGAAGCACCCAGGAAGGCCCCGCGTCCCAGATGCTGGCCTGACCGCCGCCTGGGTGCCCCCGGGTCTAGGTAAGGGGCAGGAGACTCCCGCGGCCCCGAGTTACAGGGCCTCCAGAGCTCTGACCACGCAGCCTTTGGGTTTGTGTGGAAATCGTCGCGTGGGGTGAAAACTAGGAATACTACAGGAGTTCCATCAGAAAACTTGCCCTGAATCAGAGCCGCTCTGTAGACTGGGAACGGTATTTGGGAGACGACACCGTTGGTTATTTGTTGGTATTCTAGCAAGTTGCTCCTTGCCACATTAGCGTAGGTTTCCGTGTTTTAAGTGGTTTCTCAGAAGCCTGAGAGTGTCAATATTTCACATACCCTAGGCTTTCACGTCGTCCCAAGTCCGTTCTCCCGACAGGACGTGCCTAGTTTTTCGTCTGTCGTGTGTGGGTTCTGGGTTGCCCCGTGGGGACCCGTGGGCGAGAAGCCCTCCTTTCCCGCCCCGGAAGCAGAGCCCCGCCACGGGGTGAGGCGCGCCGGGTCAGGTGGGGGTCGCTGGGAAGATCAGTACTGAACCCCGGGGGCTGTACACCCTCGGGGCGTGTGGTCAACCAGGGGATTGTGCTTCTCCCCTTCCTGACGTGGGACCGTCTTCGCCTCTGTTTCTAGGGCCGTCCTGGTGCGGTTGGAAGGCTGTAGCCACCCGGTTGTCATGAAAGGCTTGTGTGCCGAGTGTGGCCAAGACCTGACCCAGTAAGTCCTGGCAGCTTGCGGGTGGAAGGCGGCGCCTCTCCGCGTTGGAGGTGGCACGGGCGGCCTCAGGCACCCTGCTGCGTCCGGTGACCCGAGGCAGTCTCCCGGGGAGGTGTCCTTTCTGGCTTTATTTCCATAAGTCCCGAAAGCATGGAGCACGTCGGATGCTCACAGGCGTGCTCGGTTTGCTTTCCCCTCCCCGCCGAGCACACTGCACATCCTCCCGGGCCCCCCGGCCCCCCCCCCGCCCCACTCCCTGGGCTCCTTCACCACCAGTGCTGTGCGGTCGCGCTCATTGTCTGTGCAGAGCAGCGCGGACTGTCCTGTGTTTGCGTAGGTGAGGGCCTCTGTTGCCGTGTGGCCGTCACAGTTCATTTCCAAGAGACCTTCGTGTTTTGTGAGAACTTGGCCTGTTGTCAGACCCCGGATGGCCTCTCAGCAGCTGGCCGCAGAAGGACGTGCTGCACTGAGCTAGCAGTGAGCCTCACCTGAAGTGTGAATTAAAATCCTACCCTGGAAGCCCCGGGTGCTTTCCGGGCGTGGGTCGTGGGGTCACCCACGGTCCTGCGTGCCTTCTGTGTACAACTCGTTCAGGGTGTTCACGTCTGGCCCTTCTCCCGTGTGCAGGTTGCAGAGTAAGAACGGGCAGCAGCAGGTGCCTCTGTCCACGGCCACAGTGTCCATGGTGCACAGCGTCCCAGAGCTGATGGTGAGCTCCGAGGTGAGTCCTGCCTCTGGCGGGGGCGACGTGTCGGACAGAACATCTCCGGAGAACGGCAAGGAGCATGTGTGGGCCTTGTGCCGTGCAGAGGACGGTTGCAGAAAGTGCCGCGTCTGCGGGCGTCATAGCCGCTGGTGGGACCGGCGGTGTGTGAGCAGCGTGCCGCCCCCCCTGCTTCTGCTTTCCCAGAGGGTCCTGCTTACCGGGGATGCGCCGGCCGCACGGCCTTGGAGCCGGGAGCCCTCCCGGGTGCTGTGGCTCACATGGTCCCCCGTGCGTGGCCGGAAGCAGTGGGTCTGGGAGGCCGACCGAGGGGAAGGCCGGAAGCTGCCGGAAGCTGCCGGAGGCTGCAGTTTGAGGGCTGGGAGCAGGCGGCTGTGCGTCGGACCTGAGCGGGCAGTGCCGGCGGAGCGGACGTGGGGGCAGGGAGGGGATGGGAGAGCACGCCAGTTCGGCCCTCCTGTGGGGCAGTCCCCGAGCATCCCCGTACCCGTGGACCTAGCGCACAAAACTGCCCTTACTTCCCCTGCATTTCAGAAGTCACGCGGGCAGTGTGGGTCAGGGGTGTCCTGACCCCCATTTTCATAGGCCAGGGGTGCAAATGGCGGGTGAGGGAGAGACACCAGGATGAAGCCCTTGATGGGTTGTGCAGAGACTCAGCTCTTGGTGGGGACCAGTCTCCCGGCTGCCCGTTTATGTAGGTGGCGGGTGAAACTTTTTCAGTCACGATTTGATGAGATTTGTGCTTTTAAAAAAATTTATTGAAGTTCTGGTTGGTTAACACACAGTGTAGTGTCGGTCTCAGGAGTAGACTCCGGTGATGCGTCACTCAGGGGCCACACCCGGCGCTCATCCCAGCCCACACCCTCCTCAGTGCCCGTCACCCACCGGGCCCCTCCCTCACCCACCTCCCCGCCAGCCACCCTCAGTTTGTTCTGTGTGGTTAAGAGTCTGTTGTGGTGTGCCCCTGTCTGTTTTTGTGGACACAACCGGTTTCTTTTCATTTCCTTTTTCATTGGTTTACACGTTAAATCATAGGATTACGATCACAAATCATAACGTCATCAGAGTTTGGACCCAGTGGACTGGCTGGGGAGGCTGGGGTCTGGGCAGCGTGGCCCCATGTGCTGTGTTAGCGTGCAGAGAGCCTCGAAGCACCTCTCCCGGCTTCTTTTGGTTTCTCCTGACAAAATCGAATTTTGTTTTGGATCCAGATGTACTTACCAACTTTCCTTTCTATTTCGCTTCAGCAAGCCAAGGAGCTGGGAAGGCAAGACCAGCAGCGGCTACATCGAAACAGAAAGCTGGTGCTCATGGTCGACTTGGACCAGACGCTGATCCACACGACAGAACAGTATTGCCAGCAGATGTCAAACAAAGTGAGCGGCCCCAGCAGCTCCTCTCGGCGACGCTTCTTGGGCCAAGGAGGCTGGCTGGGGCGGGAGACCAGGGCCCATGCTCCCAGGGCCGTTTCCCCTAGCTGGTCCCCACCGGGAGGTGCCGAGGCACGCTCCCACCCTCCGGTGCCTGGTCCACACGTGGTCCCGTGAATCAGGAAGGTTGAGGGTTCGGGGCCTGGAGGACCCAAGGCCCAGTGGTAGACAGTGGGGTGGACAGCAAGGGAGGAGTGGTCCAGGGGGGGACACAAGCCGGCAACACCTCTGGAAATACCTGGAACACTGGGGGTGGGGGTGCAGGTGGGTACCTGGGCCTGCACTCACGACAGCAGATAGAGGCTGGGTCCGCTTTGCATAAATCCTTCCGGGAAATTAAATTTCCAGAGAAAGTAAAGGGTCAGGGGCGGAACCCTGTTTGAGTATACGTTGAGCCTCTTCCCACCCTTTGCTCCTTTCCTCTGTATGGAGCCTGGGGACTTAAATTTCTGGCCCCTCCCCAAGGCATTGAGTCGTGCCCGTTACGGATGGCTGTCTGAAGGCTGGCACCATCTTCTGCCTCCTTGACTAAGGAGGCCTCACCGGCGTGGACGTGGTCAGTTATTTAAAGTCTTTGTTGGTGGGGTTGATGTGCAGACTGTTGTCGGTGCCTGCAGGTGTCGGTTCCTAGCTGTGGCTGCGCGTGGTGGGAGAGCCTCTGACAGGCCAGCAGCCGGGGATGTGAGACCCCAAGGGCAGCAGGACAGGTTTGCTCATGGTCCCGGGATGGGCGTGTGTCTTGGGGGGGGTTCGCTGCAAACTTTTCTCGGAACACACCAGGCCGTTTTAGTTTGGCCTCGTGAATAAATCCAGTGACACAGGCGCAAACGTGGACCATCTCCGCTAGTCCCGTAGGCCGCAGAGTCACTTCTGCCTCCGGACGTTGCTGACGGTGAGGACTGATCTCCTACTCGTGAGCGGAGAACTTGTCCTCCAGCAACGTCCTTGTCACTTCAGTTCTGTCTCCCATAAAACAGCGTGTATTTTTTTTAAGTTTATTTTGAGAGAGAGAGAGAGAGAGAGAGGGAGAGGGAGAGGGAATCCCAAGCAGGCCGCACTGTCAGCACAGAGCCCAACATGGGGTTCAAAGTCACGAACCATGAGCACATAACCTGAGCCGAAATCAAGAGTCAGACGCTGAAGTGACTGAGCCACCTAGGAGCCCCAACAGCACGTGTTTTAGTTGTGTTAGCACTTTTTTGCTATCGTAACATCTCGTGTCACCATATATTTTTGTGTGCAGCATAAGGTGTTAGTAAATACTCTGCGACTGTTTCATTCATAACAACTCTGCTTAATTATCTTACAGCTGGAGGACTTCAGGGGCGCCTGGGTGGCTTGGTCGGTTGAGCGTCTGACTTTGGCTCAGGTCATGATCTCATGGTTTGTGAGTTCAAGCCCCACATTGGACTGCTTGCTGTCAGTGCAGAACCTGCTTCAGATCTCTCTCCCTCTCTCTCTGCCCCTTCCCTTGTCTCTCTCTTTCTCTTTCTCTGTCTCTCTCTTTCTCTCTCAAGAAATAAACATTAAAAAAAAGAGTTGGAGAACTTTATGTAAAGCAGTAGTTTCTGCACGTATGTGCTTATGTGTACGTGGCCATAGCCGGCTCTGGGCTTCATTGTGCCTTTGAAGTCGGCACGTTTAATTCATTTCACAGCAGTTTAAACTCGTCGTAACATGCCTGTTCCTCAGCTTGTGTGATCTACAAGGTGAAGGTCTCCTCCCATCCACGTGGACGGGCCTCAGCTCTGGCTGGCCTCCATGGCTCCACCCCCACCCGTGCCCACAGGTTACCTGCGGGCCGGCTCTGCCCAGCACTCAGGTGTGCACCTGCACACCTGTTGTGACGTCTAGAAAGATGTGTTTAACTCTTCACTTTGGCAACCTGAACTTGTGTTTTTAAAGACGTTTATATGCACCTGTGGAGGACACGGAATGTGATTTCTAGAATTCCATACTCCAAAATGTTTTAACAGAACAGCTGCTTCATGAAGGGTTTGACCACTTTAGAGCTAGTAAAAAGTAAGCCCAGGGTCGCTTACTTTTAGTTTTCAGTGTTTCAGAGTTCTTACTGAGAAGATTAATGATAAATAGGGATTAACAGGATCAACATTTAGTTTCCTAAGGAAAATAAGTTTCTTTGTATATTAATGACATATAACTTGTTGGCGTTACTAATCTTACCTGTCTACTAAAAGTGGTTTGAAATACTATTTCAGGTTTGGTGTTGTATTTGTAAGTTAGTAAACCCGTATCTTAAAGCAGTCACTGAGCCAGACTAAGTTCCGTGGGACTGTTTGGTTTACTCCCATCAGTACTTGGGGGGGGGGGGGGGGGATCATGCGTGGATCACCGGAGACCTGTTCTAAGTGATCCGCCGTGGCCGAGCTATTTGGCAAGTGTTAGGGTTTGAGGACACAGATCCTTGCTTTGCTGTTAACAGACAAAGACCACGGTCCAAACGGTGCGAGGATCTGCTGACACCGCTGAAGCCCGTGGTTGCCGAACGTGGTGACCGTGGCGGTTCATCACAGGCAGCGACGTGGGTGGGTTCGCTGCCGGGACTGTCATTGACAGTGTCTTGGGTGGTTACCGCGGGGGGTGGGGGGCGCAGTCGGAGGTGCCGTCCAGGCGCCTCATGCCTTCTCACCGGGCACGCCTGTTCTTCCAGGGTATCTTTCACTTCCAGCTGGGCCGCGGCGAGCCAATGCTGCACACACGTGTGCGTCCGCACTGCAGGGAGTTCCTGGAGAAGATCGCCAGGCTGTACGAGCTACACGTCTTCACGTTTGGGAGCCGGCTGTACGCTCACACCATCGCAGGTGGGCGGCTCAGTCCTCGGTCACCCGTGCCGACTCACGCGTCGCGTGGGCGTTGTCCCCAGTGGGTTAGGTCTCTCTTCATTTTCAGTGACATCCTTAAAGACAAGGGGACACACGAAGCTCTCCCAGGCTCCTTTCCAGTCCCCGAGCTAGCTCTTGCCTCCCCAAATGGGCAGGCCACCCCGGCTTTGGTCAGGCGCACGCCGCGGGCTGGTGTGAAGGTTGCTCAGCACTGCAGCTGTGTGGAAACGTAGAAACTTGCTACGTAAGCCTTCTCAGGGTGTTTTTGTTTTGGTTTGGAAATACCTCTGGAGCCGTGTTGCTTACTGACGCTCTAAGTGCAGGTAAAACGATTGTCTCTTATTTGTAAATGAATGTCGTGGTGACTTAGTGTTAACCTGTTGTCTTGGTGCAGCTTAGTGGTTGTGTGCTGGCCGTGCGTGTGCCTCGTGTGTGCGTAGGTGTCCCTGGTGGTGCCCACCAGTGGCCCGTCTGGCTGGGGGCGGAGCCCCGAGCCCGGCCTTCACCCCGCCCAGGGGCAGCTGGGGCCCGGTCCGCCCTGACCGACTGTGGATGTTGGCACCTGTATTGTAGGTGCTCACAGCTCCTTCGTGGCCAAATAAAGTACTTCCGAATGGAAATATTTTTACGGGTTGGTTTTGGTCTTTGTTGACGGAGAAATGACTTCCGAATCCTCCTCTACACCTAGCGCCCCGTAGGAGGTTGTTACCATGAGCACATCGGCTGTGTGTGGAAGTTCCTTCCTCGTGCAAGAAGGAACTTTCCTGAGATGCGAACGTGGTGGGACCACTCTGTGGAACTCTCGTACCAGTGAGCACCAGCACCCTGGGTGGAGGAGCGGTTAGGTCCTCGGGTGCCCCCCTCAGGCTGCCTCCTGGCACAGGATGACTTGCCCTTCCCCTGCGGAGCCTTGGCATCTCTCTGGACCTCCATCAGGAGGACCTGCATGGGATAGAGAAGATAACACCGGTGTAAATAGAAGGGCTTGGGGGAGGCGTCCCTGGCAGTCCAGAGGATGTTCCCGGGGGCCTCAGCCCTCCAGAGCGAGGCCCGCCTCAGGCCGTCGGCACCCTCTGCGCCTCACGCGCTTTGTGCCTGAGAGTCCACGTCCAGAGACGTGGCAGGAAGTTCCCCTTCCCGTGGGCCAGCGTCCCCGCATGGGCGGGTGCAGAGCCCCTCGGCCGAGCAGCACTGAGTCCAGGGGACCCACAGTCACCGCGTGGCCGCCTCCAGCACGGGCGACGGCACCGCGCACGCAAGAGGCCCTGGGAGGAAGCCCGTGGCCCGAGGGACGAGTGCCACACGTGGCTTTGAGGTGGTCGAGCCTTCAGAGGGCAGGACGCTGGCACAGGCAGGCCCTGGGGCCGGGTGGGTGCATTCTGGCACCAGGTGGGTAGACTTGCTCGTTGGCAGGAGACTGCTGGGGCCCTGCCGTGGTTTTTCACCAGTTTCCAGCCATGGTTTCTACATCTTCCTCTTCCTGTCACCTTTCACGTTCTGAAAGTTCTCGCTTTCACGGAGTGTATGTTTTTAGTGTAGTTAGGACACATCTCTTTTTATTCGAATAAAACCGTTAAGCGTTTGAGGTGCTTTTCACTTACTGTAGAGATTCCAGTAATTCTATGAGAAGCTTCAGGTTTAGCCACTGAGTGACATCAGTGTTCGTATGGGACTTACGTTTTTCTTACTTAGTAAGGATGTACATTTGGAACGTTTCTTCTCTGAGTGAGCGTTGTTTGTTCATAAGCGCACAGATTTAAACCCTTTAAGTGCTGTGTGGAAGGCCCCGTGCACGGCGGCGTGGGGCACGCGGTGCAGACACCAGGGCCCTGGGGCGCACTGGCTTTGATGGGGGGTGTCTGGTGGTCCTGGGGTCCCGGCCGACAGCGAGTTGTGGAGGTGGGCTGCCGTGCCTGCCTTCACAACGATGAGGGGATACACCCTGAAAGGGTCTCCAGAGGACGCGGCCGTATCGCCAGATGGGCACGAAGCCGCCCGGCGCCTGGCTCGCTGCTTCGCAAACGGCCGAAGGTGCAGGGAAGCTGCACGTGGTGGCACAGCCGGACTCTTCAGTCCCGGCGCCCCACACGCCACAGGCTGTGTTCACGTGTTTGTCGCCCCCGCGCACCGCGAGCATCCCCGGGGCGTGCTGCTGAGCCGTGTTCATCTTCTGTTCTCAGCCAAGTCCCAGGTAGTGTTAGATTCAGTAAACGTTCCGCAAACTCATGCCTTTAAACACAGTAGAAGGAACCGCGAGTGAATCACAGTCCTACCAGGAAAGACGAGGGCGGTGGGTGTCCGTGTGTGACGCTTTGTGTCCCTGCTGTCCTCACAGCGCAGTAGGGGCTTCACCACCTGCAGAGCAGGACATTCACGGCTCACATGTCTGACCTTCATTTTGTTTTCTTTCCAAAGGCTTTTTAGACCCTGAGAAGAAGCTTTTTTCTCATCGAATATTATCGAGGGATGAATGTATTGACCCATTTTCTAAAACAGGAAACCTTAGGTACGTACCTGGTTGTGTTCATCTCTGGGGCTCACTGGGAAGTTTGTGGCAGAGAGAGCACCAGACCCGTGATTCTGGGTTTATTCCCCCCACTCCTTCGTCCCCCGCCCCCCGCCATGGCACCCAGAAAGCCTGCTGTCTTACCACCACAACCCTGCCTCCCCCACTCCCCGAGCATCCAGGCAGTGGTGGGCTCCTGGGGTGGGGCTTGGCTGGGGCCCCAGAAGTCGGGGGTCTGGGGAGGGCAGCTGAGAACAGGGCTGGGACGTGAGGGACGAGGGAGGTGACAAGCCAGGGGATCGGAGCCCTCCCAGGCACCACAGCTTGAGAAGAGGAGGGGCTGGTACTTCCTTAGGGGCTTGCACGCTGCGAGTCCTGCTGGTTCGTCAGATCTGGAGTCACGTTCCCACCTCTTCCCGGCACCGCCATGGGCCCCTGCCTGTCCCCCCTCTGCTCTTAGAGCGGGCGCTCCCACCCCATCCAAAGGCTCCTGGACATTTCAGGACTTGGCCCATTTCTCCCCGGAAAGATCGCCCCCGCCCCCCCATCCTGATACGGCATCAGTTGTAGTTTGTTTCCTTGTATGTTGCTTCCTAAGGATACCTGGGCAGTGACAGCGAGGCCTGTGGCCTTCTGCCACCGCTGGGCTTCCTCAGGGAGTGTTCCATGTTTCAGCTTCAGGCACCCCCCCCCCCCCGCCCCGCCTGCCGCCCCAGACCTATTGGAGACCGTAGGAGCCAAGAGGAGAATGAGCACTCCTTTCAGAAACAGATACTGCGTTTGCTAGTTAGCATCACACTGATGAAAACAAAGGACGATGGGCGGTGCTGTCCGTGACTGACTCGGGGGGAGGCTGCCTACAGCAGCAGCACTGGGGAAAGGTGGCCCGATCCCTCCCCGGCAGGTGACCGGCACATGGCTCACGGAGGTGCAGGCAGCAGGGCTCTCTTCCCAGTTTTTATCTCCCTCATCTAGAGTTACAGGCGCCAGAAAGCATCAACTCTGTCGTTATTTTAGCTGCTATACATTTTGCCTACGGGAAACAGACTCCAAGGAATAATAATTTTGGACACGTGAACGTGCGTACCTGGGTGGCTGTAGCCGTCAGCCAGTAGAGAACGGAATGGTGGGAGGCAGTCCCCCGAGTTTATTTCCAGATTCAAGAACAAATTCGCTTTGAATTTTGAGTCCTCCGAGCTCGTCCGAAGCTCAGAATTGTAGACAGAAATAGAATTTAACAAGGCTGTGTGAGGGTACCAGGACCCTTGGTAACGTTTCTGCTGACCCCGCGCATTCTAATAGTATTTTTGGACTCAAAAAGAGACCACGCAGGCGCGCTGCAGGAAACCGTTGTCTCAGATAGCTGAGCTGTGAGGTCATGTCCTCCCGCCTTGACCTGGAAGCCTTTCCCTGTGGAGGTGCAGCAGCACGCTGGCCACTGGCTCGTTAACTTGCTTTTGTAAATGTGTTGGGACGTGGCCGTTTGTGCAGTGTCTGCCGGCTGCCCAGGATGGGGGCATGGCCCCCAGACGCTAACCTCTCTGCACCGTGGCTCCGCCTTGAGGAACGTCACAGACGGTGGAGAAGGTGTAGCTGCTGTCATCTGACTTCACCTGGGAACTTTGAGAGTTTAAATAGGAGCTAAACCAAAGTCCTGCAGTGCGATTTCTGGCTGTCTCTGATGAATCTGTGATCTGCTGACTACTAGAAAAGATTATCGTGACTCTGATTATTTTTTGTAAAGTGTGCTAGTTCTGGTGCATTTTTACTTCCAGAAATCTCTTTCCCTGTGGAGACTCGATGGTGTGCATTATTGATGACCGGGAAGATGTCTGGAAGTTTGCCCCCAACCTGATAACCGTGAAGAAATACGTCTACTTCCAGGGCACAGGGGACATCAATGCTCCCTCTGGGTCACGGGAGTCCCAGGCGAGGAGGAGAGGTGGGTGACCTGGTCGGGAGAGGAGTAGCTAGCCCAGACCTCCCTGCGTGTGTCCCGTGTCCCATCTCTGCCGTGGCTGCTGTCAGTCCGAGATTCACTCTGTCGTCGTCTGTATTTCAGTGGTTGAGACCGACACCCAAACCAATGTTTGGTTTCCACTTGGGTTTTTTTTTTTTAAAAGCACTAATCTAAGTATTTTCGTAATTGAATAAAGATTAAGGAATTTGCTTAGTTTAGTACATCTGAGACTTGTTATCCTGGTTCTCTTTCTTTTTTTTTAATATTTTCATTTATTTACTTTTGAGAGAGAGGAGAGAGATCGTGAGCAGGGGAGGGGCAAAGAGAGAGAGAGAGATACAGAGAATCCCAAGCAGGCTCCATGCTGTTGGCACAAAGCCCGAAATGGTGCTCGAACCCACAAACTGCGAGATCGTGACCGGAGCCAAAATCGGGAGTTGGATGCGTAACCAACTGACCCCCCGGATGCCCCATCCTTGTTTCTGAGAAGACAAGCAGGACGCTGGGAACTTGGCCATCGCGGTCCTTGGAAAGCATGAGCTGTGGGTTGTAGCACCTCCAGCTCCTTGGTGGGTGGCACTGTGCCCTGGATCAGAGCCTTCAGGGTGCCACACAGCTTCGCTTGTCTGGTGAGCTTGAAGCCAGAGTCTGTCTGGAGAAAATCCAGAGTTTTGGTTGGAAGTGTTTCTGATGATCTTTAGTTCATGAGATGTTCTGAGCTGGGCAGTGATTGCTGGAGGTGCAGGCCAGGAGAAGGTGGGACCTGAGGGCGTTTCTGCGGGGCACAGATGGGATGGCACGGCCAGAGCAGGGCTGGGGGTGCCGCCCACGGGCCGTCCACCCACAGCGTGGAAACCAGCAGTGTTCTGTACGTTTTTAAACCACTGTAAAAAAACAAAACCAAGTGGCCATCTATGGCCACAAACCTGGAATATTGGCTGTCTGGTCCTTCCAGGCCACAGGCTGCCGAGCCCAGGTTGGAAGCGTGGTGAGAGCAGATGCAGGGCGCACTGCCATTGCTCTGACAAGCGAACGTTAAATACCGGTCCCCTTCCCTTTTGTGTGCACCTGTAGTGACTCAGTCTTCTAAAGCTGCCGACGTCGCGGAACACACTCCGTCCGTCAGGGAGACCGAGGAGGGACGGCAAATCCCTGGGGTCGAGCAAAGTAACGGCCTTGGGAAGCCCACGAGGGAGCTCAACGGGGGTGTCTCCCCACGGGGGGGCTGGCCCCTGCCTGGGCAGGAGGAGGACAGAGGCGCCCGGCCCGCCACCCATGGCCCCTTGGCTGATGGCAGGGGACCCCCAGCATGTGCTCAGCCGCACGGTCGGACATCGCTGGAAAAGCGGCCCGCTCAGGGCACGGCAGGCGGTGACCTGGACTTTGACCTTTCCAGTGACAGCGAGTCGGACGCCCAGTCGTCCTCTGAAGGCGAAAGTGGGGAGAGGAAGGGCCTGGAAAGGCCTCAGGGCTCACGAGATGCAGGGAAAGTGGCGCAGCGGGGAGGCCCTCCTGGTCCGGGAGGGGAGAGGCCTGCGGGAGCCAGTCCGTGTGGAGAGTCTGCCCCGGGCGAGCATCTGGATGTGCAGGATGAGGACGAGCGGGACGGCCTCTGCGGGCTGGGCGGGGGCTCTGCGGACAGGAAGGAGGCCGAGACCGAGTCGCAGAACAGCGAGCAGTCGGGCATCACGGCGGGCGAGTCCCTGGACCAGAGTGTGGAGGAGGAGGAGGAGGAGGAGGACACGGATGAGGACGACCACCTGGTCTACCTGGAGGAGATCCTCGCTCGGGTGCACTCTGATTACTACGCCAAGTACGACCGCTACCTCCGCGGGGACAGCCAGGAACCCCCTGACATACGCAAGATCGTCCCTGAGCTCAAGAGTAGGGTGCTGGCAGACGTGGCCATAATATTTAGCGGGCTGCACCCCACAAACTTCCCCATCGAGAAGACGCGGGAGCATTACCACGCCACAGCCCTTGGAGCCAAGATCCTCACTCAGCTGGTGCTTGACCCCGACGACCCCGACAGGGCCACCCACCTGATCGCTGCGAGGGCAGGTAAGCGCCCGTGCCCCAGTCCTGCCCATGGTGCCCCTGGTGCCGAGCACATCCGCGTCGGTCTCGGGTGACCGCTCTTCGAACGAGCACATCTGTTCGTTTCGTGCGGAGTTTTCAGAAGTTTGTTTCTGTGCCCGTGTGGCATCGTGTGGGTGTGTGCTGTGCACGTGTGCCTCCCGGTCACCGCCACACGCTCCCTGTAGTCGGGCTCCTTCTGGAGTGGGCGGCGCCCGCGGGTCAGGTGAGCATGAGGGGAGCCCAGTTACCGGTCGTCTGGGTGCTCGGTTCAGCGGGTGAGAGGGCGGCTGAGCCTGGGTTTGAAAACCGGACACGGGTTCTGGCGGGGACCGATTAAGTCAAAAGGGATCGAAACCCGAAAAGTGAAAATTAAAGTCGTTCCAGGAAAGTCCCTCTCAGATGCTCAGGCTGCAGGAATTTCAGCCAACAAAACGGGCCTCCCCTCCCGCTCTCTCCCCCCCAGTAATGGGCGGAGTCAGGAAAAACCACCTGGTTGCTGAAAGAAAAAAACAAAACAATTACCGTTTCTGCATGGTCCTCACAGACCGCAGCATGGTGTTTTCTGAGCAGGGATGCCCCCGATGCTCCAGGCCGGGGCCTCCAGGTGGCAGCCTGCCCACGGGGCAGGCTTCCCCATCAGGCCAGCTCTGTCCCTGCGTGCATCACATCCTGTTTGACGGTCGCATAAAGGGGCAGATGGAAGGAAGCTCCATGTTGGTGTGAAATGTTGGGAGGTCCTAACTGGGAGGGGGGCCGGCTCATGGCAGCCCCGCACCCCGTGTGTGCAGCGAGCCCAGAACCCCCGCCTGGGCGCAGCAGATGTCCCGGCTGTCTGTTAGCCGTTCCAGGGACACAGCTGCATGCATGTTGGGGGACACTGCATGCCTCCCTCCCAGCCTGCACCAGGCCTGTCCATGCTTCAGCCCGGCTGTGCCTGCCCTACCTGGGCTACAGTGGGTGCAGGGGTGCTGAGTGGGGCCCTGAGCATCCAGCAGAGAAGCGGAGACGAGACGCAGCTGGAAAGGCATCTGGGCAGCGTTCCTGCAGCAGCAAGCTGGGGGCATTTGCACACATCAAGTGCACGGTCTCAGGGAAGAGTCCTTGGGCAGCTGGCTGCAGGTCACGGGGGCAGTGGGAAACTCCCCACAGAAACAGATGGGCACCTCCTGGCAGGGGTGAGGGGGTCTAGCGAGACCCCACGGCGGGCCCCTGCTTCATGGGGCGGGCCAGGGGCCAGCAGCACGGACAATGAGATCCCGGATTTGAGACACGTTGATTGTGGCAGGCAGAGTGGTTCAGGGCTGCCCCTTGCCCGCGGCCAGGCTGGAGTGTCAGGCTGTCCCCCCCCCCCCCCCCCCGCAGGCACAGAGAAGGTGCGCCAGGCCCAGGAATGCGGGCAGCTGCACGTGGTCAACCCCGACTGGCTGTGGAGCTGCCTGGAGCGCTGGGACAGAGTGGAGGAGCAGCTGTTCCCGCTCAGGGCCGACTACGGCCGGGCCCAGAGGTGAGTGCCGCGCCCGCTACCCACCTCCCTCTCCCCTGGGGTCCCCACGACCCAGGCCGGGCCCTTGCTGCCGGGCCGGCGTTCCCAGCCCTGCCGAGCACGCGCTGTGCAGAGTCGCTGCCCGCGCTCTTTGTCCGGACGGTGCCACGCGGCCTTAGGTCTTAGCAGGGAAGCTCGGTTTGCCTGCATTTCCTTCCTGGCCTTGGGGCGGTGTCGTGAGCCACGTGGAGGCTTCACGAGTGCCAGCAGCGTGCCAGCGGCAGAGGGATGGTGAGGGGGGGAGAGGGGAGCCTGCCGGGCCTGGTGGTGCTGCAGGAGAGGCCCCGTCTATGCATTTGCAGGGGGAAGGCCTGTTCTGTCGAGAATGGCCTGAAAAAACACCTCCTGTTCTGTGTCTGAGCTTGTTTTGGGGTAAAGTTCGGAAGCGGGCGTCAGGGGGGTGGGGACCGCAGGCCCCGGCTGAGGTTCCAGGCAGGTGCTGGGCATAGGCTTTCGCTTGCGGCGGTTGCTGGGTGTTTGGGTCTGTTCCAGTGCTTTCTCGGCCCTTGTTCTGGTCCTGCAGGGAGGATGGCCCCGCAGCCTTTCCCGACAGGCAGGGTGCACTTCCGACCGCCTTGTTCCACCCGACGCCCGTCCACCCCAGGGCCCAGTCTGGGCCGGAAGTTCGCATCTACGATGCCAACACGGGCAAGCTCATCCGGAAAGGTGCTGTGGGCCCCGGGCCCCCCAGCTCCCTGGCGGTCCACACGGAGCACTCCTCCTTCAGGTACATGAGCTTGGGGCGGCCGTGCAGCAGCAGGCGGCCCTCTGAGCCCCTGAGACTGCGCACACATTGAGAGTGGACCAAAAGTGGTGCTGGCGGGACATGAAGTTGGGGTTTGCTCTGTCCTGCGTTGGGGCTGGGCTCACCCGCTGTGGCATCGGCCTCTTGCACAGTCTGTCCCGTCTTGGGCCCCAACCCTGGAACAGGTCGGGTCAGGGTCCAGCCGGTGAGATGTTCTGCGCACCCCAGGCACGCTCTCACATTTGCCCGGCGCTGTCTCCGACAGGCCGTTCCATCTGCAGATTGGACCCGTGCCCTGATGTCGGCCCACCTCCCCAGCCCGACCCCATGGTGGCAGCGGAGGAGCCAGCTCTGGGCACCCCCTGGTGTCTGGTCCTGCTTCCTGCCGAGATCTGAGTGAGGGAGGTGGTGGCTGCTTGTAAACGGGAACGGAGGGGAGACTCTTCACTGGGTCAGTCCTGCGCTCCCCTGTCTTAAGTCTGAGGATTCAGGACACGCTCTTTGCCCGCTGGCACATTCTGTGTGTCGCGAGAGTTCGTTTCTACTGCTGAGATGGTGAGCTCACCCCACTTCTGCGGTCCCTCCATTTGAAAGGAGCCTGACAGGTGTGCAGGACGGTGGGGTTCAGGCCGCTGTCGAGGCTCTGGGGAGGCTGGTGTCGGGCCAGGCCATGGGGGCCGTCTGGGCAGGGCAGTGTCGGGCCCGGCCACGCGGGCACAGGTCTGCAGAGGTGAGGTCAAGGGAGCCACTCCCGTGAGGTCCGAGGTGGACGCCGGGGCCCAGGAGGCCTGAAGACAGGGACGGGATTAGTGGAGATTTTAGAGGTGCTTCTGATAAAGTTCTGGTCAGAGGCTGTTAGACACACTGATGGACCATGGTGCCAGCTTGGCCGGAAGCCAGCATGGCAGCACGAGAAACGTGTGGCCCCGGAGCTGTCGGGGGCAGCCAGGGAGGCCTGAGGGGAGCCTCAGCCCAATGCAGCACCAGAGATTCGGTCCAGGTGGAGGCAGGTGTGAGTGGACGCTCCAGGAGGGGAGACCGGGGCAGGAATGGGGGGGGGGGGGTCAGGAGAACAGGACTCAGTGCAGTCCGCTGGCAGACCACTTACAGGTGGCCACCTCTGTGCTGACCGGCAGGTCACGGGACCGAGTGCACTCGTTCTGCTCAAGGAGCATAGACGGTTCTGCGCCCCCTTAGCCAGCGTCTCCCCTGGGGCGTGTGCCCCGGATCGTGCGGTGGCCCGTGGCCTGCCTCTTACAGGTCTGATCCTCCTGCTGACGGCGAACAGTCCTGGAAGCTGTGGTTGGGAGGCCCCGACACGGTGGCCCAGCTTGTGTGGAGCAAAGCCAAACGCAGGGGCTGCGGGGGCAGAGGTTGGGGTTTGAAGCTGTCGGCACAGCTGGGACTTGGGACAGGGCCTTTTCAGCAACGCTGCTGAGTGTTGGTGCTGAGACACGCCCGGTGAATGTCAGTGCTAGTACCGCACGTGCTGGTGCAGGACACTGGGGTGCGGTGGGAAGGCACGTGGCGGGTGGGAAGGTGGGGCGTGAGCCCCGTGCCTGAGTCCGTGGGGCGGTGGGATGCCGTAGTGCCAGCCTTCCCCGTGTCACGCTTCTTGGGGAGAAGGCGTTTACGCAGGCGGGGTGAGGGGAACGTCACTGGGGCGTGCCCGAGTTTCTTACCCTTTCTCGCAGGCAGTGCTGTGACCCTCTGTACTGATGTCTCCACTGCCAGGCTCAGCCAAGATGGGCTGCCAGGGGTGGTGTTTCCCCTGCACCCTGGGCGGCTGGTGGTCCTGAGTCGGGTCTGAGGGGTTTGTGGACCATAGGACTGGGGTGGGGGTGTGTCCTGTCTTCAAAACTGTGCTGCAGTGGCCTCAGCCTTCGGTGTCCACGCACTTCCTCGTGGGCTGTACAGTTGACAGCCCCCCGAGACCGCCCCGCGAAGCCCCCCACCGGGCCCCCTCGGAGGACCAGCGCCTGACTTCGAGCGGAGCGGTAGGGCCCGTGCCGCTCACGGGGTACGAGCTGTGGGCCTCCGTCAAGCACCTAGAGCCCCCTCCTTGGAGAGGCGTGATGCCGCCCTTGGGATGGTCGTGTGGTTCAGGTTCCTTTCGTGGGTGACATTCTGCAGGGAGTTGTAGCGCGCATCACGGGGCGGCCTGTGCGTTGAGAGTGCGCACAGCACCTGACTCACAGCTTCTGGTCATCTCGTGGTGGAAGGAGGCCTGAAATCCACGCCGTACCGATGTTCACGTGAACAGTTCCTGTTCTTTAGAACCTGCTTTTCGTGCCGTTGAAGGTTCAGTAACAAACCTTTGAGTGACTTGTAAGTGTAGACAACAAACGTTTGGGACGTTTCAGACTTAGGTTCAGAACGGTTTGGGGATCATTCAGCCTTGCTCGAAATCAGCGGAAGGGTGCCAGGAAATCCAGGACGTGGGAGAAGAAGTGACGGGGTGTTGTCTGAGCACACGTGCAGGTGGGGAGTGAACGTGAACAGAGCGGAACGCTGCTCTCCTGGAACGCTGACGGTCGCGCAGCACACAACCGCCCTTCTGTTCCGACACGTGTGTGTGGCTTGTGTGAACAGTTTCAGATGACTGAAAAACCAGCGTTTCAGCTCCGTCTTCTTGGAGGAAAACACACTGAGCTGTGGTTTATTCAGAGGTGGCTCTTGGTGAAATTTTCTTTTTTGAACTTGGAAGCGTGGTTTCCGCCAAATATTAACTGAATCGTTGCCGGTCCGTGTAGGTATGCGGAAGGTTATTAACAGCGACCGTTGAATCTTACTGATCACGGAAGGGTGGTGGGAAGCACCGCTGTTTCCAGACCAACACGTTACCCTGCTGTGGTCGATTCCATCAGGGGCAGCCTGAGGCTTTTTTAAGTAACTCTTGTCACCTTGTGTCAATTGTACTTCCTTTTTTGTGTGTAGGAGACCGTATGTTCTAGAAATAGCGACTGTCGGTAGAATTTATGGATAGTTCTGTTTTCAAAATTGACGAAATGACACACAGGGAAGGTGACGCCCATCTCAGCAGCAGTCTAGAACTCAGAGGAAAGGGGAACAGGAGGGGACCGGGCACATGCGCTCACGGGCATGGTGGGGTTGCTCATGACCCCATGCGTTGTTTCGTCTTTGCGGCCATAGAGTAAGGTCTTCCTTTCCATTGAGACCTGTTTGTTTGATTTCACGTTGTGCCCCACACGCCCGTGTCCGTAATCCCCCCGGCACCCGCGGCCACCTGGACATCCACACCCCCAGGCCTCGCAGATGGAACCGTGGGCTGCGGGGCCCCTGCCCGCTGCCCCTTCGAGGCTCTGGGCCCCCTGCACCTGTGTGTCCAGGGCTGCAAGAAGGAGGGCCCCGAGATCGGTGGCTCGGCGCCATTCTGAGCCTGGAGCCCCACGTAGACCCCATTGTGACAGGCCGCCTGGAGCTGTGGGCGCGGACACCGCTCCGTGCACTTGTCTGAGGCCCTGAGGATTGTGGGTGTCTGTTCTCTTTGTTTTGATGTTTTTGGATCTGGGCTGGGGACCCGCCTAGAGGTCAGAGCTCCTTGGGGCTCTCCCACTGTTGTGGACGTTCGCGAGGGCATTTCTTCTCCCCCGTGAGATACCCGTGTGCAGAGCGCTCAGGGACAGCGTGGGGTAAGAACAGGCTTCGTCCGGTTGCCGGGTGCAGTCTACCTCAGGCTTCCGCAGGCGGGACCCTGGTGGGACCCTGGGGTGCAGCGGTGAAGGGGAGGCCTGGTCTGGGGCAGGGGTGGGGCAGCCAGGACCACAGAGGAGCAGGGAGCGCTCGCCAAGCTGTCGTCAGACCTTCCCTCTCTCCCTGCAGGGATGGGGCCGGAATTCTGAATTCCTTTCTGTTTACCCACCCTTAAGGTGTGTTGTTAGTTGTGAGCATTTGGGGTTTTTTTATTAGAAGTTGTAGTTTGAGGTGACTGTAGACCCACAGGCAGTTGTGAGATGTAACAGCGGCCCTGTGTGCCCTTCACCCAGTTTGCCTGGCATCTTGCAAACCTGTAGGCCCGTCTCACGGCCTACTGGCCTGGCCGTTGTTCTGACATGGTCAGAACCTCCACCGGCAGGGGGCCCCTGACGCCCCTCCCCTTTCCACCCCCTTCCAGCGCGCCCCCCCACCCCACTCACCGCCCCTCCCTGGGGTGTGGCGCACACAGGCGCTGTGTACGTGACCCCCACTCGCATCCGTCTCCACTGCTGCCGCATTGCTGGCTTTCTCCTCTTGGCTGCAGAGTCCTGCTGAGGAAGACAGCAGGGGCGTGTCTAGCCTGGGTCCTGGCCAGGAAGGCTGCTCCCAGCCTTTGCGTCTGCTCAGTCCCTTTCTTCAGGACCCACGCGCAGGGGTGCAGCTGCTGGGCTGTGTGCGGAGCGTGTGGTTTTATTCAAAACCCGCTTCCTCTGGGGGCAGCGGTGCCTTCGTTCCACCGGCAGAGCAGGAGAGACCCTTCTCTGCACCGCTGCTGGCCTGTGGCGTAGACGCCGTATGTCACCGCGGCCGCCGGACGGTGTGCGCCCTCAAGGGACGCGCTGTCCCGACTCGTGGGCTTCCTCAGTCAAGTGTGCGTGTCTCTGGCCCATTTTCCAGCTGGGTTGTTGTGTTGCGTTTAATCATCATCTGTATTTTTTAGGCACTGGAGCTTTGTGAACTGTGAGACCCGAAGGTGTTTTCTCCTGCTCTATGCCTTTGCAGAGTCAGGGAGAGCGGAAGCAGTTTCATTTTGTTGAATCGATCAGCTTTTATTTATCAGCCTTTTTCATGAATTCTACGTTAGGTGTCGAGTGTGCTGGCTCTGCGTGGTCCTGGATTCTGAAGGTTTGTGTCTTGATCTGGCAGTTTCGCAGTTGTACGTCCTGTAGTGAAGGCCATGATCCACTGAGTTTGTGCACAGTATGAGATTCTAGGGTGGGGGTCAGGTTTGTTGCCGCTCTGGCACCCGAGTCAGATGTCGGGGAACCTCTGTGCAGGTCTGTTCTGGGTTCCCCACCTGTTCCCTCGATCTGCACACATTTGGGCCTTTTTTCTTTATTTTTTTTTTTATAAATTTTTTTTTTTTTTTTTTTTTACACATGTATTTGTTTTTGAGAGACAGAGCATGAGCGGGGGAGGGGCAGAGAGAAAGAAGGATACACGGAATCCGAAGGAGGCTCCGGGCTCCGAGCTGTCAGCACAGAGCCCCACACAGGGCTCGAACTCACAAACCGTGAGATCGTGACCTTAGCCGAAGTCAGACGCTTAACGAACTGAACCACCCAGGCGCCCGGGGCCTTTTCTTGATGTTAAGGTGAAACATTTCGTTTTTCACCTTTAAGTATGATGTGGTACCTGTAGTTTTTCTGTAGATGCTTTTCCCAAATTGGGGGAAATTTCCCTTTCTTCCCATTCTTCTGTGAGTTTTTATCCTGAATGGGTATTAAATTTTTCCAGATGCCTCATCTGTACTCATATCACGTGGTTTTTTGTCTTTGGCCTGTCATTCGAATTCTGTTTCTCTTGTTGGCCAGTAACATTTCTTTCACTGTTTTCAAGAGTGTTTTCCTTGTCTTGAATAAGAAGTTTGACGATGGAGTGTTTTAATGTGGATTCGGAGGTGTGTTCTCTTTGGATCCACTCAGCTTCTCGAATCTGGAAGTTTAATGTCTTGCCCAAATTTAGGATGTTTCCAGCCCTTGTTCTTTGAGGACTTTTCCAGTTCTGTCTTGTTTGTCCTCGTTCTGGGCTCCCGGACACCAGTACTGAATCACGTGTTCTTCAGGCTGCTCTTTCTTCCTTTTCAGTCTGTTTTCTCCCTGATGTGTAGACTGAGCCATTTCTCTTACGCATCAGGCTCTGTCCCTTTTGCCGTGACGTGGAGCCCGTCCAGTGCAGTTTTAAATTTTCATTTATCGGCGCGTTTTCGTTCTGATGCTGCCCCATGGCGCTTCCCCGGCCGCGGTGGCTGTGCCAGGCCTTCTCCTGCAGCCGCGTGACCGGCGCTTGGCAGCCTGTCGAAGCCTTTTCATTGCGATGCTGTCCCACGTGCCTGAGAGTCCCCGACCTTTGCCCCTGCAGAGGGCACCTCCCCGGCTGTCCTCCTCCTTCGGCTTGAGGTCTTGCTGTTCTTGGGAGGACAAGGGGTTTTCTTTCTTTTTTTTTGTTAAGTTTATTTATTTATTTTGAGAGACAGTGCACGAGCAGGGGAGCAGGGGTCGGGGGTGGGGAGAGAGAGTCCAAAGCAGGCTCCAGGCCATCAGCCCAGACAGAGCCTGACGAGGAGCACGATCCTGTGAACCGTGAGATCGTGACCTGAGCTGAAACCGAGGGTCACGCTCAACCGACTGAGCCACCCGGGAGCCCCACGAGTGATTTTCAGCTGAAGCCTGGGTGGTTTCACGGCACGTTATGAGAGCCTTGACCTTACTCAAACTTCGCATTTGGCTGTCTCGCCCTGGCTCTGCTCTGGCAGCACGGTGGACACACCTGTCCCTGGTGGGGAGCCTTGGGTCCTTGTTGCTCCTGGGCCAAAGGGTCACCTCGGGTCACCCCCCAGGGTCGCCACAGACACAGGGCGGGTGGGTGTTCATGTTACAACCAGGTGAACGTCAACGTCTGACTCTGACACCTCCCAGCCTGGGGTGAGGGTCTCATTACTTGTCCCAGCCCCAGCCACCAGGGTCTCCACGGACACTGCATAGTCAGGGGGTGCTCATTACCGGCTGGCCCGGAGGAAGATCCTGACCCCCCACTCTGCATTCTCTGAGACCAGTGACGGGGGCATGGTTTGTGCTATTGGCCTGTGGGAGAGCAAGTGACTCTCTGAAGCTTTCCTGTTCCGCAAGGGGGTCCCTCTGTGGGTTTCTCCTGGAGAGATCAGGCCACTCTTTGGGCTTTGTGTCTGCCCGTTGGTGTTTTGCGTCACTGGCTCCTGGCCCTCTTCCGTCAGCCCTCGAGTCAGCTCTCTGTGTTCCCCTGCCGGCGCCCCCAGGAGGATGGCAGAGGCCCAGCTGCCTTCCTGGGAGTAAAGTCAACTTGTGATTCAGAATAGACCGTGAATCTTTTGTGTTTCATTTCCTCTTGCATTTACAGTCTTGTTTTTGGGGAGCTCTGCGAGCAGCATGGCATGGGGGCCTTGCAGGTCGGGAAGAGGGAGCTCTCCGTCCTGGGGGTTTAGTCCACCAGAACTCCCCACGTTAGACGAAACTGAGCCATTACACGTTACCACAGTAAAAGAGCTGTGCGGTAACGTATTAGCTGCTTTCCAAAGGGGAAAGGAACACAACGCTAAGAATGGCTTGTCTTGCCCTTTTGTGACTCTCTTGCTCCCACCGGCCTCTGCACCTGCCCGTTGTGCTCCGCCCTTTGATGGAAACACAGGAGGAAATTCTGCCGCCTCCCGTGTGGCGTGTCGTTGGTGAGGGGAGACGCCCTGGGGGCTGGGGGCCCTTGACTTACCGGCCGATTTGGTGTCTTACGAGATGAAGAGAATCACCCCCTTTCGAGGGATAGCGCCCGAGAGGTAGGCCGGCCGGCGCTCCCTGGTTACAACTGCAACTGCTTTTCCAAAGGGAGACTGTACGTGGCTGTTTTTGGTAGGAAGATAGGAGGCCGTTTCCCGCGGTCGCCCCGGGGGCCTTGGCTGCGGGGTGGGCGGCGGGCAGCGTGGTGTGGACGGCAGTGGTGAGGCTCCGGTGTCAGGTCCTCGTGTCTGTCCCTAACAAGTCCCCCTTTCGTTAGACACGCAGCCACTGCTTTTCTGTGTTGTGGCTTAGACTTCGTACCCGCGTCTTCTTCAAAATCAGGAGGCTTGGCCGCGTCGTCAGTGTCTCAGGGAGCAGACGTGTTGGGCGGTGACAGTGGGGTCGGAAGTGTCCTCGTGCCCGTCTCGGGGCCGTGGCCCACCTGAGAGCGCGTGCTCCGGGCCTGCCGCCGACACGGACGCGTGTGCCGAGGGCGCCGTGAGACGCTGCGCGGCCGGGCCTGGGATCGGCTCCACGGAAGAGCCTTCTGGAAGTGCGCACTGGTCTTTTGTGTTTGTGTTTGATTGATGGGTGGAACCGTGCGGCTGGAATGCTGGATCGCATCGCCTTCCCCGGTGCCCGGGTGGACGGCGCGCCGACTTCAGTCCCCGCAGCCTGTGTCTTCAGTTGGGCAGCTCGTTCTTTCTGTTCTGGGCAGAATAGAGAGACGTGCTGCGTTGGTTTTGTTTTTTTTAAAAAACTCTTGCGGCTTGCTTGACCTTACTTTGAGGATAAGTACCTCTCCTGCTGGTTTCTAGGAACGTGCTCGCTAGCTCTTCACGTCTTGTCCTTCGCTCTGAGCCGAGGAACCCAAGAGCAGCTGTGCTGTGCCGGGGGGGGGGGGGGGGGGGGGGGGGGGGCTAGTGGGCGGGGTCGTCCGCTCTCAGCGGGAGGGAAGCACGCGGGGACCGTGGAGGGACAGGGTGGCTTTTCGTAACTAAGTGTCCTCTGTGCTTGTTTACGAGCTCCGAGTCGGGAGGCCGTGGAAGCGCCTCTCCTCACGCGGGCCCTGTGACGTTCGTTTCAGAGTGGTTCAGCCGCCACCACAGATGCTCGCTCAGGAGCTGCCGGACACCCGACGCGGAGAGCGGCCCGGCCCCGGCGGGAGGAAGCGACAGCCCAGCATGTCAGAGACCATGCCGCTGTACACGTTGTGTAAGGAGGACTTAGAGAGTATGGACAAAGAGGTGAGGCCCGCGGGCACCGCACGCCAGGGGCAGGGCGCCCACCGCGCTCACGCTCCGCCCTCGCTTGCCCAGGGACGCTTCCGCTGGCGGATTTGGCGCGGCCTGGAGTGACGCGTCGGGGCGTCGGCGACCCTGGAAAGCCCGGCCGCGCCCCTCCAGGGGTGCCTGCGCGCTCCCCCGACCCCGCCGTTGGCGAGGGCCCGGCATCGGGCGGGCGGGCAGGGCCGGGGCTGCCGGCGGCCTGCACTGCCCAGCGGGAGATCCGAGGTGACCTCCTGCCCGGGTCACGGGGGCTCTAAAACACAGGTGACGGTTGGCAGTTCACGGTAGGATCTTGTTATTACGCCACTAAACGGTTCTAGGCGACATCGGTGGCGTTTTTCTCTTCAGATCCTTAAGTGTGGGAATAGTAACAATAGGGCCGTGAATCCATTTTGGATTAGAGGTTAAATACGGTAGGGATCTCCGTTTGGGACAAAACAGCCAAAACTGCAGGTAATTTTGTCATCTGCCCGGTGCTTCATCCCCTGAAAGGAGCCCGTCCTGAGGCCCACTGGCCCCCAGGTGCCGTGACCCCTACTGTCCTGCTCCGGCCAATACCCTCGAGGGAGGGGCCCCCCCGTCGGGGTTTCCGTGTGTCTGTAGGTGGTGTGCGGGCGGCATCAGTGCAGAAAGCCACGTCGCGCGTCCGAGTGAACGTGGTGCCTTGTCACGCCCAACCGGCCTCTGCTTGGGACAGAAGCTGTGCGTCGGCCGGCCGGCCGGCCCCACGGCCGCCTGGGTTTCTGCTCCGGCACCGCACCGTGCTCCGTGCTCGTTGCCACCGGTGGGAGGGCCCGTGTGTAGAAAAGCATGTTTTAGTTTATCTTCAGTAGGGGAACGTCAGTGGCACGTTCGGTACAGAATCTAACCGGGAGCCCTCGTCCCTTTCCGTCGCCGGTTTACCTTGCGGCGCTTGGAGCCTGTCTGCAGGTGTGTCGATTCCCTTTCTTGGCCGTTTTTTGAATATTTAGCTGGTGGAGGTGCTTTTTTATTGTCGTTTCCCAAGCGTTTTCTCCGGAAGAATTTCCTCAGCGCTGCTCTTTGATCTCTGGGTCGATCCAGGCGGTCACTGACCCCACAGAGACCTGGGGGAGAGGGCCGCTGGCGCGTGCCTCCCCCGTCCTCCCAGCCACCCTGCAGACGCGCACACACCAACTTGCTAAGTAGTGACAGCTACTTTGGTACTTGTTCCAGGTCAGGGGACGTCGGAATCTTACCGTGAAATGAAAGTGCTACGTGCAACTTTCTGTCACTTTGAGAGAAAGGAAAGGGAGCCTCCGAGCCTTCGATCCGGCTCCTCGGCGGTAGGAAGTGGCAAAGGCCAGAGCAGCCCGGCACTTGAGAGCTGGTGAGCCCTGGGCCGCCGTGGCAGTAGAGGGCCGCGTCCCATGAGCCCCACAGGGAGGCAGGTGCCACGCTCGGGCGCTCACACTCCACCTCCGCTCCTCTTCCCCAATTCCTGGTTCTGGGCAAGCACGGCGGGCCGGAGGCTGCGGGGTTTAGGGGTCGGAAACTGAGCGGCGGGGAAGCGAGCGTGCGTGACCGTGCCCGTGTACGGCGGTGTTCCTGCCCAGCACGTGGCCGAGGCTGGAGAGACCTTCCCGCGCACCTGGCTGCTGGGGGCCCCAGGTGGTCTCGGCAGCTTTGCGCCAGGCCACACGGGGACGTCCTGGGCAGAGTGTGCCCCTGATAGGAGGGATACCCTGGTGTCAGAAGATGCCTGTTGCCGCGTGTGCCCCCTTCTCCTGGAACACCCACGTGCCCAGAGCGGGCCTCAGAGCCCCGTTGTCGGGCAGCAGGAGACATGCCTCTGGAAAGCAGGCACGCTGCCTCCGGGGACGCTGGTCTTGGGCTGCTGCTCCGTGAGCTCGAGGCGGAGGCTCTGAGAGTCCCGCGTGGGCTTGGCCAGGTCTCGTGAGGCGCGCTGCCCTCAAACGGATCTGGGTTCGCCATCGGGAGCGGGGAGCAGAGACGGTGAAAGGGGGAGATGTGTGACGATCGTGCTGCACACGCAGGTTTCAGAGGGTGTCACGGGCTGCAAGGCGGTGGCCGAGGTCTCTGGCCTGTGCCGAAGGGAGGGAGGGAGGGTGATGCTCCTAGGAGACTCTGAAGTAAATCTTTGGAGAGAATCCCGGGCGGCTTCCCCAAACCTGGAGCTGCTTGTGATAGAAAGGGCTCTTGTCTCTGCCGCTGACGTGTGCGACTGCTTTTGTTTTCTGGTGGTCTTTGTCCTTTTGAGATAATTCAGGGGGGACTGCTGTTCAGCGTCGTTCTGGTTTCCGTAGAAATTGGTACGCATTAGAGACTTGGGTGGCCTGCTTTTTGTGCATTCGTTCTCAGATTTATCAGGAACGTTCAGTTGAGTAACCGAATGTCTCTCGTATCAGTTCATTAGTGGCTTATCTGCCAATACTTACTTCAAATACAGTTAGGTTCTAGGAATTGTGAAATCTGCCTCAGGTCCCCTGGCAGGATTCTGTACCCTCAGCAGGCCACTGTCTTACTCAGTTCAGTAAACGGAGGTCCCAGTAAATAAGACCGACCAACATGAGCTTCCTCCGCTGTGACCACCCACTCCGGGTCCTGATGCCCCCGTGCTCACCTGTGCACTCAGAGGCCACTGTAGTTGTATTTTTTTAGTCCACTAGAGGGGGCTCTTCAGACAGCCTGTCATCAGCATGGACAGGTGCTCCGCAGCCAGGGTGTCCCAAGGTGGGGGTCCATCAAAGGCGCTCAGACACAACCTCCAGCCCCCAGCAGCCCCGGTCCCCTTCATTCTGTCTCCCATTTTGTCCTGCCGGAGCTCCGCTCAAGTCACCCAAGAGGCACAGCTCACCGGTGACAAAGTGCTCTAGGTCCTGCAGGGCCCGCCCCTGGGCTTTTGTCCTTGTCACGCACCAGACATCATGCTGGCGTTTCAGACCAGCACCCTTGCAAACCAGGGTCTGAGACAGAATCTTCCGGTTACTGTTTCCAGACAGTCCTAAAACCACAGCAGCGCCCCTCAGCCACGGCCTCCCTTTCCGTAGTTTTGGTCCCACCGCACTCCGGCCACAGCATCAGAAAGTCAGCGGCAGCCTGATGGCACGTCGCACGCCCCTGTCATTTACCTCCCCCACGTGACCACGAGAGGAGGAAGGGTGGGGAATCTACGAGAGACACGCCGCGTTCAGACAGCTGTTCTCACAGCGTCACCACACTCGTCATGTCTTACCGTTAGTTTCTGTTAACCTCTCCCTGTGCCTGACTTGTGGACGAGCCGCGTCGTAAATGCACGTGTAGGGTTCGGGCGTCCACGGGGGGTTTGCACTGTACCTGCACGGATGAGGGAGGGACTGCTGTATACGCATGTCTAGCATGCCCCTTTCTGTTTCCAGTCAAGTCCTCGCCGAATGGTTATACTTTGTGTATCGTGGTTTACACAGCGCTTTCTGCCAAAGCTCGGTGACCTCGCCGTGTGCTGTGGTTCAGACTGACGTGCTGGGCGCGCCCGCCCACGTGTTCATGCCGTGGCAGCAATTCTGTGTCATGCATAAGACGGCGAGCCTTACTTTCTGGTACGGATGCCATGGTTTTGTGGAACGTGTAGGTTTGTTTCTGATGAGTACGCGCGGTGGGCTCACACCTTTCCTGCCTGTACACAGTGGTCCTTTTCTTGAGAGGAAGTGGGGCCTCGGGCATGGGCGTGCTGGTGTCTGGGGCGTTAAAGGGGGGCCCATCAAAGCTAACTGGAGTGTCCCCGGGAGCCACGTGACCCTGAGAGTCCACGAGATGCGTGCACCCTGGTGTCCATCCATGTGAACGGTCTCACCCATTTTATCGGCGGAGGAGTCACACGATGCTGGGGCGCTGCCGGGTGGTGACCTCAGCCCGAGGCCGCACACCAGCACGTTCCCCCCCTGCTTCGATGCTTCGCTCGGTTGTGGGACTCGGGCATCAGGAGCGGCTTCCCACCCCCGATGGCAGGTCTGCCCCATCTGGCAGCAAGTACGTATTCTGAATAAAATAGGCACCTTGTCCATTGGCTTCAAAATGTTGAGATGAAGCAGCTTTATTCCAGAAGCTCCTCAGGACCCCAGCTTTGGGGGCACATGCAGGTGGCTGTGACACGGTTTTAGTTGTGGTCGTGGTTGGTCAGTAATGCACTCGTGTTTTGTCCAAAGCAGGACCCACAGGGTTAATGGAGCTCTGTGCTCTCCCTGTAAGTCCTCCCAGGGCGTCGCGCCCTGCGGGAGTCTGCATTACAGCCTTGGGTTTCCATAGGCGAGCTTTAGTCACGTGTGTGTTTGTTTGTTTGTTTTTTAACATTTATTTATTTTTGGGAGAGACGGAGAATGAGTGGGGGAGGGGCAGAGAGAGAGAGGGAAACAAAGAATCCAAAGCCGGCTCCCAGCCGTCGGCACAGAGCCTGACGTGGGGCCTGAACCCACAAACCGTAAGATCATGACTTGGGCCGAAGTTGGACGCTTAACCAGCTGAGCCACCCAGGAGCCCCACATGTGTGTTCATTTTAAGCAAACACACAAGGGAAGTGCAGAATGGAGGTCTCACTGTCCGTTCCGAGGCTGATGAGCAGTTTTTATGGTGGGATGTGTGGGCTGTGGCTCCAAAGTAGAAAAGTTCCATCCTTCAAGTTAAAATGTACAACAACTTATTTTGAAAGTTAAAAGTTCAGTATTCTATTAAAACAAAATTAGCTTAGGGTCAGATAAGTAAACAAAGCGTTCGCCATATGTAATCAAAGGACCAGTCTGTGATGCCCCAGCACACGTCTGAGAAGCACAGGGAACACTGTGTGGGGAGGAAGAACAAACCAGCACTGGCCCCGGTGCTGGCCCAGGTGAGTGAACCCCTGCCTCCCACCCCAGCCTCCCTGGCCCCTTGTGAGGTCTGCAGCTAAGGTCCACAAACAGGAACAGCAGGGCCCTAGGGGCGCCCAGCCAGCTCAGCCGGGAGAGCATGCGGCTCTTGATCTCAGGGTCGTGAGTTCGAGTCCCTCGTTGGGCCTAGGGCTCACTTAAAAAAACAAAAAAACAAAAAACAGAATTCCTTAGAGAGAGGGAGGGAAGAAGTTGGTTCATGGAAGTCAGCACCATGCAGCAGGGAAGGCCAAGCGATGCTAGTGGGGGTTTTGAGCATTTTTTTCTCCTGTGTCCCCGGCTCTGGCCCTCATTTTGGAGGGATGTACGTCTCTCCCCCAGGCTTTGCTCTGGGTCAGCCCCTGTCATGGAGCTGTATTGCCACTCTGGAGTAGGCACCCAAAACACAGAGGGTCTGGGGACAGGAGCCTGTGGCCCAAAGCATATGGAGGCTCCCTTCCCTGCCTCTTAGCCCCATGGGTCACCCCAGCCACACCATATTGGGCAACAGCTCAGGGTGCTCTGAGAGAAGGGCCCCCCCAGTCTGTTCAGGAGCCGACCCGGGCCCCAGGCTCACCTCCAGGAGCACAGACACGGAACACACCCTGAGAGGCTTGGGAAAGACAGCGTCCACGGAAGCTGAGGCGGAACTTTCTGTCTTACCCACTCTGATCAGGCTAAACCTGCTACAGTGCACGCGTGTGTTCCCAGAGGCGGTAAGGGGGTGCAGTATTGGAGCGTCCGGGGCACAGTCTGAGTGAGCAGCAGCAGGCACCCACACAAGCCAGCCCGGACGTCGGGCTCTGGAGACCAGCACCTTAAGGCATCTCAGTGGCCAAGCTCCCTGGGGAGAAGGGAGCAGCCTTGGAGCGAATGCAAAACGACGAACGACGGTGGGAAATTCAGAACTGGAAAATACGCTGTCTGTACACTTGTCCCCGAAACTGGCAGGAGACAGTGCCGGTAGGAGGAGGAAAGGGCCCACGATCAGGGCTGCAGCTGCCACCTGAGGCAGTGGTCAGAGCAGCGGGCACATCTGGTCGGCATCAGAGCTTCACTCAGCGTGCGTGCGGGCCGTCCGAGTCCCACAGAGGGGGAGGAGACGGGCGCGAGACAAGACTCTTGGAGGAACGGTGCCCGAAAACCTCCAGGCTTTGGTGAAAGGCATAAATTTACTGGTTTCTGATGCTGTAAACTGGCTGGCCCGTCGTCGGATTTCCTGAAAGCAGAGTCACGTGTTACACCTGTGTCTGCTCCCGGCTCCCTTCTCCCCGGAGCCACGGCAAGCTGCGTGGGAAAGGCCGCGTTTGAGAAGGGCCCCGCGGACTGCGTCTGGAGAGGAAGCCCCAGGCAGGGACGTGAGGGCAGGGCGTGTGGTGGGATTTGGTTTTTGTTGGCCAGAGATTACTCCGAGAGTTACTTGAGGCTAGTCACGCGAGGCCAGTCCCGGGCGTGGTTGAGCCGAGTCATGTGGGTCTGATCCGGGGTGTCTGATCCCGGGTGTTGTGCGCGCGCTCTGTTAGCGGTAAGTTCTTGCAGAGGTTTAGCTGCTTGTTTTCACGACAGCCTGGGTCTTTTCCTCTGTGTGCAGCCCTTTGGGCGGCGAGGCTCGCCTTATGAGTGCACAGCCTGGGCAGCCTCACGGTCACCGCTGAGCGTGATCAGGCACAGAGGTGGGGCAGGGGCAGAGACGTCTCGGTAACTTTTGCCAAGTGACCTTTCTGTTCACACGCTTCCATTTGGAGCAGGTACTCACGGACCCACTAACACAGATAAGAGATTCAGGGATCTCCATGGGCAAGCAGGCTTCCCAAAGTCTTTCAGCAAAAAAACCACTGTGAGCGAATTCCTCGTGCCTTAATGTGGGGTCCTGTTGCGTTCTAGGAAGCAGCAGCTCTGTAACTAATGTCATGAGCTTCCCAGGGATCTTGAGATAATTAACAAATACTGAGCTTTAGAAACAACACCTGAGGTTGAAGACAATAACGTGAAGGTAGCTTTTTAATACTAGGATAGTGTGGACATACATCCCGATTTATTTCTCGTGTCCCAGACTGTCCTGTACACTCCATGAGGTCAGTCTGGGAACAGGCACGCCGCACCGAGGCCACGGAGAAGGAGCTGTGGCCGGCGGCCGCGTGCCCGGCTCCCGGGCCGCTACAGCCCAGAGAACGGCAGGCTTTGTCCAGGCCTGGGCAGGCTGGGGCAGAGCACGTGGGCTTGGGCAGCGCTGCCTCTGTCCCCTTTTCTCTGTGTCATCCTGCGGGAAAGTAAAGCTTAATGTGTCTAAACACCATTTCAGTTTCATTAAGAGAGAAGGTCGCCTGTTGGAGTGACTGGGAAGCTTGCACTTGCAGCCGAGCAGAGATGTGCGCCTGTGTGGCTGGTACCTCGTCCGGTCATTTAGAGTAGCCCGTTCATACGTGTCTCTGCACACACGTCTCCCTCCATCCGACTCGCGACTATCCCGAGTCACCAGGACGCAGGGTTGTCCACCCCTAGTCCCAGCCAGCGCATACAACACGGTCACTTTCGCATGGCCCACAGGGGATTGTCCGGGGGTGTCGGGTCCCTGTCTCTGCGAGTTCCGCCCCGGAGCGAGCAGGAGGGGTAGAGGCTCGTGCGGGACCCATGCCTGTTTTGCAGGGTCCCCACTCCTGGTGGGCTGGGCCGCCCACCTTTCCAGACGTCTGTTCTCCCACACCGTCCCCCTCAGCTGCCTTAGGTCTCCTCAACTCCTCGTGGGCCTGCGTCTTCGGGTGAGTGATGGGGACAGTTTCCAGGGTGCTGATGTGATCCGTGTGGGCCTTTGGTTTGAGAGAATTCAGTAGTTAATTCACCACAATATGAGGTGTTTGTCTTTACACGCTTGTTTTTCAAGTCTTTCTTAAGATTCTGAAATATGTATTCTCCCAACTTTTAAATAGTATATATAAAGTAAGTTCGTTGCAGATTACTGGTTTTCAAAAAGTGCGTAGTTACCTTTTTATGAGAGAAAGCCCTGGAAAGGTGTCCATTGTTCTGAAGCAGATACATCTATGTGAGTGAAACAGAACGAGGGAGAGCAAGTTGAAGCATAACTTGAGTACGACCAGATTCT
Source organism: Acinonyx jubatus (assembly GCF_027475565.1). NCBI lineage: Eukaryota > Metazoa > Chordata > Mammalia > Carnivora > Felidae > Acinonyx > Acinonyx jubatus. Next base: position 91,994,050 of record NC_069392.1, read on the forward strand.
GACATGTAGCCACAATTTTAGCTTGGCCGTGCAGGATGTTTCTGAACCTTCCAAACACCTGGCAGAGCGGGCACGCGCGTTGGTTGGCCGTCCGCCGCGCTGGAGGAGCGAGGAGACTTCTTTCCGGTCAGCGGCACTGCTGACGCTTTACGGGTCACTTCGCGGCCTCCGAGGCAGTGATGGTACTTTGGTGGTCAGACCTAAAATACCTGATTTTTTAAGTTCCTGTCTTTCTCTTGAAAAGGTATGATGCAGAGTCAAAGGCCTGAAATGTTTTCAGAGGAAAATTTAATACTAACGATTCTAATAGATTCGTGCATCAATACAGAGTACGCACAGCCAAGTGAATATAGCGGTGACACCTGAACGTAGCTGCTTAGAATTAGCTCTGTGCTTTCTGCTAAATTCCTTTAGCTCAAACCCCGTGTGTCACCTCCAAGGACGTTGCAGTGAATAACCTGTTGATGAAGCTGTTGCTTTGTTTAGTTAGCTGTTGCTACACTGTTTCTGTATTGGATCGAGACCCGAGACCTGCATGTGAGCTCCTTGGGAGTATGTGACCGACGGATCGCCGGTCTGGGGTTGAAGCTGCTCCATGTCGGAACGTTCCCTCTGTCAGTCACAGGCTTTGTCCCTCGGTGTCCCTGCGGCCTTGCGGTCCTTGCAGAGCAGCTCACGGCCCCGTGGGGGTGCCCGCTGCCTGGGAGGGGAGGTGTGAGCAGCCCCGTCCCCGAACGGGACTGGCGGGGGGCAGGAGGGCAGGCCCTTGACCCTTTTTGTAAGGAGAGGCTGCAGTTGTCCGGCCTTGCCGGGAGGTGGGTCGGGGCGCCACCCAGTTGTTGGTGGGAAAAATCAAAGTTTTCGTGAGTTAAATACGTCTCACCACCTGCCTTTCCTTGGAAAGGAATATTCTTTCCTGGAATAAGCTGAAAACCTGGTGTTTCTGAATTAATGCATTTTTTAAATTTTAACATTTAAGTTGCCATTACATCCCTGTAGTTCCAAGTTCACAGAGTCTAAAAGCTGCCGTGAGAGCACCGTCAGGGTTCCCACAGACCCCGCTTTCCCCCTGGCTGTGGCCAGTGCCAGGTTCCTGCGGCAGGTGGGCTGGCCGTTGGGGAAACAGCGCCCTCACACCCAGTGGCTCTTGTCCTACCCACCGGCCCATGCTGAGCTGTTGAGACTCGTCCAGGAAAGCACAGCACTCCTCTGCTCTTGCCCAGGTGTGTGGGGGCCACACTGAGTGGCTCCGACACTGCCTGGACCCGCACACCCACACCCGTCAGATGCCAGGCACGAGGGGGAGGTCCCGGGTTGTCCCCCATACTTGTGACCGACCAGCTGCGAATTGGGGTTCCATCATTTGCTAGGGCAGCTCCGGAAGTCAGGGACACTCTTGCTTACGCTGAGTGGCTTACCGTGTCATAAAGGATGTGACAGGACACAGGGGAACGGCCAGATGAAGAGCCCGCTGGGTGAGGTCCCAGCGGGTCCTGAGCGTAGGAGCTTCTGTCCCCGTGGAGTTGGGAGCGGGCCACCCTGCCGGGACGTGGGTGCGTTCGCCAACCCAGGAGCTCCCCGCACCCAGCACTCTGGGGATCTTTGTGGAGGAGGCGAGATGGGTCATGAACTCAGTCTCCAGCCCCCTCCCCTCCCTGAGGACGGGTGTGGGGCTGCAGGCCCCAGGCGTCTGCTCTGGCTGGGCTCTGGTGACCAGCCCCATCCAGAAGCCCACCTGCAGTTGCCTCATTAGGAAAAAGGATGATGCTGTCAGCCATCAGGTTGAAGGGGCTTGGGGGCTCTGTCAGGAACCAGGGACAGAGACCAATAAGCATCTCCTCCTGTTGTACCCACTTTAAGCAGCTTTAAAGATCAGATAAGGGGCGCCTGGGGGCTCAGTCAGGTAAGCGTCCGACTCTCCATTTTAGCTCGGGTCATGATCTCACGGTTCATGGTTTCGAGCCCCACGTTGGGCTCTGTGCTGACAGCACGGAGCCTGCTTGGGATTCTCTCTCTCCGTACCTCTCTGTCCTTCCCCTGCGCACGCACTGGAACTCTCTTGCTTTCTCTCTCAATATAAATAAGCAAACTTAAAAAAAATACTTTCAGATGAATGAAAATAAAAACCAACAAAACATACCAAAGATCAGATAAACTTGTTAAATACTGATCCAGTTCAAGGTCATAAAAACGTTACTGTGTTGGCTTACAGGATTTTTGATATCACTGCTTTTTCTGAGTAAAGTTTCTACACGTAGACTCTGTTACTCAGGTATTTTGGGGGGGGGGGGGGACATCTTCAGCTCTGAGTCATGGTACTGAGGGCTGAGCGACGCGTAGTGTTAGTATGGTCGTCTCCAAACTCCACTTTGTGCTGTTTTAAATAAGTTGATGTTACCATCTTGACACAGTCTGGCACTTCTCAGGCGTTCGTCCGGGTGTTCAGGACGTCACAGAGGCGTTGCCTCAGAGCTTCGGAACCTGGGAGTGGAGTCCAGAAATGTCTGCCTGCCGGGCTCGGCTGCTGTGACCGCGAATGGGTCTGTGAAAGGCTGGCTGTGCTGCCCGTGGGCTGTGCGACCCCCAGCCCACCTGACGGGGGGCCGTACAATTTCTCCATCACATATTAACTTAGAACCAAGAAAAAGAACAGTATCAGCTGCACCAGTGAAGCATCGCTTTCTGAGAAAACAGTGTTCCAAGAGCGGAATTGGAGGCGGGTGCTCGGAAACCCAGAGGAATCGGCACGACGCGTGACGTGTCTGCAGTGGCCGTGTGCTGTCTCCTTTTCTTTCCCTTCTTCTCTCATGTCCACCTGATTTTTATCTCATCCGGTGTCTTTGCTGAAAGAGTGGTGGATCTGAGAGAAAGGCACGGAGACCAAGGTCAGACAGGTGGAAAGCAGGACCCAGTCTAGAACCCCATCTTCTGTCTCCAGGCTCCCCCGAATGTGGCGTCACTGCTCCTTCCGCCATTCGACGGCTGTTAGGAGGCAACTTCCATCCCCTCGGTGGGCGTCCCTGGGGGCCCGGCACTCGGGTTGCTGGGCAGCCGACCTCCCCCAGGCTGCAGGGGAGCAGGGAGCGCTGACCCTGGGCCATGGCCGTTAGTTCCCGTCACCCTCACGTGGCACGTCCGTGAAGGTTAAATGTGAGGTCTGTGGGAGAAAAGAAGCACCCTGGAGCAGGCAGGGGGACGGGCACCCTCTGTTGAGCCTCTGGGGACACAGCTGGGCCCCACTGGCAGCGGCCGCCATCCCCCTCCCCAGACTCCAGAGTGCCTCCTGGAACGCAGTCGAGTGCGGCTTCCTGATCATGAGCATTTTAACAGAAAGCTTCGATTCTTCACCACAGCGTTCGTCAGCGCACTGGAGAGAGAATCCTGTTAGAGTCTTGCCGCTGAGAAGTGACTGTCGGGCTGTCCGCATGTCCTGCCCCAGGGTCACACTTGGGGTCCTGGGATCCCAGGAGGGCCCCCCCCCCCCCCCCCGCTAGAAGGACGGCCTGGGCCTTTTCTGCTTTCTTGGCCCACCTCACGTGCCACCTGCAAAGGTCCGGGCCGTCACCCATCTCGGACTCGGCCTGGCACGCACCTAGACTCGCAGCTATGCCCAAGGCGAGCGCACATGGTCGGGACCAGATGGGGCCGCGCCGCCCTGCCGTGGGGGTCGGGTCATAGGCGTCGGGTGTGTGCCCTGACTCTCCCCCTTTGCCAGGTGGATGACATCCTAGGAGAGGGCAGTGATGACAGCGACAGCGAGAAGAGGAGGCCGGAGGAGGAGGGGCCGCAGGAGCGGCCACTGCCCCGGGAGCCCCGGGCCACGCTCGAGGCCACAGCATCCAGCGAGAGGAGCACAGCAGACAGCCGGGGGCCCAGGTGAGGCGGTGCGGGTGAGGGCCCGGTGAGGGGGCAGGTGAGGGCCGGCCCAGGCGAGGTCTGCAGGCGCGATGCAGTAACGTGACAGATTCTTCAGGCTTTAGCATTTCAGAATGTTATGTTCACGGTGACGCGAATTTTTATCACAGTCTTTATTGTTTCAGTTGCTACTCACGGAGATCTGAGTCTTTCCCCCGTGTAAGTGTAAGTGGTAAGACGTCCGCCTGCCTGACCCGGGCAGCCCCGCCGCGGAGGGCAGGACGACGCCATGGCCAGCACGTTTTGATGCAGTTGGTGATTTTTCACGTGCCCAGCTGTGTTATGGCGCGGGTGACCTGACCGTGCCTGCTGGTGGTGGCTCAGTGTCCACGTGACTGCATCTTGTCCCGGACCAAACAGCGCGCCAGGATTCTACGTCTTTTCTGAAGCATCTTTCTGTCTCGCTTGGATTTGATCATCACATCATGTTCTCTTGGCTCAGTTTCCGTCCTTTTTGCCTTTTTCTAAGTATTCTCCCCACCGCGGCTCAATTCGGTCTGCCCGGAGCCAGAACCGCTGTCCCGAGTGTCCCGAGCCTCCCCTTCGGGCCCTACTGCCTGCTGGGGACTGTCGTCTCCGCTTCCGGAGACGCCTTCACCGTTCCCCAGCTCCAACATCTTGTTTCTTTGCTCTCTTACTTTGGTGGACTAGATGCATCTTCCAGGAGCTTCGTGGACCAGGGTGCGTGGGAGGCAAATGAATTTGGCACATCAGGAGATGCCTTCCTCGCTCTGTCCACACTTGCTTGACCGCGGGGCGGGCGCTCCGTAGCCCGGGGAGGGAGTCGTGTCCCTCAGAGTCCAGACGGCTTTGCTCCGGGTCTGTCTGCGTGTGGCATTGGTGGGGCACCTGGTGCTGCGCGAGCGTCTCTCCCCTGCTGACGGGCATCTCCGTCCTGCCCCTCGTGTTCAGGAGTGTTGGGCACCACCTGTGCGAGCAGACGGCTGCTCGTGCCAGGCCGGGGGCTCCTCGCAGGGCCTGACCCTGCCGTCATGAGAAGCGAGTAGACACGCGTCCCCGGTATCAGGTTTCAGAACCACGTCTGGAGCCTCCTGTGAGCCATGCGACCGTGGGCGAGTCCTTGGACCTCCCCGTGTCTTCATTTTCCCCTTTGAAATGGGGGCGTTGGCCGGCACAGCCTGTGCACGTAGCTGCACATAACAGCCCCCCTCCCTTGCTTGTGTGGGGGCTCTTTTCTTTATAAGCCACCTGGTCTGACCCGAAGACGTTCTGTAGGTGAGTAAGTGCTTTTGAAGAGAGTTTGGTGTACTGGAGCCAGTCCACTTAGAAGACAGGATCGGGCCAGAAATTCTGGCAGCACACGGAGGGGACGTAGAGATGCGTTGTCCGTGTGTCGGAATTTTATTCGGAGAAGGTCCGTGCGTCCGCAGCTGTGCTACGGGGCCACCCTGCTGGTCCCACGGCAGACTTCCAGCCACGTTGAAGTGCTGTCCGGTCGTCTTAGGATGCAACTTTGATGAGAAGCACGATGCTTGTGCTGAGCTGTGTCTGTCGCCTTCTCCATGCAGACAGAGGTCCCGCTGGGGTTTCCGAGGAGCCGACCTCCCGCCCACTCTGAGGACCTCTGTGGTGGTGCCGGCTGATGCCAAGGGTGGTGATGGCTTCTCGGGGATGGGGAGCGCGCTCTGGTTGAGCTTGTTTTCTCTGTCACGTAGGAAATACATTCCGAGCAGTTTTCACAAAGACCCAGAAAGGCCTGGCCGGAGCCCGCAGGAAGGAGCCTGTGCTCGTGGGGCAGTGGACGCAGGCGCTGGGCAGGCCGAGAGTGCCCGTCCGGTGTGCCCAGAAGCAAGAGGCACCAGGGCTTGCTGGAAAGAGCCTTTGCTTTGATGTGGTTTGGGTGCTGGCCGTCTGGACGGGACCGCGGAGCAGCGCGGTTCTGGTCCCAAGGGGCTGGGTGTCCTGTGTCTCGGCGGTCAGCCCTGTGCAGGCAGAGGAAGCCCGGCGTCCGGCCCGTCCTGTGGACAGCGTCCACGCAGGAGGTGCCGACATGGCCACCGGAGCTTGAGGTCCTCAGGTGTGTGGTGGTGGGTGCTGCAGGCTGAGCCCCCCAGTGGGCGCCAGGCGTCCTGGGAGCCCGGCCCCTAAGCCTCCGGAGAGCTGGGGAGTAAGTCAGAGTCTCTCACTTCCCACAGCGCCTTCTTCCACCTGCCACCCAAACAGCAGCCGCCCCTCCCCAGAGAGCCTCCTCCCCAGAGAGCCTCCTCCCCAGAGAGCCTTCGGCCGGCCGGCCGGCCCCCCCCCCCCCCCCCCCGGCCTGTCCCTGACGCTTTGGAACTCGGACGTGTGGCTGTCGGAAAAGCTGCGGTGTTTCCAGACGTGCCTCACGGCTCTGACCCTTCACTGGGGTCGGACGGACGGGGCGCACGGCGGGTCCCAATCAGCTGCCGCGGGGGACTTGGGCGTGAGGGCCTCGTTTCTTTCTTTGCCAGGGAAGTTGGCGAGTGTGGTTTTCTGGCTGTATTTTACTCTCGTTTAATGGTACTAGAGGTGGAGTGAAGTTTAAGTTCTTACATGATGGCATTTTTATTTGAAGTTAAAATGTTTTGGGGTTTTTTGTGTTGTGTTTTGCACGTGGGAGGCCTTTGTTTCATGATTTCCCCGCGTGCGATGACAGTGATGCAGGTCTGGCTCCCACGGGAAGGTCTGCTCGGCATCGCCTCCTGCTGGTTCCACGAGGCCAAGTGGCTCCATGGATCTTCTTGTCCCTTGAACCTGAAAGCCAGTTTTACTGGAAGGAGAAGGGTGGTAATTTTTACTTGTCTACCAAGAAATGATTCATTGTTTTTTCAGATCAGCGACATCGGATGCCGTTTTATTCACAGTGCTTGTGGGGTACGCTCGCTGCTTGAGGTCAGTCTCTAAGATGAAAAAGTCAAGTATATGTTTGAAAAGCATTTGCTCAAATGAGTTACCTTCAAATTGTTTGCGACACCGTACAGATGCATCATTGTCCCCACCACTTGGTGAAGTGGCTGGCACAGACACGGTGGCCCAGGTCTCGCACTGGGACCCTCTGCGGCGCTCTGTGCTCGCATTCGGCAGAGGCGACTTAGAACTCGATGTAAGACTCTACTTCCATCGCTTCTACAGTTAGCAGACACGCGAAAAGGACAGTATTTCTGCCAAACCAATTATTAATTCGTTAACAGCCAAAGAACATAGCATAACGTGGTTGGTAACTCTCACGTTACAGAAATCCACGGCTGACGGCTAATCGCTGACACACGTCCCAGGCTCACACCGCCCAGTCCCGCTGGCTCTCTCCCCCTTTCCAGCCTGCGCTGCAGACGTACAGACAGCTGGGGGGGCTCTCCCACAGTCTGTGCAGGTCTCGTCCTTCCAGAAGGTTCCCCCAGTCTCGCTGCAGCGTCGGGACAGACGGCACTAAAATGCTCTGGGGCACTGGCACACATGAAAGGTGCTTGTGGTGTCGGTGGACCCGGGCGGGGTCCCCTTCAGCTCCGGGCAGGCGTGTGGTCGGGACAGAAGTCTGGGGCGTTGCTGACCCGAGGACGTCCTGTCCTGTGGAAGCTAGTGGGGCATCTCCCCCGTGTGGCCAGCGGTGGCTCTGGCACCTGGGGTGTAATATAGGATGTGCACCCCCTGTGTTCCCTGCAGTCGGGTCATGGCCCTGCCCCCTGACCTTGCTCTAGGAGCCACCTCCCCTGTGTCTCGTACGTGGTTTTGTCTCCTGTTTCACACGAAGCTGGAGTGAACACCACGTGTGCTGGTCGTGCTGGTGTGTGGGTGTGCTCCTCACGTGTGTTTCTAGGCCGGCACTTGGTGGCCTCGTGCCTCCGTGGAAGGCCGAATGGTTTTCCATGAGAGCAGGTGATGACGCTCATTTGCTGTGGCACAGTGTTTGGTGGCAGCTAACGGCCAACACGACAGGTGAATGTTGGTGTCGCCATGGCTTCATTTTAACGTGCTTTTCTCTTCTAACGGGCTGTGCCCTGGGCCTCAGACGGAGGAAAATGAGCTCGCCGGTCACCAGGCCGCAGCAGCTGCCCTGGCCAGAGAGGCGGGACCCGACCGCTTCCACTCAAGGGAAGACGCCCAGGAGCGCGGCCCGACGTCCGAGCTCACAGAGCGACTCCCGACGGCCACCCCAGGCGCGCTCCGGGCCGGAGGAGCCGTGCGGGAGGACGAGAGCTAGTACACGAACAGCGCTGAGAAGGGCAGCGAGGAAGAAAATGTGCTCTGGGGGTCCGTCCGAACCACGGAAGAGAGAACGAGCAGGGAATGCGCGCTCAGAGACGTGGGTCCCCGGTTAGTGCACCGACCTTCCCACAGTGGGAGCCGTCGGAGCGCGGAGGGGAGGGGCAGGGGCAGAAAACCTCCCAGATCGGAGAGAAGACGTTCTAACACTTCCCGAAATCTTGACGGACCCCAAGCAGGCTCAGCACAGAGAGCCACACCCAGACGCATCTCGGTGGAAGCGCGCAAGGCAGACGAGGGCGCCGCGGGCCGTGCCGGCAGCCGCTTCTCATCAGACGCCGCCCAGGCCCCAGGCCCCAGGCCCCAGGCCCCAGGCCCCGGGGCGGCACGCTGCCACACGGGAGAGGAGGCCAGAGAGAAGGCCGTCAGCCAAGGAGAAGACGTCCCGGCCGAGAACTGAGGGAACTCGCTGCCCTCGCGGGAAACCCCAAAGGGAGCTCCTCGGTCACGGAGCCGATGACCCGGACAGAGCTGAGAACCCACATCCACGCGGACAGCAGCGAGCCCCGTGGGGGTGAGCGGGCGATCGGCAGGCAGGAAGAATTCCGAGTTCTCTCCTTTCTTCACCGAGTGGAGAGAGAAAGCAGTTGCGTGAGGCGGCGTGGACGCAACCGTCGGGCCCGTGGCGTGGAGAAGCGGGATGCTTGCCGGCGCCCACGCTGAGGCCGTGGGAGCGAGAGGCTTCGGGAGACGCGGCGAGCGGGCGGCGGGCCAGCGGGACGTGCTGTGAGCCTCTCCCCTCAGCCGCTCCGCAGGACGCAAAGGGACGGAAGGTAGCGACCGTGGCCGTGTGCGGCACGCGTGGGTGGACCGTGCGTGACAGGAGTAGTGCAGGAAGGGAGCACGGGTTCTGAGCTGGGCGGCGAGCCCGCACCGGTGCGCGACCAGGGAAACCGCCGTCGGTTGTGAGGGCGTGACGCGGGGTCCTGGCGGGGAAGGAAGTCCGAGGGGACGGCCCCCGTCCTGGGGCGTCACATGGGGTGTGCTGGTTTCGTGCGGAGGAGGCAGGAAGGAAGGAGCAGGATCAGAAGTGCACGAGGGCCGGGGTGAACGTGCACGTAACCAGCACGAGTGGGTTGTGTGACCTGTGACCCGAGAACAGATGGTGACCCGCTTGCCGGTCACGGGGAGGACTCCTTCCTCAGGGCCCTGCACAGTGTGGGGTCACAGTGAGCGCCCGTGAGCCCACCCGTCTGCCGACAGAGGTGCCCGTGAGGCTGCACGAGGACGTGAGGACGTGGACGGGGAGGTGACGAAGAGGGGCACCGGCGGCCGTCCTGCCCTTCCCTGCGAGGTGTCAGAAGTCGTCTCATTACGTGTAACTTCGCGTCAGTCGTCAGGCTTTCCAGAACCAGTCACAGCGAAGGGGATCCAAACGCTTGTGCTTTGGGGACCGTCCCTCCCCCGCCCTGACACCTGCGTGTTGACTGCCGACCACGGGTCCCTGAAGGCACGCGTGCTGAAGCCGCTGCCTGCGTGGGCCGTCCCACGAGGGCGCTTGTCGGAAAGCGGGGGCTCCCGTAGGTCTCGAGACGCTTGTGGAAATTCACCTCGGACGGGCGTTCGGTGACAGGAGCCTGCCTGTCCGTCCGGAAAGCAGCACAGCCTTCTTGCCGCCCGTCAGGCTGGGGCGCCCGGAGCCCCAAGCCCACCTCTTGTTCACCCACGTTTGGGGAGCGTGCTCCATGCAGGATTGTGGCAAGACCACCGAATCAAGTATGCTGTTTTTTAACCTTGCCCGTCTGTCAGAGTGAGAGGCCTCGATTTTGTTCCGGGCCCTTCCGTGTCCTGGTCGCACAGAGCAGGGCTTCTTGTGCTCATCCGTGTCCAGGACTCACTGAGGACATGCTTCATGCCCCAGCCGCCACTCCTGTCATCTACTCGATAAGCCTGGTTGCCGGGCAACCAGGTTACTCCGGGTTAGGTACTCACTCGCACTCGCTAAGCCTGGCTTCCCTGAGCGAGACACCCGTCCTGCCCAGGATAGGTGAGTCCTGCTGCCGGGCCGGGTGGAGCCAGCACCCTGGGGGGCCACCGCCGCTGTGACGGCACGAAGCACGCGTTTGGGGTTGGCTGCCCCCCCCCGTGGCCCGGGCAAGGGCCGAGCCCGTGGGTCAGGTGACCTGGTTGCCTGTGTCCCCACTCACGGCGAGGAGCCGGTTCCCTGCAGTTGTGCCTGAGGTGCCGGCCGCTGCTGGCATCCGTCCTCATAGGTGAGCAGGCGCCCACTGTGCCCACTGGTGCCCACGCTTGCTTCGCGCCGTGCACGTGTTCGGTCCGCCTTGCGCGTCACCGTTCCGCAGGATGCAGACCGGGCTGTCCCGCACCCGCACACACAGGAGAAGGGCTTGTTAGTCGAGACGGTGACCTCGCCGCATACAGCCCTGTGGCTTTTTTCTGCCGGGAAACCAAGCGGGTTTAACCGGTGAGCTGAAAAGTACATGCCCTGTTGGCGCTGTTTGGGGGTCCTCCTTGGTCAGATGCCGGCGTGTGTTTGCCTTGGTCCCTGAGACATCCATGTCCGTAACTCGGCGCACTTGGGGCGCCAGTGGAAGTGTGTGCTCGGAAGCTGCAGCGTCCGGGAGGAAGTTTGTTCCTGTTCGTGCTGTTTCCCGCCTTGAGCGTGGGAGGGTTTTTTCCACCCTGAACATGAGAGGGTTTCCAGCTCTCAGTTTTCTCCACGTTAAATCTGTCCGTGTTTCTCCGGAACCGCACACGTGGCTGTAAAAACAACATAAACGTGTGCTGTGCTGAGGGGAGACGAAGCTTTGATCGTTCACAGGCGTTTGTTAGCCGTGACCTGCAGGCCTGAGATGATTTTTAATTACTAAAATTTAATCGTGTATAAAAATTTATTCTCCGAATGTTACTTAACCAGGAGTAAGGGTTTTCTCTCTTCTCAGTCCGTCTCATGTTCTGCTTTGTCACAGGAAGGGTGAGACCAGCCTTAGCACACCGCACTGCCACCTGGGCACTGACCGTCTTTCCCTGGTCTTGAGCCACGCACTGGGCTCCGTGGGAACGCCCCGCATGACCACCCGAGTGGGGCTCATCTGTGTTCTCTCGCTCCCTCTGTTAATTCCCTGCAAGAGGACCCTGTTGCGGGAGAGTCCTTGATCTGTAGGACGGGTGCACCGTGTCTCTGACGTACCTGGCACCTGCGTGGGTCCGTGTGTGGTCCAGCCCCGCAGGAATGTGGCTGTGCGGTCTCCTCGGCCACCGATGGGGGCGACAACACCCACCTCACGGATTTGGTGGAAAAGAGGGCTCGTGTCACCCCATGCCAGCACTCCGCGTCATCGGGAGGTGTCTGAGCACGAGGACGTTGCCGCAGTGAGCTTGTCCAGGTGTGGGCCGCTTCTGTCCCAGACGCTCTCCAAGTGCAGGTCAGACGTTTCCACAAAAGATGTTATCACACAATATCGTTGTTGTAAGGTGGCTGTTCTGACGACTAACTCCTGTCCTGCCCTGGTCCTCCTCTCCCCTCAGGCCCTGCCTGCAGGTGCTCCCTGCCTCTGCCTGCGGAGCCGAGCTTCTCCACGGGAGCTTCTCCACGGTTCCCGGTCCCCCCTCTGGGGGGGGGGGGGGGGCGTCCAGCTGTTTCCTGGGCCTGGGGGCCTTTGTCCCCGCGGGCAGCAGCTGTCTCCTCTCTGTTTTTGCTTTTTGCGTCAAGCTGTCAAAGGGACAAAAGGGAACTTGGATGCAGGCCCAGCTCTGGGCCAAGAGCAGACCATTTGCATCAGGAGGCACGGGAGATGCCTCACACTCGTTGCTTGGGAAACCTTGCAGCGCGGGCCACAGAGCTGCTCTGACAGTGCTCACGGTTAGGTTGGGTGACGCGTCATCGTGCCGGGGGAGCTGCCACTGGTGAGCGCACCCTGGTGGGACACAGACTTCACCCCCCACCCCTCCTCTCACACTGCAGGCCTGGGGCCCAGCTGGGTGCCCGGGGGATGGGGCACAGCCAGCACTCTTCTGAGTTTCCTTAAGTAAGTGCGCTCAGAATCACTGCTGCTTTGGATAAACCTCCACCGTTCACCAGCAGCCCGGACGGGTGTTCCTATGCTGTAGGTCTGGGGGCCTGGGGAGCGCGGGCCACACACGCATCGTGACCGCCTGGTGCATCCCTGTGATGCCTCGGGGCCCACCCACTCTTTTCCCCAGGCAGGGCTCATGGACATTATTTCTGTCGGTGGTGTTCACAGTAGGATGGACAATGGATACCCCTTTTTATGGGAATTAGATGGCCACCTGACATTTTTACGGGCGGTGGTCTGTTTCATCTACGCCTACGTGTCATTTCTAAACGCGTCTCTGTTTTTGTCACCACTCAGCAAAAGGACAGTCATTCCAGAGGCTTCAGAGTAATTGTGCTTAAAATAGCTTTTGTTTCAGGACATCTTACAAATCCAAAATTAACCCTTTGCTGAGCTACCTGTCTCCTCAGGCTCATGTCTGCCCTGGTTTGGGCCCAACCAGAGCTTCTGGCCCTACAGATGGACGCCCGGCGCCGGCCACACAGCCCCCGTGCTGCAGCCACGGACGCCGTCCCTGCTCCTCGGGGCTCCGGCCTCTCGTGTTCACTTTTCCAGCCTGAGCAGGCCCACCGATCACCTCAGTTACAGTCCCTGGTGTCTGTCTCAGAGCTTCTGTCCATTTTGAGTTTATTGGGTCAGTTGTGTTCTGATTTGGGAGCGTTTCTCTCCATTAGGTTACTTCCTGTGTTACCAGTTTGAAAGCGGGTTGTTTCATAGGTCTTAGGTCACACGTGGCCTCGTCTCGCAGATCTTTTCCTGACCTCGTGTGTGTGGCTCTGCTTGTGGCCTGTTCCGCCCAAATGAAGACTTTCTCATCTCTACATCTTTTAGGGGGTTTCTTGTCTTCTTTCAAACTGCAGGTTTCCCTGAACATAGGCGTGTATATACATACGTATTTCTGTCCACGTTTCTTCAAGTTTTCTTTTGACTAAATGGTGCTGCCACAGGTGTCCAGATGCAGAGTTCATCTCAACCCTGCCTCAGAAACGAACTCAGAGGCCGACTCACAACAGATTGCGAAGAAAACCTAAGTATTTGTGACCTCGGGTTACGTGGTCAGTTTTGTACTGATAGTCCAAAGACCTCACCATTCGGAGTGTGAGAAGCACAAATCTGTGCGGCACACACCTGAGAAATAGTTGCCGTCCGCGCTACGTAAAGAGCTCTCAGGACTGAACGCTCCAACAAAGCAGCTCGTAAAATGGGGCAGGAGGTGGTCCACACCATTCGCCCCCAGAGAGAGCTGGGGGGCGTGAGCCGCTGCACATGGGGCCCCCAAACAGCCCCTTCTTCTGTGCGAATGGGAGCCGGGCATGAGGTCCGCGGGCGGGACCCCCTCAGCAGGCGTGGCCGCGGGCCCACCACGCGCCCGGCATCGCACCCGGGAAGGGCACCTTGTGGCTCCTGTGCCCGAGTGCATCCTGGTGCTGCCGGGCGTCCCACGCTCCGCCAACACCGTAACAGCCCGGAGCGGAAAACAGCAGCCACGCACGCGTGTCCCACGAACTGCAGCGGGCCAAGAGCCTTGAGGCCACGCCGCCCTCCAGGAGGCCAAGGGCAAAGGAAGCCTACGGCCTAATGTTCAGGGTAATTTCCCTGAAGCATCCCTGTGCTCAGAAACCCTTTACACCGCTTTTGCTTGTATGTTTTCCAGAGATCTCCTAAGGGAGCAACCTTAGATCTTAATGGTCAGGTGCTGATAAGAGAAACCCACCTTGCGCTTCAGTGTTGAGCCCAGCTTGTTTTCCGTAGCAGCGTAAACGTTTGTTTCCTTAGAAAATATTCAGCCGATGGGAAAATAATAGTCGTTTAAACTTTGGACTGAACGTGTGGCACTGACAAAGTGCTCTGGTGGGTCGGGCGAGGGCACTGCCGCCCTGGCGGTCACACACGCGGTAGAGCCTGGGGCGCGAGGGACAGCCCAGGGGGCTGCTCTTTCTGGGTGTCCTTGCCGGCCTCCCGGCAGGCTCCTGGCACCTTGTCTGCCGCAGGCACATCCTCCTCTTAGGCGGGACGGTGACCAATCAGCAACGTGTCTTTTGTTGGTTCCATCTGGTTTTGCTGGCGGTATTTCTCTTAAATAAATTGTACGCCTTTCCTTCCACCAGCACCGTGGTCTCCGATTTCCTGTACGCGTGTGGTTCTTTACGTTGTATGTGTGCTGCATGTGCCTCGGTATATACACGCGTGTGTGTGGTTGCCGTGTGTGTGTGTGTGTGTGTGTGTGTGTGTGCGCGTGTGTGCGCGTGCCAGAAAATCTTCAGGGCCTGCCTGTGTCCCCACCGTCACAGCGCAAGAGACGGGGGGGCTGACCCGTGAGGCTCAGGTGCCCCTGTGTGAGGGGAGACCCAGGGCGGGCGCGTGGTCAGGCCAGTTTTCCTCGGCTTGGGGACACTGCTCGGGGCCAGCGGGCACCTCCTGGGGGAGTGCTGTGCTCGCCGCGGGCCCCGTGCTGCGGAAATCTCGCGGGCACAGTCTGGTCCGAGTCCGCCAACTCTGTCCCAAGGACGGAGGCAGCCACCACCGTCGTGGCGTCATTGGTCATCAGGGTAATTCCTCTTAAGCCGCCTAAGGAAAGTGGAGTTTTCAGGCTGGACCGGGTGACGGTTCTATTTGGTCCCCTGGGATGTGCCTTGGCTTTCGTGTCCGCAGAATGGCATTAGTAGTTCCCACGGCCGACCCAGCCTCTCCAGTCGTGCTTTGCACATTTGCTCCCGTCTGGTTCTCCTCGGGGCCAATCAGAGGTGACAGCGTCTGGAGCTCTGGGGAGAAGGCATTTGCGAGGGCTCCCCGGGGGAGGGCGGGGGCGGACACGGACAGCAGGGGCACGCCCTCCAGGCCTCCCACCGGTCCGCACTCCTCTCCCCACGAGCCGTACGGTTACGGGTGCTCTGTCACCTCCTCCGTGACTCCATGACTATCGCTGCCAGGCCACCTCTGGATGCGGGGGCCTGGCGGCATGGGAACGGACAGAGCGTGTCCCGGGCCCTGCACGGTTTTGACCCCCAGCTCCAACTCCTCCTCGCACTGAAACTGTGACAGCGCTTTTGCATCGATGCCCCCACGGGACAGCGCCGCACTGCGTGGGTGCGTCCCGAGGTGCGTGGGTGCTGATGCGCGTGTGTGTCCCGGTGTGCGTGTGCCTGCCCCTGCGAGCGTGTCACGGCATGTGCCTGTCTTGCAGGGGCCACAAGCGGAAGCTGCCCGAGGAGGACACCGGCAGCGCGTCCAGCGGGGAGTCCAGCGGGGAGGACGAGGAGGGCAGCAGCTCGGAGGCGGACGAGATGGCCGCGGCACTGGAGGCAGAGCTCAATGACCTCATGTGACCTGCGGGGCGCTCAGCACACACACGCGTCTTGCCCTGGCCCCTGATGGCTCCCGGCCGCGCGGGCCCTCGGATGGGGTCTCCTTTTCTCCAGAAAGACGTGTATATTTGCAGAGCTCCACTTACAGAAACACATAATTTTGCAGAAATAGGTGTTTTTAGAGGTTTTACTACGGAAGGTCTACTTTTCTAAGGGACAGTGTCCCGGGAGGCCGTGTGCCAAAGATGTTGCCACGCCCCTCGCAGCCTCTTGCGGGACGGGTGGGCAGGACTCGGGGCGGCGGGGCCGGGGGCGGGTCCGGGCCAGCGCACGGGGCCTTCCTCCTCCGGGACACGGGTGTAAAGTTTTTGTATATCTATTTCGCATTTGACCCACCGAGCAGATTTCTCTTTCATTTAATAAAACTCCTTTTTATAAGCTCGTTCTTGGTGCGATGCCTACCCCGCCGCCTGTAGGGCAGGGGACACTGCGTGTCGGGTTGCTCCGGGTATCTGGTCAGGCCTTGGAAGTCTGCACAGGATAACAGACCACCTAACCTACCCTTCTAGGCCATTCCGTGGCTGCTAGTCAGGAGTTTCTGCCATTTAGGAGTTTTTCTAAAGCTTGTATCAAAGCACTAACAATGTAAAGGATCGTTGTTATTTATAGTCGCTAAGCTTCAATGAGCCTCGGATCTAAGCCCAGAAAACAAGGCAGCTCTGATCCTGGCTGACAAGCTGGAGAACAGGGTTCATCGTAGGATGTGCCCCCCCCCCCTTTCCCTGACAGCTTGATTGTGCATCATCCCTGTCCATTGGGTCACGGGGTCTGACCCACCGGCCCTGAGTTCATGCAGCTGTAGGAAGAGCTGGTCCTGCGCCCGGTGGCCTTGTCTTCAGGTTCTGTTGTCCAGAGATGTGTGGGCAGTAGCCTTGGTCCACGATGCCCATGGGGAGGTGCTGGCGGTTAATTCGTCTTCACGCTCCCTTTGAAAGGGCCCCTTGGCACCCTTGCTGCTGGCGCTGTGTGGGCCCGGGGCTGTGGGTGACCCAGGATGTGTTCACGGCACTGCGGCCGATGCCTCCTTCGGTCCTGTGGGGAAGGCAGGCTGACCTGGGACTGGGGCCAGCAGCGTTACGACAGGTGCTGCTTAAAGACGGCCTTGTTGAATTAGTGTAGGAAGTGAAAGATGTCCCTTCTCCAGTCCCGATCCGTAGCACAAGCCTTGAGTCCTCCCTGTTTCCTAGACTAACTACTGAATCAGAAGTAACGTGTCAGGTTTCTCTGTGTGCTGTGCATGTGGACTTCAGCTGCAGGTGACAGAACCACAGCTCCGGTGGGTTTGTCTCATTACATCCCTCGCTTGTCTGAAAAGCGATGAATGGAGCCTCAGGTATGGCCGGTTCTAGGTGTTCACTGCATACTCGGGCGTTGTCCAGAACCTGAATCCTCCTCCTTCTCTCTACTGCTCGCACTCAGGAGACCTGCACACTGGGCGTGATGGTCAGACCCCATTCGTGCTTCTGGTGACAGGCAGAGGCTGGGACGGGTGCAGGACAGGGGCAGGCAGACAGACGTCCAGGAATCAAAGCACCGTCACTGTCTTGTTCTCTTCAGCAAGGTAAGTGTACGTACATTTATTTGCTATTCTCCACAACAGCAGTAACCAAAGTTTCCAGGGCTGGGCTTGGAAGGCGAGGGCTGTCTCTGACGGCCCTGTTAGCACAGAAACGGAGACTGCGTAACCGGGAACCTGGTAAGTTTGAGATGTTTGAGATCTCCGTGAACACCCACGGTCTCTGAGGCCGTGGTTTCTAAAAGGGCTCTGTGCTAACTCACGGCATTGCTCACACTGAGTGGAAAGTGTGTCTGAGCCGAGGCTGTGGGGCTGTCCGTGGTCCTGGGCTGCTGGTTGCTGTCACACCTGGACGACACCGTGGTCTCTGCACACCCGGGAGGGTGGGTGACCAGCTGTGTCCATCTCAGCTGGTTGGGCCCCTCCTCGCGGGTCCTGGAGGGAGACCAGAAGACAGCTCTTCAGTGCTCAGAGGCCGCGGGGCCCCGAGTGCTCCAACGAGTGACAGGACAATGCCGGTGGTAGAATGTGAAGACCCAACACCCGGACCTGGTGTCACCAGCAAAGAAGGGCCGAGGCCCTGGGAAAAGGAGACACCGGTCCGGGGGAGGGGACGATTGGAGGCCCAGTTGCGAGCTGACCTGAGCAGGAAAGACACGGAGGTTGACAAGTCATCCCGAAGACACGTCTTCACCTGCTGGGAAGGGTGTGCCAGGGGCTGTGATGCCGGTCAGGACTCCGGGCAGCCCCAGATGTCCTTGTTTTCTGCTGGGCGGTAGTTTTCTCTGGGCACTTGGACTTGACGTGTCCGGTGGTGTTCCCCAGAGCGGGTGTCCGTGTGGGGACGTGCCCGTCTGCAGCGAGGCTCTGCTGTGGGGGACGCCTGGGGACCCGCTCAGCCCACGGCCTGGGAAGGTTGGGGGCGGCCAGGCAGGGGCAGGGCCTGCGGTGCCCTCTGTGGGGTCCTCCCAGCCCCACCCACGGTGGTCTGCTCCCCATCATCTGGCCTCTGATGGTTTTGTCACTGTTAATGATGCATTTGTGCCCCAGATGAAGAGAAAATACGTCTTTAAACTGAGGACTCAAATCCTCCTCCCTCTGGGCACGTGAGTGGCCAGGCAGCTGACCAGGTCGGGCCTTCTCTTCAGAGGGGCAGTGGGGCCACCAGTCACCCCTGCCCTCTGGCTCCCTCATCCAAGCACACGCGTCTCAGGGGACCCCAGCAGCCGAGTCAACCACGTAGTTGCTTCAAATGCTGCTCTTGGGGCACCGGGGGGCTCATTCAGTTGAGTGTCCAACTCTTGATTTTGGCTCAGGTCATGATCTGGTAGTCTGTGGGTTCGGGCTCTGCGCTGACAGTGCAGACCCTGCTTGATATCCTCCCTCCCTCTCTCTGCCCCTCCCCTGCCGTCTCTCAGAAACAAATAAACATTAAGAAAAAAAAAATGTTTCGTGGGGCTCTTGCAGAGCCGGGCCGGGCGGTGGGAGGGCGGGCTGGGGCTGCAGAGAGGAGCACCGAGTGCACTCTGGTCGGGAACACACGGACGCGAGCCTGCCTCCCCGAACATCGCGTTGGGGAACTCGGGTCCACGATGCGGCCGTGAGGACGTCCCTAAGCAGGAGATGGAAGGGAGAACTCCTTAGGTCCCCAGAAGTCTGCACAAGTAGATGATAAATTTTAGCCTTTTGTTTGCAAACTTTCAAAAATCTGTAACAGTGGAAATTAATGAAATTTTTATTTCTTGGGAAACAGTGTTGAAATTTTGCGTAAATATGAGTGGATCTGCTGTCCCATCTGAATTTCTCATGTTTAGAAAACAACCGTGAGCCTCCCCGTGTGCAGGCCAGCTCCCCCTGGAGGCATAGGCCGACCCGCCTGGGCCCCTGTGCACTGGCTGGAGGCTCCGGCCTGGAGGGTTTTATACTCCGAATGCCCTGGGAGTCACGCGGTTGTACACGAGAAGGGCACGCCTCAAGGTATGGGAATCGCGTGTGCATAAAGCTGTTAGTTTTACAACGAAATCCAAGCCAGCCAGCCAACCAGAGCCTGCCTGGTATGCGCACACGTGTGTGCTCATGTTCAAGGACGCAGCCTGGTCTTTAAGCAAACCTTTTCTATTTTGAAAGTACTGTCCAGGTGGAAAACCTTTCAAGTACAGAAAAGGAAACAGGAGAAAACTCAACACGATCATCGCATCTAGCATTTTCTTTACTACAATCGTTTGCCTTGATTTTTAAAATTAATTTGTGACTTTTTAGCATATACAAATGGAAGATGAAGAAAAATTGCTAGAATCCTGCTCCCAAAGTTAACCACATTGACATTTCAGTGTGCTGTTTGTCTACCTATGCATATTATTTTAATAGACTAGTTTTTAGAACAACTTAAGGTTAGAGCAAAGTTGAGCGGAAGACGCAGAGACCTCCCTTAGATTCCTGGTTCCCACACACGCGGAGCCTCCCCATCAGGATCCCCAGCAGAGTCACGCATTTGCCACTGCTGACCCACGCCGACCCACCAGAGTCCCCCAGAGTCACAGTTTGCATCAGAGTAACTGGGTGGCCATCCCGTGGGTTTGGACAAATGTATGATGTCTTGAGACCACCAGACAGCATCACACGTAGTTTTGCTGTCCTTCCCCCCAGCCCGTCCCCTGACGCCCCCCTACCCACCACCCACGCCCCGGGTTCCTACTGTCTACATAGTGTTTGTTGCCTTTCCCAGTGTGGCCTTTCGCCGTGTGCAGCTTCTCACACTGGCCTCTTGAGCTCGGTGCCATGCGTTCCAAGTGCGTCTATGTCTTTTCATCATCAATGTCCAACACACAAAATCCAGATTGTGGGAAATCAGACAGACAACCTGGTTTCTTCAAAATATAATTTGTAAGAAAAGAAAAGAAATGGAGGGAACCTCGTGGTTAGAGACCCAAGAAGCATATCAACCCATCCCCGCGCGTGGGCTTGTTGGGTTACTAATTCAGACGAACGGGAGTCCACACAGACAGCTGTACACAGCTGATGTTTATGGAGTATTCACCTACTTTAGATGATGTGCTTTTTTAAGAATCCCTATGTTTTGTTTATTTTGTTTTGCTTTTTTTATTTTTTCCACTATTTTTTTATTTCAATGCAAGTTAGTTAGCATATAGTGTAACAATTATTCCAGGAATAGAATTCAGTGATTCATCACTTACGGAGAACAGTCAGTGAAGAGCCCCTGTCTTTTAGAACTACTGAGATATGATGGCAATGATAGGATGTCTGGGATTTGCATCAAAATGCTACAAGACAAAGGGGGGCACACGGAGGTATTAAAGGACAGAGCACGTCGGGGTTTATCAGCTGTGAGGCTGGAGTTCTGTGTGTGTGTGTGTTTGAAATGTTCCATAAAGATGCACAGAATGAGGCTCCTTTGCAATAAAAGGACCAGGGCCGCCTGTGCACCCGGGAGGGTCAGGCACAAGCCGCGACCCGGCCGTGCTTTTAGTTAGCGTTTACCGTCATTTGTAGCAAGTAGAAGAATGAGATGGCAGCAGGTGGTCTCCGGGCCAGAAAGTGCTCGGCACGGACTCGTGGGGACCACCTGTCCACGGGAGGGTCAGCTGCCCCCGCGCCACAAAACTTGCCCCAATTTGGCTCCGAACTGAGACCCTCTCGTCTTTTTTAACCACAACTCCTGGTTCTTGCTGCGCATGTTAGCGTGTTTCCTGAGCCCCTGCGGTCGGGAAACCGGCGTTTTGATGTGATGTCGCATGAAAGCCCACCCAGGAGAAGTCGCCCCTGGCCTGAGTTCCCTGTCAGAGTCCCGCAGACTTTGTCCCGGTGTCTGGAGTCTGGCCCCACTGTCCCAGCTGTGTCCAGAGTGCTTTTAGGATTGTTAGCCGTACGATTTTGTTTTACTTCAGGATTTCTTTGGATATCGTACCTCTTTGGAGATTTTTGTTTAGGAACCAGCCTGCATGCATGAATATTTTTTAGTTTAAATTGTTTTTGTTGCTTCCTAGTTATTCTGGGTTTTCTTGGAGAAACTTTGTCCTCTGTCACCTGTCCCTTGTCGTCCCGTAGCTGGGGAGCTGCTCAACCGACTGAGCCACCCAGGTGCCCCACATTTGCCCATTTTCCAAAGGCAAGCCCTTGTTGGCAACACGAATGGTCACCAAGTGACCAGGGGTGCCAGCACTTGGAGTGCCACTGTCCCCAGAGGGACACCCTGACAGCTTAGCCCCTAATGGCCACCCTGTTTGAGGGTGCGGCTGTGGTCCGGGACCCCAGACTCCCATCACCAGGCACATGGTGGGAGGGGTGCACGTGGCTGTCAGAATCGGAACAAACAGCAGCAACCCGTAAGACGGTCGAGACAGCAGTGGACGTGACCGTCTCAACCCACAGCACCCGAGGGCAGGTGGCCGCTGCCTTGCTGGCCTCCAAGGGCTGGGGCAGGAAAACCAGGCCTTGTAAAGATTTTAGCCCCAAGGGTTATTTTTGTTGCAGTTGTTATGACTAGTATGTAATAGTCCGTTGTTTACGTTGGACAGTGAAGAAAGCAGGACGTTGGCACTCGCGAGGAGCCGTCTAGTGACGTCGACAGCCTTAGAATGAGTCCAGAGCCCTTGTGTGAAACGCCGGAGGCCAGAAGGCTGAGCGCTTTCCTGCGGCCGCACTGGGGATGGGGTGTGGCTCCATCAAGGCCGTTAGTAGGTACTTTCTTTAAAAAGCTTGATTCTGAAAACTCCGATCTTTTGCAAGAGGGAGGAAGAAGACAAAAGTAACTCCGACCTGTGTCCCAGGACGGGAAGAAGCACACGACAGACGCTCTGGACACGGCTCCGATGCCATCGAGATGCCCTTCCTCCCGGCACTTGCTGGGAAGACGCGTTTTGGTCGTCCCAGAGTACAGGGCCCCCGCGTGCACGGTGCCCAACACCCACATCACTCCGGTTAGGCTGAGAGGCCGGGCCGGCTCATTCTTCGTTTTCCAGACCTAGAACAGTTTGTGCATACAGCAGGGGCTCAATAAATGCTGAAGAAGATGCAAGTTAGGACGTGAGCCACTGTCCTTGCCTAGCATGGTTTTCGTGCATCCAGGTCGAGACTCCTGCGTGCCGTCTGGGGCCCGGCCTTTCCTGGGCCTTGCTGCCCCCTGCCCTCCTGAGGAGCCGCCCCGGGGGCCCCCGTTTGCCGTTGCCTGTCAGACACGTCGGAGTACGGCCCTCTCGCTTGCCCCCACCTCGAGGCGGCCCAGCAGGGCCTCGCCCAACTGTGAGAATGAGGTCGTGGGTCGGGGACACTGTGGCCCAGGGGAGAGTCGGGGCCGGCTGCCCTGGCGGTCACCTCCTGGCGCTGGCCCACAGCCTCCTCTGCGCAAGGGCTTCCTGTTGGCAGATGTGTGGGGAAGTCAGCCAGCTCTGCGCGGCCGTCATCACTGTGCCTCTGTTTACCATCTGCTCCCGGACCTGCTCGCGGGGCCGAGCCGCTGCCACCGCTGTGTGTCAGGGCACCTCCGTCCTGGGAACCCGATGAGTTTACAGAAGCAGGACTGACGGACCTCATAAATGGGGAACACAGGGGTGACGGGGCTCCCACGGGCCGGTGGGAGGGAAGGCCTGGCCCCCCAAAGCCCGGCCCAGAGGGCAAGCCCGTGTCGCCAAGGCACACGCTGCACTGGGCCAGACGGGTGAGGGCTGTGCACCACGGTGGTGGGGGTCAACGTTCAGAGCCAGAGCCCCTGCCGTCCCTGTGGGCCGCAGTCATAGGCACAGAGAGGCTGCCCCCGGGCCCTGCCGCTCCAGCTCCTGCGGCCTCCGTGTGCACACGGCCCCAGGGGCTCGTGGGAATACAGCCCTGACCCCGCGGGCCTGGGTGGGCCCTGGGTTTTCATGTTCCCATCCGGCTCCCGGGCCGCGCCACCGGGCCCCTGTTCGCGGATGTGCACGAAGATACACGGGACCAAGGAGAAGGCCCCCGGGGCGCACGGCATCTTCCGGTCCTGCTCACAATGTCCGCTTTGCCTCCGGTTCTGGAACCCGCTCGCGGGCGGAGCTGCCCTTCCTCCCACGGGTTTGCTGTCTGCTGGACCAGCTGCCGAGCAGAAGAGACAGATGCCACCCTGGACTTTCCTCCCGGCCCTGCGGGGACAAAGGCAGCAGAGAAGGCAGGAGGACACCACCCCGTCCTCAGCCAGGCACACGTCTGCACGTGCACACACTCGCACGTGTGCACACACCTGCGCGTGCCCTCACACGCACATGCATGCACATGCACGCTCCCACCCACACCCAATGGGGGGGGGGGGCGTCCCTGCAGCAGCTCCGCCCTCAACATGAAGTGTGTGCTCGTCCACGGGAACCTGGTAAGTCCCGCTGTGGCTCAGCAGACAGGCAGGAAGCAGCCACCCCCCGGAGCCCCGCTCTCCGTGGGCAAGTGCTCTGGCACTTTCAGCGGAAAAGAACTGAGGCCACCTCAGTGGGAGGGAGGCGGGTGAGGGCCAACCCAGGGACGTCTGACAGGTCGGGACCGGGACCTGAGGACACAGGCTGGAGTCACGCTGCCCAAGCCTCACGATCCTGGCGTGTTTGGTGATAACGTGCCGCCTTTGGGTTGGGTGGCGTGGCTTCTTCCCCGGTCCTGGCCGCCGAGGCTGTTGACCTCACCTGCGACACCTTACGGGTTTTCTGGCTTGA
The DNA here is from genome assembly GCF_027475565.1 of Acinonyx jubatus. NCBI lineage: Eukaryota > Metazoa > Chordata > Mammalia > Carnivora > Felidae > Acinonyx > Acinonyx jubatus. Next base: position 92,017,805 of record NC_069392.1, read on the forward strand.
GACGTGTGGCCCGATGTCCTTCCGACAGCCCGGCAGCACGTGACTTGCACTTACCAAGTTACTTCTCCATCTTGACGAAAGCCGTGTGAGGAGAGATGTCAAAACGTATAAATGAGGTAGAATGCAGCTGTCCTCGTGGCAGAAGAAGAAATACAAAGTATTCGGCTCCGCTCCTCAGCCTCCGTGAGAGGCCAGTTTTGCCTTTTCTGAATTTCCGGTCTTTTCCCAGCCCAGGCCCTGCCGCCCGTGACCTACAGGTGCCCACGTGGCCACTGCTCCCGGGAGAGTCTGCCGCTGCCGGGGGTCCGCACCTGCCCACGTACCCTCAGGTGCTCCGCACGCCTGTCTGTGTCCTCTCCAAACGCCCACGGTCTCGGTCTTGGGCCGGCGAGGAGGGTGTGCAGAGCACAGCGGAGCCGGCCCTGGGCAGAGCCGGGTGGGGGAATTAGCTCCCGCCGCAGCCCAGCATCCAATACGGAACAATCGTGTGGAAGGGATTGGCCTTAACTTCTGAGCTCCCCCACCACGTGGGTTGACCTGGCACATTCTCCAAGTGCAGCAAGGTTGGGACACGACGTGTCAGTTTGAGGGAGGGACGTGTAGCAGGACACCTTCAGGACAGCCGTTTCCTGGTTCTCCCCTCTCCCCAGGGGTGACAGTGTTCCAGGAAAGTCACTCTGGACTTCAGACAGGGAGCTCAGAGAGGGGACGTCCTGGTTTATTGCTTGTGCTGCGGGGAGTGTAACCCAGGGCTTAAGGTCAGGACTGACAGAGCGTTGAGCCACGCGGGACGAGGGGCTTGAGGAAGCCCCTACCCCTTGGGTCACCCCGATGGGCCCGGTCAGCCCTGCGGGGAGGAGTCTGAGCTCCCACCAGCTGGAGGGTTCAAGCCCTCCGGGCGGCCCTGACCCAGGGGGCCCTGACCCGCACCTGCCACTCAGCCTGCTGGAGCCAGGTGGGAGCGACTGCTGCCCCAGAGCCCAGGGGACCCTCGTCAGCCTGTCCCCTCCTTCTCTGCAGATGGTCTAACGGGACGAATCCACCAACGTTCCGTGCCCACTGAGCTCTGTCCAGGCCCTGACCAACGTTCCGTGCCCACTGAGCTCTGTCCAGGCCCTGGGTCGCTGCTCAGAGGCAGGTGGTGTTCAAGTGCGTTTCTGGGGGCGGAGCTGAGAGCTCAGCCTGGCTGCCGCCCCGCCCGCTGCCCTCGAGAACTGTCTCTGCCTGAAGGGAACCTGGAGGACAGAGGCCAGACAGGACCGCCCACTTGGGGGGGGGGGGATCACCCTCCTGTCCTCGTGGGGGGGTGGGGGTGGGGCCTGTCCTCCTGTCCCCCTTGGGGGGGGCTGTCCTCCTGGGGGGACCGTCCTCCTGGGGCAGCCGGCCTGAGACCTGGAGTCAGGCCACTGCTGAGCCGCCCCCGACCGAGCTTCCCAGGCTCTGCCCAGCTGGCCTTGCCCTTTGGAAAGCAGTGGGGACACCCGGCAGGTCCCCCCTCAGGAGGGGCTCTCAGGAGGGAGGGAGTCCGTCTAGAGTGCTTCTCACTTTCGCAGGAGCGTCTTCCAGGCGATTCTACAAGGAGGGCTTAGCCCTAGGACCTCTGAGCCTCTGGAGGGTCCCAGAGATGAAGAACCAAGGGCTGTAGAGCAGCCCCCTCCCAAACCGTGTCCACTCTGCAGGGCTGCCTGCCTGTGACAGTCGGGGACAGTGTCCCGTTCACCTCACAAAGCTGTTTCTGCAGACTCTTCCCAGGCTGCACTCCCCACTGCCCCACGGGTCTGGGGGGGCCATTGGTGCTGCCCCCACGACAGACAGCGGGGACCTAAGACTGTTCTAGGCCAGCCCTTGCCTGGTCTGGGCTCCTCTCCCGATACTTGGTAATAATTATTCGAAGCTTAGGGAGGGGAGGGAAAGAACCTCACACCGCACCAGATGGATCCCAGCCAAAGTCAGCAGCACAAGCAGCAGGCCTCGGGGATAAAACGGACCCTTCTGTGTTCGAAGTGGCTCCAACTCTGTGCTCCCTCGATGGAGAAGGGACACGGGAGCCTCGGTTCTGAGGCCTGGAGTGTTTGAGGCGGCGGCCTGGGCCCTCAGGTGTACACACCTGGGCGCCTGGCCCCGACATCCCCGGGAAGAGCTCAGTGGCCTTGCTCTGACTGCAGGCCCGGCGCGTTTTCCGAGAGCCAACTCGCTAGAACAGCATCAGTCGCCCTCCTTCTGATGTTTCCGGGGCCTTCCTGCAGCCCCTCAGTGACTCTCTGACCACCTCCTAAAGTTCGGGGCCCCCAGCCTCCCTGTGCCCCGTCCCTGCCTCGTCACCGCCACTGGGTGCCTAATACCTGTTTGCTGAGCGCGTGAAGGACGGCAGTGCAAGGGTGTGCAAGCTCCGGCTTCCGGGAGGAGGAGGGAGCACGGGAGAGGCGGCGGGCCGCTAGGCGGTCCCGGGCTCCTGGAGTCCCTGGCGGGGCCCCACCTGGGGCCCTCCTCGAGCCCCACCGCCCCTTCCCAAGAGGGCCCGCTCCTCTCCTGTCTGTTTGCAGGCTGGAGCTCCACACAGGACCCGGTTTGAAGACAGGGCCTCCCGCTAAACAAAGTAAGAAGAACAGTGGAACTGCCGGCTCGCTGCGTTGAGCGCCTGAAACCAGTACCGTATGCTAACTAGAACGCGACGGAAATAAAAGTTTTCAGAAAGAGAGCAGAGACAATGACAATAGTACGAGTAACGTTTGAAACTTCACCAGCCTGAACAGCCCATTGGGACCTTGCCGCACACACGGGGAGACGCAGGCCCTTGTCTTCTCCTTTGCTGGGAGGACCTGAAAGTGCAAACCCAGGCCAGAGCCGACAGCAGGTGCCAGCCTTGCCAAGACGCGCGGCAACATTCGGAGGCGTCCCTGGTAATTCACTCAGGATGTCACAACACGCACTAATGAGTGGAAAAGAGAACAGCCCCTCAGCTCTGGCGGCACCCACATCCTGTGGCAAGGAAAGAAAGACTCTCACCTCGGGCCCACAGGGAGCCCGTCTTGCCGGGATTCCAGAATGGAAAGCCAGGGTGGGTGGGGGCACCAGAGAAGCCAGCTGTCCTGGTGGGGCCTCTGTCTCCCGTCCCAGGGGGGAAGGGGACTGGTGTCCACAGTCACTCGCATCTGCCCCTGCCGTCTGTCCTGTGGATGTTTGTCCTGAGAGGAGACAACGCCTGGCTGAAACATGAACGTCTGTGGACTGAGCGGGCTCGGAGACATGGTTGACGTCCGTATCAGCTGACCCACTGACAACGTCCTTTTTCTGTTCCAGAACCCATCCCAGGAGCTCCCGTGGCCTTGCGAGGAGTACTGGTCAACGGTTTCCTCGGTTTGGGCTTTTCTCCTGTGTCCTCGTGGCCAGAGTCATTTCTGTCCCCGCTGTAGGACTCCCCACAGTGGGGTGCCCTCCCACAGCCCCTCCCAGGGACAAGGTGGCAGCTGTGTCATTACCATGACGTGGACCTTGATCCCTGGGTTAGGGCAGTGTCCACCAGGTTTCTCCTCATTTTTCAGAAGTGCCCTGGGGGAGGGTCTCCGGGGCTCTGTGAACATCGTGTTGCTCATCATACTTGCGTTGATTTTAGCACCAGTGACGAGGTTTATCTGCAGCCCCTCCCACTGCGGGTCTCGCCACATGGCAGGGCCCTGGGGCCACAGCCACCTGCAGAGGAGCCTGTTCGCAGCGGTGGCCTCCGTGGGGTCCCTGCCATGCAGTCACGGCCCACAGTCCCCTGTGCCTGGACCCTGTGGCGGGGATCTAGGGGCACATTGTCCCAGCACCTCACAGGCTAGATGGACACCTGGGAGGGCCTCAGAAATAACATCCGAGGGGATGAGCGCATGGTTTTACTTGCTCTGAACGTGGAAATCTAGCATTGGACCGCCTCTGCCCGAGCTACACGGATAAGGTTCTTCAACCCTTCTTTTTCAGCCCGTTCTACATTGGAAAGTAGCTTGTGTGAAAAGCCACGCGTATCCATCTTGCAAGATCTCCAGGACATCAGGCCAGGATGTCAGAGCCAAAAGCAGGCTCCGGTGCATTTCTGTGCTGGCTGGAGGGCCGCATGAGCACCCACACCGGCTGCTGGCAAGAGCGGGTGGGTGACCGTGAGGACCGCTCTTTGTGAAGAAGCTAAAGATAAAATGATGCACAAAGTGCACTCACATTTCCCACCCCTCCCCCCGAGGCAGGCTTTCGGGTGTGGGAAGAGCACCTTATGGAATGTCACAGAGATCTGGGAAGTCAAGGACGTCCCAGAAACCAACAAGGAACCTGTGTGATGATAGTGGTGGCTACTTAGCGGGCAGTCAGGAGGGTCCAGGTCAGACCTCTGACACGGAGAAGAGGGGGCAACCCACAGCCGGCCATTCTGGAGGAGGGAGAAGGTCTTGGAGGAAGAAGAAGGTCCTGGAGGAGGGAGAAGGTCCTGGGGGGGGGGGCATCGTGGGGCAAGGAGAAGGTCCTGGGATGGGGCATCCTAGAAAGTGAGGAGGTCCTGGAGGAGGGAGAAGGTCCTGGGAGGCTGTTCTGAAGGAGGAAGAAGGTCTGGGGCGGGGGGGGCGTCCTGGATGATTGAGGAGGTTCTGAAGGAGGGAGAAGGTCCTGGGGGGTGGGGGCATCATGTGGGAGGGAGAAGGTCCTGGGGGGGCCGTCCTGGAGGAGAGAGAAGGTCCTGGAGGAGGGAGAAGGTCTTGGGGGGGCCATCCTGGAGGAGGCAGAAGGTCCTGGAGGAGGGAACTGGCTCTAGTCCCAGAACCACCTGCTGTTGAGAAACACAGACTGGGGCCGGGTGCCTTGCTCAGGAGTGATCTTTCTTTGCAAAGAATATTCAAGGAGAAAAGACAATTCGATGACCATGGCACACAGTACACAGAACATAACCATAGGCTTTTTATTCAGTGTTCTTAAAAATATATTATTTGAAGTATATTAAAGAGATGAAATGTTAAGTGCGCTGAACACAACATAAATCATATATGTATGACTTACATATGTATGTGTATATACTTAGCAGTGGTTTTCCATTTCAGCAACAGAAAAAGGTATAAATATGAAACCCACACGCATATGAACTTAAATTTTGTTTGCATATATTACACTATAAATACATATGCTCATGTTGAAGAGGGACAGAATGCCTGGACCCAGCCTGCAAGCAGCTCCTCCTTAACTGTCCACATGGGTCTCCCGCTCCGGGTTTGAGGGAGATCCTGACCAGACTGTCTCCGTCCCATCGTCTGCGTGAGTGATGGGTGGGGAGACCAGGGGAGTGGGCTTTGTGTTACGTCCTATCCTGAAATCTGATCCCGCTCGTAGAGCCCCCGGAAAACGCCAGGGACAAGCCTTTTACGGGGCTGGTGGGAGCCGGGGGAGAGGGGCCCTGGTTCAGAGGGAGCAGGAATGCCTTCACCGCCTCTGAAGGACCCCCTCGCTCTCACAGGCACCGAGCTTGCTGCCTGAGGAACACAGGTGATGACCCAGCAACGGGAGGCCTGGGTTCAGTGCCGTCATCTGGGCTGTGGCTCCAGCTCCAAGCCCTGACCTTGGCTCACTGTCCACAGGGCAGGAACAAGAGGCTTCAAACAGATGCGCATAGAGGAAATGTTAGGGGAACAGAAGCAGGCTGGTGGGGACTAGCCAGAGCCTAGCTGATGTGGACAGCCCGACAGGCCAGTCTGTCCCAGACGCTGGGAGCAAATGGGGGTCTGTCCAGTGCCTTGGACTCAAAGGTAAAGCCTAGCTCCCGGGTGTCTGCCAACCTGACCCCACCACTCGGCAAGGATGTGGCTTACTGGGGCTCCGATACCCCGCATATCCCCCCTCTCCTGGAAAGGCCCCAGGACCTCTCCCAGAGGGAGAGATGCTAAGACACAGGCCCACCGCTCCGGCGTCGTCCCCTGCAGCCCGTGTGAGCCCCTCGCGGAGGGTGTCCACCTGCCGTGGCTGCTCTGTGGGAAGGTGGCTCGAGATCTGGGGGGTTGGGGGCCACACAGGCAGGGCTGGGGGGGGAATCTGAGTGGCCTGGACCTTCTGTTACTTAAGTCGGGCAGAAACCGGGAACCCTACGGTCGTGGCTGCCAACAGCGCCTCTCACTTGGGACATTGATCCGTCCTATTTATAGCAAGACGTGTGTGTGTGTGTGTGTGTGTGTGTGCACGTGTGCGCGTGCGCACACAAAGCCCTCTCGGGCAGGAACCACCTGCCAACACAGAATTCTATACGTTCAGCTCAGCTCAACAAATGTTCATTGAATATCTGTTTGGAATCAGCCTCTCTGCTAGGAGCCACGGACACAAAGAGAGGCCAATGTCTGCCTTTAAAGAGATCACCTCCACACAGGAAGGGTGTCTGAGCTCCATGTGCTGACACTACACATGGGCTTGGACACCTGCAGGCCCGCAGGGGGGGCACTGAGCCATCAACCGAAAACCAACTTTGTCCACTTTGGGCAAAGGGCCATCACCTGGCTCTTGCCATCGCGGAATTGCAGAAACCTTGGACCACAGAGGTGGGAGGCAGGGGGAGTGGCAGCCGCAGCCGAACGCAGGCGCGCCATGCCGCCTCCCCCTGCACGGGGCCTGTTGTCCGGCCTCCCCGCGCCAGGCCCCGCCCGCCGGAGGAGCAGTCTGTCTCCTGCGTCTGTCTGGGCTTCTGCCTGCAGCCCACCCGCCCAGGACCCAGTGGGGAGTCCCCGGGCCAGGGAAGTCGTGGTGGCAGCTCCCAGCGAGGAGCACGGTCTGCTGGAGAATCAATTCTCAGAGGCAGGTGCTGGCCCTGCGAGAAAGGGGTGTTTAGGGCAAGAAAAACTACCCATGGTTACTCCACTAGGCCTGGGGCCAGACGGGGAGGTCAGAACAGCAGTCAGCCTGTCACCCACTCTGGGACCCTCCAGATGCCGGCGGGAGGGGGTCTGCACTCAGGACACAAGGACGCTGGAGAGCTGGGAGGGTCACCGCATCCAGCCTGGGGCGCGAACAGGCAGGGACGCTGCACGCCGCACACGGGTGCCCTCGTTAGAAGCTTCTGGCTTCGACTTCCAGCCAATTGCTAAATTGAAGGGCCCCGTGGACAATGGTGGGCCCGCCAGCCAGCTGCGTCCACTCTGGTCTCGAAAGACCGCCTCGTGCCAAGTCCCACCTCCCGCGTCAGAACCTCATCGGTGACGGGAGGGTCTACGTCTCCGCTAAGCGCAGACGTCCAGCGCTGTACGTCCAGAGTTTTCGGCAATGAAACAGGGCTGCTTCTTACTCGTTCGTACATTTAACAAACGGTTATCTGGCGATGGTCGCTGGACACACGGCCGGGCGTGAGGAGGACTTGTCCCCAGAAGATGTCGTGTTGGGACCCAGAGGCCACTTACCACACAGCAGGCGAGGCCGGGGAGGGCGGGGTGCAGAGGCGGCTGGCCTCAACCTCGTGCTTCTGTGTCAGCGTCCTGGAGTGACCCCGCATCCCGCGTCCCGGCCCCTGGCAGCCAGCCTCCGGCGGGGCAGGCCCACCCCTCGGTGGCTTCTGCTGGGAACTGTGTCCTCGTGACTGCGTCCAGGTGAAAAGACACCCCAAGGCGTGCACCCAGCGCCGCGGGGCTTCTTCCGCGGGATTCTGACAAAATCCCCTCCTTGGCTGTGAGCCCAGTCGGCCAGCAGCGCGGCAGAGGGGGGCTGGGGGGCCAGACGTTCAAGTGGAACTTTGTGATAGAATTGATTTTGAGTCTGGTTTTGAATGTTAGACCTGAGCGCCCGGATGGAAGAGCTCAGCAAAGCCCACAAGAGGGGCGCGCTGTGTGTCGGGGCTGAGCGCCCGAGAGGCACGTCCTCTCTAGCGCGGAGGGAGGGCCGGACGGATGGTCCCTCCCTCCGGGAGCTCCTGGAGTCTGGGGCGCAGAGCCCCCCGGGACCGCTCCCTGTCACTGGGGCGGGGGGGTGCGCCAGTCCTGAGGGAGGAAGGCCTGGCCCCCCTCATGGCGCCAAAGGTCAGGCCGCCAGCTGCCACCCGCGACCTTTTCAGGGCCACTCGTCCAGACTCCGTGGCCCCGGAGCTGCCCCACTCGGGCCTAGGAGCTGACCAGTGAACCTGTGAGCTCCGACCGTTTTTCTAGGAAGTGACCAAGTCACTCGTGGAAACTTCACCTGGGAGCGGGTGGTGCTGGGGGTCGGGGGGGCCTTCTGGGTGCTGGAACGCGCCCCGTGATCGCGGGCAAGGGTGTGTGTGCGTCTGCGGTGTGAGCAATCCTGCCTGGGTCCAGTTTCTACAAGAAAATGTAGGACAGCGGTTAGGGATTGATCGGGCTTGTTCTTTACTATTTATGTCCTGGTAAGTTTATGAAAGTTAATTTTTAATAACGGCTGTTTAACAACCGCCTTGCTCCCATGCTGGCCCAGCAGCCCCGGGCCCCCGCTGCTCAAAGGCGCCTGCACGCGCCCCAGACAGATATTAATAAGCAAAGGTTCTCCATCAACATAGCCCCGTTGCCCGTTGTGTGAGCGGCTGGCCTCTTCCGAACCTGCCTTCTTCCAAGAGAAGCAAACACGTGATGCAGGGGGCAGACTGTAGAGACCGGGAGCTGGGACCTCTGAGGAGCCGCCTGGGGATCTTGGGACGTGCAGACCTGCAGTCTGTGGTCCGGGGCAGGCTCTGGGTTCTGGAAGGTCCAGCAGGCTCAGGGTGCAGGTGCCCGGCTCAGAGCCGCAGCAGCCCTTTGTTCTGGACGCGCGCCAGAGGCCCCAGAGGCCCATAGCGGCCCCCGCTCTCTTCCCAGCTAGTCAGACAGGCTCCCCCGCCCGCCCCTCCCCTTTCTCATCCACCCTCACTGGTGTGCCCGGACGGCCTCCCCCTGCCCATCGCATCGCTGTGCCTGCAGGGCCTCCCCCTGCCCATCTCATCCATGTGCCTTCATGGCCTCCCCCTGCCCATCTCATCACTGTGCCTGCACGGCCTCCCCCCTGCCAGTGCAGACTCCCAGTGGTTTCCAGTGCACTCACCTGCACCCACACTAAACAAACCACAAGAATGATGGGGACCCTGTGTAAACAGGACATTTAGCTGCATATCACACAGTGAACCACACAGACCCTGGTGGGCCAGCTCACAGACACTGTTGTTGTCTCAGGGGTCTGCCGTCAACACTGTGACCTCGGCAAGCACAGAAATGCCACTGTGCTGCTGGGCACAGCTTGGGGACAGCAGGAAGTAGGCCTGAGTCCTGCTGGCCTCCTGGAATCAGCTCTCACAACACCACTGCCAGGCGAGTGGGTGGCCTGAGGGTTATCAAATTGGCCAACAGCTCTGCTTTCAGAACACGACACAACACAACGCTGTGAACTAGAACTGCTTCGGGTCACCGGCGGCTCAGTCGGTTAGGCGTCCGACTCTCGACCTCGGCTCGGGTCGTGGTCTCATGGTCCATGGGTTCAAGCCCCACGCCAGGCTCTGCACAGACAGTGCGGAGCCTGCTTGGGATTCTATCTCCCTCTCTCTCAGAATAAATAAAGAGGAAAGGAAAGGAAAGGAAAGGAAAGGAAAGGAAAGGAAAGGAAAGGAAAGAAAAAAGAAGAGAAAACTAAAACTGCTTCAAGCTCCTTTTGCAAAGGAAACAAACTTCTCTGGCCCAGCTCCACGGCACTGATGACGGGCCCTGGGTCTGGAGCTCAAATGTCACCTCCCGGGGGAAGCTTCTCTTCAGTGAGCTGCCCCGGTGGGCGGCCCTGAGGCCCACAGGCTCTCTGCCTGACTGAACACTTCGCTTTTTGGGCCACACAGCTCGTGACGGGCTGCCCTGCGGCCGAGGTGAGAGGTGCTTGGTCAGCAGGGAGGAACCCGGTACCCGCATCCTTCCGTCTCCTGGGGGCAGAGCCGCACCCAGTACCCGCTATCCCCGGTTCCCATATTTTAGCTAAAGGATGAGCGGAAGTCTCATCCCTGAGAGCGAGGGACCGTCCGATCTCCCGGTGCACGGAGGACCAGCCCCCCGCCCCCACCACCGAGCTCTGTGCCTCGTCGTGTGGTGTGGACCCTGGCACACGTGTTGTCACGGAGACCGTGGCTCTGGGAAGTATCAAATTGTGCGGTGGTTGTATTTGGAAGGAGTGCAGGGCACCAGCTCACCCTGAGGAAACCGCCCTTCTGGCCCTGTTTCGTGACGACGTTTTTCTTCCGAGACCTGGCATCTTATTACTCTTGAACGGCTGTGCATTTCCTTCTAAAATCCAAATTTTCAGTTTTAGAACTTGGCTGGAGCTCAATTTGAGAAAAAAGAAAACAGCTTTTTTTTTAAGAGAAAAGAAAATTTTTAAGCTAGCAGGATTTGGCATTTTTTGGTTTTTTTTGTTTTTTTTTTCCAACAGGAACTGTTTCTCTCATGGCTCTGCTGTCTTAAGAGTTCCCGCGAGCGGGGTCCGGGGGGGCCCCAGGGGGAGGAGGAGCTGTGGGGCATCGTTTTATTTTTGGTCCTGGTAATCTCTGGCTCATAGGTGTTGAGTGAAGGGGAATTTTCCAGTCGTTCCAGTTGTTCCATACAGGAACCTAGGTGAGCAGGAAACCGTTCAAACACGGGCCTCTGCCTTTCCGGCCTCTGTGACACCATGACTGTTCCCTAAACAGCGTTTCCAGAACCGCGTGTTGACCCAGGAAGTAGCCCGTTCCCTGTGTGCCGCGAGTCACCCCCCCCCCCCACCCCGGTGCCACAGACCCCAAAGGTGGGACAGTCCCTCCTTCAGCGGCTAAACCTGCCCAGCAGATGCCTGGCCCGGGGTGGGTCCTGCAGAAACCCCCGTCCGGAGAGGAAATGAGCAGACAGATGAGGCTCTCACGGCCACTCTGAGCAAAACGCTTCCCCAGAGTCTCCCTTTTCAAAACACGGTCATGTCCTGGAGTCACTCTGGGAGCTGGACTTCCAACCCAGCAGGGGGCCCCCGCGGCCCCTTCTCTGGTGCCCGTGCTCACAGCAAGGTCGCGAGGAGCACGCGGCCACCCTGTCCGGAGCTCACAGCTGGGGCGCCCGGCCGGCTCACCCGCAGAGTGTGCGATTCTGGATCTCAGGGTCGGGAGTTCAAGCCCCATGCTGGGCATGGAGACTACTTAAAAAAAAAACAAAAACCAAAAAAGCCTGTCGATACTTACCACTGTCTCACTATCAAACAAGTAAAAGTTTATGCCCAGTGCTCTTGCCAGTGGCCGGGGAAGAGTTTTACTCAAGATCCCTCACCTGGTAATCACGTCCCGCCCTCTGTAGTCAGGGTGAAAGGCACGCACCTGGGGGAGGGGGGACGGAAGGGGGGGGAGAGTCCGCCCATGACATCACAGGGGACAGGTGGCACACAGGAGGGGGGCCGTAGCCCGTCCCCGGGATCACCGGCCCAGGAGTCCTTGGCGCAGGGGGAGATGCAGGCCCGGCACCCGAGAGGCACCCGGTCCATCCTCTCTGTGAGGGTCCAGAGCGGCCCTAAGATGGTCACCCCAGCACTCCGTCCTGCAAACGTGGCCTCCCCGCTGGACACAGCCCTCCGGGCCGCTGGCTCTGTCCCATCGTGCTGTGAAACGACCCTTCTCACTTCTATCCATATACAGAGCCCACCCCTGGGTCTGCCCCTCAGACGTCCACACAGGAAGGGCTGCAAGGTGGCGGCGAGATGGGGAAAGGATGAGGTAAGTGTGCCAGCACCACGACTGGGGACAGCCCCACGAGCCCTTTTCATTAAGTGACATGCCTCCACGCAGGCAGGAACGAGGCCAGCTGAGAACCTGGGGGCACCTTCTGCGTAAGGCCGTCCTCACTTCTGACACCCCTGAAGACCACCCTTGGATGGGATGAGAGTCCACAGAAAGCTGTCACGCTCAGGATTACAGCTCATTCTGGGAAGGACGGACGGCCACCGCCGAGGGGAGCCCAGGGCCGCTGCATCTGGGCAGGGTCACTGTCCTGCACCTGTGTGGTAGCAGTGGGGGGCCCTCCACCCAGGGAAGCCCCCACAGCCCTGGTGCCCACAGTTCTGTGCGGCACGGTCCCAGAGGCACTACCGATTGCCCGATTCTGATTGAGGACCGGGGGCTGAGTCTGTGTCTGCTCCCAGCTGAGAACATTCTAGAAATTCCGCTTTCGAGGGCTGGCGTAATGAAAACAATAGTTTCCGTTTTGCTTTGTTCCCTGTGGAATGCGCTTTCGCAGCCCACCTGGGCCGAAGCACAGCGTCCAACAAGGAGGTAATGATAGCGAAACAGTGAAACATCTAACCCCAAATCAAATCGTCTGTCTTGCTCACGCTGGCTCAGACACCAGAGGCAACCGACGCAGAAAGGGCTCCCAGCTAGGTCTCGGCTCCTTGGCCGCTTGTCACCGGTAAACTGGGGCACACAATGGGAGAAGGGACACAGTACGTGCCCAATGGCACAGAACTTTGTAAGGTTATGACAGAAAAGGCCGACAAGACCATTGGAAGTCATCAGAGCGTCAGAAAGATGTGGAGATACAGAGCCAGATAAGTCTGCAAATAGGTTAGAGCAGAGTCGGCAAACTGGGTAAGAGTGAGGTCCGGAAAGAGGAAGGCCTAGGGCCAGGGCGGGTACAAGAGAGTGAGCAGAGAGCCACGCTTCCAGCAAATGGACCTCCCTCCCTTCCCTTGGTGTCACCCAGACACAAGAATTTGGAATGCGGCCGGCACTCCGTCACTTCTTACGGAACTCAGTGCCATCACTTCATTCCTCTAGAGAACTTTCTGCCCCGGCCAAGTGCCACTCTCCCCGGGATTGGGGGTGACAGAGGTAGGCCCACGTGGAGGAAAGAGACACTGAACCAACACCAGCGTGTAGCAAAGGGACGTGCGTCATGACGGAGTGAATGCCTGCACAGCCCCATCTGCCCCATCACACCTGCCTACCTCTACCATCACACCTGTCTAGCCGCCCCATCACACCTGCCTTTCTGAATATCACACCTGACACCTGTCTGTGGGTCTCTTTCCCCTTGAGATCAGAAGCTGCTCCGTGGCAGGAATTTTTGCATCCCAAGCGCCTGGCCCATACCTTGCAGTGAGAGGGTAATTAAGGAAAGTTCTGGAATGAGGAGACATTGTTTTACAGTAACAGGAAATTCAACTGACAACCCTGTGTTTGTGCATATCAATATGGGTTTCAACCAGTCAGTTCAATATGAAATGTGGACGCGCCCAGGGAAGCTGGTTGACTGTGTGCTGAGCGCCGCATCGATAAAGGGCGCGGCGTCATACGGGCGGTGCAAGGAAAGCCAAGACGAGCGGACGATGCCGGATCCCCTCACACAGCGTCTATGCTGTCTGGGGAACGAGTTGCTTTGGGACTACCTTGGTTGGAATCTATTGTACTGTGTGCTCTTTCTCTGACAGGAGCCTCGGCGCTAATCCTGTACTAATTTTAAATGCTGGCTCAGCTCTGGACCCCACAACGAGAGGGCGGACTCCGGATGACTCAGCCCACAGCCGCGCGCAGGAGTCAAGTGCTGGCAGGTTCCCCCTATGAAAATCTGCTAACGGAACTGAAATTATTTAGCTGGAGAAGGGAGAAGACGGGCCGAATCCATCACCCATAACGCGTCTATCTTTAGCTCCCGCGACTCCCACTTTGGGGGCTTGTGGCTTCGGGGCCCATGGGAGCACTGGCTGGCCGGGGCCCGGGGGCTGCCTTGTAGGTGGGGAGGGCCGCTCCCGACCGGCCGCACACTCCGCCATCGTTTCCTCCTCTGTTTGTGGGCGGGTCACATCTTCCTTCAGTGCGATGAGTAGTCAGGCCTGAAACAGGTACAGTAAACCAGGGGCTTGCCTCTCTGTGCTTCCAGGTTGGATCTGAGACATTACTGAACGTTCCGCTCCCACAAATGCAGCAGCACCAGATGACCTCTGAGATTAAGTCCAAGTGGCAAAACCTCATTTCAGCTCTAAAATACAGCGGTCTTCTTTATCCTAACAGAGAATTCGGGGTGTGGACGTCGTGTAACACGATAGTTCTCCAGTGGGGTTCTCTGCCCCCACCCCCGGGAACATTTGGCAACATCTGGATGGTCTTGGTTGCATATGGGGGGGGCACTGGCATCTTAGGGGCGGGGGCTGGGGACGCCAAACATCTGGGGAGACACAGGACCCCCCATAGTGATCCACCGGAGAGTCGAGGGAGCCAAGGTGGAGAGGCCCGGCTGTCCGGTGTTTCTCTGCTCTGCGCGGTCCCTCTCCTCACCCTCTCCCAGAGCTGTCCCCCCCTGGGGACCCGCGGCCCTGGTCCTCCCTTCCCCACCCTCCCAGCCTGATCTGCCGGGGAGTTTATGGACACCAAGATAACCACGCTGGGACAGAAATGAGACCTGAGCTAGACTATTGGGACCCCTCCCGGGAACGCTGCCAGAACATCTCTGCACGGGATGCTGGAAGACAAAGCCTCCCGCGTTGGGGCCTCCTCCCGCGTGTGGCACCTGCTGAGAACAGACAGGACAGGACGGCAGGGCCCAGACCAGCAGGAGAAGAAACACGGGCCCCATGACATCATCCGAACACTAAATTCAGGATGGCCTGAGGCTGAGCTCTTAGCCCTGAGAATGGGGTTGCAGGGCTGAGTCCTCTGGAGGCTGGACCAGCTTGACAACATTTCTCGTGTCCAACCAAAGTTCTGGTTAATACATTTACTGATGTCATAGTGTTTCTAGTAAAGGGGCAACCATATAAATAAAATATAAAACCCTTCATTCTTTAATAGCACACTAGAGGAATGGGGAGCGTTTTTGCAAAGCCTGCAACTCTTCCTTTGACTTGAAGTTGAAAATGTCAGAAAACACCAGAATTCCCTTTCTTTCTTTCCTTTTTTAATGTGAAGCAGTTTAATAAATTAGGATTTTTTCCCTATTTAACTGTCATTTGCTCCAATGTTCTATGGTTAAAAATAACACTTTGCAGGGGCGCCTGGGGGGCTCAGTCAGTTAAGCGTCCGACTTCAGCTCAGGTCATGATCTCACAGTCTGTGAGTTCGAGCCCCGCGTCAGGCTCTGTGCTGACAGCTAGAAGTCTGGACCCTGCTTCGGATTCTGTGTCTCCCTCTCTCTCTGCTCCTCCCCATTCACACTCTGTCTCAAAAACAAACATTAAAAAAAATCTTTTTAAATAGCACTTTACGGGGCGCCTGGGTGGCGCAGTCGGTTAAGCGTCCGACTTCAGCTCAGGTCACAATCTCAGGGACCGTGAGTTCGAGCCCTGCGTCGGGCTCTGGGCTGATGGCTCAGAGCCTGGAGCCTGTTTCCGATTCTGTGTCTCCCTCTCTCTCTGCCCCTCGCCTGTTCATGCTCTGTCTCTCTCTGTCCCAAAAATAAATAAACGTTGACAAAAAAAAAATAATAAAATAATAAAAAAAAAATAAATAGCACTTTACATTCCCGGTATTTTACCAAATTGTTTGCAAAACACTAAGTCCTTCCAGCACAAGGACTTCCTTGATCAGTTGATAGAGTTTACGGGTTACAGGTCAGACAGGGCATTGTGACTGTCCTGTGACTGCGAGTGAAGCCGTGGGGTGGGGACGGGCCCTTATATACTGTCCGTTTCCCACCTGTTACCGTTATGAAAGTCCCACGGGTTCTTTACAGAAGACACGGGAAGTATAGAGAAGCACGAAGTGCTCAGATCTGCAGGCAAGGCGCACGGCGAGCTCTGTGCGACGCCGTCCTCCCAACCTCCGCGTCCTCCTGCACCTGCCCCGCAAGCGGGACCCCCGAGGCGGCCTGACTGGAGTCCGGTTCGCATCGCATTTGGCAGATTTTAACCCAAAGGCACTGTAACACCGCCCCCTGCACCTGTCGTGGCGTCAGGGTCGTGCAACGTCACGAGGCGTTTGTGGCAATAGTGTTCTGTGCGGCATCTCTGTCCATGTCCCCCACCACGACCCACGAGGCCAGGCCGAGCTTGGTGGCTCCCCATTTTCCCACTTTGCAATATTATGAATACAGCTCCTGTGAACATTCTGGGACCTAGACCCCTCCGTTCCAACCCCTTCCCATCTGGGACAGCGGAGAAGGGTACCTGTGCAGAGGGCATCTGACGGGAAGAGACATCGTCTCGAGGGAGCCTCAACGGCATCTCCAAGTGCTTGTTGGTATTTTTACACTTTGTCCCTTCCATTTCAGTCCCTTGGGAAGGAGCCGCTCTTGACTGCTCTCATCGGACAGACGACAGACTAAAAGCTGGGCGGAGGCCGCCAAGCCCAGTGGGGAGAAGCCAGAGCCTCTGCCCGCCAGGTGTGGCTTCCAGCCAGTGGGCCGGACGCCTCTCTCCTCCACGGAGCTCAGCTGGCCTCGTGGTCACCTCACAGCGCAGCAGGGCCGCGGCCTGCTGCGGAGGACCGTTGGGGACTCTTGTAGAAAGCTGCACTAAAGATCTGTTTGCTCTGAGAGGTAAAAACACAGCTACTCTGACGGACAGATATTTTAGTGATTTTCAGCGGAAAACAATGGCAAGGGCCCCACCTAACCATTAGACACTTGAGAGTGTGGACCCCTGTCCACACAGGACACACAGCACAGAGGGGACAGACGGGCACCTGCCGGGGAGGCCCAGTCAAGGTACACCTGTGATTCAGACACTCCCTTGGTGCCCAGTGACCCTCCGTTCAGGAATTACTCTTCCCCAGCAAAAGTCATCCAGAGGCCGTGCCCAACCACACCGGTGCCGCACCAGAGCCCCAGGCCGTGTCTGTGCCTGGACCCCCACCCCCCAAGGAGCCCCAGTTCCCCCTCCACCCCACAAAGAACCCGGGCCCCCCTCCACCCCACCCCTCTGCATACCCCCCAAGGAGCCCCAGGACCCCCTCCACCCCACCCCTCCACACACCCTCCCAAGGAGCCCTGGGTCCCCCTCCACACCACCCCTCCAGCCCACAAAGAACCCAGGCCCCCCTCCACCC